>NC_064212.1:0-634026 GCF_023101765.2 Spodoptera frugiperda
CCCTCTCCCGCTCCGCAGTTTCCTTCTGCGACATCACGTCCTCGCAGAAGGACACCACCGCGTCCCACGACTCCGCGCTGTCGACCATCTTGCGTACGACGGCCGGCAGCGACAGATCGCCTCCTATTTCGTTTGTGAGGGCACGGCGCTGCTCCTCCCAAGCTATACACTCGGCGAGCGTGTGTTGCGCCGTGTCCTCCCCGCAATGGACGCAGTGGTGGCACCGAGCGTCCGGCTCCCTTTCTATGCGGCACAGGTACTTGCCGAAGCATCCGTGTCCCGATAGCACCTGTGTCACCCTGAACGACAGGGAGCCGTGCTTCCTCCCGAGCCAGTCGTCGAGTACTGGCCGGATCGCCTCGACGGTAGCGAGGCCGGCGGCAGGGCGCAGAAGCCTTTGCCGCCATTCCGCCACCAAGACCTGACGGAGCTCTTCTCGGCGTCGCTCGATCTGCCGCTGAATCGGCGTCGAGCCCCGTGCGCGCTCTTCCTCGCGCCATCGATACAATGACGCGAGTACTTTCGCCTCTAGGTCCCAGGGCGGGGATCCGGCCAGAACGCAAGCCGCCTCGTAGGAAATCGTGCGATACCCGCGGACGACTCTAACGGCCATCGCCCTCTGCGGTTTGCGCAGAATGGCGAGGGTGTTGGCCGTCAAGTCCATTGCCCAAACAGGGGCCCCATACAGGGCCATGGATCGCACGATTCCCACGTACAACCGCCTACAGGCGGCGCTCGGGCCCCCCAAGTTGGGAAGCAACGTTGAAAGCGCGCCCGCGGCGCCCATCAGCTTGGGCGCCAGTCGCCGGAAGTGAGGCCCGAATTCCCATCGGCTGTCGAGCACCAATCCCAGGTATTTCATGGTAGACTCGACAGCTATGCGAGCCCCGCTGACCACGATGTGCGATCCCGGCGCCGGCGCACGCCGGGGGCCATGAAACACCATGGCCTCCGACTTGTTCAGGGCCACCTCCAGGCCCAGGCGCCGGATGCGGTTCACCACCTGTGACACCGCAGCCGTAGCTTTCAACGTCGCTTCCCTGTGCGAGCTCCCCGGGCAGTCACTAGCGTGTCATCCGCATAGCACGTCAAGTCAGCGCCCGGCGGGAGTTCGCCTCGCAACACCCAGTCATAGCCGATGTTCCACAGGAGCGGTCCCAAGACCGATCCCTGTGGAACACCGCAAGATACGAGGTGCCGACCTGCACCGTCACGTCCCCGATAAATGACGCATCTACCCTCTAGGAAAGCCCCTACTGTGCGGCGGAGGTAGGAAGGCACGCGATGGTAACTTAGTGCCTCCCTAATACAACTCCAGGGTAGGGTGTTAAATGCGTTGGAGATGTCGAGAGACACCGCCAGCACCACCCCACCCTGGGACACCGTCTCCTCCGCCAGGGTCCTCACGCGCATGATGGCGTCTATGGTGGAGCGCCCCTGACGAAACCCGAACTGGTTGTCGTCCAGGTTCGGCCCCTCTCTGCACAAGTGGCTGACGAGGCGATTCGCGATAATGCGCTCGAAAAGTTTGCCCGCCTCGTCGAGCAGCACTATGGGCCGGTACGCGGACGGCGAGTCCGCTGGGCGCCCCTCCTTCCTCAGCAGAACCAGCTTCCCCTCCTTCCACACACTGGGAAACTGACCCTGCCCGAGACATGCCGTGAAGATCCCTCTCAGCTGGGGCTCTAGCTCCTTCAGAGCAAGGACGAGAGCACGTCCAGGAACTCCGTCGGGTCCGGGCGCCGTGTTCTTTGCCCGGAGTCGCAACACGGCCGCTCTCATCTCTGCTTGCGTCACCTCGGGGACGTCGGTGCTCTCCTCTGCTGGAGAGTCTGTGGCTGAGGGCGGAGCCATCGCCGGGGGAACGTACTCAGCTCGCTCAGGGAAGAGAGCCGATACCACCGCCTCCAACAACTGTGGATCCATGCTTTGGGTTAGTGGGGGTGCCCATGGACGCAACTTGCCCCGTACCCAGCGGTAGGGGCGTCCCCACGGATCCCTATCTAGGGACCCAAGCAGCTCCTCCCTGGCACGCGACTTTGAGTCGGCGATGGCCCGCCACAGAGTCTCCTTGGACGTGCGGTACGCTTGGTACAGCGCGTCCTCCTCGACGGGATCCCGTCGTCGTCGTCTCCGGTATCGGGTGTACCGGCGGCGAACCGCGACACACGCTACGCGCAATTGCGCGATCTCGTCCGTCCACCAGTACACCTGGCGCCTTGCGGACTGTGGGCGGACGCGGGGCATGGACGCGTCACAAATTTGCGTCATCGCCCCGCGAAATCGCAGTGCCATCGCCTCGACGTCGACGGGGCCGGTCGTCGTCGACTCCCAGTTCCAGGACTGGACTAAGGCAGCTTCTTCGAGTATTTCCCTGTCGATGCGCTTGAGCGCCCAGCGCGGGCCGTCGTTAATCGGGGCTGTTGATTGGCGGCCGCTCGCGGTCCGGGCAGAGACGTCGAACCGGATGTATCGGTGGTCCGATAGCGTCTCCACCTCCACAGCGACACGCCAGTCGCGGACTCGGCCGGCGGCAGAGGGGCTAGCAAACGAGACGTCCACTATCGACCCGCCCCGCTGCCGCACGCAGGTATATTCCGAACCCCGATTCAGGACGACCAAACCAGTCGTGATCGCCCACTCTTCTAGCACCTCGCCCCGGGGGTCAGTGACTGGAGATCCCCATGCCGATGACTTGGCGTTGAGATCACCCAGTACCAGAACGGGACGAGGGTGATGGCGACCTACGACGGCGCCCAGCTCGACAAGGAAACTCTCGAAGTCGGCGAGACTCTTGTTGGGGGAGAAATACGCCCCCACAATGGCGATGCCGCCCGAGACCGCAGCAACCCAGCCGCGGCCACGAGACGGGTCGATCAGAGTCCCGCCAATAATGGCCACCAAACCATCAGCGCATCCCAACCAGTTGTCACGGGCAGGGATGAAGTATGGCTCGGCGACCACAGCGACGTCAATCGACCACTCTGCAATGCTCTGGACTAGGAGGTCCTGAGCTCTGGCACAGTGGTTGATGTTGCCCTGGAGGAAATGGAGTTGTGCCATTATTGACAGTCCATTCCCTCGGCAACAGTCCTGGACCGGGAGTCGGCCGCGGAGTTACTGGCCTGCGGGGGTGGCGAGGTTTCCCCGGCAGGCTTAGAGCTCCTCTTCTTGTTCTTTTTTCTCCTCGTTTGGGCCTTGTTGGTGGCGGGTGCACCACAGGCCCCTCCGCCCACTTTGTGTCCCGCCGGTTTTCCTGCAGCCGAGCAAAGGCTGCAGTTGAGCGCTGCGGAACACTGGGTCGCTTTGTGGCCGGGCTGACCGCAGCGATAGCAAAGATCACTACGGTCGATCTCGGCGGTGCATTTTGCCCGGACGTGCCCCTTCTCCAGGCACCGGAAGCACTGCAGAGCCCGGGGCTGCAGCAGTTTTACCCGCGCTGCAACCCAGCCAATCAGCAACCTGCCACTTTCAGCGATTTTCTTCGCTGACGCCACGGGGCACCGAATCCAGACCACGCCGAGTCCAGAGGCGTCAGCGCGTATATCGCCGGCCCGCACATTGTCTGGCGGACACTCACCACTTCGGGCAGCGGCCGCCACCACCTCCTCGGTGGTCACGGAGTCGTCCAGACCAGCAATCCGCAGCTCTGCGGTTTTCATTGGCCTGGAGACCCGGACGTCCTCCGGATTGAGGACCTCCCTAATTTTGGCGGCCAGAGCGTCCGCCTTTTTGGCACTGTCGCTTACAGCACCTGGCACCTTGAACAGCCGCGCACCCGTGGCAGCCTGTCTGAGGGTGACGGACTCGAGGCCAAGATCGGGTAGTTTGATCTTGGCCTTGGCCTCGGCAATGACGGACTGGTACGTTACGCCACGCTCCGCGGCCCCCGGCTGTAGCGTAAGCGTAACAGCCTCGGAGCGCGGGGCACGTATCTTTGGTCCTTTGCGTCCGCCTCTGGTAGTCTGCTGTGCAGGCTGCGCAGCCGCTTTAGCGGTCCTACCGGGGACGCGTGCGGCTGCTGCGGCCTTTTGACGGCCTTGCGGGCTTTCTTGCGGCCCACGACTTTCGCCCAAGTCTCGCCCTTGGACCCGGCAGACGTGGGCTGGCCGCGCAGAGGGGCTCCTTCCGCCGGCTTCTCTACTGGAGGCCCTGGTCTCGGCCGCTCCTCAGTCCTCCGCGCATCGGCGGCTAGAGGAGGGCGGAGGGTTTCGGCTGGAAGACGACGAGAGATCGCTTCCAGCCGAGCATTGACCATGCTCCCGCACTGGAGCATGCAGAGCCGGACAATGCGCTCGACCTCTTCGTCGGTGCGAAGGCTATTGGGTTGCGGCGGCGGTGCAGGAGCAGGTACGGCATCATCAGCCGCGGGTCGCTGCTGAGAGCTTAACTCAGCGACTTGCCGCCGAAGGTCGTCAAGGTCGTTACGGAGGCGACTGTTTTCCTCCCGTAACTTGGCGACCTCGTCAGAGGTCGTCCTATTGAGGAGGAGGGCAACCGCCTCCTTGATATCTGCGGCAGCCTCTTTTAACCCACGGGTGAATGTGCCCTTCAGGCTGCCGGACTTGGTGGCAACCTTTAGGACCAAGTCCACCCCATCAAGAGCCAACTGGCTCAAGGCCACCGCAGATGGCTCTCCCCTTCCGCTGCCAAAGCGGCTCGCCGCTCGCGAGCGCGTCGGGCCATTTCCGACACTTCGTCGGCCGCGACGGCTTTGCGCTGCTCCCTTTTGGCGGCATTGAGATCCGCCTTTGAGCTCCCCAGTGAGGCAGTGCTTTCACCGCCATCACATGGGTCCTCTATAGTGACCCCAATGTCACTCTCTACCTCGCTAGCCGCCGGGGTATCGGAGCGCACGAAACGCCCGTGCCTATCCCTCCGCGGCTGCGAAGCACTCGCCTCTCTTGTTTGCCGTCGTCCCCTCCTCGAGGTCGGCAACTTAGGAGCCGGCAGGCCTTCCTCGTCGGATGACTTATTAACTGGACGCTTCCTGGTGGAAGACGTCCTACGCGAGCGATTTTCGCCGCTTTCTGCATGCAGCTCCGCTGCAGCTGCAGGCGAGCTGAGCTCACCTGCCCTCTCCTCCTCTTCTGTTGGTGGTGTTTGATTTAAATCCATACAAGTCCCACGAGTATGGGGGAAATAAACGGTCCACCCAGGCAGTGCCCCCTGTACCTGGGTAAGTGTACATTTGTTCCCAACTGGGGGGTCCACCGGTCCCCCAGCTGGGGGTGCGCTCAAGACTGACACTACTCCTCAGCCACGCATACCCTCGCCGCGCACCAGAACTTGGTATTGAAGGAATTTTTTATAGAGGTTATCTTCCTCGCGGTCCGGGCAATCAAGCCAAGACCCTCGTCCCGTTAGGAGTCATAAAACATGACCATGACCTCTTCCCGGATTACGATATCGGCAGTTGCAGTCGAGGACAGCCTGTGTCCCAATGCTACTCGTTGGCAGGGTAAGTGCGCAACGAGCACCGCCCTTGCCTCTCCGCCACGCTCTCTGCTAGGTTCAGAGAGACGGGCGGAGAAACGACCCTCGGTAGCGCGGGCTATGTGTAGCCCGCCGCTTCCAGAACCCATCTCGGGTTCGCCCGCCCTGTCCAGAAGTCTGCTACAGGTAATAGTCACTCCAACACTATCGCCCCCGTCAGGGGGACTATCACCTGTACCCAGGGTGCACCACGGGGAGGTCTTCTGGCACCGCACCCCAACCTAACCTAACCTAACCTAACCTAACCTAACCTAACCTTTTTTTTTTTTTTTTTTTTTTTTTTTTTTTTTTTTTTTTTTGACCCTGGGAAAAATACTTTATGTATCGTCCTCCCGTCGGGGGACGGGAGGGATATGTGGGACTCTCCGGTAGAAGCCGGCATACCCACTAAAAAACCCAGGAGCACACCCGCATCGCCAGTTAGGGGGTCTGGGAGACCGGCTGAACCTTTACTACCAGAACCCCCTCGGCGGAGCCCACCTGTGGTGGCAGGCCATTACAAGCCCCTCCCTAGCATGGGAAAGGGGCATCGGGAACGGTCGTGTGCCAACCGCTCCCGTCCCGCGAGAGGTGAGTAGTGCAATGCAGGTGTAGGCGCCCCCGCGCCTAGCACCCGCTACTCACCCCGGGAGGGAGAAGACGGTTGTATTATCGTCTTCTCCTGCCGACTCTTCTTCGTCGGAGCGCTGGAGCGAGAGCGTCTTCCTCTCGCTCACGCTCCGCCACCTCCTTCTGCGATATTACGCACTCGCAGAAAGAGGCGACCGCCGCCCATGCCTCCTCACTCCCCAGCATAGCGCGAACAATGGAAGGGAGCGAGAGGTCTGCTCCGACCGCCGCAACCAAATTCTGCCGCGGCTCGGACCACGATGGGCACTCCTCCAGAGTATGCCGCACCGTGTCCGCTGTTGCGCCACAGTGGTGGCACGACGGGCTCTCCTCCCGCCCGATGCGGTGCAGGTATGAGCCAAAGCAGCCATGGCCTGTCATCACCTGCACCAGGCGGAAGGAGAGGAAACCAAACGGCCGCTCGAGCCAAGCCTGGAGGACTGGCCCGATGGCGTCCAGCGTTCGTCTGCCAAAGGCAGCAGCGGCAAGGTCGTCCGCCCAATGGACGACTATGGCCTCCTTGGCCTCCTGCCGCACGGCCTCCCTCACCTCATGAGCCGGGTGCTCTCCGCGCGCCCTCCGCTCTGCCGTCCAATCATAGACTCTGGCGAGCACCCACGCCTCCAGCTCCCACGGAGGTGTGCCCGCCAGTGCGCATGCCGCCGCGAAGCCCACTGTGCGGTAGGCCCGCGCCACCCGCTGAGCGATAGCCCTTTGAGGCACACGAAGGGCGGTGGCATTCTCCCTTCTGTGTAGGGAGTCCGCCCAAATCGGAGCCCCATAAAGGGCCATGCTCCTGAGAATGCCGGCGTACAAACGCCGGCATCGCGCGCTGGGCCCCCCCAGATTTGGCATAAGCCACGAGAGGGCATTCGCTGTTCTTAGAAGGCGCTTGGACAGCTCGGCGAAGTGCGGGCCGAAACGCCACCTGCTATCTAGAATGAGGCCCAGATATTTTATCTGGCCCTCTACGGCGACCCTGGTGCCGTCCACATAGATGTGGGCGTCGGGAGGGGGGCGCTGCCTCGGGCCGTGGAAGAACACGGCCTCGGTTTTGTGCAGCGCCACCGTCAGCCCCAGGCGGTGGATCCTGTTGGCAACCAGGGAGCCGCCCGCTGATGCCAGGTTGGCCGCCGTCGTGAAGCCCCCGCGGGCAGTGAGGAGAGTGTCATCCGCGTAACATATGACACTCGTCCCGCGGAGGAGCGTTCCCCGCAGGAGCCAGTCGAAACCAACGTTCCATAGGAGGGGTCCTAACACTGACCCCTGCGGAACGCCGGACTCCACGACGTAGCGCCGAACCTCTCCGTCTCTGTCGACAAGGACGACAGCCCTGTCTGCCAAGTAATCGGCCAGTAGGCTCCGAAGGTATTGAGGCACCCCGTGGAATCGGAGCGCCTCAATGATGGTTGAATGGGGGATGGAGTTGAACGCGTTGGCTATATCAAACGACACAGCCAACAGTCCATCCCCTTCTTCCACGGCCTCCTTGACCTGGCCCTTGAGACGGGTCAGGGCATCTATTGTCGACCGCTGGGCTCGAAAACCGAACTGAGCGTCGGAGAGATCCGGTCCAACGTTGGCAAGATGGCGGTTGAGGCGGGCAGCGATGATCCCCTCGAACATTTTTCCGACCTCATCGAGCAGAACGATGGGCCGGTATGCCGAGGGGGAATCCGCCGGGCGTCCGTCTTTGCGCAGCAGGCACAATTGCCCCTCCTTCCAGGGTTTCGGGAACCTCCCCGTTGCGAGACACGCGCTGAAGAGGTCCCGAAACCGCTCCTCCATTTGGGAGGCGGCAATGGCCACTACCCTAGCGGGGATACCGTCTGGGCCGGGGGCAGTTTTCTTTCCCCGGAGGCGGACTAACGCCGTGTGAAACTCGCCTTCCGCGACAGGAGGGACCTGTACCTCCGCCTCCATATCCCGAGGGGGGTTCATTGCTGGAGGGGTGAAATCGGCGTTCCGGCGCGGGAACAGGGACAGCACCACCTCATCCAGCAATGAAGGCTCAAGGGTCTCGGTCACCGGGGGACCTGAGGGGCGCAGTTTGTTACGCGCCGCCCTGTATGGTCTCCCGAATGGATCGCCGTCTAGTGTCTCCAGCAGCTCGGCTCTCGCTGCGTCTTTGGCGGCGCCGATAGCTGACTTGAGGGCCGCCTTTGCCGCCTTGTACGCTTCGTACAGACGGTCCTCGTTTGCTTCGTCTCGGTGCCGCCGGCGACGACTCCGCGTGAACTGGCGCTTTGCGGCCATGCACGCTGCCCGCAGCTGCGCCAGCTCCTCCGACCACCAATACACGGCACGGTTTGGAGGCGGACGACGAGTCCGAGGCATGCTGGAGTTACACACTTCGGTCAGAGACCCTCTGAGTTGTGACGCCGCGGCGTCAACGTCCAGGTCAAGGACGGCAGGGGGCGAAAGCCAGTCCTGCAGGAACGCGGCCTCCTTTGCAGCCTCCCGGTCCAAGCGAGTGAGAGCCCAACGCGGAAACGGGGATCGGCCCGACGATGTGGAGTTCCCCCGTCGGCTCTGGGTGGAGATTTCGAATCGAATATATCTGTGGTCCGACAGAGTCTCCACCATGTCCACCCGCCAGTTCTCCACACGTGCGGCCAGCACTGGGGAGGCAAAGGTAACGTCCACTATGGACCCACCCTGCCGCCGCACGCATGTTTGAACACTCCCCCTGTTCAAGAGGGAGAGACCAGAGGAGGCTGCCCACGCCTCAAGCGCCCGCCCACGAGCGTCGGTGGCAGAGTTGCCCCACGTCTCTGACTTGGCGTTCAAGTCCCCCAGAACGGAAACCTGTCGAGGCGCCATCCTGCCGACTACGGCCGCAAGTCCCTCGAGGAAATCCTCGAAGGCCTGGAGAGGGCGATTTGGGGAGAAGTAGACCCCCACAAGGGCCAGGTCCCCCCACACGGCGGCCACGTATCCCGATCCTCTCTCTAGAAGCGAGAGGGGAGGGGAGTCTGTGGAAGACCGTGCCGCAATCGCGACTAGGCCATCCCTGTCGCCCAGCCAACGGTCGGGAATCCGGTAGGGCTCGGCAACTACCGCTACGTCCACCAACCAATCTGCCATGGTCTGCACCAGCAGGTCCTGGGCCGCTCTGCAGTGGTTGGTGTTGGCCTGTAGGATGAGATGATTGCGCCCCATTATTCAATCATCTCATCTCCCGCGTCAGCGACCGTGACCGGGGTAGCGGTGGCGGTAGCATTGGCAGCGGCAGGACGCTTTGGCGCCTGCATTTTGCCCTTCTTGGTGGGAGGAGTGCACTTCCTCCCAGCCATGAAATGGTTCGCTGGGCGACCACTGGCCGCGCACACAGCACAGTGCGGCGTGGTGGCGTCACAGGACGCCGCCAAGTGCCCCGACTTGCCGCAACGGTAGCAGGTGTCTGCCCTCTCCGCGCTGGACGGACACATGTATCGGGTGTGGCCAGTGCCGAAGCACTTGAAGCAGCGCAGAGGTTGCTCCTCAAGTGCTCGGACCACAGCTGAGCTGAACCCGACCAGCAGCCGTCCTTTGGTTCTGTTCAGGACGGCCTTGGCTGCGGTGACTGGGCAGTCCACACGGGTCATGCCCAGGCCGCGGCGGCCAGTCCAGATGGTCCGACCATGCACCGCCTCGACGGAGCAGCCTCCTGCTGCTGCAATGGCCGCAACCACTTCATTCACGGAAACTGAATCATCGAGATCCACAACCTCCAGTGTCGCGGACTTGACTGGTCTGGCGACCTTTGCCACGTCCGCGATGCCCTCTCGCAGCTTAGCCGCGAAGAGGTCCGCATTTTGCGAACCCGCGGCCCCGGGGAACTCGAATAATCGAGCGCCGGTTTGGGTACGGCGACACTTGATGGGGCCGATGCCCAATTGAATGGGGTCAGCGAAGCTACGAGCCCGCGTCAGCACCGACTCGTATGTTTCACCCCTTTCGGCGGCCTCTGGAGTGATGGTCACCGTCACCGCCGCCGACCTGGGAGCCGCTAGCTTAACAACCTTGTTTAAGGGAGCGGCAGGAGCCCTATTGGCTGCAGGAGCAGCCGGGGTGATTTTCGGGACCGTCTTCTTCTTTTTCCCTCTCTTCACCACCTCCGTCCACGTCTCGGTGGGAGGGGTGGCGGAAGGTTCCCCCGCGTCGTCCGGCTGGCTCAGAGGAGCTGCTTGGACGGTTCCAAGCTCGACTTGTGCATCTCCACTTGCGCTGGGCGCAAGTGGAGCTGCCACCTGGGACTTTTTTCCCTTCCCTTTGCCCTTAGAGGGCTTTGGGGCCTGGGGTTGCCCGCTGGTGGAAGGGACCGTTGCCGGTGCCGGCATCGCGACTGGCGCTCTGTCCGCCGCGAGTGGAGGACGGATGCGCTTTTCCGGCAACAGCCGATCCTCTATACCTGCAAGGCAGGCTCTGGTGAAGGCTCTCTCCTCCTGAGTGACCTTGCGGATGATGTCCTCAAGGTCGGAGGAGGAGCCTGTTGCTGCTGAGGTTTTGGGGGCAGGAGCCGTGGCTTCAGCCAGCTTTTTATGCAGCTGGCTTACCTCAGCCTGCAGGCGATCCACCCGCGCCTGCAGCTGCCGCGACTCGTCCGTGGCCGTGCGCTGCACCAGTTCCGCAATAATGCCGTGCAAGCTGGCTGCACGGCATTTAAGGGCCTTTTGAAAGGTTCCCTTGAGGTTGGAGGACTTGGAGGCCACCTCCAAAATCTCCTCCTTGTCCTCCAGCGCCATTTGCGCTAGCTCGGCCACTGAGTGGTCTGCGTACAGGACGTTGGAGGCCCCGTAGCCGGCCCTGGACCGTGCAGCACCGGTTGCGCGCTCCTTGGCGGCGACCTTTTCTTCTAGGTCCTTTTGAACCTCCACCCGCTTTGCTTGCGCCAGAGACGCCCTCAGCTGGCGTTGAGCCTCATCAAGTCCCACATCGTGGGAACTTGATTTCGCCTTCGCCTTTTTAGTCCTACCAATTACAGATTCCGAAGAATCGTCGGATTCTTGCCTCAGGTAGGCCCGCTTTAAACCTAACCTAACCTAACCTAACCTAACCTAACCTAACCTAACCTAACCTAACCTAACCTTTTTTTTTTTTTTTTTTTTTTTTTTTGACCCTGGGAAAAATACTTTATGTATCGTCCTCCCGTCGGGGGACGGGAGGGATATGTGGGACTCTCCGGTGGAAGCCGGCATACCCACTAAAAAACCCAGGAGCACACCCGCATCGCCATTTAGGGGGTCTGGGAGACCCGCTGAACCATTACTACCCCCTTGGCGGAGCCCACCTGTGGTGGCAGGCCATTACAAGCCCCTCCCTAGCATGGGAAAGGGGCATCGGGAACGGTCGTGTGCTAACCGCTCCCGTCCCGCGAGAGGTGAGTAGTGCAATGCAGGTGTAGGCGCCCCCGCGCCTAGCACCCGCTACTCACCCCCGGGAGGGAGAAGACGGTTGTATTATCGTCTTCTCCTGCCGACTCTTCTCCGTCGGAGCGCTGGAGCGAGGGCGTCTTCCTCTCGCTCACGTTCCGCCGCCTCTTTCTGCGATATTACGCACTCGCAGAAAGAGGCGACCGCCGCCCATGCCTCCTCACTTCCCAGCATAGTGCGAACAATGGAAGGGAGCGAGAGGTCTGCTCCGACCGCCGCAATCAAATTCTGCCGCGGTTCGGACCACGATGGACACTCTTCCACAGTGTGCCGCACCGTGTCCGCTATCGCACCGCAGTGGTGGCACGACGGGCTCTCCTCCCGCCCGATGCGGTGCAGGTATGAGCCAAAGCAGCCATGGCCTGTCATCACCTGCACCAGGCGGAAGGAGAGGAAACCAAACGGCCGCTCGAGCCAAGCCTGGAGGACTGGCCCGATGGCGTCCAGCGTTCGTCTGCCAAAGGCAGCAGCGGCAAGGTCGTCCGCCCAATGGACGACTATGGCCTCCTTGGCCTCCTGCCGCACGGCCTCCCTCACCTCATGAGCCGGGTGCTCTCCGCGCGCCCTCCGCTCTGCCGTCCAATCATAGACTCTGGCGAGCACCCACGCCTCCAGCTCCCACGGAGGTGTGCCCGCCAGTGCGCATGCCGCCGCGAAGCCCACTGTGCGGTAGGCCCGCGCCACCCGCTGAGCGATAGCCCTTTGAGGCACACGAAGGGCGGTGGCATTCTCCCTTCTGTGTAGGGAGTCCGCCCAAATCGGAGCCCCATAAAGGGCCATGCTCCTGAGAATGCCGGCGTACAAACGCCGGCATCGCGCGCTGGGCCCCCCAGATTTGGCATAAGCCACGAGAGGGCATTCGCTGTTCTTAGAAGGCGCTTGGACAGCTCGGCAAAGTGCGGGCCGAAACGCCACCTGCTATCTAGAATGAGGCCCAGATATTTTATCTGGCCCTCTACGGCGACCCTGGTGCCGTCCACATAGATGTGGGCGTCGGGAGGGGGGCGCTGCCTCGGGCCGTGGAAGAACACGGCCTCGGTTTTGTGCAGCGCCACCGTCAGCCCCAGGCGGTGGATCCTGTTGGCAACCAGGGAGCCGCCCGCTGATGCCAGGTTGGCCGCCGTCGTGAAGCCCCCGCGGGCAGTGAGGAGAGTGTCGTCCGCGTAACATATGACACTCGTCCCGCGGAGGAGCGTTCCCCGCAGGAGCCAGTCGAAACCAACGTTCCATAGGAGGGGTCCTAACACTGACCCCTGCGGAACGCCGGACTCCACGACGTAGCGCCGAACCTCTCCGTCTCTGTCGACAAGGAAACCTAACCTAACCTAACCTAACCTAACCTAACATAACCTAACCTAACCTAACCTAACCTAACCTAACCTGACCTAACCTGACCTAACCTGACCTAACCTGACCTAACCTGACCTAACCTGACCTAACCTGACCTAACCTGACCTAACCTGACATAACCTGACCTGACCTAAACAAACTCAAAGCTCAGCTTAGATTTTATGAATATAAAAGTTCTCTTTATAGGTTATCGATAAATTCTAACTCTTTATATGTTTTTAAGCCGGGTGTAGTCGGATATCATATAATTCAAAATAGCGGAAATACAGAAAACTAGTCGAAGTGCGAAGTGGGCATCATATTAATTTGGCCAATTTTATCAAACTTTTGCTACTCAATTAGTGGTGTGGTCGTAGCGATTATATAGATATATATCGATATCGATAAATTTTGTTGGGATAGCAAAGATAATTTAAAGCATAAACTTGATAACAGTAGAGTAATCTGCATTACAAATTTTTATTTACAATGTAAATAAATATAAAATAAATAAATAAATATTTAAGTATTTACAATGTTATTGGGAAATATGTCATATTTCACATTAAAAAATATAGATAGATACTACAGGCAGAATGGATTGGTGCCATTCATTTGCAGCACAATATGCTCGCAATATAGTATGTATTAGATGATATCATAATCATCTTTACGTGTTATTAGAACTTATGACGGGATATTTACCATGTTTATTAATTTTGATGAGTTTCCAGTTACAGTACAGTTAATCCGTGATCATGGCGCTTGCAAAAGTGCCGAAATATACGTGATGGGGCGATGGCCCAGGGCGACAAGTTCCGGGGGGCGCCGATGCCGCCTCCGATGATTCCGCCTCAAAAAACTAACACTTGATATTGCTTCCCTCAAGTGTGAATTTTCGCCCGGGTTATCAGTGGCCCTTACGCCGGCACTGAACAAGGGATAGTGTATTTGATGATGTCGATAATATAATTAAAACCGGCCAAGTGCGAGTCGGACTCGCTCATGAAGGGTTCCGTTACAGCAAGTAGATGACATAATATAAAAGTTGTAAAATAACTTGGTTTTACATAGTGTTTGTATGAACGACAAAGTTATATTTGCGGTTTTTGAAAATGTTTTTATTTTTTAAAAACTAAAAATGATATCTCATTCAAACCAACTTTCCTTGTTAGTTTTCATTGAAATCTACATTATATATTTTTTTCAGTTTTCTCACTCTCTTATTTTAAAAGTTAGAGGGGGGGGACACTTATTTTTCCACTTTGGAAGCGTCTAACTTTCAAACGATTGATTTTGACGAAAAGTGGTTTTAGGAACCTCCATGTCTTTTTTAAAGACCTATCCATAGACACCCATCAAGGATATGTTAGCTGAAAAAAAAATTTTTTTGAATCAGTTCCATGTATGGAGTGCCCCCCTTTAATTTTTAAATTTATACATTTTTATTCATAATTCAAGTAGCGGTTACCGAAATACATCATCCTACAAAGTTTCAACTATATAGGCCCAACAGTTTCGGAAATAAATGGCTGTGACATACGGACGGACGGACGGACAGACAGACAGACATGACGAATCTATAAGGGTTCCGTTTTTTGCCATTTGGCTACGGAACCCTAAAAATACAATGTCCAAACCTGATCGAGCAGAAAAATATTTCGACTTATGACGAGATTACCACCCTTATTTTAACAAAATAATCGGTATAATTGCTTACATTGAGAACACCGCCATCTATGACTTAAGCTGATTTTGATTAAAATTGAAACGACTATTCAAAACAATATTTACTTATTTGTAAGTAGTACAATATCATATTATGATAAGCATTTTATTTATTTGCGTTTGCGTTTTCTAATCCGTGGTTTTTTCGACGCTGTCCATAGATAAAAGTCAATAGTATGCAAAGATTTCGGTGTTAACTGTCAAACTAGGTATCTGTCGGTTGTCACAATAATATCAATGACAATGTTACATCATATTGTCACAGAGACAGCGTGTAATGTTGTTGTTAATATTATTATGAATATGAATAGGAATATGGTATTAATTCATTGATATTGATATTATTTTGATTAAGACGATGAGTAGAATATATGGAAATACGTACAATTCTAATAAATACGTATTTTGTTGTTTTTATTGCAAACGAAAATTGAGATGTTAGGTGGTCATCGGTTGGCGATTCTGTTTTGACATCAAGTGAGCATCCAGAAGTATCATATCATACAACATAAATTAGAAAAACAGCCGACCGATTCGTCACCGGAACCGTGTCCCCGCCGGTAGAGTGCACAGCGGACGTAGGTTTCAGACGTTAGTGCGTGCAGAGTGCGCCACTCGCCAGCGATGTCAGTGTGGCAGAGCGAGGAGGCGCGCTGCGCGGTGGTGCTGCGCGAGGTGCTGGCGTGGCTGGCGGGCGCGGAGCTGGCGCGGGCGGGCGCCGTGTGCCGCGCCTGGGCGCGCGCCGCCAGCGACCCCGCGCTGTGGCGCCGCCTGCTGCTGCGGGACGCGCTGCTGCCGCTGCCGCGCGGTACCGTGCCGTGCCATGCCGTGCCATGCCGTGTCATGCCGTGTCTGCACTGTCACCTGCTCAACAACTAGCATGTGTTGTGTGCTAACTGCATGAGTTCATACATTGGCCAACTGGGTAGTTATCTTTGTATGTAACATCTAATAATATGTGTATAAAATAATGTGGTGGCCTGGAGGTTTAAGGCACCCGTTTCTTGTTTGAGGGTGCAGATTTGAAACCACCAATGTGATTTTTCTGAGTTACATGTACTTTCCAAGATTATTATGATGCTACTGACATACAATGAAGGATGGTTTCCTGGGGAAAACTGGGCTTATAATTTTATTATATGTTTGAAATTGCCAACCCGCACTGAGCATGTGTTGATTAACTAATGCTGAAAACTTTTTTGTGTGAGAATAGGCTTATGGCCAGCAGTGGCCGTTTATAGGCTGTTGATATGATGTGGAAATAATGTTTATTGTGCACTAACTGAAGACTGCATAATTAGTACAACTGCTGTCTACTGGGCAACATGCATTAAAATACTAATATGATCTGGATCTGAATGTGATCTGATCCCAAACATATAATAGTCCAGGATCCCAGAGCCATAAGTAATTTTCTAAAGCACATAACTAACTAACTTCCAATAGTCCCTTGTGTATTATTTAACCTGTTGTATGTCGGAACACGGTTCTACACGAGACACAATGTGCTTTCTGTTGTGTCTCATATACCGACAGATTAGAGGTTAATTCAATTTGTGCAGCTTTCCCTGTGACACCTGCGCAGGTACCAGAAAGGTAACCGAACTCAGAGTTACTTAACTTAATTTTTATGATTGATGTTTATATATGTTTTGCAGAATATTACTCTGAACTCATATAAAATAAACAGACACTTTCAGGAACCAAAACTTTTATCTGCCGCTTTAAATAAAGCTCTAAGAAAAATAAATGAATTAATTTGTTTCTATTTCTGATTTATTGGTATGTTATTAGGATAACTATAATTACAATTTTATATTTAACTAGCTTTTGGCCGATTACTTACCTTCAGGTGATCTGTCTGAACGTTTGCCGGCTTATTTTTAACACCAACTAACGTCAACGTGGGGATAATAATTCGAGACGGTCATCAATCCATGGAAAACCTTATCACCGCGAGTCAGAAAAATGACGTATTTGCAGAACGCCGTCTATGGGTGAATAGATAAAACGTCCGCACAAAGCGTGTTACTTGTGCGAGCGGGATTTTGCTTTTTAGTAATTTTACATTATCTCCAAAACTGTATGACCTATTGACATACTGTAAATAGCAAATCTTATCTGTATGATGTCCTTGCGACACTGAAATAATTTATTTTGATAATAATTAATATTTTGTTGCTTAAATAATCAGCCAAAGTAAGTAAGCTGAAAATATATTTTTTTAAACAATAAAAGACGTATAAAAGGTAAAATATTAAATTGTGAGTTACAAACAGTTCCTGGCTCTACGCTGGCGTAACAGACAAATGTATAGAAAACCAGTTGACCGTTCACACACAACGTACTGACGTACCATCGGTTGAGTGTGAACGGTCAAGTGTGACCGATGATAAGCGACGCATGTTCCGTCAGATGTGAACCGACCCTTAGGGTGCGTTTCCATCAGACATGTCCCTGTGTAGCTATGCTACGAAGAAGTAATAGCTTATCCGTGAAACTATGCGACCGTTTCCAGTGTCTTCAATGATTTTATTTTCTTCAGCAGTCGCGTTACATCGACGTAATCAAAGGTAACCCCGTTACCTTTTACTTAGCTCTCTCGCCACTTTTCAGTGCCATGTCTGCGACGAGACGGCATCTGGTCTAGTTTTCCAAAGGACTGGAATAGCAACAGCTTGGCGCTGCTGACTTCCTCGTCCTTAAAATTAATTAATTATTTTTTTCATTTTTTTTATTTCACAAAATTATTTCACAAAATAGTTATTTACATGAAACAGTCACAAATAAGTATTAAACAATAATTATGCTAGTGCACTAGGAATCAATATATTAATACGTGATGCAAAAACTTTGGAACAATTTTTACGAAAATTGCGCGGACGTAGGAGCATAAAATTTGGTACACTTATAGTTTATGTGTAGAAGAAGTGCATAACGCTAATATTTTTCAAAAATAATGCTCATAAAGTACATTAAATCAATAAATAAAACATTACACACACTACCATGCATAGTATCTGATCGTATTTGACAAAACGTCAAAATCGACAGACATTGCGATGATATTCTCACGTCATATAAATAGAGTTTTCCTGTTCATGATGCGCCGGAATATATTAATTTGAATTTTACAAAACTAATAGCAATTCGTTAAATAAAAATTATCCTTGAACGTACGTTAAGTGGTATTGTAAATTAAATCGTATATGGTCGAATTTCGACCACTAGGCGACCACTAGTAACTTAATAAGTAACTTACCAATATTTATTAACTAAAGGAAAATTTACTTTTTTGACCTAGACTTATGTATAATTAGCGACTTGCCCGAGCTAGGTTTATAAAAACCTGTGTTTCGGGTCATCACTTACAAGACTATCAATTTGGGTGCATGTATACAGAAATAGAATAACAACTTACAAACTAATCTTACATTCAAACTAAAACTTCCAATAGTTTCTCTGTGTCTGTGTAATCAAGATTTAGTAGATACTCTGATAACAATGTACTACATTTATAATAATTTACACTATATATATTTAGTATTTTGTTGACCTTGTTGTACAAAAATGGTCCTAAAAATACGTAAAATCTATGTGCAAATGCATGTCTTGTCTGTGGTTTAAAGTAAACCAAATCTCTCCTCCTCCCGGTTTGGGATACTGGGTCTAAAGGAAGCTGAGAGTGCTGATAAAGTACGGTTTGCAATATAAATAGTTGGCGCACTGTTAGTATTTTACATGCAGTGTTTAGTTGGTGTGTGGGAAACCTAAAAGGGCGGAAGGTAGTGTAGTGTTTATTAGTATTTGGAATAAATAAAATACTAGACACTAACTTTAAATTGTCTATATTGAATAAATAATAAAATATACAGTATTAGTAGTGAGATCAACGAAATTATATAAAGTTAACGCGAGAGTAAGTTTTCGATGCGCGCGCGATCGCTAGCCGAGGCGGACTGACGTCACTGACGTGGGCGAGCGAGGGGCGCGAGTGAAGCGCGGGGTGGAGGCGGCGGCCGCGCCGCGTGCCGAACGGCTCCGCGAACTCCCGAAGTGTCCCGAGCATGTTGTCAACGCGGGCGCCAGGGCTCCGCTAGCGGCCGGACGGTGTGTAGGTATAGCTAAGGGCGTGTACATACGTGCGCAGGCATAAGGCCGTGTATAGATGAAATAAAGTTATAAAGTAGTATGTATGGTAAGAATGTGAATGTAATGTATGTAGTATGTAGATTTGTATGTATATGTATTTGTGTATTTGTATGTATGTAAATGTTTATATTTATTTATGTATGTATTTATGTATGTATGACTGTAAATGATATGTTTATGTTTGTTTATTTATGCGTATAAATGTTTGTTATTATAATGTACATTAGCTATACCCTACAGTAGCAACCTTTAGAATTACTCTTTGAGCGCCTTCCAGAGGAAGCAAGATAGACTTTGCAGTTCCACCCCATGATGTAATACAATAGGTGAGAGCAGATTGACACAGAGCCAAATAAACCTGTTTAACTTATAGTCGGCTATGTGGCGTAGGTTCTTAAAAATGTACATTAATTTACGCACTCTTTTGCATAGTAACTCGATATGTTTACGGAAATTCAGATTTGTGTCAATCGTAACACCTAGATATTTTTCCGGAGCTGCGGACTACCTAGCGGGTTTACCGGGGCTTCGGGTCGAAAAGCAGGAGTAGGAACGGGGTGGTTTTTAGTCAGTAAGAGTGTGACACTCCCTTTCGCCTTGCCCAAGGCGGGAGAAGTCATTGGATGATTTTCCCCCTCAAAAAAAAAAAAAAAACACCTAGATATTTTATGTGGTTAGCTTTAACTAAAGTGGGACAAGTACAAGCAATGTTAGCAGAATTGCAATTATGTGCAAATATATCTAGGTTAGTAAGCGGTGGATTAATGTTTCTAATTGAAAATGAAATATATTTAGTTTTATCTATATGTTATGTTAGAAGATTTTGATTAAGCCAATTTGACACAACATTAAAACCGTTTTGGGCATATTCATATGCTTCACTTTGCGATTCAGCGGAAAACAATAGGGCTGTGTCATCCGCATATGATAATAGCCCATTACGAAGGACCAAACTACATAGATCATTAATGTAAATTAAAAATAATTTAGGACCCAAAATACTCCCTTGAGGTATTCCGAAACCACTATTTTCCATCTCAGAACTTGTGTACTGACCTATTTTAACGCATTGTTGACGACCTCTAAGATAATCGGTGAACAACTGAAGTTGTTTGCCTCTTATTCCAAGTTTTTCAAGCTTGTGTAGTAACATAGAACAAGAAATTGTGTCAAAAGCTTTAGCGAGGTCCAGGAAAATCTGTGAACTGCTTGGTTAGTCGACCTTTTTGGTCTAAACCCAAATTGGTTATTTGAAAGCAATTTGTTAACTTCAAGATAATCTATTAATCTACTATTTATATTTTTTTCTAAAATTTTTGAGAGACCTGTTAATACTGAAATGGGTCTATAGTATTGGTATATATTATTTTACCCGACTGCGCCAGAAGGAGGTTTATGTTTTTCGAGAGTATGTATGTATGTATAATTGTTTGGCACGCTCTGCAGCCTAAAGTTTTTATATTTGTAATATGCTCACCTCGTCCGTGCAGTCAATGGAACGCTAGTAATTCGTTTACTATGAGCGGTTGGGATGGGTTCCCAACCGCACATAGTGTCACCATGCAGCGCCTATTGCCGCGCAAGCCGCGAAATATTGAAAACAGCGTGCAGTGGACACACGTCCGTAGCCGAGCGAGTATCGCACTGCACATAATTATAAAAGTCAGTCATAAAAAAATAAGTTAAGTAACTCTGATTTTGTTTACCTTTCTCTCCTGCGCAGTTGTCTCCGGGCAAGTTCCACAAACATCCAAGTATTAAAAAGTACACAAGACAATACTGAGAACTGAAATGCCAAAAGTTTCTTTAGAAAACAATTGCCCCACTCTAGGATTTTCTCGTGTGTCTTTGCTTTGTTAAATCCCCCACGAACGAACTGACACAACTGACAACCAGCGACCATAACTGAAACAACAATTTGTGAATCATACAGTGTTGCTCCGTGTGGGAATCGAACTCACTGTACGTTACGTGACAGCCGGTTGCCCAGCCACCGCGCCAACCGTGCAGTCATTGAAGTGAAATTAGTTATTTATAATAGTTCAGGACGTGTTCTTTACAACAATAAAACGTTTAAAACTCAGGCGTATCATTTTGGTACTAACAATGTAATGTAATGAGATGCTTCACAGCCGTGACACTAAAATAATACGTTCGTGTGATGTCCGCAGTCCCCGGCGCGCGCTGGCGGCACGAGTACGTGCGCGCGCACGCGGGCTGGCGGCTGGGGGCGCGCCACGCCGCGGGCGCCAGCCTGCTGCACGCCGCGCTGGCCTGGGGGCGCGGGGGCGCGCGCCTGGCGCTGGGCTGCGACGACGCCAGCGTGGCCGTGTGGGCGCGCGGGCCGCGCGGCTGGGAGGAGCGGGGCGCGCGGCGCTGCGGGGGCGCGGCTGGGCCGCCGTGGCGCGCGTGCAGTGGCCGGCGGTGGGCGCCGCTCGTCTCCTGGTGGCGGGTCCGCTGGCGCTAGTGGATGACTGGGAGTTGCTCGTGCTCTCTGTTGAAGGTGGTCAAAACTTGATCGTAATATTACTTACACCTAAATCGATTCGGTAATTTAATTAGGTATCTTATCTAAATGTGTAACAGACCGCCAGAGTTATTTTCATATATACTTTCGTCTTGTCGTGCAGAGAGCTGAGTCGACTATAACTGGTATTCGCAGAGGACGGTGCGTTGGGCGCTGTGGCCAGCCGCGTCCGCTGCAGCGCGGGCGCCGCGGGCTGCTGGGCCGACCCGCTCGGACACACCTTCTGCTCGCTGGAGCTGCGCCGCCTCGGGCCCGGCCTGTACTGCACCACCGTCTGGCTCAACACTGCCACGCAGGTACACTCCACCCTCTGCACGCCGTCGCACCCTAACTCTTTGTGTATTTATGTGATTTTTACGCGCAGGAAACGGAATCTGAATATGAAGGAGTGACATCACCATTGCTGAGAATTTTCAACGAAGAAGGCCAGCATTTGACGTGAGAAGCGCTCGTCTGTATGTCCGCGCGTTCGTTTCGCAGCGTCGCTCACGTGGCGTCTCCCGCAGGCACGCGGCCGTGGCGCGCGCCGAGCCGCGCCTGCTGCTGGCGGGCGGCGGCCGGCGCCTGGCCGCGTGGCGCGTGTGGGCGCCGCGCCCCGCGCGCCTCGAGGCCAGCGCGGCCGGCGACCTGGCGGCGCGCGTGCGGCGCCTGCGCGCGCTGCGGGCCGCGCCCGCGCCCGAGGAGCCCGAGCCGGACGAGGAGACCGTGCGCGCGGCGTGCGCCCCCGCCGTGGCCTGCTGCCGCCTGCCGGCGCCGCTCGTGGGCCTGGCGCTGGACGAGCGGTCAGTTCTGACTACTTACTCGTATCACTGTATATTGTCATGTAGAAAATAAACTTATTTTTGAGTCGCTCTTTTAAAGTGTGTGAATGGAACATGTTCCGCTGTGTAGCGACGCGCCGTGACTGGTGTGTTCCAGTATAGTCACGTCGCGTCTCGATGTGTGACCCTGAGTCGATGTACTGTGCCCGGCCCGCAGGGGGCAGTGCGTGTGGGCGGCGTGCAGTGACGGCGGCGCGGCCTGCGTGTCGCTGGCGCTGCAGCCGCTGGTGTACGTGCGCGGCGCGCTGGGCCCCGCGCCCCCGCTCGCCCCCGCGCCTCCGCCCCCGCCCGCCGCGCACTACATGCAGCCTGCGGCGGCTGAGCACCTCGCTGCATGGTGAGTGTGTTCACGTACCGTTGGTGTGTGTGTGTGCGTGCGCGAGTGACCGTGTGTGTGCAGGTCGCTGGGCCCGTACAGCGCGGCGGTGCGCGTGTGTGCGACGCGGACGTGCGCGGGGAGCGCGGTGCTGACGCACGCGGCGCCCGCCGTGTGCTGCGTGCTGGCGGCGGCGGACGGCGCGGACGGCGCGGCCGACTTGTCGCCCGACGGGTCTCGCGATGGGTCTACCGACTCGTTGCCCGACTTGCTGGTTTTGGCCGGCGATGAAGTCTACGTGAGTGCAACAACCCCAAGGCAGTCAGTTGCCCGGTATACAGACAGTACACAGTACTACAGCGGCCTTGTGTTGCAGGTGTGGCAGAGCCGTGCGACGCCGCAGCGCCAGTATCTAGCTGTGTGATGCTTTCGTTGCCGATTTAATAAATAAATAAATAATCCTTTATTTCATTATTTCACAAAATAATGTACATGAAACAGCCACAAATAAGTATTAATCAATAATTATGCTAGTGCACTAGGAATAACTTAATAAGTAACTTACCAATATTTAGGAACTATAGGAAAATTTACTTTTTAACCTAGACTTATGTATAATTAGCGACTTGCCCGAGCTAGGTTTATAAAAACCTGTGTTTCGGGTCATCACTTACAAGACTATCAATTTAGGTGCATGTGTACAGAAATAGAATAACAACTTACAAACTAATCTTACATTCATACTAAAACTTCCAATAGTTTTTCTGTGTCTGCGTAATCAAGATTTAGTAGATACTCTGATAACAATGTACTACATTTATAATAATTCACACTATATATATTTAGTATCTTGTTGACCTTGTTGTACAAAAATGGTCCTAAAAATACGTAAAATCTATGTGCAAATGCATGTCTTGTCTGTGGTTTAAAGCAAACCAAATCTCTCCTCCTCCCGGTTTGGGATACTGGGTCGAAAGGAAGCTCAGAGTGTTGATAAAGTATGGTTTGCAATATAAATAGTTGGCGCACTGTTAGTATTTTACATGCAGTGTATAGTTGGTGTGTGGGAAACCTAAAAGGGCGGAAGGTAGCAACCTTTAGAATTGCTCTTTGAGCGCGTTCCAGAGGAAGCAAGATAGACTTTGCAGTTCCACCCCATGATGTAATACAATAGGTGAGAACAGACTGACACAGAGCCAAATAAACCTGTTTAATTAACTTATAGTCGGCTATGTGGCGTAGGTTCTTAAAAATGTACATTAATTTACGCACTCTTTTGCATAGTAACTCGATGTGTTTACGGAAATTTAGATTCGTGTCAATCGTAACACCTAGATATTTTATGTGGTCAGCTTTAACTAAAGTGGGACAAGTACAAGCAATATTAGCAGAATTGCAATTATGTGCAAATATATCTAGGTTAGTAAGCGGTGGATTAATGTTTCTAATTGAGAATGAAATATATTTAGTTTTATCTATATTTAATGTTAGAAGATTTTGATGAAGCCAATTTGACACAACATTAAAACCGTTTTGGGCATATTCATATGTTTCACTTTGAGATTCAGCGGAAAACAATAGGGCTGTGTCATCCGCATATGATAATATTAGCCCATTACGAAGGACCAAACTACATAAATCATTAATGTATATTAAAAACAATGTAGGTCCCAAAATACTTCCTTGAGGTATTCCGAAACCACTATTTTCCATCTCAGAACTTGTATACTGACCTATTTTAACGCATTGTTGACGATCTCTAAGATAATCGGTGAACAACTGAAGTTGTTCGCCTCTTATTCCAAGTTTTTCAAGCTTGTGCAGTAACATAGAACAAGAAATTGTGTCAAAAGCTTTAGCGAGGTCCAGGAAAATCCCAATGGTATGCATACCCTTGTCAAGGTTAGTACTAATGTATTCGGACAGTCTGTGAACTGCTTGGTTAGTCGATCTTTTTGGTCTAAACCCAAATTGGTTATTTGAAAGCAAATTGTTAATTTCAAGATAATCTATTAATCTACTATTTATAATTTTTTCTAAAATTTTTGAGAGACCTGTTAATACTGAAATGGGTCTATAGTTGTTAACACAGTTTTTATCTCCCGCTTTGAAAACTGGCGTAACTACTGCTTTTTTAAGCGGTTTGGGAAAGATTCCTTTAGACAAACATGACTGAAAAATATGGGTCAATGGAGGAGCAAGAAGGTGCTTAAACCTTTTCAGTATGTTATTAGGAATACCATCCCACCCAACAGCGCAATCGTCCTTTAACCCTGTAATTATCCCTAAAATTTCATTGACGTCAGTGTTTAATAAAACAAAAGATTTTGATGTTTTCGTAGGGGTATTTACAGCCGACAATGGTTGGTGGGGATAAGTACTATGGTTCAAGGATTTTTCAGCTAAGGTTTTGCCAATGTTAGCAAAAAAACTATTTACTTTATTTGCGGCTACTAATGGGTTTATTTCTGAAGACAGTAATTCGAGAGGCGGTTCAGGATTTTTCGATCGAAAAGTATTTGTTTTAATAAATTTCCAAACGAGTTTACTGTTTTTTCCTGCCTTCTGTAATTCATTCTTCTCGTGTTGATATTTAATTTTTTTTAAAAGGTTGTTACAAAAGTTTCTATACCTTTTATATGAAATAGAAAGTATTTCATTATCAGGTGCAAGTTTTGACTTTTGGTGTAGTTTGTCCCTATGCCGTATACAACGAACGAGACCTGGAGTGATCCACGGTTTGATCGATTTATACCTTCTAGACGTTATTTTGGTAATTGTATTTTTGTTTATCGCATGTTGTAGCGCATTTATGAAATACTGTAATGAAATATTTGCGTCATTAGTATCGTAAACAGGGTCAAAGTCGATGTCGCGAATGTCACGTGCAAGATTAGTCATATCAATTTTTAAAAAGCTACGCATGCAGTTTTTTCTAGGTGAGGATTTTTGTATTGTTAGCAAAATAGCTTGATGGTCCGTAAGCGATGAATTGGTGACTAATGTTTTGTTCGGATGTCGGGTTTTTATGATGAAATGATCCAAACATGACCCAGACTGGTGCGTGGGATAATAATGGGTTGGTAAAAGACCATGAAATGAACAAATATTTAGGTAGTTATGTACATGTGTATCTGCTCTCTCAGAAGCAATATTAATATTTATGTCACCCATTAATATAATGTTCTTAAAAGCAGATAAATGTTTTAAGTTTACATCAAGTGAGTCCAAGAAGCTGTCAATGTTTTGAGACGGTGGCCTATAAATGGCCATAATTACAGTATCCGGAATAATTTTAATTACTAAACAGTTACTATTTTGAACTCTGGGCTCTTCCACTAGAACTTTTAAGTTGTTTTTGATGTACACCACTACACCATCATTCTGATTCATGTTTGAATTTGTTTTGTGAGTGCAGTAGCCGTCGAGAGAAGGTAAATTGGCTGTCTGAGAAGACAGCCAACATTCTGTTAGGACAATAACATCACAGTTAATGTCAAGACTTTCTAATAGAACTTCAAAGCCATCCATGTTGCGATTAATACTGCGAATATTTTGAGTTAGTAGCGTAAGCGTATTTTCCCCAGAAGGAAGAAGAAGTTTACAATCTTCTACATTACAGGTATTGGCTTCAGACACAGAAAATTCATCCAGATCAGTGATTAGCTGACTGGCCATAAAAACTAATTACTAAATTAATAAAATATAGAGTAACTTTTAACTTACGAGACAATAACTAAGTGCTACTAAATAAACTATCCGGGGCGCTCTTAGGCGCCTTCATAGTCAATGGAATTGATATAATTAATCTCGGCATATTTACGCGCCGGACACTCTGCGTCACCAGTCTGATGGTCAGATTTCTTCTTGAAGCGCTTGCACGTCGCACATTGAGGCGGAGAAGATTTACTGCCACACTCCTTGTGGGAATGCCCAGTCTCCCCACAGTGGTTGCACGTAGGACTAGTTTCACGACAAAACTTGGCTGCATGGCCAAACTGCTGGCAGTTGAAGCATCTTGTAACTATTGTGAAATCTCTTACAGGGCAAGAAGTCCAGTTTATAAAAATCCGGCCTTGGTTTATGAGTACTTTCCTGACGGCAGCAGAAACTTCTAATATATAATTGCAAGTGGGAA
Organism: Spodoptera frugiperda; assembly: GCF_023101765.2. NCBI lineage: Eukaryota > Metazoa > Arthropoda > Insecta > Lepidoptera > Noctuidae > Spodoptera > Spodoptera frugiperda. Next base: position 26,531 of record NC_064212.1, read on the forward strand.
GACCTTTCTTACCTGACTTATGGCTCAATTTGACAGTAGCAAGAAAGGACTCTCGAGTACTATTTGCCAATTTCTCCGAAAGGTTTTGCTCATAGATACAGTCAAATACTTCTCTTTCAGTAAGTGCTACTGGAACTCCAACGACAGCAATCCTAGGTCGGCGCTTGGGGGTTTCTTCTACCGTAAGGCCAGATGACATCAGTTTCGCTGAATTCCTGAGCTTTTCAATATCTCCTTTGTTCTCGGTCCTAATAAGTACACCCCCGTTTCTGACTTTTTTTAGGCCACGGACATGAAGCTTTAGTTCTTCAGGCGAAATAATTTTCTGAACAAGTGACTTTGTGTCTTCGCTTGTTCTCGTCTTGTCGCAAGGATAGATGGCCACAGAACTCAGATTTGCTGGACGGATGAGGGTTTCGGAACTTTTTTTTACTATGCTAGCGTAAGATGAAGAGGTTATGTCCGAAGGCGATAATTTGTCGATTATAGTATTTTTGATCACCTTAATAGATTCTGCAAGGTCCAGCTGTTCTTTTAGATGCAGTACTGTGTGGTGCGCTTGGATGGTTTTTTGCTTTAAAGCTTGATATTCTACGGCCATTTGACTTGTCCCCTTTAAAACGTTGCGACAAAGGGCGGAGACACGCTGCTTTTGATCGTTGTTCATTTTCCCTTCTGAGACTATGGTGCAGACCTCAGTGAGAACGGCGTCTATTGACCCAATCCATTTCTGGATATCTGGTGTTGAAACAACTTCAGGGGGTAACTCACCAGCCAACACGGCTGGAGCTTGAGGTGGAATTTGCTCAATAGGTTGAACTGGTTCTGGTTGATTTGGAGTCGGTGGAGGACTTCGCTGCAATAGTTGGCTACGCCCGAAAGGGGAAGCTGTTTGGTTAGACATAACTAACACAGATATATGTTATAACCAAGAAATATTTAGTTCATCTTGCACAATATAAGTAAGTATAAATTGTAAAATCACACTCGCGACACACTTTACTTTCGAACTGACACTGCAGTTAATTTTATAGTGACAATTATTGTAAGTTATTAAGATATTACATTATTATTAAAGGCAAAGTACACGTCTATGAAGTCTCGCGTCTTGTAAGCGAAATAAACACATTGGGGAATCAATAAACTATTGATTCCCCAATGTGGTCTTATTATTTCATTTTGAATAACGTGCGCAGTTACTTACATACTACAGTACTACTCTACCGTTATACTAAAACATCTGCAGGTTCTAAAAGTATGCTGGTATGGATACGGCACCAATATTCGACAAGGTAAAGATAAGTGCGGAAATCAGAATTTTTAATAATTGGTTGCATTATCATAGAGTAGAGTTTCTACTTACATTTAGTGAAACATTTTGATACTTAACTGAAATTAGCCGAAGTGATTTTCGGCAAAACGTTGATATACCAAACGACGGGTGAACCACGCATTATGACATATATTGCAGGGAAATTGAATTATGATAACTCTTGGTGAACAATATCGGCACATAGTCCTATGAAGCCAGTGATACTACAATGAAACGCAGTACCTCAGAGCGAGACAAATTTATTGCTGTCAAACCTAGTACCCTAATGGTTTCCCTGTAACTGAACCATTTCGCGATGTTACTCGATCCCAACACCATCTATCGAGCTACATGGTAGTTTTTATATATAAATATTGTTTTTAATAGTAGTATGGTGTTGGAACCGAGTGTGTCTTTATAAGAAAGACTTACAACTTGAACACTTGGTATTTGGTTCATGAGATTTTATACTATGGGGAAAATGTTAATAGTTACACTTATATTAGATTTAGAGCCAGAGAGAAATATAATCAGGTTCGCAACATTTCTGAGTTATTTGAATAACCAAATCGTTTTGTATATTCTGTGAGGTAGAAGGACTTACAACTGGACAATGTGCAGTTGTACACCCATGTTACTGGATCTTACTAACGTCGGACACGGGCAAGTCGTTGACTCATTGCACTATGCTACAGCTGTGGATTCTAAAGGATACACAAATATTCGGCTTTCAGCCCCTATTTCATGCCTTCTTAGGTAAAATGCGTGAAAGACGTATTTACTTGTTTAACGGTAGTAACCGCGTAACGCAAACCTTATCAGTAACTTGTTTACTTAGTAGGTATTTAAGTAAAGTAAACCATCGCCATCATCAAACATCCTGATATATAAGTCGTAGGTAGCTGTAGGTTGGGCTCGCTGTTATAGCAGCGGTAAGTCCCCTCTTTGAGGAGTGGCTAGAGAGGCGTCACGACGTCCTCACCTACCGCCTGACGCAGGTGCTTACCGGACACGGGAGTTTCGGTAGGTTCCTGCACCGCCTGTTCTTAGTGATGTGATCGGTGACGGTGACCTCTCGCGTCCGGCTCTGGTTCAGGTCATGGTGCGGAGTGAGAGGGAATGGGACGCCGTCTCCTCCTTCTGCGAAGCAGTCATGCTAGCTAAGGAGGAGTCGGAGCGCGTGAGGGAACGATTCTCCTCACGCCCCAGACCACCACAGATGGGGCTCAGTAGGGCTGATGCCCGATCCGTAGCTACGGACAACGTAAAAGGTTACCGGGGCTCCGCTCAAAGCAGGAGAAGGAACGGGATAGTTTTTATTGTCAGTAAGAGTCTGACACTCCCTCCCGCCTCACCCAAGGCGGGAGAAGTCATTTAATGATTTTCTCCCCTCAAAAAAAAAAGCTGTAGGTATGTAACATGTATGCATACAATGAATGTATCGCAATGGTTGTGGCGAAAAAAAAGACTGTCATATATAGTATCAAACAAATACAAAACCGAGTGGCCGCGGGACACATCGCGAGGGCCGCGCCAGTGGCCGGGCCGCAGTACTGTACACACACGACATGGCGCTACTCGTCCCACTGCGGGCGGCGCGCGCGACCCTCGGCGCGGGGCGCGAGGCTATAGGCGCGGGGTGCGAGGCGCTGGGCGCGGGGCGCGCGCGCGGCAGCCTGGCGGCCGGCGGCGGCTCGTGCGGCGGGCGCGAGGTGCCGGTGTGCGCGCCCTGCGCCGCGTCCCGGCCGCCCGCGTGCCGCGGGGACTCGCTCGCCCCCCGCACCGCGCAGCGCGTCGTGTGCTGCCCGCCCCCGCAGGGCCAGCGGCCGCCGTGCGCGCCGCGCGACCCGCCGTGCTCGCTCTCCTGCCTCGATGCAGTCGACCAGGTGACGATTGATGGCTCGTGTGCAACGAGTCGTACGTTCATCAGCATGTCACTGTGCACTGGTGGACAGTTAATGAAAATAATATTGATTAATAGTTATAATATTTTTTCTTCGTTACATAACTTCATATCAGCAACCTTATAAGTGGCCAGTGGCCAGTGTTGACCAAACGCCTCTTCTAGCACGGAGAAAGTTTGAGCATTAATCACTAAGCTTGCTCAATGTGATATATGATAAACAAATTATATAAATTATATAATTTGGAAAATGTCAATTGGTAAGTAGGTACCAACAGCAAGTCCTAAACAAATTTTATAAATTATATAATTTGGAAAATGTCAATTGGTAAGTAGGTACCAACAGCAAGTCCTGTTGAAGTCCTGTGTTTCGAACCCGCACTCTCATGCATGAGAAGCGGGCGTTTTAAAGCTCCGGGCCACCACGACAAGTTTAATTCAATTAAATTTAATCCAATTCTTATATCGTAACAAAAAATAATAATAATCGCTTAGAGAAGTACTTACTTCATGTGGGATAGTAAGTACCATGTATGCACATTGAGTGGACCACTGTTTTGTACGAGTTTGGGGGAGCATGGACCACCAGGATCGTGGTGTGTCTCATCTGCCCGCGAGCGTACACGAGCTGCGAATGTACCAACACCAGCATTCGCCCGATGTGAACGTATCGTTATACCTATATGACATCATACTTTTCAGAATCCGGAATCTTCAAAACGACCGAATCATATAGATCCATGTCGAGACACGTTCAACATTGGCGGATGTGACCAAGACCCTGTTGCGCTAAGACTGAGGCTCGCTAAATGCGTGCAGGAAGCTGCGTATTGGCAGGAGGTAGCAGAGCGCGCGTGCCGCGAGCCGCCGCGAGCCCCGCGCGCCGACTACTGCCTGCACGGCCAGCAGGAGTGCGCGCGCGCCACGGACGGCTGCACGTACGCCGTGCTGCCGCCCAGCGAGTGCGCGCCTGCGCCCCCGCGCTGTGGCCCCGGGCGCACGCCGCCGCCGCCGCGCTGCGTGGAGCTGGCGCCTGACGACGCTTGCCGTATCCGTGACGACGCGCACCTCGACCCGTGCGCGCACCGCCCGCGCATTATGATAGAGATCGACCGCGGTGCCAGCGCCGCGTGCCCCCCGCCCGGCACCGTGTGCCCGCCGCCCGGCACGGTGTGCCCGCCGCCCGGCACCAACCGCCCCCCGCCCGGCACCGTGTGCCCCCCGCCCGGCACCGTGTGCCCCCCGCCCGGCACCAAGCCCCTCCCGCCCGGCACCGTGTGCCCACCGCCCGGCACCGTGTGCCCCCCGCCCGGCACCGTGTGCCCGCCGCCCGGCACCAACCGCCCCCCGCCCGGCACCGTGTGCCCGCCGCCCGGCACCAACCGCCCCCCGCCCGGCACCGTGTGCCCCCCGCCCGGCACCGTGTGCCCGCCGCCCGGTACTGTGTGCCCGCCGCCCGGCACCGTGTGCCCCCCGCCCGGCACCGTGTGCCCCCCGCCCGGCACCGTGTGCCCTCCGCCCGGCACCAACCGCCCCCGCCCGGCACCGTGTGCCCGCCGCCCGGCACCAACCGCCCCCCGCCCGGCACCGTGTGCCCGCCCGGCACCGTGTGCCCGCCGCCCGGCACCAACCGCCCCCCGCCCGGCACCGTGTGCCCGCCGCCCGGCACCAACCGCCCCCCGCCCGGCACCGTGTGCCCCCCGCCCGCTAGTGGCTGCGAGGACCCTGTACCGAGGTGGTGTGCCAACCCGCCCCCGCTAGCTCCTGCGCCGCCTCGATGTCGCCGGCCTTCAATTTTGGAAAGACTTCGGGCTCGTCCTCCGGAATCTCCCAATGAAAGACGAATTCATACATCAATAATATTGTCTAAAGCAAAGAACTGTTCTAAATCTAAAACTACTGCAGGTGGCTTACAAAATATGCTCCGTTCAAAGCAACAGCTAAACGAAGCCGGGCTCGGGCGCGTTGTGGTTTGTAATGAAGCAGGGCGTAGCGAGCAGAAGGCTCCCGGCGGCAGGCTGGAGCTGAGCGTGCCGGCGGGGACGCGGCGCGTGGCAGTGTTGGTGTCGCTGGAGGGCGCCACTGGCGGCGCCTGCCCCCCACTGCCTGCGCCCCAGCTGTGTGCGCCACCCGCGGCACCCGTATGCGATAACAAACCTTCCTTCTGTACTAAAACTTCTACGACTTCTGCGAGACCGGATTCTTGGCTTTCGATAAAACAAATTCAGAAAAAATTGAACCGATGCGGAGAGAGCTCCTCCGATGTAAAAGCTAGCTCGCGCAGCCCCGGCCGCAGACACGGGACCATGGCTCCGAGCGCGCCCCAGAAGCCGACCCCCCCCGCCACCCGCTGCTCCTCAACGTCGGCTCTCTTCGCAACCACTGTCGGAGTTGGCTCCGTCTAGAATCGAATACAGTCGTGTGTGTATTATTTTTTAATAAAATAATTTTGCTTGAAGAACGGATTTCATTTATATTATTATAATTTATATTTAATTTATATACTTATATATTATCCATATTTTAATTGAATAATTGTAATAGCTCCATTCTTCGAGTTTAATTCTCTAAATAAATCAATTATTTATTATAAATAACTTGGTGCTTAATGAGAAAAATACCAAGTATTTTTAACTTGCCAAACGTACAAAGTAACGAATGTGATTTTTTGGGATGGTAAACGAGCCGGCTTATTACCTGATGGTAAGCAATCGCCGCCGCCCATGGACACTTGGAACACCAGCGGCGTTACAAGTGCGTTGCCGGCCTTTTGGGTTTTAGGAATTTGAGGGTTGTTGGGGAATCAGGGATTTGGAACGATGGGGAATTGGGCCTTCGGTAACCTCAATTACACAACGAAACGCAAGCGTTGTTTCACGTCGGTTTTCTGTGAGGCCGTGGTATCACTCCGGTCGAGCCGGCCCAGCGGTGCCGAAGCATGGCTCTCCCACACTTAAATTGATGTTGCTTTGAACGGACAAAAGTTGGAATTTGTTAAGGAGGCTATATAAGCTAATTGTGTGCAACATGTATAAAATGATTAATTATTATGTTATCGGCTTACTCACGTAATTGTTTGACGAGGACTTTGACTAGTTTTAAGCCATGCTAGAGGCTCATATTCATGAGCAGCATTCCGCGACAATCGCCGCGTCGTGTGTCACGGAATGAAACTAGTCGAGTTCCTCGTCAAACAATTACGTGAGTAAGCCGATAACACAATAGTCCAGTCAAATAAGGTTAAATTAGGTAAGAATCTCGGAATGCGAGATACCCAGCTGTAATTTTGTATATACTTGTATATTGACCCCCTAAAACTTGTCTCAAAACCTACATATGGTAGGGTGTAAGCAACTCTTAAATTTTAAGGTCAAAGGTTCCAAAAACCGTTTTCGAGATAGAGGGGGAGTTTTTTTTTGCGGTTTTTTGGAAATATCTCATTTCCTATGGGTTTTAGACGAAAAAAAATTTTTGAAGAGATGCAGTGACCGCGCTCTCTCCGCCCTCTATCACGAAAACGGTTCACCGTATAAAAAAAAAGTTTATACAAAAGTTGGAGAATTTTGTATTCTATTTATTTCCAAAAAAGCGCAAAAAAAACGTGTTTTGGGACCTTTGGACCTTAAAATTTAATAGTTGCATTTAATACCAATATTGTAGAATACAAAATTCTCTGCAACTTTTGTGTACACATTGCGTTTTTTTTATACGGTGAACCGTTTTCGAGATAGAGGGGGAGAGCGCGCGGTCACTGCATCTCTTCAGAAGAAAAAATTTTTTTCATCTAAACTATTCTCTATGGATAGGACATTAAAAAATACGTCATGGTTTCTAAAACCATTTTTCGTCAAAATCAATCCAAAGAAAGAAAGTTACAATAAAATTATGTACTTATAAAATGTGCAAAATTAGGTATAATAGATACTATGGAGGTATATCACGTTGTTGCACGATGTGTTTATACTGGTTTTAGTATACTTTGGTTGTTACTATACTTATTAGTTATTATACTACTTATAATTATGTTTGTTCTTTATCTATCAGGGAACCACAGCCGAAGCCAACTCGCAGAGACCCGTTGAACAATTTCAATCTAAATGTAATGGGACATCAACCGGTGATTATTCCTGTATGCACTATGGAAATACACCAAAGGACAATCCCCGGCTGATGCAGGACTATTAGGAGATATGGTAAAAAGAAATGATAGGGATAAGGGTGTGGGTGGCTGTGGAATATTGATATATATGATTATGATATGATTGCCCCTGCCCCTGACCAATATTGATATATACCGATAAACAGGCAGGGGGTGACTAGCAAACTCAATTACTGGGCCCTCGAAAACGGCCGCTAGTATGTAGCGACAAGGGGCCAACATACATTGAGCTGCTTGAGGAAGGAGAGGCATCCCACGGCTATCAGAGCAATCCCGGAAGTACGGTCGAGACCCCTACCAGCATCTTACTGGGATACGTCCTTCCCCCAAGTGGAGCTGAAGGCAACTCCACTCTTGCGAATCTCCACTCAAACCAGCCGGTTAAGGCAAGAATGAGGTAGGAGAGGCCTCTCCGGTTAGTACTAACCGGAATCGAAAAATAGAGCCTCTCCCGGGAGTCGGGTCCGTGGGGTCGCCACTGCCCAACAGCTCGCCACAAGCTGCCTTGCGGACTTATTATTATTATTAGTATTCCCCTATACTTATTATACTCTTTGGGTTGTTATAACAGAAATACATTGACATGTTTCATGTTTCTTAACTGCCATCCAAAGACTTCTATAGTATACTGGCTACATCCAAACTTTCTAGACAAAGGACTTGTTCTTGACTTGTATATACCACAGCTCACAGTACTGTCATAACATTTTTTGTCAGAGGCCGGCTTTACTCCAAGGAGTATAATAAGTGTAGGGGAACTTTACTCTTTGAGCGATGGAGCGATGAATGTTTTTAGAAACTGTCAATCATAGGGAAGTTGACATTTTTAGCATTATTATATTTGTAAAATATATTTAAAGTTTATATACATTTATTGAGAATGGATATAACTAGCACGTACGCGATGAAGCGCTCCTCGATGGGCAAGCAGCTGATGTTCTGTGAGCAGTCGACGCAGCTGTGCGACTCCGTGGCGCCGGACCCCGTGGAGGCGCGCCGCTACATCCTGCGCAACCCCGTGCACGCCACCGTGCAGCACGCGCCGCGCTACTCGGAGCACCACATCAACACCATACGGGCGGACTACACCAACTCGGGGGCCAACCACTCGGAAGGCGGCTGGCCGGACTACGTGAACATCCACGACCCCGAGGCCACTCAACGATACCGACGCAAACTTGAGAAGGATGACGGTTACATCCATTGCGTTATGAATCTGACTCCGGTGAGCGAACCGCCCTCAGTGACATGTGCCGAGTGTGCAGAGTGAACACGAAGCATACATTTGATAATTTAACGTTTTGCAGGACTTGGAACATTACGTGTATCAAAACAACGCCATCGACATGTACCAGACGTACTACACGGAGCTGAAAAAATATCCAAAAGTGGAAGAGAGCGATTGTCGCACGGTGAACATCTTCCGCGACAAGCAGACCCACGACGGCCGCAGGTCTGTCAGCTCCATCTGCTGGCAGCCGGAGGGCGGCTATCGCTTTGCGGTGACTTACGTAGACGTGGACTTCAACATGAATAGTCTCTCTCCCGTGGAGGCGTACATATGGGACGTGGAGCAGTCGACCAGCCCCGAGACGACGCTGGAGCCGCCGTGCCCTATGGTGGACCTGCAGTACAACCCGCGCGACCCCAGCGTGCTGGCAGGGGCGCTGCTGAACGGCCAGGTGGCGGCCTGGGACCGGCGCAGCCCGCACGGGCCCGTGCTGTTGTGTCCGCCGCACGTGGCGCACCGCGACGCTGTGCGCAGCGTGCTCTTCATCAACGCCAAGTCCGGCGCGGAGCTGTTCTCCGGCGGAGTGGACGGTGCCATCAAGTGGTGGGACCTGCGGAACTTCACGGACCCTACCGAGGAGCTCATCCTCGACCTGGTGAAATCCAATGAGCAGCAGGTGCTGTCCAACGCTAAGGGAATCAGTTGCCTGGAGTTCGAGCACACCATACCGACGCGGTTCATGGTGGGGACAGAAGTGGGAATGGTCATTACGGGCAATCGCAAAGGAAAGACTTTTGCAGAAAAACTGCCTGGAAAAGTACGTGTAACATGTTTTAATTTTTACTAAACAGAATAGGGATGATGACGGGGTAAGAAAATTAATCCATCAGTTAGATATAATGAAAAAATATTAGATGCGTATTTTTTTTTATTTTGTCATAATATAATATAACAATACTTAGATGAAACGAATTAAAGTTTAGGCGTGGGAACAAATACGTCTTTTCTACGTATAAAATGCACCTAGAAATGACATCACGCAATATTTCATATCCACATAATAATATGTAAGGTAACCTAACCAAATAAGGCCTACCTTATTTTTATTACCGCCTAGCTCGTAGGTTTAAAATGACAATGGGCTGATAATTTCAAAATCTTATATTTATTTATTAAACTTTGTAATAATAGAATCAAAATGGCTTTAGAAACAAAAATTACAATTTTGTAAACACAAATAACTAAAGGGCCTTATTGGGAACCCTATGTCTTAATAAGGCCTCAATAAAAACTAGTAAGTATTCAACTTCATAATTATAATAAAAATTTGTCAATGCTTATAATAAATGTAATGAGATCTTATTAATTAATTTTGGTCATTATACATCAGGCTAAACGAGTTTCTCATCATGTAATACCCAAGTAACATATTTGAAGTCATCGGTACCCCAGCATCAGTCAAACGAATGAGAATAACTTCTTGTTCTGTAGCCAATTTAGCGACCGACCTAGCTTTCGTGTAGTCGAACCACTCTTTAGATGCTGCGTACTTCTTTGGAAATTATATCTGGCTGCAGCAGCCTACCGGGTAAAACAGGGTGCATAAAATTCGAAGGGTAAATAGATACTATGAAGAATTTCCCGATATCCATTCACCCCTTTTCTGTATCTATTCACCCCGTTTACCCCTTTCTACCATTTTAACAGCGTTTTCCATCTTTTGCAAAATCCATTGGCTTTATTTTTGACAGAAGCTGGTGATCCGTTTTCTATAAAATTACTGAAAAACAACTATGTCGTAATAAGGCCTACACGTTTTTTTTGTAGGCTTTATTAGGGCATGGCACATAGGTAAACAAAACAATGATTATATGAAATACACCGATATTATAGCTATTTCACTTATGTGAGGAGATGGCTAAATGTATAATTGTCATACAGACAAAACACGGCACGTCGTATACTGATAAATATAAAAATACTAACAGTTTACGCAACTCGAATTTTATAAAAACTAAAGTGCGCTCCACGTCGTGATTGTTTTCGACTGTAGGTTCCAACATAATCGCGGCACGGGTTGCTTGCTGTGCTCAAATTAGTTAAGTAATGTGCATGCACACTTCTAGAAACTTTGGCGACCATTTGACATCGGGAAGAGGGAAATTTTCAAAATAGGCTTTATTGGGGCATAGGCCTTATTTGGTTAGGTTACTATATATCTTCGAAAGTGTTTGTTCCGTAAGAAAATAAAAATACGAGCGTAATATTTTAAAATACGCTAGGGTATTGTTAGGATTCTCGGTAAAAAGTTTATACTAAGACGAGCAAACGAACGACGATGTATCTGATTTGCTGGTCGTGGATGCAACACGGTGCGCGCCCCGCACACTTCACAACTAGTGTCAGAGAGTGACCAAACACTAATAAAATTATGTCTATAAGTGGATCACAAAAGGTGGACCTGTCACGTAGCCACCGAGGAGTCCAGACAAGTCTGTACTAGTTTGGGATATGGGGTTCCCTAGTCCCCAGTCAAATGTGTCAGAAATGATGAAAACTATCATCTCTTGAAGGATTGGGGCCGACTGATCTGTAGCCCTGTATAGTATAGTAGGTATAGATTAGGTTTGAATGTAGTCCGCGTCGCCACTGTATGCCGATACAGAACTTGAAGGTACACGAATATTGGATTTGAGCACTTTTATCTGATGGTAGTATAGTCTGTGGTATAGTATTTTGCCGCCGTCTTGTATGTATAACGCAGCGTGGCAGCGTGGCCCAGAAGTAGACCTCGCATATTTACGACTACTAAATTGTAGGTAGTTATTTCTTTTTTTGGATTTAGACTTTGGCTTTGAATATTTATATCTGTCGAAAACAAATGTTGCTTTGCGAATAACAAGTGAGTATATTTTTACCGTGGCAGAGCATCGAATGTTCTACCACTAGTTAGACTGTTTCTGGTTACTTCCTTGGAAGTGTTGCCTGAGTGCAGACCCTTGTGCATTGTGTTGTCCCTCGATTGCCATCCACTGCACTGGTGCGCTTCTTTGGTTTGTTTCAGTTTGACGCGCACGTGGGTCCAGTGTGGCGGGTGGAGCGCAACCCTGGCTTCCTGAAGAACTTCCTGACGGTCGGCGACTGGACGGCGCGCGTCTGGAGTGAAGAGTGCCGCGAGTCCGCCGTCTTGTGGACGGCTCCACACCGCCACATCATCACTGACGGTGCCTGGAGTCCGACTCGGTAAACACGCAAGGCACCGTTCTTGTCCTAAAGCATTTCATCAAAGAAAGAAAGTAGTTTCTACTTTCTTTCATAAAATAAAGTAGTTTTGCAATTCAACCGTACACGGTAGTGATGTAAGGAATGTAATTTTTTAGACATTCGTGAATATTGGCTTAAACGTTTGGACCCTTTATTTTGGCAGCTTACTGGGCGCGTGAGTCGCAGTACACGTTTGTAATTGTTTGCATCTACTTGTAGTCTAGTTAAAGTACCTAGACACCAAAATAGTAGGCAAATGACTAATAATAATAATAAAAAAGCGCAACCTTCACTGTACTTTCATCGACTATAAAAAAGCATTTGATAGTATACCGCACTCTTGGCTTATAAACATCTTAGAAGTATATAAAATTAACAGTAATATAATAGACTTTCTCAAAAATGTAATGCCTTTATGGAAAACTACTTTACTACTTAATAACCATCACAGTACCATCGTTAGCAGAGAAATATCAATACGAAAAGGTATATATCAGGGTGACTCCTTAAGCCCCCTATGGTTTTGTCTCGCCCTTAACCCTCTGTCTCAACTACTTAATAACCAGCGCGCAGGATTTCAACTTAGACATGATAACATACAAACCACAATTTCACACTTAATTTACATGGACGATATAAAATTGTACGCTAAAACTGATAAAGAGATGGATAAATTAATTGAAGTAACAACAGATTTCAGTAAAGATATCAACATACAGTTTTGTTTAGATAAATGCAGAACTATTCACATTATAAAAGGCAAAATACGCGCTGGAGATTACGTGATTGAGAACTCGGGGGACGAGAATCAGATTATCAAAGCGATGGAACCAAACGAAATGTATAAGTACCTGGGATATGAGCAAGCAAAAGGATTAGACCACAAAGATATTAAAAATAAACTAACTTTAGAATACAAAAGAAGATTAAATAGAATCTGTAAGAGCCGATTAACAGGAAAAAATCTAATAAAAGCAATTAATACATACGCTATCCCAGTGCTGACATATTCGTTTGGGATCATCAAGTGGAGTCAAAGTAATATAAATTCTATAGAAAGGACTACTCGTACAACTCTCACAAAATACAATCATCATCATCCAAAATCAGCAATAGAAAGACTTAATATTAAGCGACAAAATGGAGGTAGAGGTCTTATATGTATATATCACTAATCTATGGAAAAAGCAAATTAACTCATTACATAAATTCTTTAAGCAAAAATCTCTCACCAGTAACATCCATAAAGCAATAGTAACGAATGACAATAGCTACACACCTCTTAACTTACAGCAAACTTATGAAGAAAATATCCTAACACCCAACCAACAAGAAACAGTTCTGAAAGAAGCATGGCAGAAAAAAGCCCTACACGGACGACATTATAATGACCTCGAACAAGCACCCATAGATAAAGAAGCATCAAATAAATGGCTCAAATTAGGTACCCTCTTTCCGGAAACAGAAGGTTTCATAATAGCTATCCAGGATCAAATAATCAACACTAGAAATTATAGAAAATTCATTATCAAAGACCCTACACTTACAAACGACAAATGTAGAAAATGTCACATCCACTCTGAGACAATCCAGCACATCACTGGAGCTTGTCCCCATCTCACACAAACGGATTACACAACCAAGTTGCTAACATCATTCACCAGTCACTCGCCATTCAACACAACCTCATAGCAGACACACACACTCCATACTACAAATACACTCCTAGCACCATCCTAGAAAACTCCACTCACAAAATGTACTACGACCGCGCAATACTCACAGACAGAACCATCCACTACAACAGACCTGACATCACTCTACAAGATAAAATAAATAAAACCACTTACCTGATTGATATCGCCGTTCCCAACACCCACAACCTAACAAAAACAATAGCTGAAAAAGTACACAAATATGCAGACCTCAAGGACGAAGTAACCAGAATCTGGAGACAGGATAAAGTGTACATTGTGCCGATTGTCCTGTCTACTACTGGAGTAATCCCAAAACACCTTTTCCATAGTTTAAAATTATTGAACATCAAAGACACCACATACATCAAATTACAAAAAGCGGCTATACTAAATACATGTCGTATAGTTAGGAAATTTATGCAGATAGATGAAAATGAAATCTCAGCACCACCACCACCACCACCACCACTACCCCAAACTACAGAACCGATAGATAACCACAGACCACCAACAGCTACCGAAACCGAATAATATTCTTTATATGTCCTTTACTTGGCGCGCGCCCGTAAAGGACATTAAAACCGGCCTTAGAGCCGAGAGCAAATAAGATTGCTAAAAAAATAATAATACTTAATATATTTATTTGCATTAAACATGGTATACAAGGTCTTACACACAAAAATCGTTAGTTCAAACATGTTTAGCTTATGATAAAGCATGCAAAATTGTTACAAGTTGCAAGCGTTGGAATTGTAACGTTATTCTAAGTACTCCTTAATACTATAAAAATTATTTTCATTCAACCACTTATACAATTTAAATTTAAATAGTCTACAATTTAATTCTTTTAGTGTCTTTGGCAAGTTATTATATACACGTACACACATAGCTACACAGTTTTTATTATATTTGGTACACCTAGGCAGTTCGTCAAGTACAAGTGTGTATTGGTCACGCCGACTTCGTGAACATACCTCTTCAGCTGTTTTAAATAAGTCTTGGTGCTTTTTTACGAACATACACATCTCATAAATATATAATGAAGGCAACGGTAGCAAACCAAGCTTTTTAAATATTGGCTTACAAGATTCATCGGGCGGAATCCCGTATATGGCGCGTATACACTTTTTTTGTGCGATAAATGCCCTGTTGTGTTCCGTACTATTTCCCCATGTTAGAAGACCATACCGCAACGAAGACTCAACGTAAGCTCGGTAAGACATTACAGCTGTTTTTATGCTGGTAACATGTTTAATTTTTTTAAGAGCATATACAAATTTATTTATTTTATTGCATACGTATTCAACCTGCGCCTTCCAATCTAAATATTCGTCTAATGTTATTCCTAAAAATTTTGTCTGCTCGACATGTCTTATTTTACTTATGTCTATTTTAAAATTAAATTTATTATTATAGTGCTTGTTAAATTGTATGTATACGGACTTGTCAAGATTTACAGATAAATTATTATTGTTCAGCCAGTTTATAAGAGTGTCAATAGTATTATTTATGTCAGTTTCATGGTTAGTTATTGAATTGTATTTTTTATCAGCAGTTACAATTATTGAAATATCATCAGCAAAAAGAAAACATCTGTGTTTAGTTATATCAACTATATCATTTATATAAAGAAGAAATAAGATGGGACCCAATATGCTACCTTGGGGTACGCCGCGCTTTACACATTGATATTCAGACATATGCATTATCATGTCCCTATTTTCATCTAGTTTTGTAACTGCGACACACTGTTGTCTATCAGTAAGGTACGACGATATCCATTGATGTGGCAGTCCTCTGATACCAAGAGCTTCTAATTTATGTAATAAGTTGGTATGTGTAACAAGATCGAATGCCTTCGATAAGTCAAAGAAAAGCCCCGTTACAAACTGATTTTGGTTTAGACTGCTTAGTATTGTTTTTAAGAGTGAGAATATGGCTAACGATGTCGACTTATTTTTTTGAAATCCAAATTGTTGTTTTTTTATAATGTTAAACTTACTGCAGTAGCTCATTAATCTTGATACATACATCGTATATTTTGTGATGGGTATTAATGTGATAGGGCGATAATTGTTCACGTCACGTTTATCACCCTTTTTGAACAATGGTTTAACTATGGATAATTTTAGGGCTTTTGGGAATACCCCTTGTGAAAATGACAAATTGATCAAATGTGTCAATACTTTACTTATTTCATTGGTACATGTCTTAATGATTCTGGTGTTTAGTTCATCGTAGCCCTCGGACATGGTGTTGTTCAATGATATTATCTGTTGCCTTACCTCGCTTTCAGACATAGGAGTGAGGAACATCGAGTTAGCAATTACGTTTACATTGAGACAACTATTTATTTGATTTTGATTTTGTGTAGGGATACAGTTTATGAAATGGTTGTTAAAGGCAGATGTTATTTCCGCTGGTTTTGTCAGAATAGTATTGTCAACTTGTAAACATTCAATATCCTGGATGTTCATATTTTGAATTTCGTTTTTTATAACTGACCAAGTGGCTTTACATTTGTTTTTATTATTATTCATAAATTTGATGTTAGCATTCCGTTTAGCATTATATATGCAATTTTGTAGTATTTTAGAATATGTGATGTATTTGTTCTTGTTGGTTCTATTTTTGTTTTTGTAATATTGATATCGTAAGGAACGTTTAGTTTTAGAACTTAGTTTAAGACCCTTAGTTATCCAAGTTTGTTTAATTTTATTGTTTGAATTTATTTTAACTCTTACTTTAGGAAAGCAGAGATTGTAGAACAGACATATTAAGTCATGAAAGCTATTGAATGCCGTATTTGCATCATTATCCATATATACATCCGTCCAAAATAAGTTTTGCAAGCATTCCTTAAATTTAAGCGTATTATTTATACTGTAATCTCTTTTGTAGATGTAATATATTGTTTCTCTTGATTGAATTTGTAAGGGAAAACTTAGCATTTGCGCTGTCTCGTGGTCAGACAGATGTAGTGGTAGGACGTTAGCGGATGCTTGGTGTATATTACTAAGTATATGATCTATGCAGGAATTTTTTCGCGTGGCTACGTTAATATGAATTTTCAAGTTGTGTGTATGTGCTAAATCTTGAAATTCTTGGGTTATTTTGCCTTTTTTCAATGTATTTATATTAAAATCCCCGGTTAAAACTATTCGCGTTTTCGATTTGTATTTTTTGTATAGATGTTGTAGCATACTGTCTAATTTAGTTAAAAACAGGCTAGGGTCGGACTGAGGTGTTCTATACAAACAAATAATGACTAACTTCTCTAATGCTAACTCTATTCCGCATGCCTCGAAGGTATTTTCTGACGCATATTTTTTTACAAATGCTAGTTCTCTAAAGCTGATACCCTTCTTAACCAGTATGCAAGTACCCCCACGATTTTTTTCCCTGCAAAAATATGTTGCCATATCATAATCCGATAGCTTGAGATAGTTCTCATAACCTTTTTTGATAAATGTTTCAGAGAAACAAATTATGTGCGGGTCATTCTGTAAATCTCTCATCTCCTGTAGTGTTAATTCTATAAGTTCCTGCTTTGATAGTACGCTTGCAATATTTTGGTGGAGTATCTTAAAATTGTGTGAAGTAGGCATCGAGATTTTAGAGACGAAAAAAATTGACGTTTTTACTAATTTGACGGAAATAATAAGGTATGGTACCTTTTTTAGGTTCATCTGAAGGAATATTAGTAAGATTATTTACTCTACATTCATTACTGTTGCTACTAGAGAAGTAAAACGGGATGGTCCCCTTTTTGGGCTCCTTTATCGTTGTTTTTGGTAAAAAGCTTAGTTTGCTACTGGTAAGGTGCTTCCTGATCTCAACTGGATCTAGAAATTTTTTGTCATAATCTTCACAATCTATCAGGTAATTTATCGATTTACAAAAGTCAGACAAATTATATTTACTATTGTATATGAATTTACAATTTTTATAATATTTGCACATATTGACACCAGCAATGTATACTACGCTAACTCGAAATTTGGAAAAATCTCTTTTTTTATGCCAAGTTGCTTAAAATGTGTGTTTACATACGTCATAAAAAAATTGAGAAGAAATATGCAATAATAAGAAAGTTACAAATCTTATAAAACGCTAAGTAAAGGTACTTTTTGAAATCACTCGATTTATATTACGCCAACTATTATTAGCGGAGTGTGCGCGGGGATCACTTTGGTCAAAGTCCGTGCAACACTGCACTATCAACTCATAGTTAGCGTAGTTTAGTGCGTTCGTGTGTATACTTGTTCGTTTGTAAAATGAACGACTTAGCGACATTTTACATAGTAAATACTTATGTGTTAACGTATTAATTAGTTTATTAATGGTACGTTGACTATTCTTTTTGTAAGAAAGAACATGTATTCTTTATAAAATATTGAAATATGCATCAGATGATTGATCATGCACTACGACCTCCCGTACTACACTACGCTAACATAAGTTACATTTGTGTATAAGGTGTAACATTTTTTGATGAATTACGTTTGTATACGGCTAACTTGCGTTAAATCAAAAAATAGAAATAATTAAGGAAATATAAATATGAGATATTACAATGAATAAATTAAATATTAAGCATACCAAATTTCAAAAAAGTATCTTAATTAATGTAAACGTTATCACGTTTTTCCCTTTAAACGCCTCTACTGTAAAGTACGCTTTTTGAGTTAGCGCAGTATAAATTGCTGGTGTCGATATTTTTTATACTATTGTTTAGTTTATTGACATTTAGGTTGTAATTTTCCAACACATTTAAAATTATTATACAATTTTTATCAAACGTCGTTAGTACACTTTTGAGTTGAGATAATACATTTTTTATATAAAGGTCATTTTCGCCTAGACATATTACAATTTTGTCTTCTGGTCGGAGGTTAAGCTTAGTACAGGACTTTACAATTTTGTCACTATGTGCATATGGCATCGTATGGGCAAAGACTTTATACCTTTCATATTGTGTAGATTTTCTTGAACGAAGTAGAGCAGCAGCCAGGCCCACACATTGCTGTGCGCCAAAGATAGATATAGTTTTTTCTATTAAACACTGATGCAGGTTTGAGGTTGGATGGATCTCAGTAGGTGATGTTGGTTCTGACGTAGGTTTTGACGTAGTCTTGAGAGACTGCTCTAGTTCCTGAATTTGTGTATTTAAAACTTTAATCTCTTCTTCAGCGCTTTGTAGTTCTTTTTGTAGAATAATGATTTTCTGTTGTAAATGTGAATGAGTGGGGTCGGTGTTGGTATTTGCTGTTAATCTCGGAGAGAGAGGTGTAGATGATACGTTTTGATTGAAGCGAGAATATATTTCCTTTTTATCAGTTTTTATAGTAAAGAGCCAATTTTTGGTGGAGACTTTGCGTTCATCATTAAGAATCAGTAAATTGTGTCAAAATTCTATATATTCAAGATAACTAATGTGGTTCAAAGATTGTCTAATCTTTTACTTTCTATATTTTTTTACCTGTATTAGTGCAGTACTTTCAATATTTATTGTTAATAAAACATAATAATTATAAAACTTACCAACTTTGAGAAAAAATTAATGCTTTGAACCAAAAATTACGTTTAATGTGCGCTCATGTAACGTTTGACACTTTTTTCCTAATGGTGAACCCAAGATTCCCCCAAAATTCTCATTCTTCCCTCATTTTTAGGGTTCCGTAGCCAAATGGCAAAAACGGAACCCTTATAAATTCGTCGTGTCTGTCTGTCTGTCTGTCTGTCTGCCTGTCTCTGTCTGTCTGTCTGTTTGTCCGCCCGTCCGTATGTCACAGCCGTTTATTTCCGTAACTGTTGGGTCTACATAGTTGAAACTTTGTAGGTTGATGTATTCTGGTAACCGCTATTCGAATTTTGAATAAAAAATTATAAATTTCAAAATTAAAGGGGGCACTCCATAAATGGAACTGATTAAAAAAAAATTCGTCTAACCTGTCCGTGATGGGTGTCTATGGATAGAACTTTAAAAAAGGCATTAAGATTTCTAAAACCATTTTTCGTCAAAATCAATCGTTTGAAAGTTAGACGCTTCCAAAGTAGAAAAATTAGTGTCCCACCCTCTAACTCTAAAAATAAGAGAGTGAGAAAGCTAAAAAAAAAATATAGCTGTAGATTTCAATAGAAACTTACAAAGAAAATTGGTTTGAATCAGATATTATTATTAGTTTTTAACCGACTTCATTAAGAATTAATACATTTTCAAAAAAACATAAGTATAAGTTTGTCGTTCATACAACTACACTATGTAAAACTCACTCTTTAAAAAACACGTGAGTGAAAGTCATACCTTGGCACCACTGCGCTGGTTCAACCGCAGTCTCGGCGACAATGTTCGCTTAGGTTGTGTTTCAAGTTATTTTATAACTTTTATATTATGTCATATAAGTTCAGCTACGGAACCTTCATGGGCGAGTCCGACTTGCACTTGGCCGGTTTTATTATTTTATTACAATTGTACAGGACTGTTCCGACTTCCGAGCATAGTGAAGTGCTTATAAATATCATGTTGGTACCTTAGTTTGAAAATTAAAATTTAAGTAAAGACGAATTTAAGTAAAAAGTACTAGAAGAATATTATTCTCCTCGATTTCGCAACAATCCTTAAATTCCTAAGCCCTAAAAGGCCGGCAACGCACTTGTCACGCTTCTGGTGTTTTAAGTGATCCGTCTGCTCGTTTACCGGCTTATTCCACAAGGTGAGGTTTCGAATGCGAATGTCAAAAAATACGTGCGAAACTGCGAATGCTAATATTCGTTACATCACCAGTACACCGTCATTTCATCAGTGTTTATATGCATAATGGTTAGTGAGTAAAGTTAGTTTATAGTAAAAGTGCGGTGTATGTGCGGCAGGGTGTCGATGCTGATGCTGACCAAGAGCGACGGCGTGCTGGCCGTGTGGGACCTGCTGGCCTCGCAGCACCAGCCCGTGCTGAGCACGCAGGTCTGCCAGGACCCGCTGCTCAGCGTGCGCCCGCACGAGGGGGTCAGTGCCGCACTATTATTACGGATGGCGCAATCAGACCTGTACCATCGCCTCACAAAGCAGCGACCGGAATTATCTGTTACTGTAAACGTAGGTCCAATCCCCAAAATGGAAGGAAAGCACTTACAACCACTCCTTATAAATAAACTAGCTTCACCCGCGGTCTGTGGATGAAAAGTGACATATGTGTTATTCCAGACCATTATCTATCCCTGTTCCAAATTTCATCCTGATTCCTTCAGCCATTTTGACGTGATTGAGTAACAAACATACACACAACCGTACAAACTATTAGCTTTTGCCCACGGCTTCGTCCGTGTAGAATAATGACTTGTATCATTAGAATCGATTCAATAGCTAAGTTGAATTTAAGGTACTTCCGTGCTTTAGTTCCGTGAGGTAAACAGATTCACAATCCCACTGCGGTGGTACGCCGACAGTAGTCAGTGGCTCAGCGCCATGAAGTCGTGTCGAAGTTGGAGAAATGTTGTGCAGGGCGCGCTGGTGTGCTGCGGCAACGCGGCCGGCAACGTGTACCTGCTGGAGCTGTCGCACGACCTCACGCTCAGCGACAAGAACGACAAGCAACTGCTCACCTCGGTGAGTACCCGTGTGTGCGTGTGTATACGTGTGTGTCGGTGTGCGTGACCGTGCGTCTGTGCAGGTGTTCGAGCGGGAGAGCAAGCGCGAGCGCATCCTGGAGGCGCGCATGCGCGAGATCAAGCTGAAGCAGCGGCAGGCGGAGGAGAGCAGCCCGGCGGCGTCGCTGAGCTCGCTGGACGCGGCGGCGGCGGGCGACGCCGACCTGCACCTCGCCGGCGCCGAGTTCTTCTCCATCGTCAAGAAGGAGCTCACCTACTTCTGATGTGCCTACCTACCTACTTCTGCGGCCTATATCCATCTATTTTTATGGATATATTTTTGTGATACTTTAATTTTTAGACCACTGTAATGTTACCTGATGTACCTATTTGTTAGACTTTTAATTAATTTTTAGTACAGTTATATCTATCGTTATCTTGTAATACGTTTTTAATTGTTAAGGAGGATGCGGAATTTAAATTTTCCTATATATTTTGCAATTGTTTGTGGCCTGACATCGGATAGTACTTACGATGACAACATATATATATCTGCTTAGTAATTACATGCATAAATGAAGCATCCACCTTAAAATAATATTTTAGAATAACATATATTTTGTAGTTTTGTGTAATTTGTTTCATACCTAATATTACGCGTTTGTTATCAATAAACATATTAGACGAGGTAACTATTGTTTTGTAATGTGATTTATGTACATACAATGTATAAATGTACACACGAGCTTGCACAACACATACTTAACATTTATTAAATAGAACTGAAGCACAGCCCACGGCCTCGTGAAGTAGACAAGTCTAAAGTTTGTGCTATCAGAGGTTTGTGTTTCATCTGATTCCACAATTTCCCCCCTCTTTACATGCATGATTGCACATTTGTCCACACCAAATTCCATCCTAACGGCAGTACTGAACGTTTCAGTGACATTTAGTAATTTCATTAGATGCGAGTTGTTTGGAGCAAATAGCTTTAAGTCATCCATGTAAAGTAGGTGGGATATCATTTCTCCCCCTCATCTCAACCTGTAACCTAACCCGGAATCCTCAAGCAAAGTGCTTAGAGGATTCAGGGCTAAGCAAAACTACAATGGACTCAAACTATCACCCTGGAATATACCACGCTCTATCCTAATGGGCTCATCGTTCTCACAATTTTTCCACATCTTGGATAATTGGATTCGAATTTCTCCATTGCCTCACACATGACATCGGGACGGCACGTACAGCTGTATCGACTTTGTACAGCTCCAGTACCCCCATGATGTATGTGGCACGGAGTTGTAGGCCTTCTTATCTTATCTTATCATCAATTTGTCTTTTGAACAAGGTTGCTTTCCTGACAGACTCAAACTATCTCTGATAAAACCGCTACACAAAAAAGGGTCCAAATTTGACGTTAATAATTATCGACCCATAGCCTTAACTCCAATATTATCTAAGATATTTGAAAAAGTTATGTTTAAAAGAGTGTTAAAATATTTAAATAAGTATAATATCCTCGTAAAAGAACAGTTTGGATTCCAACAGAATAAATCTACAACGTTAGCCATACACTCGTTAGTTACAACAGTAATGAATAATATCTGTGGCCCTAGTGAAAAGGGGTATAAGTCCGATTTTGCCGAAAATGAGTTAAGTACACCAAAGTGTTCAGAAAAAAATGCTCTATCGATTGGTGAAAACGGATCTAACCTATCTCTAAAAATAAAGAAGTTACTGTGTGCAAAAGGGTTTAACTCAAACAAAAAAAAATTGAAAGTTCGGGTATAAGTATATTCAAATTTCTTTATACAGAACTATGACATCTTTACTTTGTGAGTAGGAATTTAACTAATTATAGATTTCCAGCGTTTCGTTTTATTTGGCGTAAAACGGCTTAAGTGTACTTGTTCTTTAAAAAATGTTTAGTGAATAATGGTTTTACTAGACATAAATCTCTTTTCACCTACATAAAACAGAAAAATCAAAAACAAGTCTGTTGACATCTGTTTTCACGTTTTTAATATTGAAATTAATAAATTTAAATCGATTTAACTGTATTTGTATCTTACGAGTATGTTTTATTTTACGTGAAAAAAGTTACGAATGTACGACTCGGGGTACAGTGCGGGTGGGTGGGGAGCGCGCTGCAACTCGATTTATTTTACTCGATGCTTTTTTTGCTAAACCAAAGCTGTTATTGTTTTTCCGTTTATTGATTATTATTTTTGAAAATCGATAATTACGCGAGTGAGTTGTATCCTTTTCCACTTATTTTAGTCGATTATTTCAATGTTATCATAAAATTGTATGGATTTTAGTCAACATGTATCCTTTTACACTGAGTTTCTAGTCTCTGTTCTAATAATATTTCCTACAATAATAAAATTAAATACGAATGATAAGTGTTTATTCCTGTAAAGAGTCGTAACTTGTTGACATAGGTTATTTTACTTATTACTCGGTGCTTTTTTTTGTTATTCCGTTTATTAATTGTTACTATTTTATGTTTGTTCTTTTCCTATTTCGGGACCACAGGGTCCCGGACCTTTAGAAGGCATACGAGGAGCCGAAGCCAACTCGCGGAGGCCCGTTGAAAAATTTTAATCTAAATGTAATGGGACATCAACCGGCGATTATCCCTGTATGCACTATGGAAATACACCAAAGGACAATCCCCGGTTGATGCAGAACTATTGTGAGATATGGTAAAAAGAAATGATAGGGATATGGGTGTGGGTGGCTGTGGAATAGTTAACCGGTTAACTATGGGGGGGTACTATGGCCCCTGCCCCTGACCAATATTGATACATACGGATAAACAGGCAGGGGGTGACTCGCAAACTCAATTACTGGGCCCCCGAAAACGGCCGCTAGCATGTAGCGACAAGGGGGCAACATACGTTGAGCTGCTTGAGGAAGGAGAGGCATCCCACGGCTGTTAGAGCAATCCCGGAAGTACGGTCAAGGTAAGATGCTGGTAGGGGACCAGCATCTTACTGGGATACATCCTTCCCCCGAGTTGGAGTTGAAGGCAACTCCACTCTTGCGAATCTCCACTCAAACCAGCCGGTTAAGGCAAGAATGGGGTAGGAGAGGAATCTCCGGTTAGTCGCAGGTACTAACCGGAGTCGAAAAATAGGGCTCTCTCGGGAGTCAGGTCCGTGGGGTCGCCACTGCCCAACAGCTCGCCACAAGCTGCCTTGCGGACCTATTTTATGTTATTATTGTTATCACTAAGTATTAGGAGCCACTCCCGCTCGTCCCCACTGCGGAAGACTGGGAATGTTGCGTTCTGTTCATCTACTCTGTGGACGTACAGAACGCATTGTTCCTAGTCGTCCGCACCCCGTCATCTCACGTGTAGTCTAAGAGTTAATCAAGAAAATATGAAAATTAGTTTAAAACTACATTTCTCTAATAAATCTAAAGATTTTTTTGCGTATTTTATACCTACTAAATGTATAACATAAAAATGTGTCACATTTTAATTTTACATTTTTTATTATAAATATTAGTATATCCAGGAGATTGTATCTTTTAAAACTTTTTATATATTAATTGTATTTAAACTCATATTGATACAATACTCAGTGTGTAAAATTAAAATGTGAAACATTTTATGCTATACATTTAGTATAAAATACGCAAAAAATACTTTAGAATTAGTAGGTATGTACTTTTAAAGTAATTTTCATATTTTAGTTAGACTAGACGTGAGGTGACAGGGTGTGGACGAGCGGGAATGACTCAGTATTAGTTTTTTTTTACTTTATTTATTATTTACACAAAACAATAATACAATAAATAACAAATAGCAACCAAAAAACCACTAAGGTTTAGAACCGTGCTATGGAATCTGCCTAAGTTGTATAAGTACACCAATTTTCCTTTTCGATTTCGTACTTACATCCACTTTATACGCCAAAGGTTTTTGCAGCGTTTCCCAGGGGTATTTTTTTAAAGTAAATAATATTTTGTTTTGAATGGCTGGTCGCGGTCGCAGTAATCGTTTGATAGATCTTGTTCACAAAGATATGGCAATGATGACCGAAGATGATTGGGTTACTGACGAATCTATACCACCGTGTTCCGAAAGCTATTCTCCAAGGGCTATGTGTGAATGACACTTTTTATTTTTTAATTGATTTTATAAATTATTTTCATAATAAAAAACACTATAAAGTAATTTATTACTTTTACTTGTGTTAAAAAATAGATATAATTACACAAAATGATTCACATAAGTCTTTATGGCCCCCTTAACTTGTCTATAATCAATGTGAAAAAGGGGACAAATAATTACTTTTCATATTTTTTAAATTTTAATCATGTTGATGGTAAGTTTATTAAGAATACACGTGTTTCTGATAGTTAAACACTTATTAATCCATTGCATTACTTAGTTATCATAAAAATTATTCCAAATGCGTATCCTTTTTCACTTGTGTAAATGAACTTTTGATTTAAATGTAAAGGGGTATAACTTATTTTATACCCTTGAGGCTTTCATTTTGTGGTTGGTATAAGTCACTATTTCGGAAACTACTAAGTTTACATAAAAAATAACTACATAAAAGGAAAGAGCATACATCGTTTACCTATAAAACATATCACATGTATTTAATTTGGCAGCAGTATGACCGCTACAAATATTGAAACATCGCGCGGAGCGTTTTTTGCGTCTCCTGTAAAGTTGCATTTTTAGACTTACATCCCTTTTCACTAGAGCCACAGATATGAACTCTTCTACATCTACTTGTGCTTTGTTTTTGGATCTATCTAAAGCTTTCGATCTTGTGGACCATTCTAGATTAATAGCAAAAATGGAAAGATACGGAATCAGAGGTGCAGCTCTAAAATGGTTTGAGTCTTATTTAAGTAATAGGCAACAAATAACCAGAGTTACAAAACTTAATGACGCAAATAATACACTAGAAGACTTTGACTCTAAGCCTCTAATAAACCTCTGTGGTGTGCCACAAGGTAGCATTCTGGGACCATTACTATTTCTAATCTATGTAAATGATCTGCCACAAGTTATCAAACATCGGTGTGTTCTCTTCGCAGATGATACTACAGTAATCATAGAATTCAAAGGCCCACAAAACTATGATACTATTGTAAATGAAACATTAGGTGATATCACTAAGTGGTTAGATAACAATAAGCTAAAATTAAATGTATCAAAAACGAATATATTAAAATTTAAAACCTGTCGAAGTAAGCCATTTAAATATACAATATAATGGTCAAATGATTGAACAGGTTCACAGTGCAAGATTTCTTGGGGTTATCCTCGATGAACACCTAACGTGGAAAAATCACATAGATAGTGTTTGTAATAAGATTAATAGGTTTGTGTTTGCTTTAAGAAAAGTTAAGGAAATCACATCCACACATACAGCTCTTCTTGTTTACCACGCTTATATCTGTTCAATCATTCGATACGGAATTATTGTTTGGGGAAACTCCACAGAAATTTCAAGAGTTTTAATAGCCCAAAAAAGTGTATACGTGCAATATTTAATTTGAATTGGTCTGAATCTTGCAGGCCTATATTTCGTTCTAATAAGCTGTTGACGGTAACTTGTATTTATATCTATGAGATTGCAAAATTTTTAAGATCTAATCTCTCACTCTTTGAAGCCAAAGACAACAGAAATAAAAGAAAAGTAACATGGAGGCATCTCGAGATGCCTGCACCTAAACTGGAACTATTCAGGCGTAGTTGTGTCTATATGGCTCCCCTCATATACAACACGTTACCTAAGTCTATAAGTGATCTCCCCTATAAAAAATTCTGTACTGCTCTAAAGGAATGGCTAATAAAAGAAAATTATTATTCTATAGATGAATATTTTGTGAAAAATAAGTGTAAGTCCTTTGGGTACAAAATAAAAAATGTAATTATTTAATTCGCCTTTATGCCTGTTCTTAAAATGCGTATGTATTATGTATTACCTAAGTCATTGAGATAACTACAATGTATTACTTTGTAAACATTAGTTTAATGTATAAGTTTTCAAGTAAAATAACTTGGATAATTTGCATGCTGCTACGACAGCGAAACATGTTGATCTCTTTTAAATATTTATGTAACAACTGTATTTACCGTGTTTCTGGCAAATAAATATATTATTATTATATTATTTATTTATTTCTTATACTTTTGTTACATTTTTAAATATTAAATTAAAAAGAAAAAAATAAAACATTTAAAAATATAAAAAGCAGTAGCCCACCAGCAACGGGATAAATCCAAGCTACCGGTGGTCAGGGCTCAAGAGAGAGGAATTTCCGGACAATACGCGCCGTGTCCAGAAGTACCGCCTTCTGCATCAGGCTCTTAATCCAAGCATCTAATGGTACGAGAGCTAGCAACGTCGAAAAAACAAGAATTTCAAGGAGGCTAGTTTTTCGATATACTCGTATTATGTCTCTCACTCTCCCAGACATCATACGGGCTATCTGGCACCTGGTAGTCGTTGCGTTCATCAGTGCGCATCGCATTTGTACAGGTAAAATTTCAATTTTTCAAACCATTTTAAGAAGTTATTTTTTATTATTATTATTTTTATTGAACTTATAGTAACATGAATCTCTTATTGCCAGGCATTTTTCATGTTGTTTAAGGTCTGCCAGGCGCCAATTTTGAATTTAAAAAAAAATTTTTTCAAATCATTTTAGTATGGCTGAAATTTTAGTATGATGTTATTTAAGTAAGAAAAGACCCAAAATTAATTTGCCAAGCAGTTATTCGGTTGTTAATCTTCAGCCAGACCGATCTAAAACTGAAAAATGATGTAGTATCATTTCGCTTGGTCTAGAAATATTTGTCGAACGAATTACAGAGAAAGGGATTAAACAACCGGCCAAGTGCGAGTCGGACTCGCCCATGAAGGGTTCCGTAGCAGCAAGTAGACGACTAAATAAAAAAGTTATAAAATAACTTGGTTTTACATAGTGTTTTTATGAACGACAAAGTTATATTTGTGGTTTTGGAAAATGTTTTATTTCTTAAAAACTAATAATGGTATCTCGTTCAAACCAATTTTAGTTGAAACATTTTATTGAAATGTATAGCATATATTTTTTTTAATTTCCTCACTCTCTTATTTTAAAAGTTAGAGGGGGGTACACTCATTTTTCCACTTTGGAAGCGTCTAACTTTCAAACGATTGATTTTGACGAAAAATGGCTTTAGGAACCTTAATATCTTTTTTAAAGACCTATCTATAGACACCCATCAAGGATATGTTAGCTGAAAAAAATTTTTTTTTAAATCAATTCCATGTATGGAGTGGCCCCTTAAATTTTTAAATTTATTAATTTTTATTCAAAATTCGAATAGCGGTTACCGAAACACATCAACCTACAAAGTTTCAACTTTGTAGGCCCAACCGTTTGGGAAATAAATGGCTGTGACATACGGACGGACGGACAGACAGACGGACAGACAGACAGACAGACAGACATGACGAATCTATAAGGGTTCCGTTTTTTGCAATTTGGCTACGGAACCCTAAAAACTATCAAATTAATTCGTAAATTAATACGGTATCAAAATACTGATTTTTTTGTACAAAATTAAGATATCTCAAGTATAAAAATAAACATAAAATTGAATGGTTACATGAAAATTAAGGCTAAAGTTGAAGATGAGCTTCTAGCATGGCTAGAAACTAGTCGAGTTCCTCGTCAAACAGTTACGTGAGTGACTTTAAGAGAAAAGAAACTTTGTAGGTTGATGTGTTTCGGTAACCGCTATTCGAATTTTGAATAAAAATTAATAAATTTAAAAATTTAAGGGGCAACTCCATACATGGAACTGATTTAAAAAAAAGTTTTTTCAGCTAACATATCCGTGATGGGTGTCTATAGATAGGTCTTTAAAAAAGACATTAAGGTTCCCAAAACCATTTTTCGTCAAAATCAATTGTTTGAAAGTTAGACGCTTCCAAAGTGGAAAAATGAGTGTATCCCCCCTCTAACTTTTAAAATAAGAGAGTGAGGAAATTAAAAAAAATATATGCTATACATTTCAATAAAATGTTTCAACTAAAATTGGTTTGAACGAGATACCATTATTAGTTTTTAAGAAATAAAACATTTTCCAAAACCACAAATATAACTTTGTCGTTCATAAAAACACTATGTAAAACCAAGTTATTTTATAACTTTTTTATTTAGTCGTCTACTTGCTGCTACGGAACCCTTCATGGGCGAGTCCGACTCGCACTTGGCCGGTTGTTTAATCCCTTTCTCTGTAATTCGTTCGACAAATATTTCTAGACCAAGCGAAATGATACTACATCATTTTTCAGTTTTAGATCGGTCTGGCTGAAGATTAACAACCGAATAACTGCTTGGCAAATTAATTTTGGGTCTTTTCTTACTTAAATAACATCATACTAAAATTTCAGCCATACTAAAATGATTTGAAAAAATTTTTTTTTAAATTCAAAATTGGCGCCTGGCAGACCTTAAACAACATGAAAAATGCCTGGCAATAAGAGATTCATGTTACTATAAGTTCAATAAAAATAATAATAATAAAAAATAACTTCTTAAAATGGTTTGAAAAATTGAAATTTTACCTGTACAAATGCGATGCGCACTGATGAACGCAACGACTACCAGGTGCCAGATAGCCCGTATGATGTCTGGGAGACTGAGAGACATAATATATCTAAAAACTGGCCTTCTTGAAATGCTCTCTCAAAAACGTTGCCAGCGCTTATACTATAACGTTAGCCTACTCAGGTGTTGGTCGAGGCTTTTGGCTATAAGGCCATTGGCAGATACGACTATCGGCACAATGATTGCTGAATCTACATCCCACATGTCGACAACCTCATGAGCTAAATCAAGATATTTACTGGCTTTATCTTTTTCCGCTTTCACAAGATTCTCGTCATGTGGGATTGTTATATTATTATTATTTTCGGTTCCTTTTTCTAAGCTCGGCTGCGGTGCCGGATTTTAAGGTTAGTACGGGCCGAAGCCAAGTGCTAACCCGCGTGAGTAAATACTCACTTTTGGGTTCTGATGGACGAAGTTTAGTCTGTTTCGGCCAAAAATTTTCTAACTATATGACATGTGTTTAAAATGGCAGCTTTCTGGAGGGTTCGGTATGTGTACGGAGGTAGTTCGAGTGTTTTAATGGATTGGTGAAGATGTTTTGGGATAACCCCCGTGGTTGATAAAACTATGGGGACTATTGTGACGCTGTTAAGCCGCCACATTCTGGCTATTTCAATTTTGAGGTCGGTGTATTTGGACAATTTTTCTGCAATTGTATTTTGGAGGTTATGCGTATTAGGAATGGCTATATCTATGATCTGTGCACTTTTGTTGGTTTTATCAATGAGGGTGATGTCTGGTCTATTGAAATGTGTGGTTTTGTCCGTAAGAATAGCTCTATCAAAATACAACTTATAAGAAGAATTTTCTAAAACTATTTCTGGTTGGTATTTGTAGTACGGTGTTGGAGGGCCGGAGATTAAATTATATTTTAATGCTAATTTTTGGTGTATGATATTTGCCACTTGGTCATGTCTATGCTTATAGTCGGATTGAACGATGGTTTTGCAGGCACCTGTGATATGCTGAATAGTTTCAGAGGCACTATTACAGCGCCTGCAAATGTCGGTGGGTATCGGGATACGCATTATATGTTTTTGGTAGTTGCGGGTTTCTATTACCTGGTCCTGTATCGCCAACATGAACCCCTCGGTCTCGGGAAACAATTCACCACGCCTTAGCCATTCGTTCGATGCAACTTTATCGACGTTAGGCTGGCTAAGGTCGTGGTAGTGTCTCCCATGTAGGGACTTTTGAGCCCATGCGGCGAGTTTGGTTTGTCGGTCAGTCTGTGTCTCATTGTTTTGTGTTGATTGGTCGGCCATGTTTAAAGGTGTGAGTTTCTTGTCATTTTGGGCTATTGCATTATGTAGAATTGATGTTGGGCTTTTACTATAGAAATAAGACCTTAAAGCTGTAATTTGTTTGTTATGCAAGTTGGTGATATCAATAATACCTCTTCCTCCGTCATTTCTTGGTAATGTGAGTCTCTGTGTGCATGATCGTGGATGGTGTCGTCTGTGTTTTGTGAGTGTTGTATTTATGTTGCGTTGTAGATTCTGAAGTTCTGTTTTTGACCAATTTATGATACCAAAGGAATATGTAAGAATTGGAATGGCGTATGTGTTGATAGCTTTTATAGTGTTTCGGGCGTTTAGTTGAGTATTACATATTATTTTTAATCTGTGTTTGAACTGTTTTGTGAGCTGATTTTTAATTTCTTTATGCAAGATTTGTTTGGTTTGTATGTATCCTAGATATTTGTAGGTACCACTTTCATCCAAGGAATCAATGGTATCGCCTGTTTGTAGCTGATAGGAGTGTGTGTAAGTTTTACCTGCTTTTACCGAATTGATTTTACATTTATCGATTCCAAACTCCATTCCTATGTCATTTGAAAATATTTCGGTGGTGTCGGCTAGTTTATGTAAATCCTCAGTAGAAGACGCGTATAATTTGATGTCGTCCATGTAGAGAAGATGGTTTATTGTATAGTGTTGGTGGTTAGTTTCTGTGGTTATTGTGTTATATTTAAGTTGGAAGCCAGAATTTAGGGAGTTTAATTGGTTTGAGAGTGGGTTTAAAGCTAAACAAAACCAAAGAGGACTGAGTGAATCACCTTGAAAGATACCGCGCTGGATCTTAATAAATTCTGTCTCTATTACTCCTGCAGATGTGTTAACATGTAGTCTAGTTTGCCATTTACTGACGATGTTTTCTAAAAAGTGTGTGATACGTGGATGAATTTTGTAAATTTTCAAAATGTGAAGTAACCATGAATGAGGTACCGAGTCATATGCTTTCTTATAATCAATATACATACTATATAAATCTTTCTTGTCCTTTTGTACGTCTTTAAGTATAACGGAATCTATTAATAACTGTTCTTTGCATCCTTGGCTAAACTTTCTACATCCTTTCTGCTCTTCTGTTAATATTTTGTGTGTGTCGATGTGTTTGTATATTATGTTAGTTATGCATGATGTCATTATTTTGTATAGTGTTTGTAAGCAGGTTATAGGTCTGTATTTCGCGGGATTTATTGTGTCATTGGGGTCTTTTGGCAACATATATGTGATGCCTTCAGTTAAGTAGGGAGGAATATTTGTTGGGTCTTCAATAAAATTGTTAATATGGTTGTATAAGTGAGGGTGAACTGTAGTGAATTTTTTATACCAAAAGTTATGGATATGGTCTGTTCCTGGGGCTTTCCAATTGTGGGCTTTGTTGAGGGCATCGTGAAATGTTTCAGGATTTATTTGTTCGAATTGCATTTGTGGACTACTATCATATTTGATTTCCTCAGTTTTTATCCAATCTGCTTGAGTGTTGTGGCATACAGGATTTTCCCAGATTCCTGCCCAAAACTGACGTAGGTCCTCTTCAGCGGGAAATACTGTATGTGCTGTGTTATTTGACGTAGTGTGGTTAGTTGTTGATTGTTTTAAAGTTCGGTAAAAAAGCTTTTCGTTATTTCTGAATTGACTATTTTGTGTTTTACGTAAAGTACATTTAGTATATCTATTTAACCTACTTTTAATTACTGTGAGTTTCTGTTTGAGTGTATCTAAAAAGTGTGTAAGTTGTATGTTTGGTTCTTCGTGTATAGTATGTGTCTTATAATCTCTTATTATCCTGCTTACTTCTCTTTCTAGTTTTCTACTTCTGTGGCCCTGCATATAATATGTTAACCTACCTATTTTAGATCGAATTACTTCTAGTTTACGCTCTAATCTTTTTTGCCATTTAGGTTTACGGTCGCTTCGGGGGTTATTTCGGTCCTGAGCAGATGATAAGCTAATTTTACTTCCATTTACTTTAGCAACTGTCCACGCGGCGCTATATATGATTGTTTGTAGTTGGTTAAAATCTATATCTCTAAGAACATGGTCTGGCAATATTACTTTATCAACGTATTGTATTATTTTTGCGAGTTTTTTTGAAGTCCTTTGTTTGGGTATATAGCATCTATTTGTGGGGTGTGTATCAGTGTAGTATTGCAGAGCTTGTAAAAATAGTTCGTCTATTTCAGGGTCTCTTTCATAATTTACAGTATGTGTGTTATTAGTATTAGGTTGTTGATGTAAGTTTTCGTCTATAAAATCTACTTCCTGCAATTCTACTTCTAAACTGTGAGTGTTTTCCAAATTTATTTGTGGTTGTGTATGTGTAAAATGTGTACTTTGTTCTAAGATTGGGCTATTCGATCTTTGAAAAACTGTTACATCCCTTTCATGTAATTTTTGCTCTACTGCCGTTTTTATCATCTGTAATCGTGTTTCAGAGATCATTTTATTGTTTATGATTACTCGTTTCTGATCGGATATGCGTTGTTCTGATAAGTGTAATAAATGAGGGTAATATTCTATGAATTTGTCTCTAAGGTTTTTACGCCAAATAGTCATATCTGTTTCCATCTTGGTAACTTCAAAATAGCATTTAATAAGGGTTTCATTCAGTTCGTTGGACCATTTCATTCTAGTTTTTGTTTGCATGTGCTCTAATGTATTATTTTGTGTAAAATGTTGTTGATGTGATAAAGTCTGATTTTGTGTTAGTAAAAGAGTCTGTACTTCTAACCTAATTGCATCAAGTGTAGTTGTTGGTAGTAACTTGTTGTTGACAATGGCTCTTCTTTGATCGCCAATCCTCTGCTTTGAAACTAACATATTTGGGAATTGTTCAGTGAATTTAGTGTGTAGTGCGTTTAAATAAGCATTTGTTTCAGTTTCTAAATTTGTGATGATAAGATAGTTACGCCAAATGAATTCGTTCATTTCGTTGCTCCATTTTTTACGCGTATTTTTTGTACCAGTAGCGGGTGTCGGGTTGTTGGCTGCAGTAGCCTCCGACACAACGTCTACTGATATTGTTGATGAAACAGATGATCTGAGTGAACGTGATGTGAATGAAAGTGACGATGGTGTGATTGATGAGAATAAGGACCTCGGAGAGGATGACAATGACGCCGTAGATGTTTCAACATCTGTTGGAGGCACCTTTGCCTGCATTGTACTTTTATTTTTGGATCTTGTAATCATTCTTATTCCCACGAGTAGCTAGGGACAAAACAGGTCGACCACAGCAGAGCCCTGCGTTCACTGTGGCAAGGGTAAATAAAACTGGAGGTCCCCCGGTCTCCAGAGTTGGCATACTCTTGACTAAGCACCCCCTTAGCCACGCAGCCCTCGGCGTATGCAACCTTGGCTTGGGTTGTATCTCTTTTGGTCGGGCTCCTACCCCAGTCAAAATAAAACTAGGGACCAGAGCCCTTAAGCCCCACCACGTCGACAACGTAGAGATACGTCGGTGGGGTTATTATTATTATTATTATATCCTATCCAGCATGTGGACAAATTTTGTGAGATTTACGAACCTGTTGCCAAATGGACAATGCAATGAGGAGAAGCTCCTTAGTACCACGGGACCTATTCCTACATCCATTTTGAGAGGTAGACATGATATTATTGTCTTCAATATGCTTATTAAGTTTTTCTCTCAAAATGGATGTCAGGAGTTTATAAACGTCATTCCCCCCCCCCCCCCTTTATCACTTTAGGACGAGAATTGCCAAAATCCTCTCTCTTAGTGCTCCCTACATGAATAACACAAATACAATATAACTGTTTAAATATATGTATTGATGCCAAAATGTTAAACATTAATAATAATATTATCCAAGTAAAGATAAACTTATTTATTAAAAACTAAAAATACTTAATATAACAAGTATCTCTAACAATTATACATAACAATACCATTAACTATCTAAAGTATTCACTAAAACACTTACAAACGTATCAAGCGTAGTAAATAATATTATGTAACTTGCAATAAGGTGAATGCGTTGCCATGGTAACGGTAGCATGTCGGAAAGATATTTCTAAGTATGGCCGCAGCCCCACAAAGTTGAGCTTCGGTTGGCCGCTACAGTGCAGCGAACTCCTTCCGGGTGATCTGCATGAACTCCTGCGCCGCCTCGAGCAGGTCTCGGTCGCCGAGCGTCGCCTCCATCTCGCTGGCGGAGTGCACCGGGCTGCCCTCCGCCTGCCGCTGCTTCAGCTTGATCTCGCGCATGCGCGCCTCCAGGATGCGCTCGCGCTTGCTCTCCCGCTCGAACACCTGCACAGACGCACCGTTACTCACACACGTGTACATACATACGTGTGCATGTACAGCACACACACTCACCGCGGTGAGCAGGTGCTTGTCGTTCTTGTCGCTCATGGCCAGGTTCTGCGAGAGCTCCACCAGGTAAATGTTTCCCTTGTGACTGCCGCACGTGAGCAGCGCGCCCTGCGGGCCGGTGATGTAACATGTAAACATTTATTGAATGGTCAATCAACAGCTATGGCCGACACAATCTAAGGGTATGTACGCACTATGCGGATAGCCGGAATGCGGTCAACCGTCCGGTTAGCCGCAGTCAAAAAATGAGTATTTATACGCACTGTCATGCGGCTGCCGTGCCGCTCAACCGTTGCGGTCGCTCGCAGCCATACACTATACAATATATACTGAGACTCGCAGCCATACACTATACAATATATACTGAGACTCGCAGCCATACAC
The DNA here is from genome assembly GCF_023101765.2 of Spodoptera frugiperda. Lineage (NCBI taxonomy): Eukaryota > Metazoa > Arthropoda > Insecta > Lepidoptera > Noctuidae > Spodoptera > Spodoptera frugiperda. The sequence continues at coordinate 62,342 of NC_064212.1, forward strand.
TATACAATATATACTGAGACTCGCAGCACTGCGGTGTGACTGACGGGCAGCCGGACGGTTGCTATACACACTACGCGCTAGTAGTTTGCGGTCGACCGCAACTTTAATTCCGGCTTAATGCTTTTCCGAAACTTTGTATCTTGCTTTGTTATACAGGTTCTCAGATTGCTTATACCTTATGCGCTGTAACAAGGTGCGGCTGACAGATTCAGTAACGTTTCGTATCACTCTTGAAAGTTGCTGCGATTTAAAAATTATGCCTTAGTATTTTAGCTGTACCACATTCGTATTATGTCAAATCATTCGGAAGCGTAGTTAATTAAATTAAAACCAACCGGAATGTTCTAGTCTTTAATTAAAATCTAATAGAATGAAAAATAAAGTGTTATGCGTATAAGGTAAAGCAAAAGACGTGTTTAGTGATGGGATATACTGCTACGATGGATAGGTAGTCGATGTTTTTTTGGAATAAAAAACGAATATCGTGCATAGTTCAATTAGCATTCTTAAAAAACCTTTAATTATGTGGGTAAATCTACTGTAGACGCGACTCTCTCTGCCCAAACCACAGTGACATTATCTGAGCAGAAATATGTAGTAGGCATTTTTTCTAGACATTTCCGACGCCATTGATAATGCGTGGTGATCTAAATCTAACTAATCTAACATATACAAACTAATATACCCTTGTTTTCATCACGGTTCTGTAAAACTGAAACTCTGAAACACCTCAGGGCTCGGTCATAAAATATTTATTTTGACAAGTATATACACGTAGTTAGACTGCACAACTAAATAACACACACATTTAATAAAAAAATTAAAAAGAATTAAATGTATGCTGCGAGTATCGATAGCGATAACAAAAGATTTTTCTAATGTCCATCCCTGAAGAGAGACGTCAACGTCATACTGGCATCTGTCAGCCGCACCTTGTTACAGCGCACAAGGTATAAAAGTTCTTCAAATGATTTTAGACTCATTCTAGTGTATCGATAAAACTTGTCTTCATACTTTGTGAGCTCTCCAAAAAATATTTAAAATGTTTATCGATCAAATATCGCAATCGATATTTTTATTTAGAGTTTATTGTTTTTTTTTATGTACATATATGATATATTAAACGAAATAAGATTTACAAATATATTTAATTTTGTCATTAATAAACGATATTTCGACATTAAAATAAAACTAAAAGATATTTTCTCAATTGAAAGTTATGATTTACTTGAATATCAATTATCATTAACGACTATTTGAGTAAAAACTGTTTAAGAAAATTTAAAACATCAATATAACATTGGAAAAAATACATATTTTTGTGTGGTATGATTTCAATCGATTTTAAGAAGACCGATTAAACAACACCATGAGGGTGTTGTTTAATCCACACACCCACTGGACATCCCTTTTTGGTTACTTCAATTTCACCACAACTTCAAAACCAAACGTCCAATTTTAATCATTCAAAGACCAAATATTATCAACATAAACTGTACTTATTGATGAAATAATTTATTTTGATAAGGCAATTAATTATATTAATAGCATGAGTAAAATAAACGCGTTTAAATGTAGTCCAAAAAAAAATTCAAGTTTTTTAAATAAAAATGTGGTTTTTGTGCCTCACTCGACATAGTATTTTTTTTGTAGATATTTATAAGATCTACATTTAATTATAACATTTTATGGTTCTATCTTTTGTAGTTTAGGCAGCGTACGCAAAATAAGTAACTTCTTTGATTGATTTTTTTCAGTCCGAAAAATCCAAATTTCTTACGGAACCCAATTTTTTTCCAAAATTAAATATAGTCTATGTTACTCGTGGATAATGTAGCTTTCGAATGGTGAAAGATTTTTTTTAAATCGGTCCAGTAGTTTTTGAGGCTATTCATTACAACCAAACAAACAAACAAAGTTTTCCTCTTTATAATATTAGTGTAGATGTAGATAGAAAGGTACTCGTAATCTTCTAAAAAAACTTTTCTAACTTTTCGTTATCTGAAGATAAGGCGTAGAGATTCACAAAGATGCTCACTCCATCGTGCGGGCGCACCGTCAGCAGCGGCTCCTCGCACACCTGCATGGTGAGCACGGGCTCGTGCTGGCGCCGCAGCAGGTCCCACACTGACAGGTTGCCGTCGTACTGCGTCAGCAGCATCAGCGACACCCGCGTGGGGCTCCAGGAGCCGTTGGTGATCCGGTGGCGCGCGGGCGGCGTCCAGATCACAGAGGACTCGCGGCACTCTTCACTCCAGACGCGCGCCGTCCAGTCGCCGACCGTCAGGAAGTTCTTCAGGAAGCCAGGGTTGCGCTCCACCCGCCACACTGGACCCACGTGCGCGTCAAACTGAAACATTTAATTGTTCGTATCATTCAAATGTGAAGCACTGGATATTGACACGCACCTGCGCGAGGGAACTGCATTTTAACACGCCCATTTAATGAAATTCCAGGAAAAGTACTAAAAAAGTACACTTATTAAAATATTCATTGGCAATAAAGTGTAAGTAAGTTTACACAATATATTTTTATTGTTGTCTACTTGTCTAATTTTTACTAGTCGTTTAGTCTGCAAATAGTAGCCACAATGAGTACAGACACGCTTTAGTGGACGAACCTTTGCTGGTAACTTATCCATCGCAGATTTTCCCTTGCGGTTGCCGTTTATGACCAGTCCATTCTCTGTGCCGACCATAAACCGCGTCGGTAGAGTAGACTCGTACTCGAGCACACTCACGCCGTTGGACTTGGCCATGCTCTGAACTTCGGTTTGAGTTTTGACTAAGTCGATGATCAATTCGTCGGTGGGTTCATCAATTTTGCGAATATCCCACCACTTGACGACACCGTCTGGTCCGCCTGAAAAGAACTCCAAGCCACTCTTAGAGTTGATGAACAAGACGTTCCTGACGAGGTCGCGGTGCGCCACGTGCGGGGGACTCGCTGCCGTCGGCTTGTTGGCCTTCATCCGCAAGTCCCACGCAGCCACACCGCCGTTCATCAGGCCGCCTGCCAGCATGTGCGAATCCTTCGGATTGTACTGCAGGTCCAACAAGGGACACTCTGGAGAAATTGTGGTCTCGGGACTGTTTGCACTGTCCACGTCCCAAATGTACGCGTCGAGCGGAGCGCGTGTCTCACGATTGAAGTCGATGTCCACGTACGTGGCGGCGAAGCGCGACCCGCCGTCGGGCAGCCAGCAGATAGAACTGACTGGTCGGCAAGGGCCAGAGGATGCAGAGCCCGAGCGCTCGCGCTTGGAGGCGCCTGCGCCGTCGCGGTACACGTTCACCGTGCGGCAGCTGTTTTGCTCTACTGCTGGCATGTTTGCTAGTTCTGCGTAGTAGGTTTGGTACATTTCGATTGCATTGTTCTGTAAAACTAGTTTCTCTAATCCCTGTAAAAGGTAAATCGATAGTAAAGCCGCTGAGCTCTAAGGCTACGTCCACATACAGGCAGGTGGCGCGCTTAGTGCCTAGATCCTAGTGAGCAGGTAGTACACTACTGAGAGCGGCCGCCGTGTAACCGTAAAACCTAGGTGACTCACTACGCTCTCTAAGCACTATGCCACCTTCCTGGGCGGACGTAGCCTTTAAAAATTGGAGCGCTGTGGCCTTCACCTGACTTACCGGCGAAAGGTTCATGACGCAATGGATATAAGCATCGTCCTTCTCAATCTTACGGCGATATCTCTGCGTGGCCTCAGGGTCGTGTACGTGCACATCCTTGGGCCAGCCACCTTCGGCGTGGTTGGCGCCACTGTTGGCGTACTCGGCGCTGCAACAGGCGGCGGGTGAGTGCGGGCCGCGGCCGCCGCGGGTGGGCGGCTGGCGGCGGGGCGCTGGCGCTGCACTTACCGAATGGTGTTGATCTCGCACTGCGAGAAGCGCGGCGTGTGCTGCGTGAGCTCGTGCACGGGGTTGCGCAGGATGTACTGCTTGTGCTCGACCTTGTTCACGCCGATACTGTCGCACATGTCTGTCTTCCCTATGGCGAACTGTATCTGACGTCCGAACTCACAACGTTTTTTAGTGTAAACGTATGATAAAGCCATAATCCACGGCAAATATTATAAATAAGTATCACAGATAATATTGGCAATGGTATCGGTGAGATAAAAAACAGGTAAAATATTTAGACATAAATAAATAGCAAATGTGGACACAATTTCACTGACAATTATATGTACCAAAGACACTTTCCATAATGTATAATTATAATCTTTACAGAAATACTTTGACACATATATAGTGTCGTAGACCGTAGTGTTTATTTATATTTGAATTTGAATTCGACGTATTCTTTTCGGGAGGTGATAATACAACTAATTTCGAATTCGTCGAATTCAAAGTCAGCCTGTATATTAAATACAGCCCATAGGTCACATAGCTTGTATGTTCGATGTTGGCCGGCCGCGTGTGTCGCGTGTGTCGCGTGTGCGTGACTTACATGCACCAAAGAGTACAATAGTCGTACCTGCGCTCGTCACAACTGACGGCTGTCACGGTGACATATAAACAAGCCCATCTCTCGAGCTACTGCTGCAGAGTTGTACAGCCCCGTTTAGGCCCGTGCACGCCCGTTCAGGCCCATGCAGGCCCGTGCATGCCCATGCGGCGAGGCGGCGGCGCGCTATGAGTCAGTTCCCGCTGTTCCGGCTGGGCACACTGCTGGCTCGCCAGCTCAGTGCGCCCATCGCTACTCGGATTAAGGTGCCCAATGATTGACATTAGTGTAATGGGTGTAATATAATGTGTAAGATGCTCGTGACGTGAATGATCGTATCGGCGACAACTTTGTTTCTGACTGCAAATACATTTGTTGTACAGTGATTGCGACATCATTGTCTTATAATAAAATGTAACAAGCAGGCGGCACCGAAACACAGGTAGGGAGATATTACGAAGACTAGTTTCATTAAACCAGTGCCACACGCTGAAGGCTTAATGGGTTACCGGGGCTCCGGGTAGAGGAGTAGGATTAGAAACGAGGTTGTTTTTAGTCAGTAAGAGTCTGCCTGGCGGGCGGCGGGCGGCGGGCGGAGTGATTGCACGAGTTCCAACGCTTAAATAAAGTATCCCACGGAAATGGCACAAGGTCACTTGACGGGAATAAAAATTTCACTTTGTTTCGAAACCGTAATCTCAAGTCTGGTTACTCCAGCTATCACACCTAATAATAATATGTATACGAGAAAGGCGAAGTAGTATTAAAACTAATTAATACATATAAAAAGACAGTAAAAATCGAATGTCTGTACATTAATTATTTTTCCAAACAACTGATAGGAGGCAACTAAAGAAGAGACACAGAAACAAAAAAACTATTTTTGGAATTTTTGTTTGTCTGTCTGTCGGACTTTCTGTCTGGTACGTTATAACTTCGAAACTACTCAACGGATTTGAAAAATGCGGTTAGATTACATATAATTAGGGGCATTATCAAAACTTTGTTTCGTCAAAATCGGTTAAAGGAAAAAGTAGTTATGGCCAATTGAAAATTTACTTTAAGGACTGCTTCAAAACTTTTTAACACTACAATTTAATATCTATTAGTCACAAAACTTATATACTATGTAGGTATCTTAATTTTATAACTTAATATATCTTAATGTAACAAAATAACGAATAACACAGTGCGCGCGGCCGATAGATGGCGTTGGTCAAATAAGTCCTACATCGCGGTGTTAAGATTCTCAGTTGTGCAATGACTACCATGGGGTTCAATAGATCATTGTCGTTCGTTAGTTGTCTATCAATTGATTCGGTTCTATTTGTTGGTTTGCTTCTCGGTCGTATGTTGTGTTAAAAAATTCTTCATTTCTAAATATTTATGTTTACCTGTGAATATACGATCGTGTCGTAATTATTTTAATTTAATTACAATAATGCCTAGAAGAAAACGGTGTAATGTCGGCAGCGCCATGCATTGTCTCGGTGTTTAGAAACCTCTTCTGGAAGAGTATCTCGGTTGTCCGCTGATCTCGAGCGTCATGCGTTATTTCGGGTTTCGGAAACGTTTACCGAAACGCAGGCTCGATGGATTCGTATGCTTAATTACGTATATTTGGATAAAGTCCTGACTACTTCAATTCGCATGTACTAACTCATCACTAATTATTGAGATTTTGTCTACCTTTCTCGCCCTGTAATCCCTGTATCACTTTAGAAGTAGCCTATACTGTCATATCGTCTACTCTTGTCTGTAATTATTTTAAGTTTTTACTTTTTTTTTTTTTTTTTTATATATGAATGGGCCGACGTTTGCCGCTATCTCGCCTGATGGTAAGTGAACGGTGTAATGTCGAGCACGTCTGCCCATAAGCAACCTATGTCACTCGGTGCTTTAGACACCCAGGTTGTAATCAGGAAACCAGACTCTGGCAAGAGTATCTAGCAGTTCGCACAAAGAAGCTTGAATCGTGCGAGTGGGTGGGATATCCACCGTGAAATGACGCCTCGCCGTTATTGTCTTGTGGTTCGTTGATGGAAAGGACTAGGGGAATCAAGTTGTGCAGTTCCCCTGCACACTCTCCGAAACGTAGTCCTCTTGCGATTCTGTGTTCAAGGTATGCATTAATTACGATATTTTTGGATCAAGTGCGCTCGAGCTACTTCAACTGGTTCTAGCCGAGCCGTCCCAAAGGTACTAGTACTCCATCACATACCTGCGCCTGGTACAGGCTTAGTTGAGATTTACCGTCTCACCTTTCTCAACTTCCTACCAGCCAATGCGCCTGTATCACTCTATAGAAGAACCGAAGTTTAGCGTTGGCGATAGAGTTACGCCCAGAAGCTCAAGATGATCCGATACTGGAACGGACACATTTCGGAAAGTCGGAGCCAGCGGAAATTGACTCCGTTTTCTGGGTTTTGGTAGCGTTGATTTACTTGATTTTAAGTTGGCGTCACCCCAATCGGAGACCAATTATATATGGTTATGCGAAAAGCGACCAACACGCGGGCGGAGCCGCGGGCAACAGCTAGTTTTTAATAAACTACGTTTGAAGAAATATAATAAAACCGGCCAAGTGCGAGTCGGACTCGCCCATGAAGGGTTCTGTAACAGCAAGTAGATGACATAATATAAAAGTTTTAAAATAACTTGGTTATACATAGTGTTTGTATGAACGACAAAGTTATAACTTATAAGTAAGTCATTCATGGGATTCGGTGTTAAATGTTATAACAAAATTCCAGAGGAAATAAAACACCTAAATGAAAGACAATTTAAATTATGTATTAAAAAAACGATGTGTAGATTAGCATACTACAAATTGAATGATTATATAGAGGATAAAAATGCTTGGAGGCAGGCTGGTCCAGCTCCACAGGGTAACGAAAAAATAAAGTAATTTCAATAATGTAATAATAAAACCATGTTATTTCAATTTGTTCTGTTAAATTAGATACAATCATTGTAAATGTGAGAGCCCTGTAATTAGCTAAAACTGTATTAGACTAGTAGAATGCATTTATGTCAGCTTGGAGTTGTCATGCTCACTCAAAGGTCTCATTGGCGGTGGCACGGGCATTGGATCGCTCGATTCCCTGCAACATGGTTGAGTTGGGCGGTGCTGGTGTACGTGTCATGTTCGTGAACGGGCGCTGTCAACTGGGACTGGTCAGCTCCAGGCTGCATTAAGATTGTTGTCCTCAGGGTTATTTTCTTTTTCTATCACTTTGACTAAATATTAGTTTTACATTGTTCTCACATAGTTGAAGCAATCGAAACAATGTAACCATAAATTGTATTGTGAATCTGATTGGAAAAGAGTAACCTATGGAGTTTCTTGCTCGTTCTTCTCCATAAGAATCTACACTTTGGAACGAGCAAATAGCTTCACTAGAGGACTGACCGACAGACTGACGTTATTAATATTATTATATTTGCTTTGACGTTCAAAAGTGCCTTCCTGGTCTAATTGAAATAAATAATTTTGACTTTGACTTTATAATTTGCGGTTTTTGAAAATGTTTCATTTCTATAAACTAATAATGATATCTGGTTATCTGGTTCAAACCAATTTTCGTTGTTAGTTTCTGTTGAAATCTACAGTATATATTTTTTTTAGGTTTTCTCACTCTCTTATTTTAAAAGTTAGAGGGGGGGACCCTCATTTTTCTACTTTGGAAGCGTCAACTTTCAAACGGCTGATTTTGACGAAAAATGGTTTTAGGAACCTTACTGTCTTTAAAGACCTATCCATAGACACCCATCACGGATATGTTAGCTGAAAAAAATTTTTTTTTGAATCAGTTCGATGTATGGAGTTTTGAGACCCCCTTTAATTTTTAAATTTATTAATTTTTATTCAAAATTCGAATAGCAGTTACCGAAATACACCAACCTACAAAGTTTCAACTATGTAGGCCCAACAGTTTTGGAAATAAATGGCTGTGACATACGGACGGACGGACGGACGGACGGACAGACAGACAGACATGACGAATCTATAAGGGTTCCGTTTTTTACCATTTGGCTACGGAACCCTAAAAATCGACTTCAAATTCCTTCTTGTTTACTTCGACTTCTAACCTCTCAGTTAGTAGGTACTTATAAAAGTCATTTTGTGCTTTTTAGTTTTAATTTTTGGTGAAGTCGGTTTTTTAACGCAGATTTTTTATTATTACTTTTATCTTTTTAGTATAAAACTACTTAGACCTGTTTTGCCACTTATACTCCTCGGTGCAAAGTTCTCATCAATACAAGTAGTTTGATGGACCCGGGAATCAGACCCCATGCGAGAGATGCGAGACAGGTGATGTAAATAGTACACACAATACATGTTGGCTGGTGTGTGCGCAGGCGGTGGCGGTGAACCACCCGTGGTTCCGGCGGCACGTGTGCGTGCGCACGGGCCGCGCGTTCAACGCCTGCCAGCTGCGGCTGCGGCTGTGGACGCTGGCGCTGCGCCAGCCGCGCCGCCTGCCGCCCATCTCCGACCACGCCGCGCTGGAGTCGGGCGCCAGCATCCTCGGTAGCTACAGCGTCACGTGCTGCTCACTGGTGGACACGGTCATTAATGGTGCCGTTTGTTGGCAGGTGAAGCGATAGTGTTCGGCGTGGGTGGGCTTATTGTCATTTTCGAAGTAAACAGACAAGCGAACAAGCAAGAAGATAAGGTATTTCATTTAATAACAGCTTGAGAATCGTCTACGTGGAATCTCTAAGGTGTAATGGGAGTAATACCATTACAAAATATAACTTACCGATTACCTTTGCCTACATTGTACATAGATATCTACTAGGTCTTTGTTTAGTACTTGTGGCACCAACTTCTGAACTAGCAGTGGGTCGATACAGGCAGTACAATGAATAATATTTTTTTGGGTTTTTAGTTTAAGGTATACATGTCACCGGAAAATAACAAGATCCGTAAGTTTATCAATCTACTAGGAAGTTTATCGTAGGATTCTAAAGAGATAAATATTGTAATATTTTACGTTCACAAACGTGAAAAAAATTAAAATGCAGACTAATTTTATACTCAGGTGTTGGCGGAAGCATCGCAGTGGCTGGCATTGTTGGTGTCCCTGGAGGAGCTGCAGCGGGAGCTGGTGCTGCAGCAGCAGGACATCGACCGGCTGTCCGCCGCACTGCGCCGCCTCGCGCCGGACCGCTTCCCGCCGACCCAGCAGGACTCGCAGCCAGACTCGTCTGACCAGCCAGTGCAGCCTGCACCACCGACATCATCATCTCCACCGCTACCTGAGCCTACTGCCGAGCTTGATGCAGGGCCTGCTCCAGCGGCGACGTCAGAACCCCCGCCGCCCCCGACATCAGACTGTCCTCCTCCGCTAACACCAGAATGTCCTCCACCGCCAACGACAGAATGTTAAATATAAAACCCTCGCTCTATATTAAATTGTTAAGTCAAGTAAATTGCTCTATTATCTAATTTGTAACGCGCTCTTGTTATGGCAGAGATAATTTTGTACTCGTAAGACATGGTGATGATAATAATTTGTTGCACGAAGCAGTATATCAAAACGCGTGTCAGACGGCAGGACTGGCAGCAGTATAACACGGCGCGTGTCAGACGGCAGGACTGGCAGCAGTATAACACGGCGCGTGCCAGACGGCAGGACTGGCAGCAGTATAACACGGCGCGTGTCAGACGGCAGGACTGGCAGCAGTATAACACGGCGCGTGTCAGACGGCAGGACTGGCAGCAGTATAACACGGCGCGTGTCAGACGGCAGGACTGGCAGCAGTATAACACGGCGCGTGTCAGACGGCAGGACTGGCAGCAGTATAACACGGCGCGTGCCAGACGGCAGGACTGGCAGCAGTATAACACGGCGCGTGTCAGACGGCAGGACTGGCAGCAGTATAACACGGCGCGTGTCAGACGGCAGGACTGGCAGCAGTATAACACGGCGCGTGCCAGACGGCAGGACTGGCAGCAGTATAACATCAGACGGCAGGACGGCGCAGTATAACACGGCGCGTGTCAGACGGCAGGACTGGCAGCAGTATAACACGGCGCGTGTCAGACGGCAGGACTGGCAGCAGTATAACACGGCGCGTGCCAGACGGCAGGACTGGCAGCAGTATAACACGGCGCGTGTCAGACGGCAGGACTGGCAGCAGTATAACACGGCGGCAGACGGCAGGACTGGCAGCAGTATAACACGGCGCGTGCCAGACGGCAGGACTGGCAGCAGTATAACACGGCGCGTGTCAGACGGCAGGACTGGCAGCAGTATAACACGGCGCGTGCCAGACGGCAGGACTGGCAGCAGTATAACACGGCGCGTGCCAGACGGCAGGACTGGCAGCAGTATAACACGGCGCGTGCCAGACGGCAGGACTGGCAGCAGTATAACACGGCGCGTGCCAGACGGCAGGACTGGCAGCAGTATAACACGGCGCGTGCCAGACGGCAGGACTGGCAGCAGTATAACACGGCGCGTGCCAGACGGCAGGACTGGCAGCAGTATAACACACAACGGCAGCAGACAGCCGCCACTCGCGCTGCCGCCATGCTGCGGCCTGCGGCTGCCTGCGCCTGGCTGTCGGCGCTGCCGGCGCTGCTGGTGCTGGCGCGGCTGGGAGCGCTCGTGCGTGCACAGGACGCCTGCGCGTATGTTCATTCAGGTCAGACTTACAAGGGTCGCATGTGACTCAAATAAATGAATTAGTTTGAAAATTAATCTGATTAATTTAATATTCAATCATGAATATAGAATACCTGTCACTCTTAAATAACTCATTCACCCATTAATTTCTTTTTACCGCGATTTATTCGGTTCGGCTTAGCCCCATATTGAACACTTTATATTACGGAATATTGAAACAAATAATATCAAATCGAATCATAATTATATAATTTTGGTGTAATTCAACATACGCTACAAAGTATTGTAATAAGTAATTGGTCCTGCGCGGTCTGGTGTAATTGTCCCGTTATGCTGAGCGCAGCCCGCGCCGTCACTCCAAGACACTACTTCGAATATAATTAATTTGTTTTACTTGTACAGGATCACAAAGGGGCGTGCCTTATCACTTAGCTGTGACATATTTATTTCCCGGACTGGCTGACTGGAGTATTATGGTCCCAGTAAGTCGTTTCTTGTATTTATATATGCTCGCGAGCAAAACTATGGAATCACTTGTATTTGCTCCCGCACGATGTTGACTACTCAATACCTACATACCTACACGTAGGCTGCTGCTCCTATGGATGTGCACTTTCTGAATATTCGCACATTGTTTAACATTAGCATTCGCATTAGCAGTTTTTAATGTGAGTATAGCGAAATCGGTTACGATTTTAAAAATATTACACATGGTGGAATGATCGGTGAACAAATAAAATAAAAAAAACAAACTTCCGAACTGAGTACCTCCTCCTTTTTTCGAGGTCGGTAAAAAGTGATAATGTCTTGTGGTTTACAGTGGCGCGGTGCGTTAGACCTGCAGGCAGGCGGGGAGGGTATTGGACACTAGTATCGGATTGTAATGATTGTTGTTCACTATGGTTGGTGTGTTCCAGCGGCCCCCGGAGTGCGCGGGCGGCTTCGTGGCGGGCTACGTGGCGCGCGTGTGCGACCACGACGCGGCGCCGCGCCTGCGCGCCACGCCGCAGGGCGCGCTGGTGCAGCGCGCCGGCTGGCTGCGCGGGCCCGCCGCCGTCTACTGCACCGTGTTCTGCGCGTTCCCCCGGCTGCCGCCGCGACTGCCGGAGCTGCCGGCGCTGCCCGCGGTGCCGAGCCGGTCCAAGCACGTCACGACCGAACCCGCGGCGGCGACCACGTTCGCAAAGGCATTACTGTCCACAGAGGAGCACTCGAGCGAGGCAAAATCAACAATAGTGGCGACGCTTTCTTCAACATCGTCGTCATCCAGTGAGGAGGAGGAATCAGCAGAGGAGAGCATTCAGAGGTGACTGCGACGGAGCCTACGAAGAGAAGGTTCGCATTGTTATCAAAATTAAGGAGCGTGCCGTAATATATTCGATAAATAAAGTAAAGGAGATGTTTCATTGTGGGCCGGCGCTACGTACACAACAGTGGTACACGAATGATAATTCGGTAAAGATGTGTATCCTACCTAGTGTTATTAGTGTTTGGGTAACTAATGGCGAGTTGTGGTTGACAATTTGACAGTAGTGAGTGACTGGTCGTATCTGATGTTTGTATAATGAGCATCATAATTGTATTTAGAAATCTAGATAATGTGTTTTGTTCTAACTGGAACACAATATCCAAGTGGGTACTGTCACAGTACTCGATAAAATTATTTTATTTTGTTAGTGACAGATCATACAAATTACGTTCTATATTCCTTATTTGGTGCATAGCGGCTGCTCGCTGTGTACCGGACCATTGTGCATGGGAGAATGAGCGTGGAACGTAATGTAGAATTACGATTGTAGGACAGTAGGATGCTACTCCATGCAGAATGCACGGTTCACGGAAATGTCTATTCTCAGGAAGCTCATTTCGCAGAAAACCTTATTGGTAGAAAATACTGTTCGTACATAATGTATAGATGGAGCTTCAGCATACAATAACAACAAAAATGGAGAATCATGATATTTCTTGCATGTGTGCGTGCGACTTGTGGTTTACACGGTGCAAAATAATACCAACTACAACGACAATACTGCCACCTTTATATCTCCCACAAATATTTGCGAACACGTACTACACCACTTGGAAATAAAGTAACAAAATAAACCGACTTCACTAAAAAAGTTAAAAATAACTTTAATTTCGGAAGTCGGTATTTCTCGGTATTATTTGTTTGTTACACCGCCTTCCGAAATTAAAGTTATTTTTAACTTTTTTAGTGAAGTCGGTTTATTTTTTTTAAAAAGTATTTTATTTCACACTTTTTAGTTGCGATTAAAATTCTCTATCTCAATTAATTATTTATTTGTATTGTCACAGTCACTTAATTAACTTTATTGTGATTTCTATGTGAGTATGAAGTTCCATTGGCCATTTCTGGTCTTCTTCATCAGTTCCACCTCTTCAAAGGTTACTTTTTGACTGTAAATGCTTCAATTCTAGATGAATATACCAAAATCACTATATACTTCCCTATAATATTTGAGGAGTTCCCTCGATTTCTCTAAGATCCCATCATCAGATTCTAACTTGGTGACAATGGGACTACCTCAGAACTATCTACTCTCGAACAAAAAAAGAATTTTGAAAATCCGTCGACAATTGACGGAGTATAACTTTATTGTGATTTTTATGTGAGTATGAAGTTCCATTGGCCATTTCTGGTCTTCTTCATCAGTTCCACCTCTTCAAAGGTTACTTTTTGACTGTAAATGCTTCAATTCTAGATGAATATACCAAAATCACTATATAGTTCCCTATAATATTTGAGGAGTTCCCTCGATTTCTCTAAGATCCCATCATCAGATCCTAACTTGGTGACAATGGGACCACCTCAGAACTATCTACTTTCGAACAAAAAAAGAATTTTGAAAATCCGTCGACAATTGACGGAGTATTCGATGAACAAACATACAAAAAAAAAAAAAAAAAACATACAAACAGCCGAACATAGTACTTTAGGGAACAGCGAGTAAAGTTTCCTGAGCAAAGGAGGATCCTCCGACCAGGCGAGGTGGTCATGCCTGGCGGGCTTTCTGCCCAACTGTTGTTCGTTGGGATTTTCTATCCGTGTTAATTCGCATGCAAACTTCATATGTGCGATGCAGGATATTTGTGACGTCATCCATTGATTTGCTCGTCGATAGTCTATGTGCGACTTCTGTCATCTGTCACTTGTCACTTGTCAATGTGTCGCCACATCACTCCCCCAAGACCGGAGGTCGATCCTGTTGAGACGGCTGTCGATGCTTGAGATGAGCGGTGCCAGAGCCAGTGTAGAATGTCCCTAGTTCCAGTGAGTCGGAACTGTGCCGCTGAATGCCCAGTGAGTCGGGTGAGCGGTGCAGGGTGATACTCCAGTGAGTCGGAGTAGTGAAGCTCGCAGTGTCCCACGGTGAGTCGGGGAATTGATGCTGCGAGGGTAGGTGCGTAGTGGCCGGCGTCTGCGTTGACGGGAGGAAGACGTCCTCAGACCGTGTGCAGAGTGCTGTGCCTAGACGCTGATGAGGCCGTAGGGAAGAACCAGGCTGCATATCTTCGATGTAGCGTGTGGTGGTCCCTGATGAGGCCGAGGATGCTGGTTGGCTGCGACTTGATTACCGCTCAGCGGAGAAGTGATGGGTGAGGGAGATGGCGATAAGGATGACGGTGCTGATCTGCTCCGTGAAGGTTGCTTTCAATCACTCGGGGGTCACCACTTTAGGGAACAGAGAGTAAAGTTCCCTAAGAAAAGGAGGATCCTCCGACCAGGCGAGGTGGTCATGCCTGGCGGGCTTTCTGCCCAACTGTTGTTCGTTGGGATTTTCTATCCGTGTTAATTCGCATGCAAACTTCATATGTGCGATGCAGGATATTTGTGACGTCATCCATTGATTTGCTCGTCGATAGTCTATGTGCGACTTCTGTCATCTGTCACTTGTCACTTGTCAATGTGTCGCCACAGTACCTCCTCCTTTTTGTGAAGTCGGTAAAAATGAGTAAGCATCACTTTAAAGGCCATAGGGCGTAATCCGACCCGGTCCGACCCGGTCGCGGACATGAATGAAAATTATATATAATGAAAGAGTATTACTTAACATTACATAAGGTTATTTTTTTAATCCAAAACAACAAATGGTACAATAAAGTTTGAACCGAAAATATATTTACTATTTGGTAAATACTAGTGTTCGTTCTGTTAAATAGCTTCTAAAGGGAATAAGTATCAAGATCGATCATATGTTTAAAACCAAAAAATATGGTTCTATTTTAATATTTTATCTTACAGTAATTCAAATAAGTATATCAAATCTGTTAAAACCGATTTTTAAGAATATGAATAACGATAGATCTGAAAAGGGATAATGCACTTCTATGATTTAAAGATTCGAGCTTGTTGACATGGATAGACAAAATAATTGCGTAGTGTGTACCAGATCTGTGTTACATTGACCATTCAACCCGTCGAGATATTTTAATTACACCAGACTTAAGAATCCTTTAAATGGTTTTTTGTGGTACGGTATCTGCGCGCATATTGCCAGTGGAACGCATCCTTGACATAATTGCACAGAGCTGAAAGTTGGCATAGATGTAGTAAACACATGATCATAAACAAAACGTCTAAAATCCCCATCGATTCCACTTTTGCTAAAAATAACTATTCAAGACCAAAATTACGGTGTTTTTCATTTTTCTCGAAAACGGTAAGTTTTATCGTTAAAAATATGTTGGAGACAGTTGTAGATCATACAATTTTGTACAAAAATCATCACTTCTACTCTAACAACTTAAGCGCCGTATTCATGGTAAACATTTGTTTAGCAACAAAGTTGAATCAACGTGTTGCGGAGTTGCTGTCAACATGTTGCTGGCAACACTGCGTGGACAGCATCATGTTGACGAGCTTAAACATAGTTGCTAGCAACATTCTCGCCGCTCATCAACAATGTTTAGCAACTGTTGCTAAACAAATGTTTACCATGAATACGGGGCTTAACCATCCGTGAGATATCGCGGTTTTAATTAACATCTATTTTAGCAAAACAACGCATGCGTAGCTCCCTTTGTATGGGTTTAGGAGGCTAAAGGCGATAAGACAAATGGATTACGTCGTGGTGGAAACATCGACAGGCAGGGCATTGGCCATGAGAGGACACGTCCAAAGGACATGGGGAATAATTCAATAAAATACATATTTATTATTTGTAGTGCACCCAGTTTAGAAATGTCATGAATATCTCGCGTGACTAATAGCGATTTGGTTTTATTTTATGGTTTTATTTATTTCATTTGAAATGGTGTATCATTCGTGCTGCGCCCCTCATTAGTAACAAAATAGAATGTTGCATTGGTCACGCGCGCTGGACACAATGGCGAGTGATGTTCGCGCAGCAAGCAATCAGCGCGGCGCCGTCACTCGGCCGCGCAGCATGCTGCACCGCGCGCGCCTGCTGCTGCTGGCGACTGCTGCCGCCGTCTCCGCCGCACTCTCTGCTGGACACAACCTGCGAGATACACTCCCAACGAATTGTGGCTCCGCCAGTTTCGGTATGCTTATAATTATAGAGTAGTACTATTTTAATAATATCAATAAGTTGCTGATAATAATATCATGTCTACCTCTCAAAATGGATGTAGGAATAGGTCCCGTGGTACTAAGGAGCTTCTCCTCATTGCATTGTCCATTTGGCAACAGGTTCGTAAATCTCACAAAATTTGTCCACATGCTGGATAGGATATAAGAAGGCCTACAACTCCGTGCCACATACATCATGGGGGTACTGGAGCTGTACAAAGTCGATACAGCTGTACGTGCCGTCCCGATGTCATGTGTGAGGCAATGGAGAAATTCGAATCCAATTATCCAAGATGTAATAACACATCGGGTTATATAGGTTAGCATTACACGTGTATGTATACTTATATGTATATATTTCTTACTGCTACTACAACGATGAGCCCATTAGGATAGAGCGTGGTATATTCCAGGGTGATAGTTTGAGTCCATTGTAGTTTTACTTAACCCTGAATCCTCTAAGCACTTTGCTTGAGGATTAGGGTACAGGTTGGGTATGTTAGAAGCGTTAGGCATTGATGTAGCTGTCATGAAGCAATCGTTGCGGGAGCGTTTCTTTGGCCGCCTGAAGAAAGTTCTCAATAGCCTTTTATCAGGTGGTAACAAAGTGCGCGCTTACAAAGGTTGGGTCATGCCAGTACTGATGTACTCTTTTGGCATACTCAAGTGGACTCAAACGGAACTGGACGCCCTGGACAGAAAAGTCCATAAATTGCAGACTGATCATTGGATGCATCAGGCATTATTCAACGGTAATGAGGCTACAAATTCCGCGTAAATGTGGTTTCTTTAATGTCAAAACCCTCACAACAGTGAAGTGTGCAGTCTCCGTAAATATTTTCAAAATGGAGGTATGCATCGAGGTGTTGTCGTATTGGACAAAGGTCTCACTCCGATCTCTTTGGCTAACGCGGACTGGAGAGAGCCTATAATATTGTCTGCCTATAATATTATAATTACAGATGGCGGTTTGTCGTTCTACGTGGAGGACTAAGGGGGAGGCCTTTGTTCAGTAGTGGACGTCTCTCAGCTGATGATGAAGATGATTATGAGAATATTGTCGGATCAGAGATCGGAGAATATTGTCATATAATTCCAGGTTGTTCTCACTTAGCTAACGGAGAGTACTTGCATGGATACAATTCCGTAGGATTGTTCATCAGCAACTTTGAAGTACAAACTTGTTGAATCTAAAGTGCCATATTATAAATATCGGCTACAAAAGCTGACCATAAGCAACCGCTGCCCTCGTGAGTCGAAGGCATAAAGGATGAATGCTTCAAACCGTGAAAACATAAATTTTGTATTTACTTATTAGTTGTTTTCGATTCTATAAAGTAGAAGTTACCCATACCAGGGGAACTGCCATCGATTTGTGGGAAATGGTTGTGCTAATATTGAACGTGACCACGTTTGCATGGCCTTGAATGCAGTCTCTTGCATTATGATAATAATTAGATGATATGATAATACACGTAGCTTTAGTAAATACGAACCACGGTAGTAGTAGTAACTTTCTACGATTACATTAATGTACACCAACTATGGCAGTCCCATTACAAACGTAGTATATATACTATATATCACTAAACTATCACTATTACTATTATATAGCCGCTATGTGCCTTTGTGTGACGCAGGCACGCCGACGGGGACCGCGCAGCGACTGATCGAGACGCAGCTCAAGCCCGGGGTGGCCGACTGGAATATCGTAGTGCCCGTGAGTCGAGTGCCACCATTGTACATACTAGAGTACGGCCGCGTTGTATAACCTACTTGTTGGCTACAGATGCCGCCGGCGTGCGAGAATGCCGAGGTGACCGGCGTCGACATGACTGTATGCGATTCTGACGCGGCGCCCGAAGTCACTATGAGCGACGCTTTGACGGCGCGGGTGCACCGCACAGGCCAGCTCGCCGACTTCGCAGCCGTCAACGTTACCGTCCACTGCATCCCGCCCGCGGCGAGCAAGAGCCCCACCACCGCACCCGCCCCCCCCGCACCGACCACACCGCCTGCTCCTCCGTCCACCACGGACGCTAGGTCTACTTATGAGATGTTTTCAGATGAACTGATTTCAAATGAGGAGATCCCTAACGAGACCCCGCCTAACTATTTCATGGACTACGACTTAACATCGAATGAGTTGATGACACCGACGACGGCTGCACCGACCACAGCGACACCACCACTGCCAGAGGCCACCACGCTGCAATTCGAAACAACGTCTACAACAGAACTGGTCACAACTACACGAAAAAAAAAGATTCGACCCAAGGTTAAAAAACCACGTACACTTAAAGTTACGATAAAAATAGCACCAATGAAGCATGATGTTAAGGAAAAGGATGGGGTACTGAAGTCTGTCGGTGCAGAGCCTTTATCTCATAAAGACAAGCCAGACCAAGAAGTGTCGTTCCAGAGCTCCGAATATCCATCGTACATGGAGACCCCGCCGCGGTTCGCAGTAGATCCTCCGGCCCGCCACAAGCGGCGCCACCGGCACGGGCCCCGGCCGCCGCGCGCGCCGCGCTGGCTCGCCGAGCGGCCCGCGCCCTACGACACTGCGCTGTACGGCGCGGTGATGTCTCCGTACTCAGTGCTCGGCTCCACCAGACTACTTGGGCCGCGGCTATTGTACTGGCTGCGTCACAGGCCTACCGTGTTTTTAAGTCACTATTAAGTATTTTTAATAAATGTTCATATTAAAATTCAGTGCGATTCTCTGCTGTTTGTAATATTGCAGTTTTATCAAAATACTTGTGTAGTCTTTTAACCAATTTTGAAAAGAATTTGATTTGTTGACCACGGGATGCTTCTGCAAAAATTTTGTAAAATCATTACGAATTTAGAAGTACATAGTTCCGTAAGCTAAGGTAAATAATAATATAGATATTCAATAGAGACCGCACTAGAGCGTGTTTAGGTGTCGTGGTGGCACTTGAGGTGGCTGTAGTCCTTCTGTTTAACCCCTGACGCAAAAAGAGGGGTGTTATAAGTTTGACGTGTCTGTCTGTCTGTGGCATCATAACTCCCGAACGCATGCAGTGATTTCAATCTAGTTTTTTTTATATTAAAGATGACTTATGTGCGAGTGTTCTTAGACATGTTTAGTGATAACCTGCCCTACCTATAAAAAGTATGAAATAAATAATAAAATTAAAAAAACCCTGACACAACAACTTAAGTAATTCCCCTTTAAAAAGTAAATAGTAATAAAATAATAAGTTGTGTCGGGGGTTTTTTAAATATTTAATTTAATTCTTTGTTCCCTTACAAATTCGGGGATGTTTGCCACCACTGTTTGGCATCGTAGTTACAATTAAATGATATCGTTTGGTCTTCTCATTTACTTTGTCGGTAAGGTTTCGAGAAACATATCTTCATACTACTAATTATATAAGAAGAATGTTTAATCAGTATGTCTCGCTCGCACACAATCATGTTGGGTGAAACAGCATGCATATTTGCCACACGAGTGGTACGACCTTTAAACCTTCCAAAAAATAGCGTAAGTACTCCTTTTTTAAAGGCCGGCGACGCACCTGTGGCTTCTCTAGTGTTGCGGGTGTTAGGTGACCAGGCTGGTCAACACCTCGTTTGCCCCCCTATACCATATATATAAAAATAGAGATAATTTGAATGAAATTTTAGTTTTGTACTACCGAGAATCATAATTACTCATAAGATTTATTACATAGGAGTTACTTACCCTCTTCGGAGTTCAATAAAAGTACGTATTTGAAAATGAAAAGTTTCCTAATAATAAATAACCCTTCAGTGATGTCTTGTTAGGTAGCCAAATGTAACATAATGTGGTACCTTTGGTTTTGATTGGTAATTAGATATTATTTTATTATGCAAGCTATTTTTTGTTTTTATTTTCGAAGTGCACAGATTTACCGCTGGTGTATTGGCGATGGTGCGGCGCCACGCTCTGAACAGATGAACACCTTACCACGCTTGGCGGAATGTTTGGGAAACATAGTAAACAATGTTCTTGGTAATGTTCCTCAATTAGTCACGCGAAATCTTTACAGGTGGTCATTACCACACGACGACTCGACTACGAACTAATTTTCAAAACATGATTGAGTAAATTAATTGTGGTTCGTAGTGACATGTGAAGGCAATTAGTACTGAGCGCTAAATAGCGCGCGCGCACCGCGGCGGGGACTAGCATGGAGCCGCCTGCGCCCGCGCACACGCTACTGCTGCTGGCTTGTGTAGGCGCCGCGCTCCTCGAGGCCGCGCGCGCGCAGGAGCACTGTGACACCAAGCAGTTCGGTGAGGGTTGTGTACAAGTACCTAATTATAAATAAAGTAAAACAGGATACGTACCTTCGTATATAAAGGCTACTAGGTGTATTGTAAACGTTGTTGTGAATGCAATGTTAACTTTGAATACCTAGGAGAGACATCGGAGAATGAGTACAAGCTGGGCGAGCAGCGCATGGCGGCCGGCGAGCTCTTCCGGGAGGTCACCGACACTGGCGTAAGTTGAGCCCTTCACCTATAGCCAAATTGTAGAATATTCTGGGACTTCATTAGTAAAGTAACTCGATACATTTTGACTAATTATGTTAATTATAAAAGGTATCGGTGTTTCCGCGACATTTTGAAAGTTATCTTGTATTTTTATTTATTGCTATATTAATTATTAGATGATGAAACTGCAACAAGTGTCGATGTGTTCGACAGGCTTGTAGCGATGCCGAAACAGTCGGCATGACAGTGTCGGCTTGTGACTCGGACCAGGCGCCGAGGGTGTACCTGAGGGAGGCGCGCGGCGTGGTGGTGCGCGAGGGGCACTTGGGTAGTGCGGCCTCCGTGCACACGACGGTCTTCTGTGCCGCAGGCCCTAAAGTAGCAGCAGGCGAGTCTCTGCAGCCAGGACAGCCATTGTCAACTGAAGAGGAAGGAGGCAGTTTTGAAACAACGACTACGCCGATGCAGCCTGCATCGACCCCGCCGCCTGCATCGACCCCGTCGCCTGCATCGACCCCGCCGCCTGCATCGACCCCGTCGCCTGCATCGACCCCGCCGCCTGCATCGACCCCGTCGCCTGCATCGACCCCGCCGCCTGCATCGACCCCGTCGCCTGCATCGACCCCGCCGCCTGCGTCGACCCCGCCGCCTGCATCGACCCCGTCGCCTGCATCGACCCCGCCGCCTGCGTCGACCCCGCCGCCTGCATCGACCCCGTCGCCTGCATCGACCCCGCCGCCTGCATCGACCCCGTCGCCTGCATCGACCCCGCCGCCTGCGTCGACCCCGTCGCCTGCTTCGACCGCACCGCCATCTGAAAGAGAATACAAGTCAATGATTTCAACATCTACAGAACCATTATCAGTTCAGCATGTTGAGTCTCGATTTTCTTTAAATGATCAATTAAAATTACCACGTCTTCCATTGAGCCAGTCACCAGGGCTCCAGGATGTACGGAAGCCCCACGGACCACCATCACTGGGGCAGGCCAACACTGCTCCGTTTTCAATTTTAGAACCACCTTTGAAACATAGGATAAAACACCCTTCATTTATTAATGGTTCGCCAGCTTGGCTTAAAAAAAAAACGTTTTCTCCTCCCGAAACAATTCCACGCTTACCTAGATTGCCACTAGGTCAATGGAATGTCCATCAAACACCAGCGTGGCTGCAACAACCAATGAGACCTGTACCTTCACCATGGTTAAATCGACGATCAAATTTTCATTGGGACACACGACAATTTATGCCAAGACATCGTAACAAGCACCCAAGAGGTTATGTTTCGCAGGATGGTCACCCTGGATCAACTTATGGTGACGTTGTCTCTTTATATTGTTCTGACCTTCGCCCGAGTACCAAATTCCCTAAAACTGCACCTTTTATACATTATCGTAGCATGAGGCGGCCGAAGTGGACTCAGTCAAATATTTGGAGCAAAGATTCTGCTACAGTGATATATGAACATCCCTCGCTTATGCCAATCAAACACGTATCCTATAACCAACTGGAAAATATACCATCGACACATGAACCACATCCAGCTCTGTTAAAACAATGGCAATATACTCATACGATACAACCACAGATACGCCGTACACCATTGTTATTGCAAGACAAAAATAATCTATGCGGTACATGTTCCTGTTGTGGATCTACTCACTTCGTTGTAGATGGCGACACGTGGTTGTCAGAGCTATGCCCACAATGTCATGCAGGTGACGGTGTCCGATGGCTGCCAGATTCCATTGTGAATGTTGATTCACGGGGATCATATCTATGGCCAAGTCTGTACATCGCGCGATGGAAGTTGCCAAACCTACCTCAACTGTTACGATTTCCATCGGTTTATAGAATAGAATTTTCTGATTTGTCTTCATCTAAATTGTTGAATCGTTTTCCGTTACCAGCGTCACAACCATCCCTTGTAGTGGAGCGGCTGTCATGGTGCCTGAAATGTCTTCCCGTGAAAACTAGTGAAGCGCAGTATCACCTGTGCTCCCGGCACAGGGTGTAGACACTGCTTGACGACCTCTGTCATCCACGGCCCGTAGTAACGCCCGCGACTCATCATGTATGGTCTAGGAACTTCTTGTCACCACCGTTGCTATCACACCCAACTTACCGCGACTTGACACATGTTATCCGGCCTCGAAAGGGCTTAATGTGAGTACAAGGGTTTAATTTTAATATATAAGGTCAGTGTAAGCGTCATCAGTTTGTTGGGCCAATAAAATGTTTTCAAAACAATTTCATTATTTTTACCAGAATCCTAACAAGAAGAAGGTTTTCAATTTTGCTGTATTTTTGTTACGCGATCATTATCATAATTTTGATTTTGAATGTGCGAACCACATTAATATTACGAAATAGTTAATAAAGTCTGTTAATAAATCACGCGCTTCGCCTCCTCCTTAGCTAGCATGACTGCTTCGCTGAAAAAGGAGACGGCATCCCAATCCCCCTTGCTCCGCACCATGGCCTGAAGGAATGCCAGACCACCACGGATGCGAGAGGTCGCCGTCGCCAACCACGTTCCTGAGGACTCGGCGGTGCTCAGCCCATGCAGGGTACACTGCAACTCCCGATACTCCCGCGTTTGGTAAGCAACAGTGTCAGGCGGTAGGTGATAGGCAATAACAGAGAGCCCAAAGAGCTGACCCCCTGCCGTGGTCACTAGTGAGGCAGTGACAAACCGAGGAAGCTGAATGCTACGACTGTGCTTAACGATACCTGTCGTATGTGACACGATAAAATTTCAATAATGAAGATGACAAAACCTAGTCAAATGCTGGCGATGGCAGTAGGACGCAGAGGGGGGGAGGGGGGCTACACGGCAGGACGGGGCTCGGCTGATTGCGTCCGCAGCGTCACAATGCGCTATTGTTGAGAAACAGAAATAAATACAAGCACAAAAGACGACGTTTTCTTGCTATAATGAGCACGGCGCGGAAGCAAATAGTTTTGTGTCGCGCGTTGCATTCTGCCCGTGTCGCGAGTCAGGTTCGCGTCACTGCGTCACACGCCGAGTGATGTCGCGAGCGAGCGCCAGCGACAGAGCAATTATAGTCTGACAGTAATCGCGCCAACACCTTTACAGTCAGTCGCTCACACCGCACATATTTATCCTACATACTCTATGGTTGACGTTTATAGAATGCCCTAAGGCATTAAGTCCGCCATTCACTGTTATTTGTGTGAAGAAGAAATAACTTAATGAATAATATACTTAGTACAGTATGTATTCATGATAAAGTGTAACCCTCAGTTGTGTGACCTATGCAGGGATGCACGGATCATGGGTACAATATTTAACTTGTATTGGAATGCACGGTAAAATAATTCTTCTATAATAATCAATTCTTATCGGACCTACGTATTTAACGTGAAGGTGAGAAGTTTACGTTATAACGTACTGTAGAATGATATTAAGTTCCTAAAAGGATAGTACTTACAACACAGTTTGCCTGGCAAGGCCAAAATATCGCAATTTTTTTTTTAAACAAAGTAACTATTACCGTGATGCATGCTTTAGATTAGCGAAGGATACAAACAGACACACTAAACAAATTACTCTACTTTATATCTATTTGTATTACTCCTCGCCACACAACACCCCGCCCCCAGCCGACCTGCTTGCTACCAAGTACCACCACACAACACCCCGCCCCCAGCCGACCTGCTTGCTACCAAGTACCACCACACAACACCCCGCCCCCAGCCGACCTGCTTGCTACCAAGTACCACCACACAACACCCCGCCCCCAGCCGACCTGCTTGCTACCAAGTACCACCACACAACACCCCGCCCCCAGCCGACCTGCTTGCTACCAAGTACCACCACACAACACCCCGCCCCCAGCCGACCTGCTTGCTACCAAGTACCACCACACAACACCCCGCCCCCAGCCGACCTGCTTGCTACCAAGCACCACCACACAACACCCCGCCCCCAGCCGACCTGCTTGCTACCAAGTACCACCACACAACACCCCGCCCCCAGCCGACCTGCTTGCTACCAAGTACCACCACACAACACCCCGCCCCCAGCCGACCTGCTTGCTACCAAGTACCACCACACAACACCCCGCCCCCAGCCGACCTGCTTGCTACCAAGCACCACCACACAACACCCCGCCCCCAGCCGACCTGCTTGCTACCAAGTACCACCACACAACACCCCGCCCCCAGCCGACCTGCTTGCTACCAAGTACCACCACACAACACCCCGCCCCCAGCCGACCTGCTTGCTACCAAGTACCACCACACAACACCCCGCCCCCAGCCGACCTGCTTGCTACCAAGTACCACCACACAACACCCCGCCCCCAGCCGACCTGCTTGCTACCAAGTACCACCACACAACACCCCGCCCCCAGCCGACCTGCTTGCTACCAAGTACCACCACACAACACCCCGCCCCCAGCCGACCTGCTTGCTACCAAGCACCACCACACAACACCCCGCCCCCATCCGACCTGCTTGCTACCAAGTACCACCACACAACACCCCGCCCCCAGCCGACCTGCTTGCTACCAAGTACCACCACACAACACCCCGCCCCCAGCCGACCTGCTTGCTACCAAGTACCACCACACAACACCCCGCCCCCAGCCGACCTGCTTGCTACCAAGTACCACCACACAACACCCCGCCCCCAGCCGACCTGCTTGCTACCAAGTACCACCACACAACACCCCGCCCCCAGCCGACCTGCTTGCTACCAAGTACCACCACACAACACCCCGCCCCCAGCCGACCTGCTTGCTACCAAGTACCACCACACAACACCCCGCCCCCAGCCGACCTGCTTGCTACCAAGTACCACCACACAACACCCCGCCCCCAGCCGACCTGCTTGCTACCAAGTACCACCACACAACACCCCGCCCCCAGCCGACCTGCTTGCTACCAAGTACCACCACACAACACCCCGCCCCCAGCCGACCTGCTTGCTACCAAGTACCACCACACAACACCCCGCCCCCAGCCGACCTGCTTGCTACCAAGTACCACCACACAACACCCCGCCCCCAGCCGACCTGCTTGCTACCAAGCACCACCACACAACACCCCGCCCCCAGCCGACCTGCTTGCTACCAAGTACCACCACACAACACCCCGCCCCCAGCCGACCTGCTTGCTACCAAGTACCACCACACAACACCCCGCCCCCAGCCGACCTGCTTGCTACCAAGTACCACCACACAACACCCCGCCCCCAGCCGACCTGCTTGCTACCAAGCACCACCACACAACACCCCGCCCCCAGCCGACCTGCTTGCTACCAAGTACCACCACACAACACCCCGCCCCCAGCCGACCTGCTTGCTACCAAGTACCACCACACAACACCCCGCCCCCAGCCGACCTGCTTGCTACCAAGTACCACCACACAACACCCCGCCCCCAGCCGACCTGCTTGCTACCAAGTACCACCACACAACACCCCGCCCCCAGCCGACCTGCTTGCTACCAAGTACCACCACACAACACCCCGCCCCCAGCCGACCTGCTTGCTACCAAGTACCACCACACAACACCCCGCCCCCAGCCGACCTGCTTGCTACCAAGTACCACCACACAACACCCCGCCCCCAGCCGACCTGCTTGCTACCAAGCACCACCACACAACACCCCGCCCCCAGCCGACCTGCTTGCTACCAAGTACCACCACACAACCACTTTCAAAAAGTTGTCTTTGAGAACGTATCACTTTGCTTGCACTCTCAGTGAAAAGAAAAACTATCATTGTACAAGACTGTCGTATAGTTTCGTATGCACTGAACATGCTGCAAGGTGGCCACCGCTCTGTACTTAGTTCTCACACACTGCCAGCGAGCTCAGCTGCAGTCTGGGCAGCAGTTTTTTAATTTTTGGCATAATAATTAAAAGAGAACGAAGTTAATGACTTCATTCATCAAAGGAAAGGACATGGCTAAACCAAAGTATGGACGTCGTAACCCGTACAAATAAATATTGTATAAATATGGTACCTAGCAATAAATAAAGCCGCATAATTAAAAATTGATATTTTGTAATTAAGAAGGTCCAGAAACTTGGCATATCTGCGCAATCCTGAAAATAAAGTAGCGTTCCTACGTCAAACAACGTTACAAAAACTTCAAACTACATAACATTGCTGTGAACTTTTACCAAGGCGTTTTGATGTACCTGAGCCGAAAGTTATTCATATAATTATGAGGTAGATAGGTAAACAATTCTGCTTATACTAGATAATGAACACAAAGTAACCAAGGACAGACAAAATATATAATAAGATTGTGCAATCTTATACAAAATATATATTTTGTGTCGATCAAAACATTTACAATTATTTGGTTTCAGAAAAAAGTCATTATATTACCGTTATTAAAAATTGATGTTCGTTTAATTATTTCGATTTGATTTTCGGGGAAACTAATGTCCTAATAATAGCTTGCAGTACCTACTTCCGTGTTGTCATGTCAAACCACAACAGAAAAAAATCAATTATGAAACTTATTTTTTGTTAATTTTTGTTCACCAAGTTATAAGAATTAGTTAAACACAAAATAATTCATAAGTGAATATTTAAATGATACGGGTTAGCGTAAAATTCGTATTCTTGTTATTATGCCTGGGTCAGTCATTTAGCCATCTCCTTTGGCGCGCGATGGCCCGAGGAGCAGATTAACGAGGTTCTTCCTGAGTGGCTGGCTGCGGGCGGCCGTGGCGAGGCCTGCAGCGCCCATTACGAGGACACAAAGCGACCGCGCGACCTGCCGGATAATTATGTAGACTCGATTGTTTAGTGCATTTAATGGTTTCATGTCCCACAAGTTGTGTGGTGCCCGGTCCTACAACTGCTGGGGCGGGAGTCATTTATGAGTTTAACAAGCGACTGGTACACAAGACCAATCTACGGAAATTAGAATTTACTATTTTATAAAGTAATAGCTCAGCGTTTGGTCGCTGTTCTCCTGGTGTAAGTGATGATGCTGCCTACGCGGGAGTACGCCTGCCCATTAGCAGCCTATTCACTCGTCGACTGCGAGCTTGCACCTCAAGGGCGACGCGCCGTAAGCACGCTGGTAGCTAGCGGTAGTCACATTGGAAACAACGCCGTGCCGGAGCAGAGACGTAGCCGTGCTCGTTAAGGTGTTTGACCTTAATTGTGTTGTAAATAAACACGCGCCGCGCCGCGACAGTGCGGGCGGCGGCGGCGGCGGCGGCGTGCGCGGGTGCGATTAGCTCGGCTAATTAACGTTATTCAATATTTGTTTGCAACGAAAAGGTTCATTACCACGCGCCCGGCCCGCCGTCCTCGTCGCTCGGCGTCTCGACGTCGTCCTAAGTAAATAAAGGAATTACGAGAGCGCCACACAAACAAACAGACAGGAAACAGATGAGTTTTTCTTATCGTCAGCTGTTAGCGACACACTTGGCGACACTGTAGAGATGCTGAGTAGAGTGAGCCCTGTCGTTGTGATATACAGCCATCTGTGCGGGTTCTAGCAATATATATTTACTGGATACAAATCTATCGCATATCCTACCTGCCCCCCCTCCCCCCACACACACAGGGGGCCGGTCACTCGTCACACGAGCAGCTGCAGCTGGTGTCGTGTCGCTGTGTCAATGTTATCGAGTTTCAAAGACTACCACTTGTGTTCATGTTCGCGGTAATTAGTTGAATGTTAGCACCGCCGCGCGACCTGTCGGATATTGTAGGTATCAGCCTCTTACCATACATGTACATTATATAGCTATGTAAATAAGGCGGAACATATCGCCAAATTGATTTTCATTGCTTTATTGTGGTAAACTAAATGTTTCACTGCACTTCAAATAATAATTAGGTCTAAAAGCAATTGAAACGAATGGTTTGTAGTACAGGTAGGTTTTTAGTAGTAGTCCGCCATGTCGAGTCACTCCATGGCGCACGCAGGTAGAGGTGCCGCTGTGAGTGCAGCTCGGCCTCTTGCTGAGAGGATGAACCCTCCGACGACACGTCTTTATTTAAATGTAACCCTTTAAAAACTTGATGGTCCTATAACTGCATAATATTTTTTTTGTGTCTTCAAGGTACCAAAAGTCATATTTTGATACCATCATGTTTGAATCAGACAATATGGCGGTGAAGGCGCGGTTTTCTAAAATAAGTATTAAATGCAATCATTGGGGAGCATCACTTTTATTTTATACAAGTGGTGCGTGGCGGAGTATAAGTATCTGCCCTGCTGAGGTAGCAGGCTAGATAGCTATTACACGTAAGGGGAGAGTAGAGGAAGGCAGAACCCATAAGTACTTATAAAAGGAATGTTAACAATAACTTAGGTTAGGGTTGTCCTGAGGATGTTATACTTAATTTGATCTCACTCATAAAACTTTCAAAAAGTTACTCAGAAAAATGCAGCAATGTGATGAAAAATAGAGGAACCAGTAAAACCTGTATAAAACGTATTTTACATGCAAGTACCGTACAGCAGGCGTGGGCGCGGAAAATCATTGGAAGCGCATCTGTGCGATTACAATGCAATAGAGATTTTTCACGTGAATACAGCGGATTATACCCGGCCAGATATAGACGATACTCGAGAGAAATTCCCTTGACGCTCGTAAACGAGCTAAAACATCCCATCGCACAAGTCAAAATCGACCTTGTTTCTGTTGGCACTAAGTACAATTCGGATATCATACGATTGGAGATGTAAAGAAAAGTGTGAAAACAAAGCTTAGACCCGAGCTGGGAGGCACTTAACGCTGCCAGCTCGGCGAGTGAATTATTCGCGACGCCAAATGCTTCGCTCGCTTACTGCCGGGAGCGCCGCCGCCCCGCGCCCGCACCGACTGCTGCTGTCTGAACGCTGCAAAGTTTAATTATAATTCCGATGTTGAAGTCATCATTATATTACGCAGTGCGTGACACCAGGCGACTAGCGCGGTAGCGGGTATGTAGACTGCACGGTTGGTGCAGTGGCTAGGCAACCGTCCGCGCAATGTGGAGCGGGTTCAATTCCCGCACGGAGCAACTCTTCGTATGACCCACAAATTATTGTTTCGGGTCTGGATGTAATGTGTATGTAAAATTGTATGTTTTTAAACGCACCCTCGATACAGGAGAAAATACAAATGAGGGGCGACGTTTAAAAAAACCGGCCAAGTGCGAGTCGGACTCGCTCATGAAGGGTTCCGTAACAGAAAGTAGATAACATAATATAAAAGTTGTAAAATGACTTGGTTTTACATAGTGTTTGTATGAACGACAAAGTTATATTTGCGGTTTTTAAAAATGTTTTATTTCTTAAAAACTAATAATGATATCTCGTTCAAACCAATTTTCGTTGTTAGTTTCCATTGAAATCTACCGCGTATATTTTTTTCAGTTTTCTCACTCTCTTATTTTAAAAGTTAGAGGGGGGGTGACACATTCTTCCACTTTGGAAGCGTCTAACTTTCAAACGATTGATTTTGACGAAAAGTGGTTTTAGGAACCTTACTGTCTTTTTTAAAGTCCTATCCATAGATATCCATCACGGATATGTAAGCTGAAAAAAATTTTTTTTTGAATCAGTTCCATGTATGGAGTGCTTTAATTTTTAAATTTATTAATTTTTATTCAAAATTCTAATAGCGGTTACCGAAATACACCATCTTACAAAGTTTCAACTATGTAGGCCCAACAGTTTCGGAAATAAATGGCTGTGACATACGGACAGACGGAAGGACGGACGGACGGACGGACGGACAGACAGACATGACGAATCTATAAGGGTTCTATTTTTTGCCATTTGGCTACGGAACCCTAAAAACAAACAAGGTGTAAGGTTTGCTCCTATAAACTGCAGCGATGTCTTCCAGAACAGTTGTAAAACAATTGTGGCGACACTGACAAGTGACAGATGACAGATGACAGAAGTCGCACATAGACTATCGACGAGCAAATCAATGGATGACGTCACAAATATCCTGCATCGCACATATGAAGTTTACATGCGAATTAACACGGATTGAAAATCCCAACGAACAACAGTTGGGCAGAAAGCCCGCCAGGCACGATCACCTCGCCTGGTCGGAGGATCCTCCTTTTCTTAGGGAACTTTACACTCTGTTCCCTAAAGTGGTGACCCCGACGTGATTGAAACCAACCTTCACGGAGCAGATCAGCACCGTCATCCTTATCGCCATCTCCCTCACCCATCACTTCTCCGCTGAGCGGTAATCAAGTCGCAGCCAACCAGCATCCTCGGCCTCAACAGGGACCACCACACGCTACATCGAAGATATGCAGCCTGGTTCTTCCCTACGGCCTCATCAGCGTCTAGGCACAGCACTCTGCACACGGTCTGAGGACGTCTTCCTCCCGTCAATGCAGACGCCAGCCACTACGCACCTACCCTCGCAGCATCTATTCCCCGACTCACCGTGGGACACTGCGAGCTTCACTACTCCGACTCACTGGAGTATCACCCTGCACCGCTCACCCGACTCACTGGGCATTCAGCGGCACAGTTCCGACTCACTGGAACTAGGGACATTCTACACTGGCTCTGGCACCGCTCATCTCAAGCATCGACAGCCGTCTCAACAGGATCGACCTCCGGTCTTGGGGGGGAGTGATGTGGCGACACTGACAAGTGACAGATGACAGATGACAGAAGTCGCACATAGACTATCGACGAGCAAATCAATGGATGACGTCACAAATATCCTGCATCGCACATATGAAGTTTACATGCGAATTAACACGGATAGAAAATCCCAACGAACAACAGTTGGGCAGAAAGCCCGCCAGGCATGATCACCTCGCCTGGTCGGAGGATCCTCCTTTGCTTAGGGAACTTTACTCGCTGTTCCTGTGTAAACAATGTATGTCTAAAAACTCGTCAGGAACAAACGTAATCTCTTTTTAAAATAATTTCCACAAGGAAGAGGAACAAAGGTCCCGGCCGCCGGCCGCGAATCAATTAATTCTTTGATTACCCGCGTTTTTCCAATCTTTCCTGCCCGTCCCCGTCCCCTTGCTTGGTGCCCCCGCGCCCCTATATTACACCACAATGAACATTTTAATCGGCCCATTAATAAGAACGACTGTACCTACACAGACTCCACACTAAAGCGACAATCTGAAGAGCCGCAAAAGAAAATCAATCGAGTATAAAGTTGGTGGGATAATACATAACGCCGTGTGTTGCAGTGTGCAGCTGCATGCAGGTACATGATGCAGTTGTTTGTGGTACTGCAGCAGCAGTCACTGGAACACGCTAAACAACATGCCGATGTAGGAGACAATCGTACTACAGACTAAATGATGGCCACGTTATTGTTTATAAGAACTTTGTTACAGTACCCAACATCGCAACAAGCCGCGGCTGACAAGTAGTGAACGACAAACGGCAGCTATTTTGAGAGTTAACCAAGTCACAAGTTGTACAGTTTCACTTGTTTGATCTCGTTAAGTAGACTCTAGTGCTGGTAGTCCCGAGTGCCGAGTCGACTGCCCACCGCGCCGCCGTGTGTTGCATTGCTCAACGCTGCAACGTGCAGCTGCAGTTACCTACACTAGGTACATACGTGCACTCAGCCCTCGTGCTTATATCCACCATTAGCGCAGTAGTTGGGCGACTGGCCACAGTGCAACGTGTATCAGGTTCGTTTCTCGCTCGGTACCACTACCTGCGCGATCCACTAATTGGTTTTCCGCGTCAATGTGTGAGTGCGTGTATGTGGAACATGTTGTAAACACAAACATAACAAATATGAAGTTGTTACCACGTCACAGGAGGAGGGGCCGAGTGTCTGCCACCTCATGTACAGTGAGTGTGGGTGCCAGGTACCCGCGGCGTTGAGTTATGGCTCAATTATACCCGCGGCGGCGCGTGTGCTCGTGTGGTCACGCGACCATGGGACCCTCGATAGGGAACCTGCACATGGCGTGTAATCTCAAAGAGTGAGCACCTTCTATTTAATTAAGGAGCAGGCTGCGATGGAACAACACTGATCACTTGCGGCGACGTTGCCTGCGCTGTGTGGCGCGGACAGCTGCAGCAGACACGGCACGCACTATAATGAACTAAATAATACAAGTGTGCGAGCGCCGGCAGCGGTAGTTTTAATATAAAGCGGCTTAGGAGTCCGCCGCATGAATATTTAACAAATGCGGCCCTTTGTCCTTACTCTAATGAAAACATGGCCCGGTAATAGGTATTTCAAGATTACTTTATTTTCATAGTTCCAACGGTAAAGCGTCCAGTAACGAGAGTATCTGGGGAGTGGTGACTGTGACACACTGCATTATACATATACAGGTCGCCCAGCTAGCTGGCTCGTGTGGCGTCGGGCCGCGGTTTGCCTGGCACTGGGTGCACGGGCGCCGCACAGCGCTTCGCTTGCGGCCGATAAATCGTTCGCTCACCTAAAGGCATTCCTCTTAGATTGCAGGCGCCGGAATGTCGCCTAATTGTTATCTCCT
This sequence comes from Spodoptera frugiperda, assembly GCF_023101765.2. Taxonomy (NCBI): domain Eukaryota; kingdom Metazoa; phylum Arthropoda; class Insecta; order Lepidoptera; family Noctuidae; genus Spodoptera; species Spodoptera frugiperda. Next base: position 95,924 of record NC_064212.1, read on the forward strand.
TCCAGGCGCAGTCACCCTCCCTACACGCCTGTACATATATCACATACGGCATGACTGTTAATGTGAAAATTGGTTTAAATAAGTAGTCGGTACTCGTCAGCTCGATCGTCGACAAGTACTTCAATATTGAGACCAAAACATGCAGTAAACAAGAGAAGGACGGAGTACCTAGGTACATGATAATTATATTTATTCATTAATCAGCATTCTGAATTTTATATTTAAACCATCTTGTTAATAAAATTAAAAATTTAAAACCAGGCACCGGCACCTACCTGTGTATCTTTTGGTGTTGCCGGTGTCCATGGGCGGCGCTGGTCGCGTACCATCAGGTGACCTGTCTGCTCCCTATTCCATAAAAAAACAAAGGTAATAATATAAAACCGCGTGCGTGTGCCGTGGAGCCCCGTTGTGGTAGGTATTGTCTACCACTGTACTGGGGATTCTGTACAAAAGTGTTTACAAACACAAGTATCACACAGATAGTATTTAGTCTAATAACATTTTTCATGACAAAGTAGTGTGCTGCGGCGTGTGTGTGTGTGTGTGTGTGTGTGTGTGTGTGTGTGTGAGAGAGAGAGTGTGTGTGTGTTTCATTTAATAATTGATATGAAACATAGCGGTATGGCATGAGCACAGAGATTATTAAATAATACAGATTGTTCACAACAATTGTTACTGATGTGTACTACGGTATCTCACCAAATATAAATCTTAATAGGAAAAAGTGGTGCTGGAATCAGCTCAGTAGTTAATAGCAGTAATTTGTCGGAGCTAATCTACGGCGACATTAATCACTGGCGCTCCAACTCGCGCTGACTCGCTGTGTCGGTGCGAAGTCAGAGCACAGTCCAGCACTTGGGCGTCACGGCACGGGCCAGGCGATGGCCACGTATCGACGGGAACTGTATGTACAACACACGTAAAATTATTATCAAATCCAGAAGTTTGGTCAAAAGAATAAACATGTTAGTAATGTAATCGGCCAAGCGAGAGATGTCGTAGGCCAACTAAATTATTACTACGTATTCTATCGACATCCAAAATGTTTGTAGATTTGTTACTCTCCGGATACTAGACAATCGCTTGCTACATGGCGTGCGTCGTTTCGCGCACGTGTCGGACTATGTGCCTATGTACATAATTCAATGTAATTACTATTACCTCGCTATCGATTGCATTCCATGTGATTCCCTGATACACAGTGAACTGGTTATTGTCATAATTTCTCTCTCTATACGAAGTACTCCAATTCTGCGCGCAACAGTTACCTTCCTGTGTTGGAATTAAATGTTCGCTGATAGTAGGAATTTTCCACAATATGTATCCAATTATCCGTGCGACCTGTGGGAGGCTGCACAGGTTAGACCATTTCAATCAGTAAGCTCTCACAAACTTTCTCATTCATAAACATTATTATAGAGAAGATTAATTTAAAAGCGAACTAGTTTGTAAATTTGTGGATCGTATTATATAAGAGAAAGTATTTTTTTATGGAATAAGCCGGTAAACGAGCTGACGGATCACCTGATGGTAAGCAATCGCCGCCGCTCATGGTCACATGAAACACTACAGGCGTTACAAGTGCGTTGCCAGCCTTTTGGGGGTTATGAATTTAAGGGTTGTTGGGGAATCGGGGATCGGGAAGGGGAGTATTATTGGGCGGAGGCCCAATGAAACGGTACTCAGACGATAAACGATACCCTCCGGTAACCTCACTCAGACGACGAAACACAACGAAAGCGTTATTTCACGTCGGTTTTCTGTGAGGCCGTAGTATCACTCCGGTCGAGCTGGCCTATTCGTGCCGAAGCATGGCTATCTCACACTTAACATATATAAATGATGTAAATATTTTAGGAAGTCATGTACCGCGGACATCTTATGTTAGAACTCACTCTGGTCGGGTATACGATACAAGTTCAGCAGTGGGGAAGATGTATCATGTTGCACCATGGCCTGCGAACTGCGGTCGATTGCTACTAGATGGCGCGCCGTGCCGAAATATTACGGGACTTCCATCGCATTGTGAGCTAGAGACACACTACCGCTTCGTTGTATTTTCCTTTTTTTTATGTAACACGTCGTTAAACGAGCAGACGTATTACCTGATGGTAAACAATCGCCGCCGCCCATGGACACTTGAAACACCTGAGGCGTTACAAGTGCGTTGCCGGCTTTTTGGGGGTTCGGAATTTAAGGGTTGTTGTTCGGGAATCGGGGATTGGGAATGGGGGAATTGGGCCTCCGGTAACCTCACTCACAAAACGAAACACAACACAAGCGTAATTTAGTATATTTATCAGTGACCCGGTGTTGCGTTGAGAATGCTGTTTCTTTAACTAGAGGTTTATAAATGCATGAATAGTGAAACGCTCGCGTTCTTTTTAGTTGCTGTTTCTAGAGGAACCTGTGACGCACATATGAGGCGCAGTATTTACATTGTAAGTATTATTATTGTTACACTAGCGTCCGCAGCACGCGGCCACTCCACTCGTTCTGCAGCTGGGAATGATGTAGACATTAAACGTAATTATGTTGGAGTATAATAAAAGTGTTCGGTTTATTTTCATATTTTAAGGAATAAAGATGATCAAGGCGTTATAGGATTTACATCGGCCCCCAGAGCCAGATTAATGACGTAATAAAAAGTTGACGTGACGCCGACGCTGTGGGCTATTTTGGCTATCATCAAAGTTTTTTATTACACCGTAAAGTCCGACGTTTTTAAATATCTTTATGAGTAAATACTTATTTTAAAATTAATCTCATTGCTTTACGGACATTTTAAAATAACAATATAAGAAGTTGTAGCACCGGAGTGTTTCGGAGTATTTATAAAGTATAAGAATGTTGTAGAAAATATTATTATGAAATGAAGTTATTGTTCAAAGTGAAAAGAGATGGTGAATATAAATATTAGATGCGGAGAGTTTAGCTCGGATAGTAAAGCGATGAGCAGGAGCACCATCAAATATTTACAGCTTCGTGCTTGTTCAGGGAATAAACGAAATCTTTTCACTCATTTTTTCCGAATAATTTTCACGGTTCCTTAGCTGAAAATCTTTAAAACGTCTTCCCAAGGGAGAACCAAAACCGTGCTATAGGACTTAGAACATATTTATAGTCTATTGTAAGTAACGGAGCAAGGAGCAGTAATGGCCGCCAAGTCACCAACTGTAGAACAATTATCAGCCACGTTACATCCGCGTAGACAACGCGTCACATATTATACACGTAATTTTAAAATCAATTGAGAATCACTGATCAATTGAGAACACAAAGACTAAGACTGAAGTACGAAGTAATAAGTAAATAGTAAGTCTATGTTTCATCATTAGTGATGTATCTGTAGTAGTCTGTGCGAAAGGTACGCAGGTGTAGCACTTTTGTAGTGAATACGTTACATTTCATTAGCAGGGCAGTGCATGACTAATGGCCGCCATTGTCGGTAAGGAAGTGGCGAGAGGGACGACGACGGATGAGTGGCCATCACTCAGCGGATAACGTCGCGCCCTCTACCGGCCGAGGTGCGCAGTGTGCGTGCACGTGGGAATATTCACTAACACATCCACTATACGGACACAGATTGACGTCGTAGCACGTCGTAAAACGTCGTAGCATGATGTAGCACGTCGTAGAATGTCGTAGCATGACGTAGCACGTCGTAGAACGTCGTAGCATGTCGTAGAACGTCGTAGCATGACGTAGCACGTCGTAGCATGATGTAGCACGTCGTAGAACGTCGTAGCATGACGTAGCACGTCGTAGAACGCCGTAGCATGATGTATCACGTCGTAGCATGACGTAGCACGTCGTAGCACGTCGTAGCATGACGTAGCACGTCGTAGAAGGTCGTAGTATGACGTAGCACGTCGTAAATCGCTCGTAGCTAAATACTACGTCACTAGTTGTGAAAAATATAATGAAAAAAATAAGACATTTATGTAAAATAATTTTAATTGACTACAATATCATGGACATTATTTAGAATTCAAATTTACGTGAGGATTAAACATAATCCTTTCACATTTCGGGGTTATGTCGATACGAATGGGTAACGGTACGGAACGGGAATGAGAACGTTATGACGTAAGCTAAACTTACATTCACTATATTTAGAGCACTATCTAAAGTGTTGCGTCGATCTCTAAATAAATAAATAAGTTTTGAATATACAAAAGCCTGTTGTGGCCACTTGAACAAAAAGCCATAAAATGTAGCGGCTCATAAATAATGATGTGGTATTTATAAAGACGAGCCGCGACGTGGCGCTGAACACGCGCCGCCGCATATTCATTGCGCATAATCTGTCGCTAAGTGATAGCGCATGAATATTTAAAGTTATGCACTCGCTTACTGTAGCGGGCGCGAGCCAAGTGCCCGCCACGACATCTACCAGTACCGCACCATACACACTCCGAGTACTGACAGGAATGTAGGTGACATCTCGGCGTCAAAATTGAATTGAATTGTTCATCATTTACGAGTTATTTTATGTCCAAGAACTTTTGAAAAGCATACGACTCAAGTAGGACAGGTTTGTCATATACGCGGTGGGGAGTTGTTCAGTTCGCAAGCATTCTAAGAGATGGCGCTACTCGTTGGTTTCACGTGTAATTGGACGTGGTTCAAGTAATGCAATACAGGCGTGACAAACGTGTTACAAGTAATCATAACTGCTCAACTAACGCGAATGATAACGTTCATTTTTTTTTGAGCACGTTACCTATTAATAATAAGAGAAATAAGAAAAGCGTCTATCTAAACCTGTTCAACATATTCCCATAAGCAAAGTTTCAGACGTAAGTAATAATATTGTGACAGCGATATTGTTCACACCGGGGACGTGGCAGCCGCACCAGCAGTACTTGCGAATTGGATAATTACTGAACAAACATTGACGAGCATGCGACTGGCGCGCTCATTAACTCGCATTGTGTACCTGTGTAGAGTCATCAATACATGTTGATACCACTGCACATGTTTATAGTATATCATAGATTTCATTTATACGTGTGCCCATTACGTTTTAAATCCCCAAAATCAAATGTAACACATGTGGTTTCCAATTCTGGCTAGACTCCGGTGTACAGTCGACCTTACTGTTACCGGTACTTCAGACATAGATCGGTCTCTGTTCACCTAATAAATACAGTACAAATTATGGAGCTTTTACCATTTGGACTATAATTCACAATGATCACAATATATACACATAGTGCGTGTTACAGATTAGCCGCAGTGGGAGCAGGTCACTATGCTAATACGTAATTAACACAGTTAGCACGCGTGTGTCATTATATTGTGTGCACACATACAACACTATCGATATATTATAGTGACGTCACATTCAAACTTGGCTCCTGGCATCTATTAGGTGCTAACCAGATCGCGATCTGTGAGAATGCAACCGTGGGCCTCTTGGAGTAACTGACGTGTAGTGCGGGACACACTGCGTCCTGACACAGTCTGCTTACATCTCTGTATGGTCAATATCTGAACATTTCCAACATTAACGCCCAACATTCACGTTAGTCAATGACTTATTTATGACGTACGATGATTTGTGAAACATTTACATTAGATACTCGCAACAATAAGTAAATGCTCCAGAATGTTTCATTTAAATCTTTCGTTCGGATTGTGGCTCCTTTTTGAAATGAAATCGTTTATTTATTAGGTGTAGGTGGCGGGCGGCACCGGGCGCGCAGGCCGTGCGCGGCTAAGTCGTCCGCTCTGATTTATGTACACCTTGCCTTTATTCTAAATTGCTCTTTCATTTGTAATGACCTCTAAATAACAAGGGGGAAGATTAAAACGTCAAGTCTTCTGCAAATATTTACATTTTATGTTATAAACGCGACTGCGGGGGCGTGTGTCACTCGTGTCTCATTGGGTTCATGTCCCATTGTGAAACAGATTAAAAAACTCGGAACATTAAAATAAAATAAAGTTACTACTATTATGTCCGTTTTCGCCAACCTATTTCATATTTTAAGTAACCCCTAACTTATGATAGGTGACACTTAACGTGGTTTTCACCAACTTTTAAGATATACTTAAAAATTCAAGACCGGGTTTAGTTTTAGTGCTACGACATGCTAAGTAACTCTTAGTTAAGACATAGTTTAGGGATGGTTGGTGAACACGGGCACTAGTGAAGCCACCATCCACCATCAGGTGACCCGTCTGCTAGGCTGCCTCCTCCTTTATAAAAAAATCACAGATGAGTACTTTGCACTTACGACTTGAAAGCAATGCGAACAATATTCTACGTACACCGTGACAGTTTTGTAGAGAGAACAACACAATTTGTTCCAATTGTGTGCCCAGCTGAGATGATGGGCGGGTTCAGATTACTTCCCGGTATGTAGGCAGTGGCTGGTGGCTCGGCGCTCGGCGGTCGGGTGAGGCATCGCTGGCGGACACGCAACGCGCGCATTAGCGGGCGGCACATCATCGCCGCTGAGCGTACACTTCATTATCTGCGCGCAAACACGGCCGCGTCACATTGTCTTCCAAATGTACCATCTGTGCTTTACCAGGAACACAATGGCTGTTCCTTAATCATCCTCCATCTACCACATCTCCCCACATATCTGTACTGCTGGCAACAACTAGCTTCACATTAACATCATACGTTCGTTATACGAGTATACACAGCTAGTGTTAATTAGTACCGAAACTGCTGTATGCTAGTCGACCAAAACAATTACTTGTAGTGAACAATCTGGTTAACCAGCTCTACTAAGTATTACAGAAATATTTTCAGCAAAGTATCGATTAGTCGACGAGTACCAATTAATCATAACAGAAGGGTGGCAGTTTGGAATAATCATTTATCGATAAATCTTCGGAGATGTGTCGGATCAAATCAATCACACGACTAACTCGAACAAGATACAACTCTTGTATAACTCATTGATTTATATTCAACATTATTACAACATATGTATCTATATACAAGCCGATTAGTTGCGTAATGGGAGTAATGAAAAGCATTTTTATATTTTTCCAAAAACTCCTTGAGAGCGCTCGAAGTTGAGTCGGTGCATTTCATCAGAGCGCAGTGCTCACACAGTGCTTGCAGCGACCACCGAGGTCGCTGTATGTACTACTGGTACTAGTACAGCGGCGCCACCTGTGGGCTGCACAGACGTAGGTCAAAACAGTTTGAAATACCCCGGTTGGCAAGGCTGCAAGTTGGTAGGTGCTGACATTAAATATCTCAAGGCGAAACCTAATTACTCATGAAACCAATATCGCAACGTCGTGTTATACAATTATAAAAAAATGCCTCGTTGGCCGAGTGGTTGCAAGTGAGACTGCCAGGCAAGGGGCCTCGGGTTCGATTCCCGGGTCGGGCGAAGTATTACTGGGCTTTTTCCGGATTTTCGAAAAATTTCTCAGTGGTAGCACGGAGTCTGGAAATGTGCCCGGTATATGGCAATAGGCTCACCACCTATTACATGGGATTTACAACATAAATTGTGAAATGTGGGTGTACATTGGCATTATGTGCCATAATGTGCACCTCTGCCTATCCCTTCGGGAATTAAGGGCATGAAGTTATAAAAAAAATGGACAGTGGCGAATATAACTAAGTACGTAAAAGTATATTTACTCACACTTACCCCACAGCGAGGGTGACCAGGTACTTGGTAGTTAACTTGATAGTTGGAAGTTGTTTTCTTAATTAGGTACGTGCAGGGAAAGTCTGTAGCTGTGTGTTACCGTAGAACAATAAACGCGACACGTGCAGCACTGCCAGTACACTGCACTCGTACAATGCAAGCAGTGGTCCTGCAAGTTGTGCAAGTTGTGCTGCCGCCACTTGGAAGACATTGTGTGGGCACACCGCGTGCAGAGTACGGGCACGTACAATATACACGTATAATACGCACACTGTTTGTGTTCTCCTAATTATAGTATACACGTATAGTAGCTTGATGTCCAGAGAGGTCATCGAGGAAACATCTTTGCTTCGGTTCTCTTGCAAGAGAGGAGGACATGTGTACACGTAGCTACATTCCATAATAGATTACATATGACTGCAGCGCTTGCCGGCGCAAGAGGTCGCGAGCTGGCAACTCGCACTACGGAAGAGTACGCAAGTGCGGCGAGAGAGCACGGAGGGTGGCCGAGAGCGGCCGAGAGTGGCCGAGAGCGGCCGAGAGCAGTCGAGAGCTGCCTTTGCACTGCCGGGATGTACAGACTCAAAGGAAATCACAATTGAATCGGAGTACGCAATTACCTAGATAAAGTAAGCGGAAAAATTGAATCATCTACTTTGATTCAGGTCGGCGGGCGGCTTGGATCGTGTCTCCTCGTACTGTGGCGTGTGAGCAGCGCCGTACCAATAATACACGCACGCAGATATCTGACTCTGTGGACAACGTAACGACGTTGTACGATTGCAGGCCGTTATTGCCTTAAATCTAAAGCTAGTAGTCTCTAAGCCTACCATTAGTTAATTAGACACACGAGTTGTTGTGGTCATTAAAATGAAGAGTGTATATCAATATCAGATCTCCAGGACTTCAGGAAGAAGAATAAATTCCAATTACTTTTGACCGAAACAAACAAACAGGTTAGGTTAAATAAAACCGTTTCAAATGTCTGGTAGGTTAAATAACATATTATTATAAGATTGCATAATTAACTCGGGTTTCACATGCATGTAAACATTTAGTACATAGCTTTAATATATTTGTTTTATGTATGTATGTTCAATGAGATGTCTTATTTCTAAATGGCATTACATTACCTACAACTTGTGTGCAGTCAAGGAATATATGTCAGCGACACACCGTGGCATGCCCCAAACGACCAAACTCCACGCTCCACATAACTGTACGACCAGCATGGTGTATACAGCAACGTATATAACGCGCGACGATCACTTTCCCCGTAAACTGACCACATCTTACACTTCCACAACACCATGGACAATTTTATTTCCGCTACAAAGTGCGCGGCTATAAATCTCCTCGACTATTTCCCGGACACCGAGATAGCCGCGGGGCGGGGACGGGACGGCGGGACGGCGGGACGGCGGGGGGGTATTACTTACAGCTGCCGGCGGACCAACACACACACACACACACACACACATGCATACACACGCGTGAAGGCAATACATGGATCATCGATAAAATATAATCACTTGTAACATTACACGTACCCGTTAACACACAAGAAGATTTTTAGAAAACAAACCTCTCTGTAAGTCCACGCTTGTGGACCGAATTATTTGCCTTGTTCTTTAAATGACAATGCCAGATCCTGCCCCACTTAATTTCATCAATGTACAAGAAATGTAAATTAATCAAAATTATGCAATGAAAATAAGACCCTTGGTTACTTAATTATTATTCTGATAAAGTTGCGGATAAAAATTAGGAAATAAAAAGAATTTAAAAAACCCAAGGCCTATTTCCTGTATTTATCGCGACCATCTGCGTTTCTTAGTACGCTTGCACAAGGAACAAAACGAGTCATTCAATAAAAAAAAGATTTATTAATGTAATGTATACGGATTTTAATATGAATTTGGTTTTAATACATACTGTTATTTGATTCTTTTTAACCGACTTCAAAAAAAGGAGGAGGTTCTCAATTCGACCGTATTTTTTTTTTTTTTTTTTATGTATGTTAATCGATATCTCCGGCAGTTATAGACCGATTTGAGAAATTCTTTTTGTGTTTGAAAGAGTACGATGTCAGTGTGGTCCCATATATTTTTTTTAAAGTCTGACCATAAATGTGGAAGATAATCCAGGGAACTCCTCAAAAATGAACAGAATGTGCTCTGCGTTTGAGTTTAAGTGATGTATATTAGCTTATCTTTCTGAGTAACCATAAAATTCAGGACAGATAGTAGCATATCTGGTATAGAATGATGGGTAGCTTGATGTGCTGTCTGATTTACATGTGTATGTAGGTACCTAATCTGTTTGTGTTTGACAAATGCATATCTCTGGCAGTTATAGTCCGATTTGAGAAATTCTTTTTGTGTTTGAAAGAGTACGATGGCAGTGTGGTTCCATATAATTGTTTTTAAAGTCTGACCATAAATGTGGAAGATAATCCAGGGAACTCCTTAAAAATGAGCAGAATGAGCTCTGCGTTTACGTTGAAGTGATGCATACTAGCTTATCTTTCTCAGTAGCCATAAAATTCAGGACAGATAGTAGTATATCTGGTATAGAATGATGGGTAGCTTGATGTGCTGTCTGAGTTACATGACTGTACACCTATGTGGGTATCTAATCTGTTTGTGTGTTTGACAACTGACTATTTATGTAGCTTATGAACAGGTTACTGTTTGCTGTCGGCTCAGCAGATTATAAGTAAGGGTATCAGGTTATTATACATTTGAAAATAATGTAATTATGCGTCAATATGGATAGATATTAATATTATTCATTTAAACGGCGCTGTCTCATATGAGCAGCGCGTTTAATAGGTCTACCCATACTCAAATAAGTTAATCACTAAAAATCAAGAAATAAAAAACAATTTTAACAAAAAAAAAACCGACTTCAAAATATAAATATTCTAAAACAAATTAATATGCACTAAAAAGTAAAAGAAATAATTGCGTATTTTTCAACAACTTAATAGATCAACTAACTTTACTAACTCATCACACACATTATAATGTAAGTAGGTACAATTATTGTTATTTTTGGAGTCGGTGTCAGCCTAGGAAACGCCAACAACTAGCACGGCACGGGCGGAGTGGTGGTTAAACCTACTTACAACTGGTGTAAAACTGTAATGTTTTGTTGTGATAATAGGTAAATAAAAAACCTATCTTAGTTGGCTGACACCGACTCCTCATAGAGATTCTGGCATTGTCATTTGTATCTATTCTTTGCTACATCTTTATATATATAATTCTTCTGTAAGTGTGTATGTCACTGAACTTCTCTTAAACGAGTGGACCGATTTTGATGATTTTTTTTTTGTGTGTGTTCAAGGGGATCTGAGAATGGTTTAGATTCACAATTTTGTCCGCTGGACAATGTTTTTTTAATTAGTTTTTAATTTATTAGTAGTTGTTGATTTTGGAATGTTTTACATTGGATCCGACAGACGGCGCTACCATCGCATATATCAAATATTAATGACGTTAGATATTGTCATATCATTTGAATAACAATTTTCATCAAAAAAGTTCCAGAAAGTTTTAGCGTATTAAAAAAAGTTAAAAATTTTCAAATTAAAGACGTGTAGACAGGACAACGTCTGTCGGGTCCGCTAGTATACATATAATTTAGATTTGATCTAATAGGATTTTTGTAAACTTTTTTCTAGCTTCGCTCAGAATAATGCAGCTGGTAATACAAGCGGAATAACTGCACAGTGCACATCTGGGCTTACTGTAATTTGAAAGATCATCAATTAATATAAACACAAGACGTACATTTATAAATACCATTTTTAAGTGACTGAAGTTGTATTGTAAGTTACTTTCTCTAAACAAGAATTTGTATGAAAATGTTCGGATGCATCAACTTACTTATCAAATAATGTGGAGCACATACTTGAGCGAGTCGTGCAGACGACAAGTCGATAGCGAGTGGCCGGACTCAGGAGCGGGTGGAGTGGCTACAGCAGCTATTACTTTATGCAAATGGCGGAGACAGAGGCGACGCTAAGGAACGCCACGGACTCGCGACACCCTCCCGCCCTGAGCCTACTTTCACATCCACATTATGTAGGCACTCACGGCGTGAGGCCTCGGTCAAAGAGGGCTCCAGTGGATCCACTTATATTTGTCAGGATTTGAATTCCAGATCGTACTCGATAAATTCTGATTTGAACAAGTTTTGAAGTAAGCGTTAAGTAGAACATTAACATTCGCAGTTATTTAACTAAAACACATTATTTTGTCGCTTTCCCATCATCCATTTCGTTTTGCTGGCAGTCAGTGTGGGGATTGCAGTTTAGTAATAAAAAAAACCCAAGAAAGTCCTTTACAAGCAAGGGAAACAAGTGAAGTTTGTTGCTGTGAGGCTGGCAAATAGTGTAGACATTGTTCGGCTGCACCTCGTGGAGCTGATGAGCTGAGCTGCCAGTAGTGTGGCGCGCCTTACTGCGGCCGGCGAGGCACTCGGCCGCAGCTGTGCAGGCGAGCGGTCACAAATCGCGCCGTGTCTGTCCCGCCCCCCTCTTGCCCTGCATATAAACACTGCTTGCTGTCACCCGTGACTTTATTTGTTTGCAATGAATTGCTACGAAATACAAATAGACTTATTTTAAAAGTTCTTAGACCTAGATGCGGCGAATTAATAGAGCATTATTCAATAATACTCGTAGTGACATCGGAATAAACTAGTTTTGCAGTAATTGTTGCCAATCTCGGTGTTTACGTACATTGACTTGACTAGTTGCTGACAAAGCGAACCAATATGTTCACTTGACATCGCTGGTATATATTTGGACTCAGTGTGCAACTTACCAACACGCGGAACAAACGTACAAGTAGGAATAGCCAAATTTTATTACGGTGTACTAAATTGTAACAAATCATAGTTCGGGATACTACGCACAGTTTCACAGGTTGGACACACTTGCATTAACTATCGAGTAAGGTGTACATTTCAGCAAGTGATCTGTGCCGTACACTCAGTTCGGTACATGATTCCATCTCAATCCTTGTTGTCTGTAATTGGAGCTCCATGCTAAGTGATCCAGTAACACAGTATATACCGTCTCGGCGCCAAGCATCGGGTGTGTGCCTGCTTGGAACTAGGTGAGCAGTCCGTGGACCGCAGCGTGGCGCTGATATTAATTTACGAGCGCGATAACCGTCGCCCGCCGCCGCCGCCGCCGCTGTATTAATCACATTCGGATAAATTAGCCTCCACTGCGTGACTCTCCGAACTTTTTGCATGAAGAGGGTTCTACTGATATTTACAATACCTTAACCATAGAAATGGCGAAGGTATTTATTTAAGGCAATTTATAATCAACATCCAAAAGATACATATTTCAATTTTAGGGTCCGAACTAAAGTCGACAGGTATGAATATATACCTGTGTTCATACAGAGGGTAACTACGCCAAAAAGCTCCGTCCTGAAGCTTTGAAATGATAAATAAACACCACGCAGGTACGTACAGCTCGCCGTGAACACTGAGTGGGCACTAATTATCGTAAATACACAAGCGAAGGATCGTGAGTGGGCGGCGATGGTCAGCTGCGGGCCACTATCTTACGGGACACTGTTGATTTAGGCCTGTTTGTGCCGCACCTGATACATCGCCCTAAACACATCAATTGTGTTCGCTACTTTACGAGGCCCGCCCTGCTACAGCGGCCGGAACACGGCGTCAGCTAATGTTCCTAGCTTCTACATGTTTTGAATCAAGTCTGGTACAATGTTCATTTAAAATATTATCTGTTTGTTCTCTGAGCCCCGGTGGGTAATGCAGAGTGAGGACTCGGAGGATATGGTGGCAGCACGGGATGTGTTCCACTGAAATTATAAGCAAACACGGAGTGGGACAGAGGGCCGCGGCTCGTACACGCTGAGGTTCACAATTAAAACGTCAGCCGAACTGCGCGCGTGTGTGACGGACATAATTAGGGCTGGCCCGCGCCGCCGCCCATCCTTGTTGTTTTATAATTTATTGTGAGCATCGCCGCCGCCGCGTCTCAGCCCTACTAGATGCCAGCGTGAGAGCCTTCCCTTCGCGGGAATGATAAAGTCACGAAACGGACAATGATCCTATATTACTTATACCCAGTGCAACTTCACCAGTTGCAGCAACAGACGTAACTCTAACGTCAGAGCTCCCAACACGAGCAATGTCCTGCAGCTGCCTGCAGGCTGGCGGTGGAGTGTGAAGTCACATCACTTGCTAAAGAATAATAAAACACTTTAAAGGTGAAACTTTCGTCGGCTAACGAGTTTCCTCTTGCCATTACCGCGCCCTGCCCGGGAACGTATACTTTTTACAAAATAAACTGTGGAAGTACTCATCAACTCTTTGCTTTTGTTATTTTTATGTGGTGTAATAAAGCTTACCTCCGCAAAATTATTTAATATTGTTGTTAATGTCTATTACACCCTTTTACCAGGTAGAGGACCCTCCCTGGCTAGTGGCAATCATTTCGTCTTACTGCTTCGTTCTTTCATGAAATAACTTGGTAACATGATTTTCATAAACAATTATGTGTTACCTGCGGATAGCCCACATTATACAGCAGGGGTCAATCAAGCGCACTGATTACATGGACCTGTATAAAAAGTTGAGAGAAAGCGAGAAAATTTGCGATGCAAATGTATTCGGCTGTACATCGCGAGTTAATCCTTGACGAATGCTAAATACGTTAACTCACGCCCGTGTTCAGCGGCCGAGGGAAAAAACGTGTGGGCACCGCACGGGCGGCGCGGCGGCGGGAGCGCGGCAGTCGCGCGGCGCCCGCCGCACCCCACGCACGTCGCCCCGCGCTGCCCCGCGCCGCTCCGCGCTCTCGTCACGCCGCGCGCCGCTCCGCCGCCGCGTTGCCGTCGCCGCCGCTGCGAGCCCGCGCCCGCTCGCGCCGTACGTCGCTAGTGCCGTGAAGTGTTGTGCTGGCTGTGTTCGGAATGCTAGTGTGGTGTCAATAATATATTCGGGCTACCTTGGAGAGCCGGCATCGCTCGAGGTGGGTCACATGTATTATTAAGGAGATCATTCTGTTGTCGCCGCGCGGAGACTTGTCGACACAAAATGAGAGCATTGTTATGTTTATAGGGACAAGCTTGACAAACAGCTCGCCAACGACCGCTGTAAGCCTTCCGTCCGGGCTGCAGGCGGCCGGGGCCTGATGCCCGCGATAAAGACTCGACCATTCAAACTTCCCTCTACCCCCGCTCTGTAGGTCCACTCACTGGAGGACAGTTACGTTCACAATCTTACGAGTGGTTTGTAGTTTTATTGTTATATTATGTATTCACGTTGGTACTGAAACAAAATGTTTTTTGTGTAGTTATACATCGAAGTTCAAGTTGCATTTGTTAGGAATTGCATTTGCCTCATAACTCCATATTTATTGTAGGAGTATACGAGTGAGAGATCATGACACGTTGCAGGTAGATATAATCTCTACTGAGTACCAGGTCTCGACATATTGCCTCTGAAAAAACTCGCAGTAGGTAAGGGCAGTTGTAGAGACATTTGGCGAATGTCCAGAATGGCGGTAGTTGCGTTTTTGCAAAGCAAGCGTTACTACGTCTTACGTAA
Organism: Spodoptera frugiperda; assembly: GCF_023101765.2. Lineage (NCBI taxonomy): Eukaryota > Metazoa > Arthropoda > Insecta > Lepidoptera > Noctuidae > Spodoptera > Spodoptera frugiperda. The sequence continues at coordinate 111,169 of NC_064212.1, forward strand.
ACACCGTGGGTAAAGGATGTGTTGTCTCCATGACTGCGGCTGCTGCCAGGCTGCTGCAGCGACACACTGGCACACACTCACTGCTCACCCGTTTTCCAATTAACGTCGGTATTAATGGCAGAGAATCGGCGCGAGTAATTAATGCCAAGAGCAAGTTAATTGTTATTAATTATCGTCGCTCTGTATTGTTCATAGTTCGCATCGGATAATGGTGTGTTGTGTAATATTAACGTATACGTCACCAGCAGTCACTGCTAATGCTTTCTCAGCTTCACTTAACGTCACTGTTACGGGAACTATCGGAGTATGCTACATTAACGCGCATTAACTTGCGAATCAAAAACTGATATGCTCCTCTGTATATAGTAAGGTGCGTTGGGGTAAGATCGATGCAGGGGTAAGAACGTACAAATCAAATATCTCACTCCGTGTTGACCGGAGCGAGTGGTGGTTTCCGCGGGACGGAGCGGAATTTAATGACGTGCCACGCAATGTGATCAGCATTAAAAAATATAGCCAAATAAGTGAGATATTTGATTTGTACGTTCTTACCCCTCCGCCGATCTTACCCCAACGCACCTTATATAGTCGCGTATAGACGGAACTAATTGAAGTGGAAGTCAACGACCCGTTTAAACACTCATTAAGGCTAAGTCTGAGTGCTTCAGGAAATCCAGCTTCAATTAGTGAGCTTAGGAGCTAGCTCTAGCCTGAACTTTGAAGAAAAACAAACGATGCATTTAAGGCGAAATATCGCAAGCTAGATCGAAATAAATCCTTGAGTTAATGGTGAGAAATAGGAATAGAACAATAATTTTATAATTAGTTCACCAAATGCTACCCACGGGACGTTTTATGATATGTTTTACATGATTATACCAAAACTAACATTACCCACAATATGCCAATAATTTTGAAACTGTCAAACATGGTGCAGTAGAGGTGTCTGTGACGACTGCTCCATAGAGTACAAGGCCGCAGCGCCACGCGTGGTGAGCACCAATAAAGCAGGTTTATGTGTTCAATAAAAGTGCGAGCACACAGACCTGTCTCGGTCTCGTCTCCACGCACTGTGAAGGGCTTTCATTGCTAATTACAACTAAGATGCAAGAATTGAGAAACGGAGTAACTAAGTCAGTGTGTTCCTTCGATACCTTCTTAAGAAACATTGCAAAATAAAATATTCGGAAAAATATGTGAAAATTGATTCAGTTCTTTTTCAGTTTATTCTAAAAGACGCGAGAAAAAATACACAAATATGGAAATCATCGACGTGGGCTGTATGTAATGACAAGCAGTCGTACATGTTGATTTAATGACTTCCAGTATAGATACAGCGTGAACTCGGGATCATAAAACATAACGAAGAAAGTACGCCAACTGGAGTAACAAACAATACGAGAGTGATGTAAGTGTTCAGTAAACAACGTGTGTCCGTGTGTCTGTGTGTCTGGTCGGTCTGTGCTCGTGTCTGGCGCTGTTGTTGCTCACTAGTGTGCAGGGGACGCGCAATTTGTCGCACCATTGCCTGCACGCTGCACACTGCAGCTCGCCACAAGCAGCACGCGACTCGCTCGCTGGACACTCCAGCCACGGACCGCGATCTCACAAGTGATTTAAAGATCGCCATGAACGTGACGGCATCCACTCTCTACCACAAATATGTAGAAACCAATTGTCATTTTTAACTCCAACAATAAAAGTAATTCCCTGAAATATAATTAGTAGTAAGGTTTAAGTTAATAAAGCAATGTGAGTAGGTGTGAAACCTGGCTATAATGAAGCTATTACCTGACGTTAAGCAGGCCGGTACCCACGGGCGGGTGTTTGCGTATGATAAACCTGGACATTACGTCGCCCGCCAGTGTGTACTGGTATAATTATCGCGACATTACCGACACACATCATTCCCCACTACTTATACATTAGCCTCTTCTCAACCTTAGGTAATCAAAAATGTAATTAATTAATTTAAATGTAAGTTTATCACAATCACCATGAATGTTAGTATTGCTTCCATCCAACAACTGTTTGTTGGTCTTTAGTTACAAATAACATTTGAAATGTTACAAAATATGTTGATATGTAATATTAATTAGACGTAAAGTATTAGTTACACACAGCTTTAGATCCAAGATATTAAAAGGCATTTGAAATGAAAAAGCAGACGTATTCATTACGCGCCCGCTGCGGGCTCCACTTGCCCGCTTTTGTCACTACTCAGACTCTATTCATTTCTTTTCAATTCAATTTAAAAGCTATAAACCTTTCATGGAAACTAATAAAATATTAAATTATTTCAACTATTTTCATACGTAACTCTCTACATTTCGTATTTAAATCAGAAGAGTGTAATATAATATTAGTTCGTTGGAAGTATACCTGGAACAGCTCTTTATGTTACCTCCTTTGTATCACCTAGGACTAAGGACTAATTCCGTATAACTATATTTCTTTTTGAACACATTGCCACACACTAGGATTTTGTCCTGTGTAGTTTCGTGGGTGCATTTACAAAACATTAGACACCACGACCCAAAACAAAAATTTGTGGATCACACAAAGCGTTGCTCCGTGCGGTAATAGAACCCGCTACACGTTGCGCGGCAGCCACTAGCCCCGCCACCGCGATAACCGTGCAGTCATATATAATTAATTCTAATTTATTGTCAAATTATTATTTTGTTCACAAGTGATTTATTTCATGAATTCTTTCTAAGGCCTGCAGCGCCACTCCCAAGCCTTTGCTCAGCAGTTGATGTTGACGATATCAATTCGGAATGTAACGCTTGCATGTTGTCGCATGTATCCGTGTACCTACATTGTATAAGTAGGTCCACGTTCCCTTGCATCGGTTCGCCATGGGCAGGTAAAGCATGTAACGTCTAGCTCCAGCGTGCAGTATGAATATTGTAGAGGATATTGTTCATAGAGTTTTATGAAGCCCATTAGTGTGCCGCGCTGAGCAGCAGGCCGTGGCATTCCTTATTCATCAGACTGATTGATTGGGACGAGCCTCCACCGGCCTGGCCGGGTACTTGGAGCATTCACCTACTCTACGTGTCTTTAATAATTATGTACATTTCACTGCATCACTAGATGCCTTTTAAAAGATAATCTATTTTACTATTTAAATCGTTTAAACGTTAAAGTAAAAGTCAATACAAACACTTAATGCTTTATTTTCAGTTCCAATTGTCTGTTGCTTTTTCTTTTATTCAACGTTACTCTTTCGCTTTACTCGTATTTATCTACATACGAGTATATTCAGTGAGAAACTATCAGGTACCTACAATAAAGTCAGTAGAGTGAAGATGAAACCATTAAAATATATCTAGTACGTACCTAGGCTGTAAACTTGGAGCGACGATAAGAAGGTACAAGTCATGAATTTTTAGTTTATCTTTTAACGGCCAACTTTATTAAAGGGAAATCGTTAAAGCCACCTTGAAATAATATCCGATTTAATTTAGATAAATGTGGCGCTCGCAGTTTGTTGTACAGGAACAAACTGCCGGCATCATTCTGTGTGTCGTGTGTTGTGGAACTGGATGTGAGTACAATGTATCGGGAGCTTGTATACTATTGCAGTGTTGCACTGCCAGTGGACGGGCTCTATTTGTGGAGCAAATTATCTGTCGAGTCTCGATTGTTATTTAGTATTTGTTAATTAATTTCTGTTTGTTTATACTTTGGAAAATATCGAGTGATGTGTACGAGTGTGTTGATGTAAACAAGTCTGTCGTAACTACGTGTGATGTGTGTGTGTGTGTGTGTGTGTGTGTGTGTGTGTGTGCAGCGTGGCGGCGGCTGCTGCGTAATGTCACACTGAGCGGTAAATTATTCGCATCACGAAACAAATGTGTGTCTCGCTCGGAGGCTGGAGCGAAGCTTCCTGAGGAGACTCGGGTACGATCCGGGCCTGATAACGCGGCAATAAACTTGCTTTATGCGGACAATAAAAGGCAAGGGCCGCTCCATCCAGCGCCGCGCGCGCCTTGTACAGCGCAAATTGACGGCCACTACAGACTGCGCGCAATCCGCGGGATGCGTCATCTGTCTTGTTTATGTTTTGTTTTGATATTTCGCGGGAACTCGCAGAGAACTGCATTCACATACACTCGAGCTGTGACCTGCACGACCTGCATCTACTGAACATTGCGCGGGAAGTTCTTACCGCGGGGGTGAAGGTTCGTTTGATTGACTTTTTTATTCATTACTTAAATTTTTCGTATCGTCTTGTAACTGAAGTTAAAGTATTTAAATTACAAACCGAGGAGCGGTCGTTTCATGTCCACGTAAACACTTTTAAAATTCAGAAAAGAAATTAGTTAAAGAATTTTCATTTTGAAGAAAGAGTTTTTCATTAAAAATAACAGGAAATTAATAAACAAGAGTAATTAATAAATCTGCAAAGTAAGCACAAAGTTAGGAGCGCGCGGTGTCAGGCGGGGCCGCGGGGTAATGCTAGCTTAGCATTGTTCTTAATTTATCAACAAGGGAAATAAATTATATGCTCCGGAAAACATTGTAGGTAGGTGCCGGTACCTTTCATTCTAATGGCAGGTCGTTACATAAAAGAACCAGTGACCACCTACTTACTTTAGATTTTATTATATTTTCCAAGATCTAGTTAAGTGACCAACTATTTTAGTAATTTAACTAAACCACACAGATTGTACTATTTTTATAGGTTTTACGGAAACCAAGCTAACTAGTGAATGTTATATGATTTGTATGTTGTATATATACACATACGTGTGATATGTCAGTCAGTACCGAGGTGTACCTGTAATGTGTGTCTCCACGTCACACCTACATCGCCACCAGACCCGGGACGCAGCACATGTATGTGTCCCCGTGGCTCGTCCCACTCGTCCGAGCAAACATAGAAAAGCATCCGCAACGTTATTAGTCGGTGCTTTTAAACAGATGTAACTCGATTGGTCCAGTGTTTGATCCTTCGCTAATAAGATGAGTGTGAGTGTGGGACCAGTAATCACGTTTGGTGGGGGCGCCGCCCGCCGGCGGTCGGGCGTGGTGTGTAATCTCCACACATTGACGTGGTGCGCATCACTTGGCTTGTTAACATCTTTGACGTGCGAGCCACTGACCTCATTATCTAATGGCGACCTAATTATGTCCAGCGCCACGCGAGCCCTGCTCGGTGCCCACAGCGCGCACAGCGCGAGGGACAACGGCTGAACAATAAAAGTTTAAGTGGCAGCCTCCCGCCGCCATCGCCGCCGGCATCGAATCGATCTCCAACTTACTTTGAAAGCCTTACTATGTTCTGTAAAACGATTATCGGTAAGCAAATCATGTTTTATTGTTATAACGGTAATTGACTATGTCAGGGGTTGTACAGGGCTGGCGGTACTGAATACCTCGGCACTATAGTCAGACTAACTACGGCGTGGGTATAACATGGTACCGCCGTAGCTGAGTATCTCGAAACTCTACGTAATAAAATAAACACGGTTGTAGTGAAGCATTCACTGTGATCTCGTGATCTGTCGCTACATCGGCATCATTCTCGGAATGTATCTTACCGACGTAACACTATGTATTACTTGAACGTCTGCCCAAAATTAAAAATGTCTCCACCAGCCCTGCTGGTACCATAGTGTTAATGGAGGCGCGTTCAGTGTAGAGGGCGCCGTCGTTTGTTTTTCCATTTTGTAATTTAATTGTCATTTGTCACAAACAAATGTCCGGCGCGAAGTTGCTCGTTAAATATTCCAGCGCGGAGTTGAACAACTAAATCTAACTGGAACAACAGTCGAACAAAGTATCAACAAATACTAGAGCAGATTCAATCTTCAACTCGCGTCCAGCTTCGTCTTAAGGGTGGCTGCGATTTTTTTTCAATTTTAATTGAAAACGTTTCAACTTTTTAATGAAGGGAAATAAAGAAAAGTTGGAAATTAAGCGCAGCCTCGCCAGAGTTGGCTCTTGTCTTAATTAAACTTGAAAGAGTCAACTATTTTGTTGTTGTATTGTTGGGGAATATTTCCGCGGCGCTCGCCGGCTGCAGATATCGGGCCGCGATAGCGCGACATTGTGTGCTCCGATAAGTCCCGCCTGACAATGGGCTCCCACCGGCTGCTGCTAATCCCGCCGCTTGTTAATCTCGAATAGATCGCCTCGATTTAGGTGGGCTTTACTTGTAATTGTGTCCCATAATTTGTAACAATCCAAGTTTTAAATAGTCCTCGTCGCGCGCGACCTTCATAAATACGATTGAATAAAATGGAGGAAAAAATAATAATAACACTCTCTATTTGCAAGTGAATTAACTTTGTGAAAAGTAAATAACAATCCTCGTTCGCGGAAACCGGGAAGGGCAAATAAAAGTCAAAAAGATTACTAAGAATTGAGATTGAAGATATTTTTATTCAAGTAACTTACAAGCTGGTGTTTGCAATGTAGATTCAGCGAGCACCAGGAACCACTCTTTTAAATTTAAACAAAAAACAAGGAAACGACCACTTCTTTTGAGAACTTGCCTCACTGCGCACTGTACACTGCGCACTGTACAGTTTGCTATTTTTGTAAAACTTTTGCTTACTTATTAGCATTTTAATATAACGCTTGTATTTTGATGTCCTTGACAAGACAATATTCTCAAACATTGTCTATCTTTGTGTTGGCATTCATCATTTACGAACATTGTTCTACTGACGTATATTGCTCACAAGTTAGAACGAACATATCTGACGTATGTATTTACAAACATTCATGGTATATAGGACACAAATAATTGAGTTGTATCAGTGTGTCGCGTTGCTTGCTGTCCACACGTGGCGCGTGGCGACCGCGCTGGTTGCGTCGCCACGCGCCGCCACGCGCGGCTTCATTATGTGTGCGCGGCTATTAGCGCGGTGTTTGCTCGGCGCGACTCAGCGAACATCCACACTATTGTTCCACTACCCGGGACTGTGTAGCAATGTGTACTCGCGGGGAATGCCGTAATGCCGTAATGCCGGCCACGGACCGATGTCTTCCGGCTCTAATTACGTGTTCAAACGTGCGCGGGATAATTATCGGTATTTACCTGTAACGAAAATATATTATTAGTGAAATCGATCAGAGATGTGAACTTTGGAGCTTTACACAATGTGAGTAAGAAGTGTTCATTTGTAGTGTTGCATGGAGAGCAGTGAGTCACATTTATTTTAAAATGAAGCAAAAAGGTACTTCGCAATACATTACATTCATCCCACTCCTTGTACCCTCCCGACCTTATCACTTTATTTTACTTGAACAGCAACTTGAAGTAACACAGAAACGATGTTCTCGAGTCCAGATTTGTAATATTTCATTTAATTAAGTTAGAAACGTTAAACACTTCATTCAGTGGCTCGACCACAATCGTGGATGACCACGAAACGGCTGTAATCTCCTAAGACAAGCCCAATTGGTGGCCAATTATTGCGCTGTCCACCAATCAGGAGCGAGAAATGTATCGTTCATTATTCTACAGGCCGACATTGTCGGCTAGCCTCCATTGCTGGACCAGAGAATTAATTCCCGATAATCTGCGTAATGGAAACAGATCATTTATTTGAGGCCGGTTTAGGAGTGGTCACCGCGGATTAACTCGCTTGTGTTCACAATGTTTTATATTCAATGTGCCCACTGCCCACTGCCCACTGCCCACTGGCCACTGCCCACTGGCCACGTATCATCAATTTCAGTTTTCCATGCGAGTGTCCAACAACGGCGAACAGAAATTGATGAGGTCTGTGTCTGTGTCGACAATATTATGTTCCGATAACATTTACATCAAATTGTGGACGATAAACTTTGTTTTGGTCCGATATACGTATTTTAAAGGACAATTTAAAATTTTCAAAGACAATTTGAAAATAATACAGTAATTTATGTAAATGTGCGATCTGTGCAATATTCGCAACAATAGCTGCCACGTCCAAAGCTGCAGCTTCCAAAGCGAAGGACGAACTAAAAGCCACTTTAAAGTTTGCAAGATACATTGTAAAGTTTCATTTGCAACAGTTGTAATCTGCCGCTACCGGGAGCAACAACATGGCCGCTGCCTCCACTCTGGGGAAAGATCCCAAACTGACAACTTTACGATTTATAGGTGAGCTGTGAGCTGTGAGCTGTAACTCTGTGAGGCAGTGAGGCTGCGGTCTCAGAGTTATGGACGGATTCAGTGGAGTGCTGCGAATTACTCACACTGTGCAAAGACTGAGTAACAATCTTGGCACTTATAATAAAGCAAAACTTGAACCTTCATTCAGCACACTGCATATAATCTGGCGTAGTATGTCAACATATTGATCCTTCAACCTGCTGCTAATAATGATTCAGTTGAAACCAATGAGTGATAAACTAAGAAATGTAACAAGCAGTGTGTCAGTGCCATAACCGTGAATATCGATTAATATGAATTAGTGTTCCCAATCGGTTGCGGCCGGAGTTGGGGTCGTTCTCGAACAATCTCGACTCGATCGTAGGAGCGGAGTGTGTCGCCTTGTTAGGTGCGAGTATTGTCTGCTGTTTGCTAAAGGTATATTTAGAGCCGCTGGTCGGGATCCGGGTATCAGAGACCTTTCCGAAATAACACAAAATCTGGAGTAAGTACAAACTAGTCTAGCAATACACTTGCGACTATTACATTGGAACTGTTATATGATTACCATATTTTTAATTTAAGGATTCTCTCATTTTTTTTCATGATTGATTTTATTGTGGCATCGTGCTTAGTGCCAAATAAATGTATTTCTGTATTTCTTTCAGTAGATCTATAATAATAATAATAAGCTACTGCCGTACAAACACATAGGTGGGCATGCCATAATTTTACGTAAAGTACAGTTGGTATATTGCTGTAGTTCACAGAATGACCGCGAGTTCTAAGGAAGGTCCCTGCAGAGGTCAACAGGTCCTCCCACTATACTGTTTCATATTTCTTCTTAAAGTGGGTTTATCAAGACTAAGATATTGCTCATCTCGCGTAGATTAGTATTCGTGGCTCGCGCGGGCTCTAATACATCAAGTATACGGCTTTGGGACGGTCTCCGCGTGTTATACCCGAGGGTCCTGCACTCCCTCGCAGCTGTAAGTGCCTTACTTTTAAATATACTTGTATAATGGTCGCTATATATCATGTTCTTAGTGACCACGAGGTGAATGGCTTCTTATACTTATATTGGAAGTGGAGAGATAAGTAGGTACTACGTCTTCGTAAACTAAACTAACGAGTTATTTAAATTGTACAATCATAATGTTATGGAAATACTGAAGAAAAGAAAAACTAGTAAAGTATAACAAGCAGCAATTTATGTACCTTGTTATTTATAGAGCACATAATCCTGTACTGAGCCACAACACAATTGAAATAATTACCCCCCCCCCCTCCCCTACACATACACAATGTAATAAATTATATAGCAGCACATTATGAGTGTAACAGTTGAGAACTATTGTTTGTTTGTTTGTGAGAGTCAGTCAGTCAGTCAGTCTAGATTCTGAACGAGACTCGATCGTGAAACTTGAAGTGTTAGGTAATTTGTTTTATGTATTTATCGATTATGGAATTATTTGTAGCGTTAGCAATATCCAAGTAATCTTATAATTTTATTGAGAAACTCGTTTTTGTGGGGATTTGTTTGCTAACCAACTTTAAGTTGATAGAAAATAATTAAGAAACCGAAATATTCTCTGATTTGAATCTCTTGGTTCCAGTAATTTCCCACTTGGCTTAAATCGTCAATATTATTATGTTTTGTTACAACATCCGTCTTGTCCGTATCGACTTCCATCAAATTTGATTACTGGCTATTCTCTAGTGAGACTCGCCAAATTAAGATACATTGATTGGATCATGCGTGTGACCTGTGCAGCCGAGCAATTTTTTTGAATATGCTACTCGCCTAGGGATCAACTAGATAGTTAGATAAAATACCGTATCCCTTAATTGCATACAAGTATAATACAGAGTATGCTCTTTTTGTTCCATTTATGTAAAAAAATATAAAGCAGTTCTACGCCGTAGCAACGTCTACTATGAATTCTGCTACGCCGTAGCGACGTTCGTAGTAGGAGGCTACGGCGTAGCAATGTCGTAGTACGGCTTCTAAGGTCCGTTCCACAGATTATGTACTTCTTCCTTTTTAACTAAAAACTAATAATATTAAATTTCAGTTCCGATGCCATACACATTCTGTGAAGAAACATGATATTATTTTGTACAGTCTCTAACTCCTTAATAGGGTTAAGTAACAAAATATTATTAGTATTTTAGGTATCTTATACTTTATATCTATTACGCATACAAATACATATTTATCGTCCTGGCACGTATTATACTAGTACATAGTTATGAAGACATCAATAATGATATTATCCTGCCAGCACAATATTTATCATAATATATATTATAACAAGTGACCAAAAATATTGCAAAGAAAACTAGTTGTGTGTGTATGTATGTGTGTGTGTGTCTGTGCGTAAGTGATCGCTAAGCAGACAGGAGACACGGTTTCCACATGACTCGTGTAACACGCACTGATATCCGCTGTGTTACACGTCGTGTTGCGTGACGTGTTACACGTACCGGTAAGCTAGTGATTACGTGTCTATGCTTACACCTCGAATACGATAACACAGTGTGAAGCTGTCATATGTATGTATGTATGTCTGTCTGTATGTCTGTGTCGGAACATGAGCAGAGTTATTAGTGGATTAAGTCTTCTTCAATACTGACACACATCAGCCTATAAGAGGCCACTGCTGACCAAAGGCCTCTTATCACAAAGATATGGTTTAAGCATTAATCACCACGCTTGCTCAATGCGGGTTGGCGATTTCAAACTTATAGTCAATTAGAAATGGTTTAGTTAGTTATAGTTAGTTTAGTTTACTTTTTATTTATTTTCTTATTTTTTAATGGGTATAAACCCTTTTTACTTACTTTTCTTTCACCGTTTGTGTCTAAATAGTCTTAGAAATACATATAATTCTGAATAAGTCACATATTGAAACTTTGCCCCAATTCAAACCCCCACCCTCATGAACGAAAAGCGGGTGTCTTATACCTACGGGCCACCACGACGTTCTGACCCAATATGTTGTATTCTGTAATGACGAGTATAACTGGTAGTCAAATCGTAATTGTTAAAGTAAACGTTGATCATTGAAGTATCGCGAAGTAAACAATAATCTGTATAATCGGAGGAGCAGCAGGAAGTGGCTGGCAGCTGCTAGTCTCTCAATTATACGCGCCGCGCCGCGCGGTGTCTCTCGACAGAATTGATTCATTTGTTTTTGTTGTCGTAATTATTTGCCCTCCGCCCTCCGCCCTCCGCCCTCCGACCTAACAAGTAATTACAGGTTTGTTGCGCATCTACGGGACCTTTGTTTGTTCCATTCCGAGTTAATCGGAGTTTACTTTTACACAAGTGATGTAAGAATGGTTTTCACTTTAATCACGGTAACTTTGTATTGACGATGATAAATTATATTATTATTCTATAAGAAACACTTTAAGGCTTCAAAGATTGGTTCAAAATGCTCTCGTTAAATTTTCGTATATTTCCATCGCCTCGATACTAGGTACTCGTAGTTCTTTTAATGTGGACTTGTATTGTGCTTGTTCTGAATCAAATTATATGATCGAGCCTGATCCCCGGGAGAACAGCCCGAATACCTTTACTCAATTACTTTATATCTGTGCGCCTTAAAATATTATATTTTATCAATAAAATTAGGCAAATTAGGCAACATTTTGTATTCAAAGGACAGCACTTTTATTACATTCTGAACGTTCCAATTTATTACTTCGGAATGAGAGATCGACACGATCAATGATGGCAGTCTGTGGAGCAAGGACATGAGACATATTTCTGATATATTGTAGGAAAATGTGATTGAATGTGATTCATACATTGAAACACCCCAGCTTACGACATTGTAATGTGTTTAGAAAACTGCAAACACTAGCAAATATGTAAAGATTTCAGTTCAAGACAGCAGCTCGACCGCCAGCAGACCGGCGTCATCTCATACATACAAACGACGCAACATGCAATCGCATACACACATGTATACACACACACACACACACACACACAGTACACAAGACCAGAACATTTCCTGATCACTTAATTGAATCACAATCTCGGGCTAGCGCTCGGCCTCAGCTCCTTCTTGGCTAAGTGCTGAACTAACACAAGTGAAAATATCTTCTTATTTGTTGAATGTAGATTACATTGTTGCTCAATACTATTACAATGTACACTTATTTTATTTTATGTGTAAATGATATTTATTTTTGCAAGTAGGTTACAATGTAACTCGTTTACACGTCAATATGTATAAGAGTTACATTGTAACCTCCCCACGTCAATGTATGCAATAGATATATACATTATATGTGTGACTGATGAGTACAAACGCTGTGTAACATTTGTTAACTTTCTACACCCCCTATTACATGGGACTTATAACATAAATGTTGAAATGTGGGTGTACATTGTATAGTGACATTACTTGCTGTAATGGGGACCTCTGCCTACCTCTTCGGGGATAAAAGGCGTGGCGTTGTATATATAGGTACCTAACCGGTACAAGCTGACCAATAAGGCACAGTAAATCCTGTATTCGATAACACCGTCGCCTTACCTTATACTATTACGTCTCTATTCTGTGTCACTAAAATCGTTGCAATGATTTCCCCCAAGAGAGGCGTATGTGGTTGTGATCAATCACTACAACGAGCGCTGCGACCCCTGTCTGGGGGCCTGGGGTCTAGGGGTCACGCGGCACGAGGCGGTCGCCTGACCTCACTACTTTAGACACAGCATTTCCATAAGTACAGGCCATCTGACCTCTCACTGTATCTTGTATATTTAGGGACCGAACGATACTAAAGGGGAATTTATTTTACAAATACATGTCTGTGTCTAAAGTAGGGGTACATTCAGCATAACAAACGCATGTCACCATGCGTTTGTTATTTTATTTTGAGCCTGAACCACTAGGTTTAGGTAAGTAACTATACTTACACAAGTAAATCGTATTTTTAATTAATTTAGTTATTCCAAAAATGCTCACGATAGTTATTCCAAAAAAATTTAAGGTTTTGTTTAAACAATACCCCAGTAACATGGCTTGGGTATAAACAGGCCATATTATTTTGTTTTAGTCTTTTTTTTATATACAGCTTTTAACTAAAAGGAAAACGTTGGTCCTAAGATCGAATACTAAATGATATTACAATATGTTATTAGAGAACAACGTTATTGACGATGTAAGTTTCCGCATATCCTCGCTGAATCACGATCAAGAAAAATATACATCGTGTGATATATTTGTAGAATGTGAAATATACGCGGAATGTGCGCGCGGTAGGCCGCCGCCGTCGATCAATTATTTCAATGATGGCGCCCCTGCGATGTACCGGCCGCCGGCCGTCCATCGGGTACTCGCCCAATGTATGAGGACATACATCACGCCGCGCACATACACAAGTCGACTACATTGGATACTGTCCACTTCTTACAGAACATCGGACATACATTAGACGAGGTGCAAATAATGTTCACCTTCAAAGTACTTACACTAGGCACTACACTTACCACTAACGACCCAGGAAATAGGTAAATACGTAATGTTCAGGAATGTACTGCCTCTACATACAATTAACTTCGCGCCATTGAACGACAATAAATATTGTCCTTCAGCAAAATGTAAAAAAATCATTTAGACTCCATGCTTTAGTCAGAGCACAATAAATCTGAATGGGAACGCAGCGGGACTCGACAAAAGACATTTTATTTTATTAAAGCAGCCCAACGAACCGGCACCGGACTGTGTTTCAATTGTGTTTTACAATTTTTCTCTTCAGCTATTATTTGCAATTGATTTCGATGACACTCGGAGACGTTTTAATGTAATTTTGATAACAAAGTCTGGCGTGATACTCAACTTGGTAACTTTACTAGTGTCGAGCTGTTACTATCGTATTATTGGAACGTGTACCGTCTGCTCCGTCGCTGGTTCCTACAGTTCATCAGTTCGCTCTCCGCAAGTTATCAGTTGTCGAAGAGTACTTGATTTATGGGTGGCCGGTAAACAAAAGCCGGCCCGGTTTGTTCCCGGCGCTAACAAAAAGGTGACGAATGGCGACCGCCCGGGAGATACAGCGCGCGCCGCGCGCCGCGCTTGTGTTGGGCTTTGCAATGACTCCGTATTTATTATACCTTCCTGTCGACTTGTAATTGCTGTTTTGCACAAGCAGGAAGCATCGAGATTCCATAAGTACGAACTTTGAATATATTTTGCGGTACTTCGACCAAAATGGCTTCCTCCAAGCCGCAAGAAGGTGTTGTAAGTCGCGTCCTCAGAACTCGAGTTGTAGGGCAGGTTCATCATCATCATATAGCGTGAGTGACACCCGACTCCCGACTCCCGACACCCGACTGCCGACTGCCGACTGCCGATTGCGACTCCCGACGCAGACAAATCTCGCGAGTTATTCGAGCCAGTCGCCAGGGACGAGCCGAATAGAAATTGCTTCCTCACTTGTCACCCAGTGATCAAGGCCCCGGGGAATATATAAATCCCGACAAATAATATCGCGTTTCAATGTTCAGCGAATGGCACGGGGAGGTATTACGATGAGGATGGAAGGAAAACAGAACGTGTCAGCTGTTATTGTAGAGTCATCGGAGGGCGGAGGGCGGAGGGTGGCGGGAGGAGTGATACCTGCGTCTACGTGAGGCACATTCTCAGTGTGTGACGTCTTTGTTACTACAAATCGTAACACTTGAACCATTCACAAAGAGCCGACACTTGGCTGAGACCTCAATACCTTCTCATATCTTTCAAGTTTAGTGATTGCGTTACAATTAGAAAGTCACTACAGCAGCACAGAACTCATGACACCACTGGTGTATAATAGATGCGGATTGTAAGTGAACACATTACGTTCGAAGTAAATCAGGCATAAGGGCAAGTTTAAATGGATTCTGGTATACATTTGTTATTTACAAAGTTGTCACGACGGTAGCAGTGAGAGTGCACAGCTCGGCTCGGACAAAATGAAGCAATCTGCCGGAGTGTCGCGGAGTCAGCTCCTGCAGCTTAATGTGCAGCCGTAACAAGTCGCCGGGAGTAGAGTGCAGGCTGCAGCCGCTGCACCGGTGCTTTATGCATGACATTTGTAACTCTTACTAAGTATAGTAGACGGTAAAGATAGCTACTATTGCGACCCTTACTGCAAGGAGACCATCTCCCGGAAAGTAAACTCTGTAGTTATATTATAACGAAACTTCCAAGGTTCTTATAAATCCTAGTCGATGTTTTAAAACAACGATCCAACAAATTCAACATTTTTCATATACTCGTAGTAATCAATTCGCATTGATGAACTTCCAAATAAAGGGAGTTCAATAAAGATAAAAATATATTGAGAAAAGTTAGTCTCGATGATTGATGACGTCACAGCAGAATGACACCCGCCGAGAGCAGATATTAAAGGGGACTCGGCGAAGAGACGCGGAGTAATGCGAATCAAATCAATTCACACAGTCGTGACGTTTCATACAGATTCCTGAGGAACAAGTGAGTAATTGAACGTGAGTGACAGCGCGGTACCTTGGTACCGGCCGCGGTAGGTCCGTGGGGGAACTATTGACGAATATTGCTAGATCTGCTAGCAGTTGGACTGTGTGCCGTGTATAGTCTGGGATATGCAGATAAATTATTTTGAACAATCAGTGTCACATGTATAATTATGATGAACAAATAAGCAATTAATGTGTTGTCATGTGATACTCATCGGGTCCACATAATACAATACATGTTCACTTCCATTCCTAACATTTTCAGTTTTGTAGATCGAACAATCTTATCATAGATAGGTACGATTGATGACAACGGAAAGGAATCGGAACGAATACGTTCTGTCAAATTAAGTACACAGTGTACACAGATAGACGCTCAGCGTCGAAAAGAAGAGAAACGCTAATGAATGGCACACCGCGCTGGTAACGGTTTGATCCTCTAAACGGAATGGTAGATCAGATCACGGAGGCGGCGCGTGGCGGGTGAATGGCCGCTCGCCGCGCGGTACATCGCGTTTGTTGCTTTGTATTAAAACTGATGGGAATTTATCTCAACATCCCGTTTTAAAGGAGCAAAGTGACGTTATCAAAAACCAATATCGTAGCGAGGGGCGCCGGCGAACGAGAAAAATATTTTCGTCATCATTTATCGTCAACACGGGAGTATTCGCGAGCTCCTTTGATACCGACGTCTGTCGCCTCTCTCAAATACCATTCACAAAGAAAGGTAATTTCTGTGGAACTGTTCGGAGTGTATTAAAATCTTTTATGGAAATGAGCACTCAGTTTTTATGTTTCGGCTTTAATTCGACATGTAAAATATTATTTTCTTTACTTATTTTTCGTAATAGGCACTAAACTTATTTCTCTCTACCAGGTAGCTCTCTACTCATCTGTTATGTAGGCATTTAGAAATATAATATTTTTTGAAATGAAGTTAATGTACAAGAAATTGAAGAAAACGATAGAAAAGAAAAATCTGTCGACGTCGAAATAACCAAATACTACATTAATTAAATCTGCACGAAGTTTGAAATACTGACTTAGTTAAATAAAAAGCGATGCAAACTGACGTCGTAATATAGCACACATAGTACCTATATGTATAAAGGAAGCGTCGGCGGGTCACTGTGACGTCATCATTTTTAGGAAATCATCATCAGTCCCTTCGGCCCCCGTTAATGTGGAAACGATGAATTAAATTCGTTTTACGAGAGGGACTGGTTTACGGCCGCCGATGTCGCTGACGAGGCTCCAATACTTCCATCGTGATACGCTTTTATTTCGCCCTCTGCCTCGAGCTTATTATGAAAATCATCTTATTTATAGATGCCCTGGTAAACACTCACCTACATTTGCATTTTCCTAAATATTCCGACATCAGAGAGAACTCGTTTCAAAACGTTGTAGGTTCCATTTATCTTGGCGTCGTGAATGAATCTATTGAAATCCGTGTCGTGGCACACAATGCGCAAATGATTACCGCACCAAATAAATTAGTTTCGCCTTGGTGTATTCGCAATTGCGGATAAAAATCCCCGCCGTCCGCGGATGATGGATGATCCGGCCCGCGCGGCTCCACGCGGCGCCGCGCACACACACAGCTGCACGAGCTGAGCGCTGTAGCTGCTAATACTTTAGAAGTTATATCAATTGTATGGACTGTGGATAATTTAGTTGTTATTTAGATCCAGTCTCTACATATTCTCATAACATGGGTAGAGTTGGTAATATTGTTTTTGGTTTAATTGTTACCGACTTCATTAGTACGTACAAAGTGGATTACAAGACCGAGTATCGCGACTGGGGGGGGAGCCTGCAGCTCAACGACTGCTCTGCGAAAATATAATAATAGTGCGTCTTATCATTAGACGACGTTGTTTTTATGGGGAGGAAGTAACGTATGATATTGTTCGGAAGCGAGTAGACACAGTCGTAAAACTGGGCGAGATAAAACGATCCAATATTGGTCAAAATCGGAGCCAAAATAAATAGAGGAGACGATTGTCTCGGGGAGCGAGTGGCCGACCCGGCGCTGGAAGGTTCAGATTAACGTCTGCAATAATAAAGGAAGAGCTCGGACGCTGAGCCAGAACATTTGGAAATGTGGATGTTACGATCGCAAACATTTTCTTTTGAACCCGATTTACTTGCAAGAATGACATATAACGGCGGACACTCGTGTTTACTCGCGACGATCTCCTCTCACTTTGACCATTACGTTTCCACACAAATGCTCCGCAACGAGCCGTAATGGCTTCACTTCGATGGCGCGCTAAATGTCTATCGTTATTACATTTGAGAGGATCCGAGAATAAAAGTACGAGCGGCAGTAACGTCGGCGCGGACACGACACTTGTTTCAGGGCGCGGCGCGCGGTGCGAGGCGACAAGTCGCGCGGGACACGGATACTTTAAATTGTTCGCAAGTTGCAGCTCGCAGCGCCGGCCGCGCCGCGCCGTGCTGTGGAAGTTTGCACCGCACGGCTTCAAACTCTGTGCCCGCAAGGTCATCTGCAAGATTAAGCGTGCTCGTAAATCTCGTGGTAAAAGTTTAGCACCCCGCGGAGTATCTATAGCCCACCGGCTTATTTATACGTCGCGCCAACAAAAGCTTTTGTCTCTGAACTTATCGGGAGGTTGAAAGAAAAGAGATTCATTACGGGGCTAATAACGGCCAAAATTAAACGTGCACATAACAGAGCGGAACAACAAACGGCGAAATATTAATCACATAAAACTTTGCCAAAGCCTCGGAGTCTCACACAGTAGTACCAGCACGCTGGGGGTCGCTCCGTGCCATGTGTGTACTGTACTGGCTGTACAGATACACACACGAGTGGTGGGAGTGTGTCGGGACGAGCTCCACGGCTCCAGCGTGTAATATATCTGTCACGCACAACACGGAGCGTGCAGGCAGCGAAACGATTACAGCCAATAATAATTCGTTTTTACACAAAAACGTTTCCTTTTACATCAAAGGCTGCCGTCGTAAATACTCAACAGCTTATTCACGGAGCGCTTGATGTGTATGTTAAATGGTGCGTCGCGACGTTGTTCGCAACACTTCGCTGAATTGATTACTGTGATCTTGGATCTCCAAAACACGTACGTGAACATTCGCAGCGACAACTCTCGGCCTCTCTGTCAAGTGAACAATTTAACACTTCATTTTCGATTTTTAGAATTAGTTTCCGACGGCACAAATACTCGAAGATCCTCAAAGGAGTTCCCAATTATGTTTCAATCTGTCGCAGTTCTCTTGTTAGCGTGGAAATTGGCTACAATGCCAAACGAGCTGTACAGATTCGCTTTAATCCGGACGATCGTTAGGATATGCACTCAAGGATGGAGTGGCCGCCCTGAGTGACCATCTATCAAAGTAAGCCTCGTTAACTTAGAGAGTGCTCAGTTTTAATCGCACTCACTTCTGTTTCTGAAAATCGGTAAATCGAGATGACAAATGTGTGGAGAGAGGAGGCTGATGGTTTTTCTAAAGCGGAGGCCGAGGCCGCGGGGACTCTGTGATTTATATTCAATGCGCGCGCCGCCGGGCATATTGTCTTGTATCGTATTTATGATGAGAACTTAACATGCTTTTCATAATATAACGTTAAAACTTAAAATTAGGTTAGTTACAGACCTGCCCGGAGAGTTCCACTTCGTTTAACAATACGAACGTTATTGAACCCTTTGTCACCAAATCTGCCAAATTACTGGAATAAAGCACAATATAGGTTGATGTGTGACAGCAGCAGTGCCGGAATTTCAATCTCGACAATCCGAGGGAGCGGATGTAGGCAGCGGCCACAAAGAGAGGCTCGGCAGAGGCTTATGTGTCCCGGACATCGTCCGTCACGCGGCTGCGGGGAGCATACATCATTCATGTCACGATACCAATTTATCGAATAATCGAAAAAGGAAATTAAGGTTACATAAATGGCTGCCGTTTCCCATCAGCTGCTCTCTCTCGACGCATCTCGCGCATGCCTCAGACGTAACATACGATTTCTTATGTCATAACACGTGATAATAATTTAATTTATTCTCTCAGTATCATTTAATTGAAGTGTACAGAGTCTCAGTACCAATTAGCACAGCTCTCGCATTGGGTGTTTCGTTGAATATATTCAAGAAGTGACGAGCTCGATCTGATTTATTCTGTTCTGTTTATGCCTTACACGGCACGATGTCATCGACTGGCTGATGTTTAACTAGGGCCATGATATCGAGATGTAATTGGGAGCAAACATTACACCGCGCAGTATTTGTGAGCTCGCCACCAGCTCGCTATAGTGTACAGCTAGCGGACGATGCCTGAACCAATACCAATTATACCAAGTGTGATGTACTCGAGATAAATGTATACATTCATAATGTAACAAGCGTTGTATGCGCTGCATTAGTTTCCAGTCGAGTGTGCTATCTACTCTATCACTATACACAGGATATATGTATGTTCAGATACATTCATTCATTTTAAATTGTTGGTCTAATACATAATACCTATCGTGAAGCAATATGTTCATTGCTCAATACTGTGTAAATACCTGTGTCAAGGCTCGCTTGATTTTTAGGTTCCGTGAAAAATGTCGGCCATTAACGAACAGTTCGGAGGGACCATTAATTTGTGAATACGCAAAAACAAAAGCAGTCTCGACCTAAAATTACAAGAACACTCATTCATTGCTCGGCAGAATTTCAGCTCGGAATGTGAGCCACCAGCCGCCTGCCGCCGCCAGCCTAGGCGGGGTGAGGAATGCCGCGGCCTGACGAAATTATTCGCAGTAACTCCACTTTAAAACGTAGTCATGTAGTCAGTCATTAGCGAGCCTAGATTGCTGAGGTATGAGTACTGAGATAAAGTGCCTAGTATTAAGTAATTTGTAATGAAGTACTACGGATTTGAGATAAAGCAATTAGTTACAAAAAGGAGGTTTCAATTTCATGAAATTTTAGATTAGCTATTATATTTTTAGAATCAGCCAACACCTGCTTAACTAAGACAGACTGGTTGGCAACAAACTGTTTACTGATCAATAACTTTTATAACTTGACGGCAGCTGATGAATTGATCAAAAACCCGTTAGTATTTAGCTGACGAGGTTTTATGAGTAGGGATACTGCACATTGTACATGGATGAACTAGTGATCCAGGTACAGCACAACTTGTAGTAGCTAATATTATTATCTAATTGACACAGAGTTGATGCAGTAGATGCCGCCCACTAGTACCGCAACAACAGTGTGTGTATGCAACGAGTGCACGGTGCACGGTGCACCGCTCATTATCGACTGAACGCGAACATTTTCGTCAATGTAATATCGTTCGTAATAGAATTAATGAAACGAGGACTAATGGGCGTTTGGTTCCCGGCGGCGGCGCGAGGTGGCGCTGCGGGCGATGCGGCCCGCAGTCGCACTTATTTGCATATTAATCTATTACTCGCTCAAAGTTTCACTCTCAGGGATTTGAAAGCGATCCGGCCTCGTTCAAGTTTTGCTCCTATTCATTGTATCTCGGAACATTTTCTCATTTTTACTTAAATTTACTTAATGGATTAACAAAGGAAACGTTTTTAAGTTGCTTTTGTTTGCTGGTGTAAATTATATCCAAGCTACAGGATGCCCCGCGGCGCTGCCCGCGGGTACCCGACAATTATTGTGACAAAGCGTCGTGCGAGTGTGCGCGAGTAGGTCGGTAGTCGCGTACTTAAAGTTACCACTAAATACAAAACTTTGGAAATATTGTTCAGTGTCCGGCCGGCGGCTGGCGGCTCCTAATGCTGCGGGTCCATTATATCATATCTGTGGCCTCCTCATGGAGGGCTAACGATTTAAGTTGAGTCTAAAAGCTTGATAAATGACTTCCTTTCAAGGAGACGCCTGAAATTATACGTTGTATACATAATGCGGTGAGCGGACTGAGATATTTAATACTTAATGTGTGTTTGGAAGGTTAAATTGAAGACGTCGCGGGCGCGGGTACCCTCACCCACAGGGGAAGGGAAGGACCAGCTTACGAGGGCACAGGCCGGCGTAGCCTATAGGTATAGTACTTATATACACTGGCGAGTTAATTAATTTGAGGTTGTCTAGGTTTTTCAGGTACCTTTATTAAACCGGTTTGTATTGTTGCATATTAGGTATTATGTAAGTATTTATAGCTAAAAGAAGTTACTCTGATACATGTTACTGAAGTCACAAAGCCGGCTTGTGTGTTGTCTATACAACAACAAGGACATCGTTACACTACATACTATGTGGAACTTGTTAACGACCGTATTCTATTATTTATGTAGTTCATAAGTCGGTTGTATCTTACGAACCGAAAGTTTTCATATAATATTGTAATACAAGAAAACTATTTCGGTGTAGATACAATACAGGCACGAGTGTAACACAGTAGAGCACAATTAATAATGAACACAAATAAACAGTATCGCTGGTGCTGTGTCACGTGGTCGCGAGTATTTAACAAATTCCCGCAACTGTGTGCGCAATGTATAAAGTAAAACAGTTAAAAATGCTTGGAATGGAACGCGCGCTGGCGCCGGCGGCTGCAGCGTCAGACCAAATAAACATTTGTGTGCTACTCGTACGGACAGTTCTGTAGGGTCTAGTATTCGAGGCTATTATATTAATTTACAATTAACTTCAGTTGTCGCTATAACAGAAAAAGAAAACAAGAAACTACCGTATAAAATTGTACTATCTTTCGATGCTACGCCGCTACGAGTGCTAAGCCGCTACAAGTGCTACGTTGCTACGAGAGCTACGCCGCTACGTTGCTACGAGAGCTACGCCGCTACGTCTGTTACGCTACTAAGCGTACTACGGAATGCTTTGTAATTGATTAGAACTCGTGCTTGACCGGACATAATCTATGAAGCATTAATAGATATTAGTAATTTGGCATTTTGAACAATACGTCATCAATAGTTATGAAAGTAAAGACCAAAATGTTCGGTCAACATAAGATTAAATTATGAAAATGGATACGCGGATTAAAGTAAATATATAACAATTACGTACTTACCCTGTGAATATAATGGAAATGAAATCTTGGTAACCTAAACCTTAAAATATTTCACATTAAATACTTTTAAATCTTTTAAACTTACTCAACACTATCTCATAAACTACAACCACTAACTGAATCCAACACATAATATCACTACATTAAGCTACTTAGATTATAAATGTGTAGCGCCAAGACTACACGCTGAATAGACAGCCCACTAGTGAATAAGAAAATATATCCTGAAACATATAGTATTTGTATAGCAGCAGCTATATCGTGGATGACGAGCGCTGCTTGAGTTTCCTCGACACGTATAATGTATATTCTCGCGATGAAACTTATATACTTACTTAGTGTACTTATGTTCCTGACCGAGTTTGTTTCTCAATTTAGTAGAAAGCCGTCGCGGAATGTTTTATTTCGCTTTACTTTGGGATGTGATCACCAAGAGAGCCGCGTGTACTCGCTATTCCTTCGCTTTGAGATGTGTCTCGTGTGAGCAGGCTACATGTGAGCTGCTGCCACTTCGAGAATACTGTTTTGATGTAAATCGGTATCGGTTTAGCTCCGCGCCGCGCGCTGCCGAGTTTCAACGAGACACATTTCAGCGAATGTTCCCGCAGACAATTATTTTAAAAGTAATTTTGTTTAATTGTATGTATCACTTGAAGCGAAAGTTTTGATCACAAAGAAAGTTATAAAATACGAACGATTGAGCAATCAATAGATAATCAAATATCAAAATCAAATAATAAGAAGGAATCGGACCGGAGTCTACAAGTATGTGATCTATATACCTACGTAGTAGTGAGGGCTACTATGTATATATATATACTATATATGTAGTAGTGAGGAGCGTTGTATGTGAGTGAAGCTACCGTCACGTCACGTCGTCGTTTAATTTTACGCTGTCACAAACTGTGAATACTTTCCATTAACATGCTTTACATTTTAATTCCAAGCTGTACGAAATTACAATATTGGAAAATTCAAGTATTTTATGCAAGTTATAATTACAGTGGCACGGCGCGGCGTGAGGCTCGTTTGAAATTCAAAGTTAATTAGCAACTATACGGTAATGGTTGTTTTAAATAAAACTGACATCTGCCATCACGGCTGCCACACAGGGAGATTGGATTAAAGCTCTGCTTACCACGTGTTATTGTTACTACCGACATTACAATATCAGCCAGTGTGGTGCTATGAGGCATTGCCAGCGAGATTGACATTGATTCTGTGCAAACAATGCTTAGCTGTGCGGTACGTATGTATCGGGAATAAATACCACGCACGGAAATACTTCGGAAGCAGTCGATAACATTAAATGGTATCGTTGAAATGTAGTTAAATGATAAGCAGTATAACTATGTAACAACTACTTGCAGACATATTAGACGCGTATCTATCGGCATATAGTATGATGTAATTACATATGTTGGATATAAGGGACCGATACTATCGCGTAATTCATTAAGTAATTAAAGCCGTGAGAGGCGACAGCTCGCGACACACACACACACACACACACACACACACACACAACACAGATTACTGCAAAGGATTCACTCACTATTTAATTAGGCTATAGTTTATAGCTGAGTGATGAGTTTATAGGCAAGATAATTAAAAGGAAAAGTTTATAAAGTAACGCAAGTATGAGTGCAACTGAAGCCGCGATGCACTCATTAGTTAAGTTCCCTCGAGTTCGGCCCGCGGCGGCAGGTACTCACAAACTCACACGAAGTACAGTAAAGTAAAATTGTGTGAAGTTATGAAATAGTTGGTTCGCGGCACATAATGCGGAGGATGCTATAAATCTCTCGCTTTGTTCTCCGCGCGGCGGCGGCTGATATGTATTGCTACTGCTACTGCTACTGGTACTGGTACCGTATCGCTGTCGATGGCCGCAGTCTTTAGCCCTGCCTCGTATATTACAGCGTGGAGTCATCCCCGCCGTGAGTAATTAATTCTTAGCTGACATTTTATGAGTTACTCGCTCCACGTGCACTTTGCTACAAACTAGGTAATTTGTTAAACAGGTTCTAATTTTAAAAGGTTTGATAAATTTCGTGTTCCTATATAGAGTTAGAGCTTTTATTAGCACGAAAT
Source organism: Spodoptera frugiperda (assembly GCF_023101765.2). Taxonomy (NCBI): domain Eukaryota; kingdom Metazoa; phylum Arthropoda; class Insecta; order Lepidoptera; family Noctuidae; genus Spodoptera; species Spodoptera frugiperda. The sequence continues at coordinate 135,897 of NC_064212.1, forward strand.
GATAAAAATAACCATTTCAAGATAGTAAAATAGTAGTTAGTCGTTATATCGATTCCGAGCTGTATATTTTTAACCATGTTTTGTCATGTTTATGCAACCAAAGCGATTTTAAGAATCGTTTTACATTTAGTACAAGTATTTACATTACATTATCAGTCAAGCCACACTACACGACATGTTCTGTACCACAGCACGAAGTTGTAGGAACACCGATCTCCGGCGACGTGGCGGTGGAGGCCCGTACAATATCTCTGATGGACATTACCAACGTGGAGTTACTGCAATCAGCCAGCATTGAGCGATGGCCGCACCAGGCCGCAGCCCGGCTTGTGGCTTGAATCTCTAATAGCCAAACTCGTTACGTGGAGGCGGCAAATTGGCCTTTTTGTGTCGTTCCTCTTTATTGGCACCGTTTGACAGCGCCTTCTCATTTGTTAGCTCCGTTAGAACTAGCTCGGACATCGTACACCGAGGCAACTTGCGGTGACTCATTCGAATGTGAAATTCACCCAGAGCGTGTGAATAATTTATTAACCTAAACTACATTTTAGTAATATTAGTGTACAGTGTAAAAATGCCTGTTCGTAAATTGTTTTACTTCGTTCCCAACATTTGGTGATAATATCCTCGCTCACGTACAAGCGACTAGTTAATTTCCTACGTCCTAATAAATATTTACTTAGTGTGTGTATAAACATGTAACGTCATGTGTGGGGACATTTTGTAACATAAACGGAATATGTTTGTTATTCCCAGCTGATATAGACAATATGTGTACATATGTATATATAGGTAGATAATATACATTGCGACTGTGTCACTCACAACGTTTATGTATTAAACTTATGTCTAGTAAGACCTTTATGTTTTCCCCTACTTAGTGACCGAACATAATATCTTATGGTTGTTAATTGGGAATCGAAGTTAGTCATATAATATTCCATAATTTCAAAAAGTAGCAGTCGATTCCAGTTACTTCGACACAGATGCGAGGTAAATATGATACGAGTTCCAAAGCGCAGAGTGAATAGCGTGCCCCGAGAATATTCCCAAATCTTAATCAAGCTCTAATCTCTTGGAAAAAGGTATGTGGAGGCCATGGAGAGAAATCTCGGAGCGATCTCATATCGAATAGAAAAGTATTGGAGGCGGGCAACAATTGGGGGTTACCTGGACTCTGAATATATTTTATATGAACCCGGACCCTTTCCTTTTTCAATGATACGTCGGGGAATATTTTGACAAACTAATATTAGCGGAGATTACCTCGACGGATAGTTATGCAAACATCGGATGATGGGGGAGCGGACCCCGCTATGGGAGGGGGGGGGGGGCAGATTGTATGCAGCGTCTATTATGTGGTATGTTCGTGATTATATTCTCTATTATTAGTATTTCTATATCCCGAGCTATTCACGAGAAATACTTCAGAAAGTTGTCTATAAGCGGGTAAAGTTTCCCCTGACTAATTATACTTGAGATGTTACTCATTAATTATACTTATTTCATTTAGAGAGATGGAATCGCTTATTACGTGCCTCATTAACTTTACTTACAATGGAAATTATTCTTCAAATAAAATAAAATGTGTAACAACACAAATATTCAAAATCCCGATATTTCAGAAATGGTCAGAAGCATTGTGTTTGAGTGAGGGCTCACCAGTTCACCACACACCGGCCGCGCGACCATTAATCGAGCCCCGCGCTCCATCCATCAAACTTTTACTGACGCTGCCTGTACTCTTTGTTGTTTTATTGCTATACACACACATATACATATACATGTACCCGGTACACAAGTGTAGGTACCTATACGTACACAATGGAAGCTAACAACACGCTCCAATGTATGTTATTTTTATCGAAACCTTATCTCACTGTAACCTGATTTGTGGTTGACTGATTTACCATCCAGCTCGCTGATACGATATTTTTATAATGTTGTGTGTGCGTACACATTACCGACCGTAGGTACCGATTGATTTAACACGCCAATAATTTGCGCTAACAACGATGATTGCATGTATTCCCCCAGGACAGGTGATTCGTGCGCACTACCCAGCGGAGCTTCACATTGCGGAAATATTACACCGCGGTAATATTATAATAGTGCAACAAAAATATGAAAATGAGGCACAAGATCAACACAAAGTGTTCGTATCGGTCATTTACAGATGTGTAGCGAGCTTGTGAGACTTAAGTTTGAGTCGCTACGTCTGATCTGATCACAAATACAAATCCGAAGACAAAGCATAAGTTCACACACTTTGAGAGTTGTGTACTAGTAACAGGAGCCGGTCTAGTTCGTGCGATCTCTTTGTAAAATAATAACTACCGTCTTAGCAGCTTAGAATACAGTAGCCTTACGGTCTCACAGTTGATGTAAGCTGGCTATTGTGTGTCTCGGCAGAAACTAATTCGGATTGTCTCGGCGAAACGTGTTCCCAGCGTGTTCACGGCGTGTTCCCGGCGTGTTCCCAGCGTGGAGGCAGAGCGAAGTGATTTAGTTTCTTCTTGAGAAGCAATTAGTGATCGTGTCGGGGCGGACCGGGCCGCCATGCCGGCGTGCCGGCGTGTTTCATTGTGAATTGTAAATGTGTCGCTTTGTTTGCACACTGTACACAATAAACGGTCACCTCTCTCAGTTGTCATTATTCCAATGGTGTAGACTTCGGCTAAATGTTTAGCAAATAGATAAAATTAAGTAATTTTATTTCCCAATTCATAATATATGTTTTCCTTTTCCAGATAAATGCAGACATGCACCGCACCACGCTTGTGCTCCCTGATGGGGTGAGTGGGAATCATACAAACAACTACAGTTTCATTATAGTAGAACACGGCCACTGACTAACTAAGCAATACAAGAGTTGACCTAACGCTGGCTAGCACTAACATGAAACAGTGACCAGAAACTAGCTGCTAGAACAAGTTAGTATTCTGGTAGTCTACGATTTTTCTTTTATTTTATGATTAACGTAGAGAAACATTCAGCTCATTCACTCACAATACAGAAGGAACATAATTCCTCCTCGGACGGCTGCGGGCGTGCAGTGTGGCGCACCGACACGTACTGCTTTCTTGTATTCCTTTATTCCAGGGCTATTCATTTACCTAGCGCCTTATCTGCTCGAGTAATCCTTTAAGCTCGCTCTATAAAACCTAACTGTTTAATTCCATTACCACACAGCGAGCCGATCCTATGAATTTTCATTAGAACTTATTTTGCCATTACTGTGTCTGGGGGCTTCGTTTAATTCATTAACGTCTTTTAGTTAATTCCCTCCTATACATATATACCTTATATAAACAAAAGTTGATCCAGACTGTGGTCGCCGACGACAACTAATTTATTTTGTAAATAAACACCGAAACCTACTCAGTGGTCAGTCTCTTTGTATATCCAGACAATATAGTATGTAGCACCCTTGTACATATTAGCTCGATGTTTGTCCAGTACAGCCGATGTAAAGCCCCGCCCCAAGCTTCCATTACACTCGCTGATCCAGCACACCACGTCTGCACGTAAATTCTCATTTTCTTTTCAAACATTTGTTGGAGCGTTTAATTTATTAAAATGTCCATTTAGTCCGCGATCCGATCGGAGGCGGTATTACATCGGAAGTGGAGAATAATGGCCGATTTGCTTATACCAACGGAATTAGCTGCTGATTGGTTTTCTCTATTGGAACGATTGTTGATATCTTTGTTACTGACTAATGAAGCGGTCTCGGATTGTTACCGAGTTACAACCGGCAGCCAATTCACTGAGGGGCTCAATGTTCGTAGACATATAGTAGGGTTCCTAGGTTCTACTTGTTAAGTAACCTTCTGATATTGATAACTTTAGTAAAATCCCTAACATAAACCTGAATGGCAACGATCCGTTGACCGTCAATAGTGGTAGCACACAGGGCACGTGTGGTGTGGGTGTGAACATGTACTAGTAGCGAGTGATTGCGTACCTTGCATTATTGAGGCAGAGGGCCCATCACGAGTGCTGAATTATTCGCAGCGACCCTCCGAGTCCCGCGGCCCTCCACGAGGCGACCCTGCAAGGGCAACAGACATATGTACCTCCATTGTGTAGTGTGTGGCACTCACAGGAGGGCAACTAAGTGACGCATGACGTATGTCGAGCAGTTGATAGTGCCTCAGTGTAACCGCGGCGACAATAACGTGCCGCCGTCAAAGCAAGGCGACGCTTAATATTTCTCTCTGCTTGATGGCGACGCTAAACCCTTCCGACCACCAATTAATTAGCCTTTGATCACACCGCCGGCCGAGCACTCGGCGCTCAGCTCTTTTTGTATTCAGCCTGGAGGCAGCTCTAGTTTGAATGTGACTGAAATAATTGTTGCCTAAAGTGTGTGTCGTAAAGTTTAAAGACTTGTTCGTGTAGTCTATTACAAAGACGGAGTGCTGACATCGCCTGACCTTCGTTTGAAGACAACTCATTTTAATTAAATGAACAGGTGGAGCTTATAGTACTTGTAATGATCAATTAATTTGTGCCGCAACCTATGAATGAGTGGCCGCATGTTCGCGCCGCCGCCGTATCTGTCATAAATCGTGTCATTAAAATGATTCCCTTAATTATCATAATGGCCGCCATATTCCGAAGTTGTTGGGAACATCACCTTGTACCTTGTACCTTGTGGCAATTAAGCCCCGGCCCACGCCCCCCCCCCCCCCGTCCTCGTGCTCCCTATTAACGTAACTTGTGTACACCTCACAAGACACACAGTTCTTCTACAATTAAATGATCTTGATCCAAGAGCGACAACTGCCGCCACTGAGTACAAGGAAGGTACTCCGGTGACACTGAAGTGGAAAAATGACAAACTGAATAAAGAGTTAAGTGCTCGCTCAGTGCTCACTGGGTGCTCGCGCTCCGCTTTTTACTGAACTTTTATTTAGCTGTCAGCTGTCAATGGAGGAACAGGAGCGACAAAAGACTCGGCGGGAGCAAAGAGTTCCATTGTGTCGGAAAATTAAAAAATAAATAGCGTTGTTATAGAGTAGGCGCGGTATGGGGGCATGATATAATAACTGATATAATAAATGTACAATATAAATCATCGTGAGCTTAGATTCTCGATGAGCGCTGACGTTAATGACGTTTCGACATGAATTAAGTGAGGCGCCACTTGTCAACGTCGCCGGCTATAAGGCAGACCTCGACAGGCGACAGGCGACAGGCGACAGGGTACTGACGACACCTCGACCTTGTTTGTGGACCAGCAGTACAGTTCCCCCACGCAACGTGGCGAGCGTGGAACTCGCTGCCTAGGTTTATTCTGACAGAGAGTCACCGGCTGTACCCACAACACCAGCCTGTATTACTCGCTCGGGACGTTACTCGTACGGGCTTATATTATGTGGGCATTATGAAATAAAGTACTATCACAATAGTTTAAGTGTAATATATTAATTAGTGTGGTATTTAGTAGGGAAGGTAAACTAGCCCCATTTACTACAGCAGTGTGGGGCTCGGTACATACAATACGTTACACATAGTATTACAAAAAGCCCCCTACGTGGCTGTGTGGGTAACTCATATTCTCGTACCGTCAGCGCACTCTAACCCACTCAGCGCAGTAACCTGAGCATCAACTCTACATAACACTTTAAACCTAGTACTCTTCACTTCATTACTTATATTGCCCTACCAAGGGAGTTTCACATCACCCTGTAGTTCGAAACCTACCGACGGCAAGTACCAATGTGACTTTTTCCAAATTATACTTATATATATATACTTTCTAAAATTACTTGGACACTACTGGCAAAGGGTGAAGGAAGATATCCCGAGAAAACCTGGGCTTATAATTCCTAATTATAAGTTTGAATCTGCCAACTCAACCGAACCATCTCTGTATAAGAAGAAACCTTTGGTCAGCAGTGGCTACTTACGGGCTGTTGATAAAACCCAATAACGCACTTGTTTTCAGAACAAAATCTAAGGAATAGTTTATCATTAATCAATCATATTCGTTAATTTATTGATGAAGTGTCCATTCAGACACAGTTAGTATTAGTTAGCGATTACATGGTTACTGAAATCATCGGTAACTACGTAATCGCTTTGTAGCAGTGATACGTAGAACACTGATCAAATTGTCAATATCACTAACTGAATACATTAACTACATTGTAGCCTGCAGCCTGCCCCCCAATGACCTGTATCCTGTGGGAACAAAGGCTGTGGAGCTCTCACACTGTGCTATCTGATGCTGCACTAGTCTGACGCGTACATCGCACAGTTCCGTACCGGCGCTGCTACTGACGGTACCAAGTTACCCCGACACGTCTGTTAATTCCTTTGAGTACACCAAAACTGATGTTGAGTGAAGATAAAAGTGCAAGCCTCACGGGCGGCTCACGTTGCTAGTGAGAGAGCTGACGAGTGAGGAGTGCCGAGCCCTCTCTTTGTAAACACGACGCGACGGCTGCGGCTCAGGGCGGCCCGCGCGCGGTCGCGATCTCATTTATCATTAAAAACATTTTCTTAATTAACTTTACGTACGTAGTATGTAGGTACGTAGTATATAGGTATGTATACGCGGCCTCACTTTGACATGCTTTGGTTTTGATGTTGCTTTAAATATAAATGAAGTTTACAAAGTCAGAGTCGGCAGCCGTAATGTGCCGTAATATCGTGTCAGTCGCCAGAGCATGGCGGGTGTTGTGTTATTGTTATCTTTCACATAATTTTTTATTTACGCACATATTTTCTTATTTTATTTACATTTCAATACAGTTTTACATACATTTGACACCGTACACGTACATGTTAAAGTCATTAAAGGCGCGCCATGTCCCGCGCTGCATATTATTCCCAGCTCACGGCGCGACGCTTGTCAAACTTTGATAATGGGCAGGTGGGTGTTTTACAAAGTTGCCGGTTTTTTCACGAAATAGCCGGGCGTGACTGGAGGCGCTGAGACTGCGGCCAATTTGTGTCAAACTCGCGCGAATTTGCCGCTAATTTATTTCACGCTCGTGTTCGCCTTCTATGAAAGATAGTTATTTAATTTCGTGAACGTTAAACTTTTCCTTTGGAATCTGCGCCTACAATAGCAGCTCGCGAATTACTTTATTTTTTCAAATTGTATCTAATGTCTGTTTGGAAGTTGTGCCGCCTGGCGCCGCTCGCCGCGTATTGTCGTAATATTAAATTACAACATTGTTGGAAGGCTTACCCAAGTCACTTGAACTCCGACATGCGTGTAAATTGACATTAAACTTCCACCATCTGTCCCCCCCGGGGCGCGGGGGCGCGGGGGCGCGGGTCGCGGGCCCTCACGCGCCGCAGGTTGCCAAACGTTTGCCGATTCATAATGCATGAAGTGTTAAACTTTCGGCCGCTCAACTATTCACCCCCTTTCTCTTTGAGTTAAAACTTTCGCGGCGTCAATATAATACATTCATTATTATCACGGGTGAGGGAAATCTACTGACACTGGTGAATCTTTTCCAACAAAACAATGAACCACGTGACCAGCCACGTGGGCCACTGCAATACGATACAATGTGATTACAGAGAATTGACAGGATATGTCTAGTGATTCTATGGCTTGCTTAACTTTGTGAATAGAAATCCAATTCCTTCGTTAGTAATTGGTAGACGAGACACAGGCAGTAAGACAAAGGAACCCTTTCTTTTACAGTGTTGCGACAGCAGCCCGCGGGCGGAGCAATCCCGCGGCTCCAGGACGGGGACATTACCAGCCGTAATTTACGAGCCACTTTAGTGCTCCCACAAAAACTGGAGACCACTTACATGCGTACAGATGTACTACATACATGTACTACACTAACATATAGGCTCGAGGTACATGGAACATGGCGCACCAGCCGCGAACATCGATCACTTTTATGACACACAATTATAACTGCCATAACTCTTTTATGTGCGAATATAAAATTACCTTTTAGATGTTTGCGAGTACAAGCTTTATGTGTCGCTCCGTCTGCTTACAAATTGGACTCGTTATGTTTTTATTGATGAAGAACAAACATTTGTTTCGTAACTGTCCACAACCCATTCACGAAACTCGCCAGAGGTATGAAATCGCTTCGGTTTCACCGTAGTTACACTGTGACTATAATTTCGAGACAGTATATTGAATAGCTCACTCCTCTACTCGTCAGTACCTAAACAAGCTACTTTATTCAGTCACCAAGTACCAATACACGACAGCACATATTAAAATATATCTTTTATTCTGTTCGATGGAAATGAAATACATTCCAGAACATACCTAAGTAGGTAAATAAAAATTAAATTGGAAGTATCATGTGTTCTGACTTATCCTCGACCAGAGGTCAGCAGGTACACAATAGGTCACAGTACGCAGCTCGCTACAAGACAGTCGCGTGGCACTAGGTACCCGCCCACAGAGCTGCGGCTGTCCGTCTAGTACATGAATATGTATCGGTAGTACGGTAACCACGACATGTGGCCGGCGCCACAAATTAGTGGCTATATCCGTGCGCCATAATTTGAATATTAATATAACAACGCTAGTTTCGTCATTAATAAATTATCTGTGCTCTGAGGGCACTACGAGTGTATGTGTTATTGTACGCTGTTAATAATTTATACACAATGTTATGCTGTGTACCAAATATGTACCGCGGTAAAACACGAGGTAAGAGAGTGTTACATGACTACAATCCTAACTTAACGTGCTTGGCTAATCTATTTTTAAAGTTTACGACATAGGTAGACATTACACAAGTGTGTGTGTGTGTGTGTGTCCGGGCGGAGGCTGACGTGTGACGCGGCCCTCACACATTCATCACTCATATTTCATGAAACGATCAAATTCGTATCACTTTCGTGGAGAGTGATAATTTCCCCCGAGACGAGTCGCAAGGAAACACGCCACAATAACGTAAAAGGGGTTCTACAAAGTATTTGTTTATCAAGATGTCTGTGTCACGACACTCGACACCCGACACCCGACTCATTGACGAGTGTCTGAGTGTACACCGCGCGACACAATTATTATCATCTCCCAATGTTAATTGGCTGACAGTTGTTAATGAGTAATTACGGGAACAAGTGATCGGAGACAGTCGCAGGCCGCGGCCGCTAAACGTTCAGACGAACAGCAAACAGCTTCTAATTACTGCGACAAGTACGGCCTGCCTAATTGATGGAGCTCCGTGACACTCGGTGTGTACCAGTGTTGGTTGCTTGGGTTCAGTACTTTGTCATTGTAACTTGGTTAATGATCGCTCTCTTTCATATCAGGTGGAGTTGTATAGAATTATAGACCTTTACGAAATCCTTTCATTGTTTAATGCTTAAAAAGACTTGATGTGTGTGTACATGGTCTATTACCCTCCACGTATCTCGGGGCTCCATCAGAAATAAATTGAATAGTCGTTTGTTGGAGTCTGCTCACCCCTCCATTGTTTACATCACCACAAAGGCTGGTTAATGAGTGGTGTAACGGCGCCCATGTCATGCTCAAAAATATTACGCGAACAATAATTACATAATAATTCATACAGAAACATATTTGTTTTTGGGTAATTTAGCTCGTTTTGTTGTTATTATGTAAAAAGGTGTAACGCGGGACAATGATGTTACCCTTTTGGCAAATAAAACATTTTATTTCGGGAACACGTGTGAGTTGATGTGAGGGAATTAAGTGGAGCGCCGGCAGGGAGTCCATCTCCCGCCACCGGGCGCCGACACTGGCCGACACACAATTGACTGGAACAATATCATTAACAGCGGGTACCCGTTGTAACATCCATTTGACAAATTATACTTACAAACAATATTAATTCGCTGTATTGACAATTTTCATATTGCTTCTCTTAAAACATGGCAATGTAATTTGACGTCGTGCTGAAGCAATTGTGCAAGGAAAGCATACACTCAAGAAAAGTAATTAAAACCTAACGACATCGTGTCTCGGCTCGCCGGGCGCCACCAGAGGGCGCGGGCGGCGTATTTGGACAACTCGAATAAATACCAGCAGCGTCTGAGCTGTACGGACAACACAGCGCTGTACTACTTGGTGCCCAGCTACCTGTAGCTGCGGCTGTATTCTGTAGTGAAACTGTAAGCAACTCATTTGAGCCAAAGTCGGCGTCTGATTCAATATCTGAGTACGCTTATCTAAGTTATTTTTTTAAGTACAATTCAAGTAACTCGGCAGTAGTTTCCCAGAACGTTTAAGCCCAGAGTTGTAAAAATTTCATAAAAGGATTTTCTTATTTTCCTTAAAAACTCAATTATCGTTACCATTAAGAAATTAAACACAAAAAGCATTAAAAGTTAGGAAAGAAAATAAAATGTATTAACTTTGTAATTATCAGAAGCGGTGTAATTTGTGCGACGTAGCGTCGTTAATCACAAGACAAAGCTTCGGTAAAAGTATTTTTGTTTATAAACCAAATAATCCGGAGATAATAAGTTCAGCTTTGTTGCCAAAACACCGGCTACTACATAATTGATAACGTGTATCTGCCGGGCGAGGCTGCCGCTGCCCGGACAGACAAATATTATAATCCTCATTAGAGAGGGAAGCGATGCCATTGAATTAATGACGTCTGAGGGAGCAGCTGAAGTGAGCCCTCGGTCGCGTCGCGTGGCGCGGTGCTGCCGGCTCCGCTCCAGCCGGCCTTCGTTACGTGTGCCCCGCGTTATCCAATCAAATGTCCTCATTTTTTGGGACGGAATATTTCATAAATTTCAGGGGACCTTATTATTTCCATATTTTAAGTACAACCTGTTCGTTCGGGAACTTGCGATGAAAGCTCATTTGAACAGTGACGGTACAGTGAAAGATTCTTAATCTCATTAATCGCGTCATTCTCCAGGTTGCCTAAATAATGTACCGTAAATTAACATGATGTATGTCTCCAAAATGTCCGCGGTATTTGTGTAAAGAACATTCCCACACAATCAGCGTAATATGTGTAACGCTTTATATCAGGTCCTACCGTTACACCTTAGATTGTTATGGCCAGTTCTAAATAAAAACGATTGAGCTTGAAATCTGTTACGTTAATGATAGCATCACTACGCTTTTAATATAAAAACCTTATTGTGTTAAAATGTAATAATCGAGAGATAGTAGAGGCTAAGCGTTCACAGTTGGGGCACTCCGTGGTAATGTGTTGAGATTACATTGTTGTCTGGCACTATGTAGTGACACATGGTTTGTGCCAAGTACCAGTATAACATTATCTTTGTTTCGTGATATAAATAGACGTCGGTGTCACACAGTTGCCCGACTCTCAGACAATTATTTTCTGCTCGACGGCCCAAAGAAATGTCAATAAGTTATGAGGGAGAAGGCAAACGTCCATTGCTTACGCGTTTCGTCTCGGAGCAATTTGTTTTATGTCAGCCGGTGAAAGATCCGCAGCGAGCCAGCGAGCCAGCGAGCCCTTCCATCAACCAATATCTTATTGCTTTCCATTCAATTTCGCTACTAATGCCTGTCGGCTAGTTTCTGACCTAGATTGCTCCACGGAAGGGCCGGCCGTGTAATTTAGCAAACATCGTTTTTTATTTATACTGCAAACACTTTCGCGAATGATACTCAGTTATTGCCATCATGTGTAATGATTACAATACATAATGCCATACAACTGTATAAACATTGTGTTCCTGGAAGGTGTAACAAGCTCTCAGAACTTGTGCTAACTCCCGGAGTACTTCCAGGAACGCAAGGATTTGCTTATTTATTTAATCAATGGACCGTTACGTAGATAATGTGAATGTGTATTTAGATACTATCAGCTAGTTGTCTGCTAAGCGGGTGTAATAACCGTCGCGGGCGGAGACGTCGCTAACGATGTTACTGGCAGCATGTGTCGCCCGCCTGCACTAACATCGGCTTAAGATAGTTTACACTAACTACTCATGCCGCGCAGTTACTACGTATTAAACTCCGAACAACGCGACAACGCGACAACGCAGGTGGAACACGATTACATTTTATAAGCACTCCCCTCGAGTTAGTACACAAACATCCGACGCTTAGATACAACTAAGTGATGCTGATTTCTGCGACGTTTCAGAATATTTTATGTTAATTTCCGTAGGTAGGAGCTCATCTACTTGTCCTCAAATAGATCTGTTTGTGTATCAGTCCGTCTCCACTGCAAATGTCAAAGGCCATCATCACAAAAGTTGTTTACGAAGTATTACAGTGAAAAAGAGCATTTTCACAGAATTCAAGTTCCGATATTTTCTTTACACAAAGAACTTTTTCTGAAAGAATTTAATAAAACGGCCACAAACTAAAACAAACAATGAATGCTTTAAAGTGGAACGACTTCTCACCTCTCGCCTTTCCACGAAATTCTATCGAAGAAAAACTGGAGGTCATTGAGTAACCGAGACTCTCGGAGTTGTAACATTCGTATGCAGATGACGCTCGCACCCGTCGACGTATCGCCGCCGTCACGCCGCCGCCCCGCAGCCGCCCCGCCGCCGCCCCGCCGCCGCCGGGCCCTGCTCTAACGATATGGGCCCTGAGGTACCTGGGACCCCGATACCGAGCCTATATCTCCACCGACGGAATGCAAATGGCGCGGAATGTGTCGTATATTTCTTCAGATAGAGGGCGTGAAAAAGAAAATCAAAGGATAAAAGAACTTTGTGCCCAAACAGACTTGTGTTGTTACGTTTTGATACTAGTTACGCAAAAAGGTCTCAACTTCTTTATAAATATTGCTTGACGTAGTATCAGCTCGCTAACAGACCGACTATATAAAATTCTTGTAAACTTCCCAGTAAGTAGTAGGCAGCGCTTGTACAACGTCGCAGTAGGCAGTGCCTCCTCATCACGCAGATTCCAGACGTAAAAATAAGATTAGCGTGACGCGGCACGCGACCTCCCGCACAAGCTATTACTACGAATTGAGGAGAATGGCTTCTTCTCAGTCGGTCAACGAGCTATTTGTATTCATTACGGACTCTATTTCAATTCTCTTTTGTAGTGGAAAAGAAAATCATCGATAGAACTTTTCACAACATTATAAACATTTGATAGGAAGTACTTAGAGCCCATATTGTATAGCTGAACATTTTATAACTGAACTGATCGTAAGGAGAAATCGTTGCTAACAACCGGAGGGATATAAGGAACGACATACCTACGTGGATAATAATAATTAAGTATTACATCAAACCATACGACACCTTCGGGAGATCATTAGCTTCCACTCATTAATGTCACTCACTTATCCCACACTGTTAACATTATAAATGCAAAACTAGAGCTGCCGTCTCTCGGTTATGTTTATACACTGAAATTGAAATTTAATTTGGCAGTTGTGCTGATAACTAGTTAAAGCATTTATGGAAACGAATCTTGACATTTCAGTCAAAAGAATCATCATTACAAGCCCTTGGCAACACAGAGCTCAGACATTCCAAGGATCGTATCAGCCATCCTATACCTATCTATATTTGTACACGTTACATATTGTACAACTGTTTGGTACCTAGTGCCCTGACCCTTCGAGTGAGCCTAGTTTAGTATGCAGCCCAGGCTCCGTGCCTAACAGGTGGCCAGGTCGACACTTCCAATCCACTCCGCACGGACACTGCCAGTATCAGCCCGCAACCCTTTCACCAAACTTATAAAACTAACTTTAAGGATTATGTTGTGTACTGGTATCAAGGCATGAAACCTTTCTGGAAGTTTAAAGATTCTATTTTAAAACATTAATGAATAATGAAAAAATCAAAGCCTCAAGTACTGGGGTCTCAAATAGGACAATATTAAAAATAGAGGTTCCTGTAATATAACGAAGTGGATTAAGAAAAGAAAACAAAATAGGACACTTTAGGATAATGTGAGGATGCGTGACGGGTGCTCTCGAGCGTCGAGCGTCGTCTGGTGGCGACACGGGAGGACCATTAGTCTTGTTACCGCCACCGACGGGAGGAGACAAAAACTAAAGTCCCTCTCACAGAGATAACTTTGTATAGACAACGTTTAGACACGGAGCGTCTCCACCTCGGACTAATGTTGCCAAATCTCCGCGATTAATTTGAATAGGAACACTTGGAGCGTGCGAGGTGCGTGCGATGTGCGTGCGATGTGCGTGCGATGTGCGTGCGCCGCGCGGCTGTTGTTTGTGTTCGATGATTGTTTCCTCACTTCCGTATTGTGTGATCGGCTTTTGATGTAAGCGCCTTTACAATTCCCATTCGAGTTGCTACAAAGAAAAGTTAATCAACGTGGGAGCCGATCGAGTTCTGATCATTTGCTACGTTTTCCTGCTCCGAGCGTTCTTTACTCTCATAATGTTTATGATTGCGCGGAGCTGCGGCCGCGTACACCGCGTACACCTTGCTGCCTTACGGGCCGTTTTGTCATGTCTCGTTTGAGCAACATAATTAGACATTTTTATCATGGAGTACCTGGCGTGTGCCGCGTCACCCTCCTCACGGCGCGCGACGTGCAGTGACACGGGCTGACACCAGGTGCGACAAAGCCGCCAGGAATTACGAGCGTAAAGCCTTTTGTGCGCGGACGCTTTTTTGTCGGACTGTTCGTTTGAAACAACTGGCTACAATACTCTTGTGCCGCTTAGAGACATTCGAAAAAACTCGACATTTTTAAAAATGAAAAAGGTCAGGTTTCCCCAGCGTGTCATTTGTAGTACCTGAAATTCGTTTTATACAAGTATGTAATGTTTTCAGACTACATTTATACGTCCTTTTGATGACGTCATGTGTATATTGTTTTGTTGGTGTGATTCGTTGTGCTTTATTTATTTAAGTAACATTACATGTAGTATTGAACTTATTCAGTTGTTTACACAGCCTGTGTTTGTGTGCAGGCAATCGTCGCGTGATGGCGCATGGATTGCTTGCGGACGGCGTGGTGCTGGTGCGCGGCGCTGGTGCTCGCGTCGCTGGCCGCCGCCGGCCCGCGCTACAGCAGCCGCATCGTGCACACACACGCAGGTAACGTACTACCCACCACTTACATAATTATGTAACATACATCGCGGAGTTTATTTGGCCACCGACACGTGAGCAGTAATTACTCAAGGATGGTATAAACACACGCGTCGTCTCCCCGGGCCCCGAGCTCAGGAGATTTTAATTCCGTCAGATCCCGGGACAATCCAATCAGCCGGCCCCCCCACTGCACGGTGGGTAAATGATGTTGTCCCGTTTTGCAGACGCGCCGTAGGAATGTGGGATCAAATTAATTATTGTTTGAAGCCGATTCGAGGCGTGCCGGCAAATAGGATAAATGGCGGCTTTTCCGATACACAGCTCGCCGGGTGATTCGGGTGATTCGGCCAATTTATTTATTCACTGCTGTCTCCGCACTGCCACTGATTTAGCCCCGATTTGCTCTCCACGCAATCGCTACGTCAAAGGGAAATACAGTTATCAACTGTTTTTACAAATTGTTTGTGTTTTGTGGGAGCGGGGATATACAGAGTAACGGTTTTACATTTCTAGAGTTTCGTTATTTTATGATGTTTTGGTTTGTTCAGTGAGTGCCTGTCTACATTGTAAATATCAAAAATATGTCTATACAGAACATAAAAATTTACATCGGCCATCGGAGTCATAAATAAATAATTTGATTTGAAATAAAAAGAGAGTTTTATAAAAGTCTGCGATGAACCAGGAGCGATCCGCGGCATCATAGTGGAGCCGGCGTCCCGTCGCCTGGAGCCCGTGGAGGTGTTCCTGGGGGTGCCGTACGCGGGGGCTCCGGCTCGCCTGGCGCCGCCGCCCCCGGCGCCCAGCTGGCCGGGCACTCGCCTGGCCGACGCCTTCGCCCCCGTCTGTCCGCAGCGCTATCCCGACATATCCAACAAGTAAGGACTTTGTATGTCTTGGACCTCTCAATTTTCATTGCACATTCCACAATATCTACTACTAAGCTTATAACAAGTCTCTTCCCTTATGAGAGATAGCATCTCTCGGCTGATGGTGGAGCTTTGTTAAGGACGTTAAGTGTACGATGTGGATGTGCAGGAGTGCGGCGCTGGCCAAGATGCCGCTGGGCATATACAACGAGCTGCGAGCGACGGTGCCGCTCCTGGCCAACCAGAGCGAAGACTGCCTCTACCTCAACATATACGTGCCCGGTAGCGGTGAGTTACTTCACTTGCAAACTGTGTGTAATGTATTGTCCACTGTCTACTAGTGCGGTAGTACTGATGTTGTGACGTTGCAGGCGCGCGCGGCGTGGAAGCGCCGTACGCGGTGGTGGTGTGGGCGGGCGGGCCGTCGCACGAGTGGGGCACCGCCAACGCACTGGACGGCGCCGTGCTGGCTGCGCGCGCGCATCTACTCGTCGTCACCATCAACTATAGGCTAGGATTGTTAGGTACGAAACACATACCTTATTGGCACTGGAAAGATAATAATTTGTGATTTGTACTGAAGCACTGATCGTGTTAGTTTATTGTCAATTGCCTCTAGGATAGACAGCTGGGATGATGTGTACAATGTACATTCTCTGATCAGGTTATTTAACGCCGGGCGTGCGATCCACGGCGGTGCAGGCGGCGGGCGGCGCGGCGGTGCTGGACGTGGCGGCGGCGCTGGGCTGGGTGCGGCGCAACGTGGCCGCGTTCGGCGGCGACCCGCGCCGCGTCACGCTGGCCGGACACGCCGCCGGCGCCGCGCTCGTCAACGCGCTGCTCATGTTGCCCGACAGTAAAGGTGAGCCATGGCTACTTTACAAATTGTTACGATTACAAATTAACACGTAAATTGATACTGGAAAATGACACATTTGACGGATACAGCCTCCAGTCTCCCATTCCACATCACATCACACATTTCATTAAATCTTTACGATGAAAAGAGAATGAGGCACGTTATAAACTGGAATCGTAACTTAAGTTTCACTTAACGTAGACATTTGTATGGTATTTATGTGAACTTAGCTCGCTCGTACATATTGACTGAAAGATGATTAGTAACACACCGCGCCGGTGAGGCAGACATGATTAAAATATACACATGTACAGTATATGTACAGACGAACAGACAAGATCAATAAACACAAGACAATAAGCTGCCAGGCATCATCAAGGTACATCTAATGCTAAACCAACACACGAGGTAATTTAGTCTAACAAAAATATTTACCTAGACGTGGTAACGTGCGTAATATATCTATACTCATAAATACAATTGGAGTGTCTGTTTGTAATATTGAAATAACAGCTTTTTACATATCACTTTTTTACAATATTTTCTGTCTGTTTGTTCCGGCTAATAGTTAGGAGTAACTTAGGCTACTTTAAATTTAGAAAAAAACGTTTCTGTCAGAAGTAGTCATTCTACGCGGCCGCAGTCGCAGGTAACAGCTAGTGTATACGTACGTGAGCAATATATGTAGATATATAATATTTGGGCGGATTGGCGCGGCGCACTGAAATATTCCCACAGCGATCATTTGACTGCGCCCCGCAGGATATTGCATACTGCAGCCTCACCAACACGTGCCATCAATATAAAATCAAAGAGAAAAATGTGCACAAATAAAATATGCATGTGTTTGAGCTACATATTTTATAAATACTACGTATAAATGCACATTCTATGTTTTCATATATTGAGCTATCTGTAGGTATATATTTGAGTGTCCTCCGTACCTATATATTTTAGTCACGCCATTTTAACAAACAATACTACAATACCAACTGACGTGATTTACCCTGATTTGGCATTGGTCCACGCCCAGCAATATAGTGCGTTGTGTGGCAGGGCTGGTGTCCCGCGTGCTGCTGCTGAGCGGGTCGGCGCTGAGCCCCACGGCGCTGGCGCCCGACGCCGCGCTGGCCAGGGAACACACTGCGCAGGCTCTGCGCTGCACGCCCGAAACCACCAATGACGAGAACTGGTAACTATTCCATTGGTTGAGGGTCAAAGTAGAAAAAATATAAGATAAATTGCTTATTATTTACATGTGAATACTTGTAGGTTTGTAGAGTGCATCCGCACCCGTCCACTAGCGGCACTCCTGGCAGTGGAGGCACCGAGAGCGAGGTTCCTGGCTGGCTGGGCCCCATCGGTCCCCGTCTCCCGGGACGCTGGCTCGCAAGGCCAGGCCCCCACCAGGGCGCTGCATGCCAGCGAGACCTTCCTAGACTGTGCACTCGCTGTGGTGGTCGCCACCACTGAGAGTTACCAGTTCTTCAACGAAGAAGACATTCGGCATGGCTTTGAAGAAGAACACAGGTGAGTTTATCTGTTTCGATACTTTTGTATAATAAAATAAGGTATGATTTTAATTGTTGACGTTGTATCACATCAGGAACCGCATCCTCCGCACATACGTCCGCAACGTGTACCGCTACCACCGCAACGAGATCTTCGCCGCCATCCGCAACGAGTACACGGACTGGGAGAAGCCCATCCAGCACCCCATCAACATCCGGGACGCGACGCTGGAGTCGCTCAGCGACGCCGCCGTCACCGCGCCAGCTCTGCGGGTGGCACAACTACACGCCAGGAGAGGAGCCAAAACATACTTCGCACATTTTGCACACCAGAGCAAAGACGCTGATTATCCCCAGGTTAGTTCAATATTTGATGAAATTTCTCAAAGTGAATAAAGTAATCAATATGCTAATAAGTGTCATAATAGTTTTCATCTCTTTGCAATAATAGCATAATGTGTGGGTAGTCCAATTACTGCGCGTGGGGGGGGGGAGCGACAGCCACATTATAATATGTGAATGAATTAGGGAGGTACGAGCGGCCATTAATTTCCTCACAATCTCCGTGATCACCGAATTTGTCAAAACTTCCTGTAATGAATAATTAGCTCGTTTGCATTATCACTAACGTCATAAAATTACAGTGGAATGAATATATTGTCCGTTAATGTATTGTTCTCGTTTTGTTTGTGAAAATATATCGAAGGACGGGACTGCAGGTACCAGTATAACTTTTCAGTGAGCTAACAACGACCCTTAAGCTAACCAAGCGTGGGGATTAGGACACCCCGTTAATGAATTAATTATCAATTGATGATGATAATGAGGGAAACCATTTCTCCCGAACAGCGGCTCGGCAGTGTAACAAGTGAGACCCTGCCCTACTTCCTGGGGCTGCCCCTGGTGGGCGGCATGCAGCTGGCGCCGCGGAACTACTCGCGCGGTGACGTGGCGGTGGCGGAGATGTCCGTGTCGCTGCTCGCTGCCTTCGCCAAGACCGGGGACCCCACGCCACGAGCCGAGGAGAGGCACCACGAGGGAGCCACTACCTGGCCCCGATACGAGATGAACACTCAACAGTACTTAAGTATAGGTGAGGCAGAACGTCTAGTAACACAATAACAGTTCCCCTACAACAACCACTGCTTGCTGCACTCACTCTAATATCCAATCTGTTTCATTATGTTATGCTTTCCCACATTTGACAGCGACATAACTCACTGAGTCAAAAACAGCTCCATAAATAGGTTAATGTAATTCATAGCACACGTGACACACGTCGGGCGCCGCGACTCACGACTCACGGCTCGCGCCCGACGTACGAGTGCGTCATGTGCGTACAAAACAAGGGTGAGCCGAATAACACGCAGATTTTTCATCAAGTGATCTGAGAATAAAATCTCGCTCGGCACCGAGTTAATCAGATAAGGCGCTGCTCAAAGTTTCAGCTCCATATTGTGTCGAAACTCGTTATTTTTACGATCTGCTTTCCCAGCGAATGTGCGTGTTTTCCCTTCCCCTACGTCTACGGGTTTACAACTTTTTTAATCCTTTCGTTACGGCGTTCTTACATACGTACGATACGTGGTACTGTGACCATTTATTCTCTCCTTATAGAATTTAGTTTGACCTCAGCTAAATATTCCGAGAACCAGTATATTAGTGATATCTTTTCTATTCTCGGGGTCACACAGTCACGGACCATTTGAGGGGCCGATCGAATTCGCTGAGGCCCGCTAAACAACTTTCTTCGAAATGAGATGGTAGTTTTTTATTATTTGTTCAATCATGTAAATTCGTTTTCTTGCAACCCTAGGCAATGACTGGCCGTAATGTAATATGTAGTACTTGTCGGAGGTCAATAAATATATCTACGATGTTGTCACTGTAGGTACCAAGCTCCGAGTGAAGAGTCATTACCGCGGCCACAAGATGGCGCTATGGTTGCATTTGATCCCGCAGCTGCACCGGCCTGGCGCTGCGCCCCGCCATCATCAGTTCAGGTCCATACATCCGGACATGTTTGCAGGTCAGTTCTAATTATATAGGTATATAAGTGACAGTTCTACACAGGTTGGAACTCCACACGTTACTAAGAATGTCTGGAACTTAATTTTCATAAGTTATTTAGGCTGGTGAAGGAACAGAGTTGGTCAAAGTGGATGTGTGTACAAGTATGCAAGTATGTTTCCAGAAGAATCCCCCATGTACCGCACGTGACCGCCGCGGAAGGAATTCCCAAAATTCCGCGCAACTTGTGGATAAGCGGTGGTCTGCTATAATAGTTGATGCGTTAACTTCCTGCCTCCATTGGCTTCCTGGATGTTCTCGTCGTACTAAATGTGTATGAACTGAGCACTGTCTACGTTTAGTCTAACTTTCGTTATTTTTCTTCATTAAGACATGTTATAAAGTAAGTAGAATATTTCGTACTTCAATAACAGTGGGTAATTTCCTCGGAACATAGATCGTGACGAACAAATATACAAAGGATTGTATGCACCGCGTTATGATTTAGATTTGTAATGTTTGGAGAATAGGTTTCAGCTGTAATTGGCGGTGAATAGACGGCGCTGGAAATTTGGCCAATCACCGCATAACATAGGCGCAGCTTTAATGGAAAGCAAATTGGTAACGTCTACCGTTGCTTAAATTGAGCATGCCTTATTATCCAGAGCCATTAGTGCTATTTCCTGGCGCGGCGCGTAAACGGAACGCCCTCATTAACCGCTCCCCCCCCCACCGTGTCCCCCGCCAGCACCGCTCCCCGTTATAAATGTTCAGGAACACTATGACTATAGCTCGGGCGTGAGCGGAATCAGGACCGCGAAGTTAATAACACGCGTGAGATTATATTAATTGGAGGAGACGTCACTGAAAGGATTCAAGTTTGGGAGCTCCACACAGTTTGAATACTAAATAATGGCGCAGAAGCCGAAGAGAATTCAAGCTTTAAATTTCTTCGAGCGAGACAAGTTGCCCGCGCCGGCACTACTTGCTAGGCGCCGCGCGTCGGCTTTGTTTATATGCTCCCGCAGACATTATACGGCGGTCCGCGAACCGTGCCGCGATACGTGGCTCCGGGGCTGCGTTTGGAATGTATAAAAATAAAAGTTGTCGCCAAAATATTTGGTAGACTAGTGATTAATGGCGGAAGGTGTCACGAATGAAAATAAATCGATCAGGGAGTGTTTCGGGTGGGCCGGAGCTGTTATTAATTGTCCCGCGAATGGCTGGAATTCCTCCATAATGAGCGGTATGGGAAGAATGGCGCGGTCTGGTGGCGAACAATGCGGCCCTTTGTCACGGACAACTTCACTCGCCGCGCGCCGGCTGGAGGCGGCGACACCACGCGACACACGCCGCGCGTACAATCCTCGACTATGTGTATTGTTGCCTGGGAGATATGCTCTTTATGTTCGCATGCTCGGGATTACTTTCCAAAGAATATTTACGTCCAAAACGGTCTTTAAAATGGAGCAGGTCATGCTTTGTCAAATTCGGCGGAGCCATATATGAGTCGACCCTAGCCAGGGGTCGTATGAATGTCTCCGAAGTTTTGGTGGCAGTTTTACATAAGTACGTACTACATAAGTATGTAAAATTACTTCAACTTCAAACACGTAAGAACTACTACTACTAAACTGGAACTGTTGGAGTGTGTTCTAAGAAAATATTTAACAAAATCACAAGTTTAACATCTAATGTGACTTGTTTAAACTCTTACAATTGATGCTATAGAGTAGACAGTTCTTTACTAATTGATATATTGACACACAAAAGCTACAGCAGTCCATCCGCAGCCTCCGTTTGTCCGGCAGTTAGCGCTAATTAATCTGTACGTGCTAGTGTAGCGGGCAGGGGACACACTGCACACTGCACACTGCACACTGCCCGGCGGGTGTGACTCGGCGTCGATCGCCTTTTGTTTACAAGCATTGCTCGCTAATTACCGCGGCCGCCGAGATTGTGAGGTCATCATCACTGTACTGAGTTGGACGTGTCGGCAATTGTATTTGTTCACTTTTCAATTACAGCAGATTCTAAGACACAAACCATAAATGTGACGCCATAAGTAGAGGACACCTTCAATACAAGTGTACACATACCTACATTACATACAGACATTTGTTTCCACAGTTATTCAAATGTCATTGCAACATCACTAATTCAAAGTGTATAAAGAATAGATCAACGTAGCTTCCCCAAGCAGCGTGTAGTTGAGTGGCAAACGAGAACATTAAAGTGTCGATATCTGAACCAGGAAAGACGCGGCTGGCTTTTGTTCAGTTTCCTGGCGCTGGCTCGCCGCAGGGCTGCGACTCAATGTAGACAATTTGCTGCCGACGGTGACGGCCATTCAATATCGGCACAAACGAAAACTTTGATTGGATGCCCCTTCATGAATTCCATGAGATCGTTCTTTAACAAGTCTTAAAAATTGAACCAGTCTTTCTTATTAAAATAGGATTTTGAGAATAGCTATTGGGATAATTATTTTCGCTTTTTATGACCGGATTTTTTCAGTCAGCAAAAGTTTACTCAAGTAGGTATGTACCGTACGAATACGTACGTATAGCTTTCCTTTATTCAGGTTAGGTTGAGATTCCACACTCGGCCGTGGGTCGCGAGGTCCGTGTAAGAAACAATACTATTGCACAGCTGGCTAGACATGTTCCAGTCCATCCTTAGCTTTACAATAGCGATCGCGGCGCGGGCGGCGGGCGGCGGGCGGCGCGCGGTGCCGCCGACAATCGCTCTTTGTGCGAGTAGGCACAAGTTGGGATCGCCTGCATTGTGCGCGCGTCCACCATTCATTACCAGCCTTTGATAACTTCAGGGATCGCTTTCTTGTTCAGATATGTTCTATATTGGTGAGCTATTTACTTTGCCACGCTATTGACAATCTATTGAATTTCATGCGGTTATCATATCTTGCGTGAAATGGGTAGCCGTGAGTGGGTACAGCCTCCACGTGGAACAACCGGGCGATGGCTGCGATGTTATTGTTATAGGATGGCGATTAACTGATGGCTTACTCTGCATTAAGTAACGATGATTAATGAAACTATTTAGTTCAATTTTACGAGCACAAAGTTTCCAGCCTTCGGTTAAATTTTAATGAAGTGAGTAACATTCCTGGAATCGAAGCTGGCTACAACTAGAAATGCCGGCTTTATTTAAACAATGCTGACTTATTAAAATTCCACTCAATCCTTAGGCACAGTCGCACAGCTACTGGCTGAGAACTAACATTTTTGAGCCGAGACCTAGAAACTGACATGGATCTTAATTAATTTAAATTCTTAACATTTCATTAGGGTGCGGTAAGTTTTATGTCAAAAACGGTTAATTAAAAATAAGTGGAGGCCTCGTTTTGTACTTGTTTATAATTAATTGGTAAAATATTAATTACTCGGCGTTGTTATAGTTTCTGCTTTAGTACCTGAATAGCTGAAAGTTCTAGTTTACCTTGTAATTGTGTTGTGTGTTCAGACCAAACTTAAACATAGTCCGATTAGGCAAGGTCTTGATATTTCATTCAGTACTTAGTTCCTGAAATAGGGCTAGCTACAGTACCGAGCGACACTTTGATGTTCATCAGAGCTACCTATAAGAGTAGAGAATAATATCGGGTCACATTCCATAAAAACTGGTCACAAACTGACTGTTTCTTCTTCCACTCAGGTGAGATATTCCCTGAGCTCTACACGACCACGTCGGCTCTGGATGATGAGGAGGACAGCACGGAGCCGGAGGAGGACTCTTCAGAGGTGGAAGAGTGCGAGCCGTCCCCCTCCCCGCGCCCCGCACTCTCCGCGCTGCCAGCACCACAGCCCTCGCCCAAGGAAGACTCCCTCACCAACCTGGACTCCCAGTACTACAGGTAAGTGGTTTAGCAAACTCTAGAAACAAGATTGTGTTGTGGGAATAGTTACCAAAAATCCAGTAGAGGGCGATAGATGTCCAATTACTATTTTAGTTTCACTTTGTCAGATGAAGAAGTTCAATCACTAACTTTAAGAAAACAGTTATTATCCAAAGCTACAAAACACGGACCGCAACATTAGTGTCCGCTATCCGGTCCGTCTATGTGGAGCAGGATTTGCATCCAATTAAGGGTCAAACTGTCAACCGTTGTGTAGTAGAAAAATGAATGGAAGGGCATTGAGGGTATGGTGGAAGCTGCACAAAAAGTAACGTAACGATGTTTACCGTAATAAGATAAACAAGTGACGAAAAAAGAATTTGTTGAGCTGAAGGGAGCGCCAATCTCCGGGGAGCTAAGCCAAACAAACCTTAGTCCGGGCGCGTCACAGCGGCACATTCCAACAATACGAAGTAGTCCGGGAGCCGCTGTGAAATGTTCGCTGTCATTAAGATGTTGATCCACATCTGAAGTCCCCGCCAGCTCAGCCACAACTTGCAACAACACTCCAACTTTCTCCTAGTTTTACAGAGACATTCTGCCGCGGCCGTAGCTACACACATATATACATACATACATATGTTTTTATCATAGCACAAGTTTGTTGGAGACTTGGGAACAGTGGCCACTTCCATCTGATGCTTTGTATAAGTTGTCTTGTGCCCGAACTTGTATGAGTCTCGAGTAGAAAGCGAACGGCGAGAGCAACGTGTCTGCTCGCTGGTACTATACATACAGTAAACAATGGATGTTTATGTTGTTCCATATTACGCTGTTCTTTTTTCGTTGTTGTGCAATACCTTCCATTGAATTTGATAAAGGGAGTAAAGCGGAACAGAGAGCCGATCATAGCGCACAAAGTGGTTCTCACGGGCGTTGTTAAACTTTCATAACATGTAAATGTTGGCGGGCGCTGCTCGGCGCTGCTCGGCGCTGCTCGGCGCGGCCCGCTCCGTCACCTGAACACTCTCTAAACAAGATTGATCGGAGCATTTTGTAGCGAGCCTCGTAATCTCGCTAATGTGTTTACTTACCTGTTTGCCTTCCTGAATTCTGTCCCTTTTGTCTCGCATATAATGTCTTAATGCCGGCCCATTTCTCAAGGGGAGCGTTTTTTCCTCCAGACAACTGGATACTGCTGATAATGATAATGGATCGCGCCGAACTCCGACTGAATTAACTGGCCTCTGTGTCACTCCGGAATAATGACTCTCATATTTCAATCGGATGCGATCACATAATATGTTTTTGTACATCGGACTTCAATCGGCTCTTATATCTTCAATTTGCGATTAACATAAAGCCGAATCGCTCGTTTGACCTATTTCTGAAGCTTGCGACTAAAGGGTCGAGTTCAATATACTTCAGTATTTCAGTGACGTGATACTTTATCGGAGTCTGAAATGAAAAATTCGGAGAACTATGGTAACCGACACCAAGTATACACGAGTACGATGTAACATTTACAGACGATTACATCACATTCTGAAGTTTCAATAATCGATGTTATGAAACGCAAAATAAGAAATAGGTACTTCGATTAAATGTCACGTAGTTCAAATTCATTCAGTTGTTTGTAGATATATTCACGCTGGTGTTGTTGTGGTGCAGCTACACGGTGGCGCTGGGCGTGACGGTGGGCGCGGGCTGCTTCCTGCTGGCGCTGAACGTGCTGGTGTTCGCCGGCATCTACCTGCAGCGCGGCCGCCGGAGGACCGCGCACCGCCGCCCGCGGAGGGAAGGTCAGACCTCACAAGCTTTCACAATAATTACTTCCCCGAGCCGAACTAAAGACGTCTCTAGCCGTGACCTTTCACAAGACGCTCTGAAATTGTTTCGTCTGAACGAATAAAAAACTCCGAAGTACCGCCGCGTCAACCGCTTATCTTTCCAGTTCAATGGAACGTGTCAACTGCAGGAAGCGGTTTTATTGTAAGATTATTGTAAACGATTTACTCCAACATACCATTTGTGTACGCCGTATTTACTTTTACGTGCCGCCAACATTTCACTATGAATACTCCGAGGCGGAGGAGTAAACACTTTTTTACATTTCCGCAAAAAGATGTCGTATCTAAAAACATTTTTATGAGCAACCGCTCGGCAACTGGACCGTACTATAAACTACAAACTCGATTCTCACCCAACTGCCGCAGGCCGCGGGTACAGGGGCACGGCACAGTCGTAGCGCGGTCATTTACAAACTGACTGTAATATTTCGAGGAGATCGAATTTGTTATTCATGGTAGGGACAGTAATAACTCACGGAGCCATTTTAAGTGGTGACAGAGTGATGCGAATAGTGTGCCGTTGTTACAGTAACCGTTCGCCGGTCAACTTGTGAAAGATTCAATAGTAAAATATCCGAATACGAGCAGTTTGTCGGTCGGTCCTTAACTCGCTACTTTGTAATCCAGGCCACCGCCAGCACTTGCAGTAACTGTCGGTATATCTCTAGTAAAGCGGGGCACTATATTTATGGACGTTCCCAGCGATTGGACGCGACGTGCACTCTCATTCATGTGCAGTTCAATACGGCACTCCGGTTCAAAAACCACGGAAACATTTTGTACAGCTCCAATTTTGAAATTCAACATGTTGTGTCCATGAAAAAAGGATAAAGTATTTTCTCTATTTGTCGCCATACCAGTTCTCCCTCGGCTGCGAAACATTGCTCGGCTGACTTTCGATTAATCCGATTTAAATTCGTATTTTCATTGGCAGGCAGTAGCAGTAGTCGCAGCGGCGCGTCTCTGAGCAACGAGCCGACTTCTGTCACCTCGCCCCGCAAGAGCACACTCAAGGTAATAATATCGTTTTGATCACATGCACCCAGAGCAGATCATGTCAAGTTAATGTCAGTGCATGTACTGACTCACAATCTTGGCGTCCATTAACATATCTTTCGATTTCCACAGCGCAGCAGCGAGTCAGAGCTGAAAGAGAGGCCGAGCAGCGCCGGCGTCGCGCCGCCAAAAAAACGCGTCCAGATCCAAGAGATATCGGTGTAGACGATTTTTGAACGGCCGTTAGTTGGTACCTGTGCAGTATCTGTCACTGCTACTGGCTGGTCTGCGTGTGCGCGTGTAATTACACTGTGATGACTAATCGTGTGAGTGTGTGCGTAACTGTGGCAACGAAACTTCCAATCATGTGTGATGCGACGCTACGATGTCGTGTGGCAGGTTAGTGACGCACAGGTCTGCGGCAGTGAGTACCCAGTATAAACGAACGTGTGTCTCCCTGGCTGAGCAGTCTCGGCCCACTGCTCCCGCTGCAGTGGTTGGATACGCATACAAAATATGCATTACAATCGTGATGCATGACGTACGAGTGTGCGGCACAAGCGATCTCTCTTCAGCGCTAGAATACATTGCTGGCTCTGTTCCGAGCAATCCGCTCCCATCGCGAGGTCAGTGCACAATCGATACGTGACTTCCAATTTGCACAGATGTTGTCTATGGCCGAGGGCGGTGTGTTCTAGCGTCAAGTATCTACCTCCTGACAATTACACAGTTTAGTGCAATTTACATTTGTGTTAAGTTTTTGTTATTGTTTGTCTTGAATTTATATATTGTATAGTCTACTGCAGTGTTAGTCCCTCTGTTACCAAACTGTTTTATATGATTACGTGATGATATTGAAGTATTTAATGGAATATTTGAGTTGTGAACTCTAAAGTAACCAGTAAGACCTTTTTATGACTACTCTGTACATAGTATTACTATATAGACGGATATACATACATACATAATTCTGAACTTGTGGAAGCGACGCCGAGTGGTGAACTTTGTATATAACTACTGTTAGTTTCTATTATACGATATTGTAAATATTAGATTGTGGTGGATATCTGTGAACTCTGATGATGTTATCATCTGTAAAACGAGGTTTTATTAAAGACCATTTTTCCTGACGTTCGTTATTTTATTTCAACTTTAACCAAAACAATACGCAGCCACTTTACAGAACACAATTACTTCGATGATAAGAACCTAATCTGGTGACGAACATTACAAAGTTAATTAATTTGGCAAGAGGCTCCCGTGGGGGGGGGGGTTCTAAAGGTGATTGCGCAAAAACCATAGACCTGGCAATGTAAAAGTTTTAATGGCTTAGCAAAAGTTAAAAAGGCAAAACCATCGACCAAGTATTAGAGAGCGCGCACTTCGCTCCGGCAGCCATTGTTGTGCGGCGCGAGAGATGGCACCATGTATTTTGTTAACCGCTTCAATCAGCCTGCGATACTATCAAAGCTATTAATATTACAATACAATCAAAGCTAGACTTGCTACAGAAATGAAACGTATAATTACTATACAAGGCGACAATAGCTTCCTACTACAATACCTCGAGACAAAGATATAAATACTGAAATATTTTGTGCAAAGTTAACAAAGTCTTTGAAGAGCTGTGTGGAAGTTATGATAGTCGTGGACAGCGAAAAATATGAAAGTTTCGAGACGAAGTTAGTTATTCAACGAGCTAGAACAGTTTGGAGCACCGGATAAAGATATGAATCTCTGCCAGAGATAAACTTTGAGAGTTTTCTTTTTAAAAGAGTCCCTAATCTATAGAGCCTCGAACCTTTTGAATAATTTTCCTCAATACGTTCTCTTTGGGATCTTATTTTGATCTTACCTTATTTATTTTCTACTTATTCCGGGATAAACGATTTTTGAAGATTTACTAAAAATTTCTTATATTGAAAAAGCCGAAGGGAGTTAATATTTATTTAATAGTAGGACCAACAATACCACCGTAAAAAATCTATATTTAGTTTAGTTCTCCGAACTCATGACTAAGCTGTAACTTCAAACAACTAGACTAGCTGAGTAACTAATACTGAGTACAGTATAACAGTACAGCTCTCCGAAGGGAACGAATGGCCAAGTTTATTATATTCGCGTACAAAAACAGAGGAGCAGCTCGGCGGTGGAACAATTGCTATTGAACCCCGGACCGCGCATTGTACCAACAAATGAGAGTGCACTTAATTTATGATCCTGCTCTGAATGCTGAGGATGCTGGGAGGGGCGGAGGATCATCAATCAGATCCTCCCGAGGAAGCGAGGAGGTGTCTCACGGTCATTTAAATCAAAAGAACAAGATGAACATTTTTGCACTGAATATGAATCATAACTTGGTTTAATATTGTCTGTCTTGTTCTTACGAGGGGTAATAGATATCAGTCCGTCAGTATTCAGCTCTTTTCAAGTGAATGAGTAAACCTAACGAGATTTTTGAAATCGACGCACTTAGATCAAGCGCCGTCACATAAAACTACCCCGAACGGGTTTTGTACTACAGGATTACAAAACATGTCAATGTATACTTTTATACGGCAGCGTAACGTCTGTGCAACATAACGTAATCTTCACCCCAAGAAGCGAGGTGCCCAGTTGACTCTCAAAGAGTGCATTACTGCACTTTGCATAACCCACTTCGTTTCCTACAGTACACAGTGAGGCGCAGAGTACTGAGGGCGCCCTCTATGCCCTTTGTACAGCAAATAGAATAACGCGACTCCCTTGTGTCACCTACACGCTACAGCTGACTTTGTGCCCGGTCTGCATCAGGTTACTGTGTACATTATAATACCTGAGTCGCTACTATTACATCAAACACATTGTGATACTGCCTCGTCTCCGTCTTTTTAATATAACAACCCGTGTAGGAGTCTTTCAGTTCAGAGTTATAGGCTACTTACTTATCGTCACACAGACACAGGGCAAACGATATCCAGTCGGAGTTCTAAACAGACATTATAAAAATAAAAAATTGAGGTGAGTTAGTTTTGAACAAAGCTAGAATCCTTTCAATGCCTTTTTGCAGCCTCTCAGGTGTTAATATGATCGCGATATAAATAACTTTTCAGCTAAAACTAAACTATCCCTAACTCAATAAATGCTAAGAATTTAATAGCTCGACAGCAGTATGGAGATGAAGCAAAAGAAACAATACAAGTTCCTCTTATTATCGCATGCCATTCTCATAATTAAAACATTTCTGAAGTATTTGTGAGCTACGCAGGGTGGCTGCACACTCTTTCAGCGAGTCGCGCCATGTTTCCGCTCGGCCGGCTAGCACTGGGAACAAGTTTGTCGCCGGCTGAATAATGCACGATCCGGGCACGCAAATATCTGACGACCTAACGAGTAGCTTAGCTGCGAGCACTCTCTGCAGACACGAGTTATTGAACGCGATCAGGTAGGAGACTCGGAGGACCAATGCTATATTAGGTACCTATTGAAAGTAAGTGTTGCGTTTGGCAAAAGGAATTTAAAATTCAGGTATAAGTATGAAGTTAAGTCTCAGTACGGATTCCAAAACTAACTTGACTACACGGTTTGCACAGTAGCTGGCTACCGTTCGACGCGAAGCGGGTTCGATTCCCGCACGGAGCAACTCTTTGTTTGATCCACAAATTGTTGTTATGGGTCTGGGTGTGTATGTGAACTAGTATGTTTGTAAACGCACTCACGACACAGGAGAAAATCCTAAATACAAGTGTGGGGCAACGTTTAAAAAATGAGAAAAGTTTACGTAAAAAAAATAATAACTAAGTGACATTTTTATTATTGAAAGATCATAGGACAAGATGGAATATTACTGTGATGCTGCAATGTAGTCCGTCAGCAGCCACACAGCTGGAGGCCTCGTGTCGTCTGTGGAAGAATATCATTTCGTATTTGTCCCGACAGAGGGCGCGCGGAATGTCATAAGCTCAGTGTACCAGTGTGTGTAATTGTATGTGTGTGTTATCATGGCGGGACGTGTTCATTCAGCGGCGGCTCATTACCGGACTCTCTTAATTATTGCGGCGTGTAAATATAAATCGGATTTCTGCTCGGTTTTGGGACAAATCCTTCGAATGTTTTTATGACACTTTCATAAAGAATATTTAGTATGAAGCCTTATAATGTACTAGTTCTACATAAAATAACACAGTTCTCGTGTAGGAAAATATAAAGGCCTACCAAACCATCCCACCTACACGCAACCCTATCCTAAAGCACTATATGTATTCTTCGTGTAAGCAATATATATTTTAGGGACCTTACGATATATGCCTGACTTTACTCTATAAGTATACAATGTACATCGGCACAGCTTTCTCATTTGCGAGGGCTTCAGAGGATCACAGCCACGGACATCTGAGCGTAGGAGTACCTACAGGGAGCGCACGATTTATTAAACCCAATATCTATACACATCCGTACCAAACATGAAGTCAATACTCTAATATTTTATTAAATCTCGACCTCTAATATTTCAAAACCAAACAGATGACATACAGAAAACGTCCCATTGACATAATATCCGCCACGAGTACACACACAGACATACATATATACATACATACGTAGATCTGTCGTGAAACCAAATGTCCGTAAGAATAACATCAATGCACAGTTGAGGCTCGTCAAACAATCCGGAGTCTCAAGTTATGGACAAAAACAACAGTGTTCACATATTTATGGCGGCCCTCGCGGGGTCCGGCCGAATGAAAGATGGGCCCACTTATACCCGGGCCCCTATCTATAATGTAAAGACTTCACTTTTGTCTAACAGCCTCGGATATTGCCTACACAATCCATTTATGTCTATCGCCGTTATTTGTCAGATATAGAAACTACATCCAACTTTATCCAGTATTTGTGGAGGAAGAATTTATTGATTCCCCGCTGCTAGTGGGGCTGTGTTTAATAATTACTCATTCTGTACAATGTTGCTTGCATACTGCTGCTGGTGTGGTACTCGCTGCTTTATGGCTGCTATCACGGACTTGCTTCATTTGCAAGTGATGACGAGCAGATTTATGATTCTGACTTACTGGCTACATAACTCTACATTTTTAAATCTACCTAGATAACGGAGCTAAACGAAGTATACACAAACAACTAGTACAGCAGTGAGTAAACCAAACGATGCACTTAACTAAAGTGTCTGAGTACACGTGTACAGTGTGTGTATAATCTTCATGTGAATGTTAAATTTACTTTTCAAAATGTAGTTTGTTGGTGAAGTTATGTATAAGCTCTCGTTAAATCCCCAAAGAAATGTACACGCTTCAGAAGTTTCCCCAAAGCGCCGGTGGAAGCTCTCCACGTTCAGCAGCTCAGTAAGTTGGCGGAACTTAGCGAACAAGTACCGGCGGCGCGTGGCAGCACGCCGCGAGCCCTGGACTCCCCCCCCCACGTGCCGCGAGCTCCACATATTGTACTGAACCTACGACCACTTTGTCCTAAATTTCAATTGGAATCCAATACTTCCCCATACATTCTCTCCGACTATCGATTTTTACTGTTCCGTACATGTTCAGTTAATAAGTTTAGACGCCTTGGGCTTGTACGCGGGTTGAATTCAAGTTGCTAGACACAAACTTAACGATGTCAAAGGTCGTGTAAAAGTGGGCCTTATTTCCTTGTGTGCAAGGTTGAGGGTAAGTGAACGGTGATGGAGGTACGGGAGCTGCACATCGTGGTGGGTAGACGTGCCCCGTCGGCGCCGAGTGCCGATATATTATGGCGGCAGGTCAGGGGGCTGCGACCTGATCCCGCCAGACTGATGTCAGTCAACGAATCACGAGCTGTCAGCGCCATCTGCCGGATACTATCGCACGTCTGTTGTATCACATCATGTGTAGTAATCAATAAGCTGTTCTACTTGATAAATACTTCTACAAAGTTGAAATACGCAGAACAACGGACACAGTAAACAGTTATCACAATGAATTCTTAGTAGCCATCAAGCAAACTTGGAACCAATAAACTATATTGACCATAAAGTAA
The DNA here is from genome assembly GCF_023101765.2 of Spodoptera frugiperda. NCBI lineage: Eukaryota > Metazoa > Arthropoda > Insecta > Lepidoptera > Noctuidae > Spodoptera > Spodoptera frugiperda. Next base: position 168,821 of record NC_064212.1, read on the forward strand.
ACATAGAATCATTGACTTGGACACGCGTCCATAAAAAACTTCCTCACAATGAGCACACATCGAGTACATTCGATTCAATTCTCTCTCGACTCTGATAATATAAAAATAAAGTGCAATGATAATAAACTCTGTATTACAATCGCTGTCGGCTAATCGGAGAGTTTCCGAATACCGCAAATTTCCACTATCTCTATCACATCCTGTCATACGACTTGGAACCTTATAGGAATGTCGTCAAGGGCGGTAGTGGAGTGCAGTGCGACTGGCCTGATGCCAAATTTTGTCGATTGATAGCAGTGGCTTACTTTGCCTGGAAACGACAGAATTGAAGTTTAGCATAGCTTTGTATTATATTCTGACTTCAATTGGTTTAGAACACGATTGAGTTTGATTTCAGATTCATTTCTATAAGTTATAACTACTTCAAAATGTTGATACGTTCCGTATACGTCGGAAAAAGGTTGCATTAAATAAAATATTATAAGATAAGACACTGTTAGTAGTTCATCTGGTAGGGGATCAGGTTTAATCACTCGTTGCTCGGTAGTTACAGCAGGCTCTCTGCTGAGCCCGCCGGGACTGGAACAATGTGATTATTTCTCACCCGCCGGTGCAGGCGAGCGCAGGCTGGCGAGGCACGGCTTTACACTCCACATACCTTTCGTTGCATAGGTAATTTATTGTAGCTCTACTTAGATCTTTGGCTAATCGTTGCTGTGATACGATCTTCACAATATATTTTTTTCATAACTTATATTAATCATTGTTGTTTCCATAAGATGTAATAACGTTTAGTCAACCAGTTAAATAAAGGAGGTTATGATCAGCGATCGTTTTCGATCGGTTAGTCGGTTTAATCAAAAATGCAATTATCTGATATTAGAGTAAGGTCTGTATTAAAATGCTAAGTATTTTAGATCGGGCCTTATTCATAATAAGCAGCACGGCAGAAAGGTCGGCCGAACAAAAGCAGCCCGTGTCCCCCGACAGATGGCGCCGCTGTGCGATGTCATTGTGTCCGTCATTACCACTCCACGCTCATCATATTTTACGATATCGGAAGCGTCGCCACTTGATACAAATGAAATCCTAAAACTCCACTCACTTGTAAACGTCGGCTTACATATTTACTTTAACGTATATAATGTGAAGCACGCCACAATATGGGCCATTATGTCCGCCGCCTACACCAAGTTTCTAGATTACAAAGGACTTTTTTCACAATAACCATATACGTGGAAGAAATAGGCGGAAGTTGAGCGGCGCGACCGTAAACACAAAATGTTTTATCTGCAGGAGGCGCGGGCGCGCGACACACACATACACACGCACGTACGAGTCGATGACAAACATGGCGGTCGGCTATTCATTATCCATTGCTGCAACTCGGCAGGAACCTGCAGGAGATACTTATAAAAAGCTGGCAATGGTCCGTGAAGTGAAACGTTAAGACGATTGTGGAAGCGAGCGACACTGCCAACGTCGGCCCGGCCGCCAAGTGATGCGGAAAACCGAGCACAGTCAATATTTCCCCGAGACCCGCCGCGCGGTAAATAACAAGTCCACGTTATTATCTCAACAGTTTAGCTCCGATGCTCGCCCAGGGTTCATATCGATTGGAAAAGGGATTATTTTACGTGTCTGAGCTGAAAGAACCTTACCTACGCGTTGCCATAGAAGCTATAAGTCTGAATAGAAACGATTACGTCGCAGAAAAAGTAAAGTAGGTAATTTGATACGAAGTCACTCAGTGTAATGTGTTCCCGCCATGTTGGTATTTGTCACGGCGGAGGTTGAGGTAATTTGAATGTATGAGACTGGTTCTCAAGTTAATAATAAATGTTTTGGATGATATTGTTTCTACTTCGTCGCGTTTGTTCTACCAGTAAGTGTGGTGGAACATGGTGTATCCCGGATATTATAACATGTCGCGACATATAAGTACAATCACTCCGACAGTACGACACAGAAATTGTGTAAATAGGTTCTTCAAAAATAATGCCATCGTAATCACATTGCGAGTATGAGGATGCTGGGCCATTGTGCGCCACTGAGATCTGTGTCACTCGCCGAGCCGCGTGAACTAGTCTACACAACATACTACATAGTATATTATTGTAATATTAGTTACACACGCACGCTACGTATTAATATATCCCCACAAACAACGTAATTACTTCCAAAGTTTACAAATTAATCGTGACACGAAACTATTTTGATTATATTTGTCTGATCGTGTCTGTGGCTGCTAATGGTGATGATGCTATATTACTACCTGTACCGTGTCGTCAGCGGCCATAAATAGATATTTTGCTTGGTTCCAAGTTGTGCAGTCCATGAATCTGCGATAACCATGAAGCAATTGCAAAGAGGAGATGTCTTAACAAGATTTATCTTTAACATAATGCGTGACACCATACGGGAAGCGTGGGACGTTACAAACCACTCCACGTTCCTTTTTTTCAACATGTGGTCCCAAACTACAAACACGTTGCCAGTTGTTCACATTTTAATGTGTCGCTAATAACTAATCTCCACCTTTTTACTTGTGTTGTCATAGTGCACAATCACATTATGGCATCTCCTGTTTATTTTTGCGTCATGGTTATAACTCTACCGCTTTTTCATAATAACAACAACATAAGAGGGTCAGTAATATGCAACTGAAAGAAAATCAAAAAGAACTGAATTAACACAGAGATCATCCTCATCTCCGCAGTAACAGCAATGTTAATCTGTTTACTTATTTAAGTTAAATAAAATATAAAAGCGTGGTGACGTCACCTCGGTCCGTGAACGTTAATGACTAACGCAGCCATATAATAATTTCCATCGCTCGTGTAGAGGCTGTTAAAAAACTAAGGAGCTCGTGTAATTTCGGCGGATCCCGTAATTAAGTGGAATCCCGCATAATCCCGCGTAATTCTAATATAACACCGGGAATTCCCGCCACTCGGTGTAAAATGCGCGGCCAACTTTTTTATTAATGAATTCTATTTTTTGACGGGAATTTAATTAATTAGAGGATGCTGGGGAGATGCGGGCTCTCGGGGAAATGCGACGCGTTTTAGATATTATTGGAGAAACGATGTTTGTACACACAATGTACGGCACACGTGTGGCGCAGCCTAGTTCCAGCGCTCTATCATTGTACAATGTTATTTGATAAGTAGGCGTATTGAGTTCTATCCAGACAAGATGGCGGGGATGATAATATCGAGTGATGTAAAGCCTCCAGCGTGGTACATACGGCAGCTACTCTCGAACAAATCTCTAGTAAATTATTCCATCGTTAGTAGAATTGAGATTCCTGCCCCGTCCCTGTGAACTCCAAACTCGCAACACGTAGCTGATCAACGCCACTCTGGGCCGACCTCCTCTAATTTTTAATAAGATTACACTTCATTAAAACGTATCCCGCGTTAATCAATGGCTGGATTTAGTCAGTTATTAATTTTTGGATATTAATTTTAAAAGAATTTTCCTTCTCTTTATTTACCTTCCTAATTTTATTTATTCAAGTACTTAGTGAGTAATCATCAAGAAAAATTAGTTCTTTCTTTCACATTACCGCTTCAGCTACACTATTCCCTCTTGTTCGTCTTAATAAAAGTAACAAATTATTTTAAATATTTTATTGTATGAGAGTGCGATATTAATCGCTATGCGCTTTTTGACAAAAACGTAGATGAGTAGGTACACATATACCTGTTCGTCACACTCGTGCAAATAATGAACGCTTGTAAAGTTTAGTTGGACTACATTTAGGCGCGCGGCGTCGCGTGACAAACTATGTATGTCGGTCGGGCTCGCTGACGTGTACAAAGTGTTGCCATGTCGAACACAACATCGTTTGTGGCCAGCTTTATTAAAATGTTAGTAAAAGCCAGCGCCCCCCGCTTCCGAGCGACTTTACGAAATTGACACACTTTGCAAAATATCAGCACGAGGTGTCTGCAGGCTGCACGGCAGCGCCATGTTGTTGCACACAAAGAGATTGTGTGAACTATTTACCTACAGGTTAGTGGTGCCTGAAATGTGGTTATTAATTTTATAACAATCAAGCTACACGTATAGCCACAGGGAATACTTGTATTGTTTACTTACTTTACAGTAAAATCTTATTAAATGTTTAATATCAACAGCGTATTATCATTACAGTTAATATTTTCTTTCTTAACAAAAACGTAAAAATAAACAGAGACATTTGCGAGCTTTTAAAATGCAAATATACTTTACTTACAGTTTTTCTAACAAAAAGCTCTCATTGTGAGCTGAAAATGTTGTCCATTTCGTGCTAACACTGAACAACTGAATAACTGGGTAACCGCTGAAAAAAGCCGCAAACTGCTTCAATTAAACGTAACGCCCGCGAAAACTTGCAAAAGCGAATATTAAAACAATCGACGCCTCAATTGAGAGGGTTTAATTAAAAGATGGCCGCACAGCATCAGCTGCCAGAAGGACTACTCACACAACTACTGCATTAGACCAGTGTCACATATAGTGGGAAATCTTAAACTCAAACACTTAATGTTTCTGCAAAAGTGTATATCTATACAACAACCCGAGAGTATCGAAGTCACGAATATAATATTCAACATCAATATCGACCAATAAACCAAGTGCAGACATCACATCGGCCTTCAGCAACTTGTCAAACTTCGACAAATCTAAGACAAAAGTATAAAATAAACTGTTTAACATTGACATATTGTACTACATTGATATACACATAGGTAGTCATAATATCAGTGTGAATATACGGTGAAGAGTTGTAGTTGAAATCTTCTTGCCTTTTTCTTGTCAGCGTGTGTGATAGGCTGCCGAAACTATTACAAAGCACGTAAGGATCGTGAATCAACCTTTTGCATTTACCCAGTGAGTGTAGTACCAGCAGCGCGGCCAGCCTGGTTGGCGGCGGGCCAGGGTGACACTGTGGCTTGGCTCCGGGTCAACAAACTGTTAGGTCCTAGTTATTAATAAAGATTTTTCTTTAAGGAAATTACCTACAAACTGTTTTGGTAAATAAAAAGCAAGTAAATTGATCCCACACAGACGTTATCACGAATGTTACAAAAATATTGCTCCAGTCTTATCTCTGTAAATATAAACAATATAATCATTTATTATCTCCACGCAAGGAGGATGACTGTCATTTTGTTTTAACATTACCAAAATAACATCAAAAAAGGCGGAATAGGAAAGCAATAGACTACTATCACATAATTTATTTGTATGAAAACTTCACAAAATAACGTAATCATAACTTTGTGTTGAGCAGCAAACTTTGGTTCTACAATTACCGTGTACAATAGAAACAGCACTTGTGCAGCAAGTAGCAAAGAGCCGAAAGATGTACAATCAACAAGGAACCATAAACCGCTACAATAATGCTGCCCACACAACGGACGACACTAAACTCTAATAAATATATGATGAAAGACAAATGGTCGTGTGGTATAAGCTCATGAGTCTAGCCCCCCCACTCGCCTGGCAGCTGTCCAATACGACTGGACAAAAATGTCCAGTGACAAGTAACAGACGCTGCGCTGATGTTGTATGCATGCTGTGATTTGTTCCCACTTGTTCCTCGAATGAATAAGTGAAGTAGAATGAGACGTGTTGTGTCTTATTTTGCAATAGCAAATCTTATGCCTCCTCGATATGCGACAGTTGGGCCAATGAGGCAACATATTTATTTACTTTATGGACAGAAATGTACAAACATCGCATAGCCCAAGTAATTACTTTCACATCATTAGCTAACGCGACTATTCGGGATTTAGGTCAACCGCACATCACAACTTGATTCGGCACCTCGGAGACCGTGAGATTGTTCCCAGTGAGGTACTTACAGATAGACAATCCCGACAATCCCGACTGTTGTACACACGGAAATAAATATGGCGGCCGCACTGACACGCCTGACAGATGTCAACTGTCAACTGTGACGTCACAATATGTCGCGAGATGTTTCTCTGTGTTGTTCTCTTGTTACAATATTATTACATATAATCTGTTCAAGTACTCTGATGACACATCAAGTAATTTGTAAAAGTCAAGATTAATAATTTTATACGAATGGTTATAAAGTTTTTCATCTATAGATGCAAGGTATTTCAATATTATTCAGCATGTGTCGACTTCTTTGAAAATGTCCACGTGCAACAGTTGGCGTCTTGTGACTGAGATGGTGATGACGATGATGGTCTATGGATTGTCTCCGACTCTACCCTGGAGAAAACTTCTTGAGAGTCAGAATAAATCTGTTTCATATCTAAAATATTCATAAACAAAATATTACGAAGAATTTTGTTGTAAAGAAACGAAAAACTAATTCCTAAAATGTAGACTAATGCTGTTATTAGATACACTGATACACACATAATAAATTCATGAAGTATGAACGACGACTCCATGACTCCGCTAGTCGTGAGAGATTATTTGAAATGAGATAAAAGTATTTGTTTACTGAAAGCAAATGTACTGTTTCAGTATTTATTTGTTGAGGCCGCTTTGGTGTACAATGAAAACAATTGTCCATTTCGTACAATGAAATTATTCCTCACCACCAAAATTATTTATTTAGACGATTTACGGACATTCCAAATTAAATTTAATTCAATTACAAATTACTTAATGCTAATGAATTGACACTTACTACCGCACTCACAGACATTTAATGATTACTTAAACTATTTATTCCTCAGTAGCGATGTTGTATCGAAAACAATTGCTAAGAACTAGAACAAGTAATCATTAATTGACTTTGAGTATGGCGGTAATTGCTAAGTGTTAAAATGTAAAGTAAAGATTTATTATTTGTCTTATCTCAATAAAGTTAAGACAAATAATAAAGTTAATAGTTAGACCGCACCTCGGTTGGCGCGGTGGTTAAGTAACGTGGCTGCCATGCAACGTTCGATTCCCGCACGAAACAATCTTTTGTGTTATCCACAAATTGTTGTTCCGGGTCTGTCATCTGTACGTGAAATTATATGTTTGTAACGCAATCTATGTCACAGGAGAAAATTCTAGTGTGGGGAACCTGTACCTGTACTAAAAACACTCAGTGTGGAACTGAACCAGATGAAGTCAGAAACACAATGTCTTTCCAACAAGTAATAATATTGTCGAATAATTTAATTCTGTCTCTTCTTCGACATTACAACATATCACAACCGATTAACTACAGCCGATTATTTTCCAGCAAAAATAAACATTCAAATTCTGTATAGCGACCGTCAAGTACGCTGGTCAATACTGGCAACACCGCGTTAACATTAACAAGTTTTATCTCTTTTTCAATGTACACATATGTTTTCGTGGCTTGAATATGTTTATGAAGTGATATTGCTTGATACTCTTCAGGAACCAGGTAAACTTTGTCATCTAGTTATTGTCAATGAAGTTTGACTTTCCGTCCACTGTTGGTTTAATTTGAAAAGTAAATTTTAGTTTCTCCATGTGACAGTTAAGCTATTTTATAGTGGCTTGATATACGGCACCGTCAATTAAACACATTGAGTTTCTCTGTAAATCAAAGTTTTATTTCAGTTAATCTAAGAAACAAATCATGAAACAAATCAAACAAACATTAACTTACATACCTGTAAATCAAAGAAACGACATTAAATGTTATTATTCCGGTGTCGATTTCTTATTTTATTTAAAATAGATATTAACTTATTCTTTGTAAAGAGAAATTTTTCTTATTTGACATTAACAAAATTGACCGTCACAGTTTACTCTTTCTTAAATACTCTAAACTACCAAAGAGTTGCTATATTGTAAATTCAAATAAAGGAAAATAGTTTTCTTTACATACAAATGTATAGAGTATTGAGCAGTGACTGGGTGACGAGTTGAATTTTTATTTGTAAAGTTACTTGTATCATCTGATTACGAACACCGGTGAGTTTAACATAACAATTATATGTGTAAAAATACCCTAGTTTGTGCAAATAGTTTATTTCACACAACACCGGATGATAAGTGCCGTAGATAAACTTATCGGAGTTCACTGAGCACAGCGGATAATGGCGATACTCATTATTTGTGTTATCTCACTTTAATTACATAAGTACCACACAGCAGCTAGTATCATTCATCATTTCACAGAGAGACGCCGCTCGGAGCAGATATGGCGAAGGTAGCTGTGGTCACCGGCTCCAACAAAGGGATCGGCTTCGCTATAGTCAAGGGGCTGCTGAAGAGGTTCGATGGCGTGGTCTACTTAACTTCAAGAGACGTCGCTCGAGGGCAGGATGCAGTCGCCAAGCTGAACGAGCTCGGCCTCCACCCGCAGTACCACCAGCTCGATGTGACTGACAGGGACAGCGTGGCCAAGTTCAGGGACCACATCCAGGAGAAGTACGGAGGCATCGACATACTCGTCAACAACGCAGCCATCGCCACCATCGAGGACCGCGCGTACGAAGCTTCTAAGGCAGTTGTACACATCAACTACTTCAGCATACTGACAATCCAAGAACTGCTGTTTCCCTTGGTCAGGAAGAACGGCCGCATCCTCAACATATCCAGCGACTGCGGACATCTGTCCAACATACGCAACGAGTACTGGATCCAAAGACTGTCCAAGAAAGACCTGACAGTAGAAGATGTCAACGAATTCGTCAATTGGTTTTTGGACGGAGTCAAGAATGGAACCTTCGACTACGGGGACATAGCTGATGGAGGAACCATTGCCTCGTACAGGGTGGCCAAAGTGGCGCTCAGTGCGGTCACCAGGATACAACAGAAGGAACTCGAAGCGAAAAACATCTCAGTGAACTCCATGCACCCAGGGCTGGTGCAGACCGACATGACGCGGGGCGTTGGCTTCTACGACACCGACCAGGCGGCCGACACTCCCATATATCTAGTTCTAGACGCTCCCGACACCCTCAAGGGAGCCTACGTATGGTATGACAAACAAGTGCTGGATTGGTTCGACTACAAAGCTGACTATTACTTTAAAATCAAAACCATGATAAAGTAAACTGAACAAAATGTGACTACAGCAACAAATCAAGTGTAATGGCGCGGTGTTGTATATTTACTTATATAGCTGAATAAATATTACGTTACATTTTATTGGAAATTATTTTGGTGAGCATGACGTGTAAAAATGGTGCAACTTAAATTTCTCTTTGTTTGTGAAATTAATTACTGCTCGTAAATTATATCCGGTTTTGGACCTCTACCAATATAACTCACAGCCCCGGGGTGCGTGAGCAGCGCCATGACTACCTAGTGTACGCGGGTGCCCACTGCAACATTATTGTCAAATGTAATTCTACAGACGAGATGTGGATGATACAAACGCAAATTGTAAAATAGTGATCGTATAAAATGTGACAATAAACAAGTTTTAGTTGGACCCTGTACGAGTTACCGTTACCAGAAATATATGATTTACTTGTGTAACCAGAAGCACATTCCTTGCGAAATAATTTGTTTCACGGGGCTTTGATGTTTGTCTTCCGAAGTTTTGATTAAACTGAAACAAAATGTTACGCGCGTAGGTACAACATGTCGACGCGAACTGTAATCAAATAAAATATATTTACTGTATTTGTCTTTTGTGTTCGTGAAATATTCGTTGACTAGACTTTATAAAACTTTATATCTCTGGGAACAATTATAACTTGTACGGTACTTGGGGAGCTTGTGAAAATTGCGAGAAGTCGAGGTTTGAAAGTTGAAAAAAGATTCTTAAAATATCTTGAGGCTACGAAACATTCAGTAAGTACATATGAGTGTAGATTTAAATCATAAATAAAAGTTGTTTTTGTTGAAAAGTACTTAATCATTCTGAGAATTGAGTTGAGAAAACCGAAAGTTAAAGATCCACTAGAATACTGAAGTCAATTTAGTTGCCGCGTGAATAACACTAGTGTCTGCGGCACTGATTCCCGGGAGATGTGTGCCGACAGCTATACAGTGAGCGGCACATACAAGCCAGTTCATACAAACAAATTACATAATTTACGTTTATAATACCCACTTGTCTGGCTCCATTCACGATGTAAGCGTGTTTGCGGCGCGCGGCGGGCGGCGGGCGGCGGCGGCGGCGCGGGGCTCCTGTTTATCTGCTAAACTTTTGATTAAATCCTAGCGAAACAATAGTGATGTACTCCAATAACACAAATTTAAGCTTGTTAGTTTGTTTTTTGACTTCCTGAATACGATCTGCGGAGTATAATTAGTGGGTAGCATGGTTTACTGTTGCAGCTTCTATCGGGCCGGTACTCAACGAATTAACTTTACAGATAAACCTGGATGAAAGTGCTGCTTGTTTAAGTGGAGGTTTATTTATGTTACATGAAATATATTACTTTGTATTTGAGTAGAGTTGAATACATTCGCCACTACCATCGGTTCACTTCTCGTGGGTGCCGTAAGAGGTCACCTAGGTACTTTTAGTACTCTCTGTAGTAATGTTAGTAGTACCTTTTAGACTGCGATCTCTAACTAGTCTACCGAGCGTGGAGATCATGGCAAACCCTGCTTGTGTAGGAGAGGTTTACAGTCTAGCAATGGACTGTCACGCGCTGTTAACGACTTCAATGCTTTAACTGTCTATGACTAACTTTGAAAACATGCACATTGTATGTACAACAGTTTGATAAACGCTAAATAGCACAAAACTGCCATGACAAAATTGATAGACAATTCTTATCATACCATTATAACACAAACACACATGACATACAAGTGTAGCACAGGAACCGTTGACACAGTAGTCTACATAGTCGTCACGTATCAGGACCCAGTGGAATGGATCCTGCCTCGATAACTTAGCACTGCTATAGTAATCAGGGAGCTATCGCAATCAATAGCAGAGTGCAGCCATTATGAGGCACTCGCATAAAACACCGCTCTTAGATAACGCACGAACCGATCAAACTCGTCCCATAACGATCCATTGCTCGCTCACTATGAATTATTCATGCCACACCGCACAGAATACCATTAACGCAGCTCCATGTAAGTGCTGTATGCTCTTTATGTCGTTTTACAACAATGTGTTGTAAGGAAACAAAGTGTAAGACGCGACTAATCATTGGATTAAGTTCAAAACTAAGTGTTATACAAATAAGAAAAATACCAACCAAAACTCGCGGGCATAGCGTACAACAGTCACAATTGTGATGACTTTCAAGTTAAGCTTTGAGATGGTAATCCAAAAAACAAGTTTGATAATGAACTACATTTTCTAGGAACCACATAATAACACTCGGTGTTATCCAATTTCAGTATTTTTAATACAATCAAAGTACGTTGATAACGTTTAAACCACGGGCAGGAGGCGGGCGGGGCTGTACACCGATAAATCGAATCACTGCGGGCAATTTGGCCTGAAGCCTATTTCCTACGTTTTATTAGATTTTATAAATAACTGCACGAGTATTGCAATGAAAATATTTCATTTGTACAACTCAATAATACATATATCAAGTTGTTGGTTAAAGTAACCCATTCCGGAACCAGGGAACCAGATATTATTGTTGCGAAATCAAACAGTTTCAATACTTTTCATGCACAATATTGTGGAACAAGGTTAATGATTACTACAAATTACATTAGCTGCTGTTGATAAAGAAGTATGCGAAAAACTGGTGTCTTATCGTGAATTCACTTTTTTGTGAAGTTTATCAGTAAGTAGTAGTTGTGTGTCTGTTCAGGTGTTCAGTTGTCTAGCCGCTCCGATAACGTCTGCACCCAGACATGGTTAAAGTGGCCGTGGTCACCGGCTCCAACAAGGGCATCGGGTTCTCCACTGTGAAGGGACTACTGCAGAGGTTCGATGGAGCAGTTTTCCTCACCTCCAGAGACGATGGCAGAGGCAAGGCAGCTGTCGCTAAACTGAATGCACTCGGTCTGTATCCAGAGTATCATCAGCTCGATGTGACAGACCGCGACAGTGTGGCCAGGTTCAGAGACTCCGTGAGGGAGAAATATGGCGGCATCGACATCCTGGTCAACAACGCAGCCATCTGCGACTGCGCGGACATGCTGCACCTCTCCTACGAGGAGAGCAAGAACATCATCGACATCAACTACTTCAGCCTCTTTATCATCCAGGAGTACTTGTACCCGCTGGTCAGGAACAATGGACGCATCTTGAACATCTCTAGCAAATACGGACATCTGTGTAACGTGAGGAATGAATACTGGATCAAGAGGCTGTCGAACAAACATTTGACAGTGAACGATATTAATGACTTTGTGAACTGGCACCTGGATGCCGTGAAGAATGGTACCTTCAACAGGGCGGATTTTGCGGAGGAAGGGGCACTTGCAGCGTACAGGGTGGCGAAGGTGGCAGTAAGTGCTCTGACCTTCATACAGCAGCAGGAGCTGTACGGGAGGAACATCAGCGTGAACTGCATGCACCCTGGGCTGGTGCGCACCGACATGACGAAGGGTGTCGGCTTCCTGGACGCAGACCAAGCTGCAGAAACTCCTCTCTACTTGGTGCTGGACGCTCCCGCTAGTATCAAAGGTGCCTACGTCTGGTATGATAAACGAGTTCTGGACTGGTACGACCATAAAGCTGATTGGTATTTCGAATCTATAAGTTTTTCACAATAACTGTTGAGTCCATTGAGTACATCAGGCGAATTGCTGCAGGCACAGAATTTTTAATTAAGTTTTAGCAAAATGTGAACAAATAAACTGAGCTAAACTGAAAAATGTTTATCAAAAAGTAGTTATTTATTGTAGTGTAGTGTTATTTTGTTCTGTTTAAATTGTCTATCTATTAGAATGCACCTCGATGACGCCATCGGTGGAACAATGTTATCGTTACATTATGGAGTACCTATTGACTGGCAATGATTACATTTCAGATCGTACCAAGTACATCTTTGAATTGTCAGTGCTTTATTTAGTACTCAGTATAATTATATCGATATCAGCTCTAAATTGAATCGAATTTAATACCTTCATTAATGACGAAGTGAATATTACTGTCAATTGCCGCCGGACATAATTCTAAATTGCATAACCAGAACAGGACTTTAATGCCCCAGTTGTGAATTTAATCTATTTTCAGCTGTAACTAGTTACGATAAAACCACAAATAAAATATCCAACTGAAAGATAGTGCAGCCCCTCTGTGTTACATCGTACATCACATCAATAACAAAAACACTCGTTTTCCTTCGCGCTACAACTCTCTAGACGAAAGAAAATTACTTTAGCAACCGATAAAGACAAATAGGCTTCCATATAAATGTAGTTGAGCTAAATGAGTTCATTTGGCGAACCAATCAGCATTAGGCAGTTGGCTCAACATGGCCGCGCGACCAGCGGCGCGGTGTCAAGTTCATCGCTGGTACTCTTCGAGGATAACATCGTGTGTGACATCTCTCGCTCCGTGAGCGCCGCGACGCACGACAATCAACATTACACACATTAGTGCACACTGTTCCTTGCACATATGTACATACATGTTCATTATTATGTGTATGTATAGCTATGAATTTGTTACTACTGTTTTGATAAAGTTGATGGTATCGATACAGACTAAGTAGGCGCCGAACAAAAGCAAATAATGTAATGAAATCATATGTTATTGTCGGCCATTGCCGCGCCTCGACACGCCCGAACGGTTCAATCAGTTTGATACTCCGCAGATAAGTCACAAAACGATTAAACTAACATTAAAATACTAAACTTGTACAATAACAATAATTCAAACTTTTCCTTCTTCATAAGCAATTTCCCGAATTCACATGTCTTGAAAACATTTGTAGCATTCGAAACTGAACCTTGTTAGACGTGGCGAAGGTTTAAACTTGTGTACGTGTGCGGTGTAAAATGATAATACCCAAGTGAATATTAACGCGACTGCTAATGGAGTAATGGCACTCGTACATATGAATAATTCACGTATCGAATTAAAGCGAGCCAACTTTTGTTCTGTTTACACTGGAATTAAAAAGTTTCCCAGCACGAGTGACGCGGGAGGGAGGGAGCGGTGCCATTGAATTTACAGAAGCGGCAATTTCCGTAGAAAAGGGAGTGACACACGGACAGCCTGCTGCGAGCGTACCCGCGTGCTTCTACTAGGCTCATGCGACCACGACCTCTCATAACCAAGTGAGAGAGGTCGGACTCTCCCTACTCGTAATACAACGAAGTGTTATTATATTCTGTTATCAATATTATGAACAAATGAAAGGCTCGCTCATTATAAATCACATTACGGCAAACTCTGGTTATTTGATTATCTTCACAGAGTAAACAAACATGGAATTAAATTAGATTAGCGATAATTTATGCATCAGCTTATCATTTTCAGGTACGGGCAGCGCGATAAATCAGCGCGCCACTGCCAGTGTAACCTCGCCGTTATATTAATTAATGGCTAATATACAACTAAATTATATTATTATTCTGATAATCGGTTTATGCTCGTTATATTAATGGCTATATTAATCTCCAATGTAGGCCACTGGACGAACTTTTGTTCACAACATTAATCATAAATACCTCAGTACTAGATGCCTTGTAATCCACATTCCCGTTCAAACTACGTTTCCGTATGTTCCGCGTGTGTGCAAACGTAATGTGATGTGGTTATGTCAAAGAGTTCGCAACGAAATTAGATGTGAGTCGAGAGGTCTGCCATGTTTTGTGATAGTAGGCGGCGGGGGCGCGGGCGCGGGGCGCGGGGGCGCGCTGCATTGTGTGATCCTGGTTAACCTTGCCCCGCTTACGTATTGACGGGTGAATACGAGCCTGCAGGCGAGGCTCTCATCAATACTCGCCCCAACATGAAAGCTGGGAACTTTGAGCTTTCTTGTCGGGGCTCTAAACTCTTTAGCAGTTTGAAGAACAAAATAATAATATACTATACTTATATACATTCGTCCTTGTTGATATTAAAATTGAAAAAGAAAACACTTTGTTATCTCAGACATGGAAAAAACACAGTACCTAATCAATACGGAGACAATTGTCTAATTCCCGCTGGAGCAGGACCGTCTGTGCCGACATCACGGGCTGGAGGCTGCACAGTAATAACTTGCAAAGTAAAGTAAATAACTTTGCCACAAGCTGCTTGATTGATCTGTGAGAAGCTATTAATTCCTAACTACTAACTAACTATCTACTGGCTGCTCAGCATCACAGGCTACGACTAGGAAGCGCATAATAGACTACCTTGTAAAATATGTGTATAAAATAAAATAGCGTTCTATGTCGGACAGTACAGCTTATCTCACGCTGTAGAGGGTAGCTAGACTACAGTAACAGTTGTTAGTGAGTGGGAAGGTTGATTGGATGTCACCATCCTGTGTACCGATTAACGTAACACGAGATCATAAGGACCAACAGCTTTATCTATCACACTAACAGTATGGATCCATAGTTATACGCCATTTTACTACAATAGTGTATCTAAACTTTAAGAGGCTCCTATTTATTCCCTAGAGAAATAATAACCATTCTATTACCCTTACATTTTTATCGTAAAGTTTACAACGAAGAGATAATATCAAAACGAATTTACTGAAGGCAACCTTTTATTTATAAGTTTAATATTCTTTAAGGAACGACCATTTATCTCGGTTAAACTTTATTCAGAGGATCCTTATCGGGTTATGAACCGCGGTACCGGCGGACACGTGCTCGTAAATTGAGTTAAACAAGCTGTGGCCACGACTGCACTTTACCCACGGTGCTAAAAATGTAGATTTAAACACAAAATGTGCATAATTATGCAGAAATTTGCATAAGCAGCCGACGCTTTTTATGCGACTCGTGAATGTACTGACCAGGTGTGGGCCATGTGAGAAGCTGTGGCGACTGGCCACTGCGGATATGTAGCCTGTGGGACGTCTTCTAGTACATAGCGGACATGTCGTCTACTTCGTAAGGATGGTTGAATAAATAGTAACTAATGTGTAACTCGAAACGTGTCCATGATCGAATAAAGTGTTAGTTGTTTATTGGATCATTGATATTGGCTTTTTATTATACAGGACACAGTACACTACATATGGGCTAATCAACACATTAACACATAGTTGAAGGCCAAGTCACCCTCCGGTCGCCTTTACTTCGGCGCGTATTTACAGTGGAGCCCGCAAATGTACGAGTGACGGGTTTATGCACGCGTGACGACCCAGCCGGGAAGGGTTGCTGGGGGGGAGGGGGAGTAGTTTATAGATAATCTTTAAATAAATACGAAACATGCTTTTTACGAGCGATTTATCTTTATCCCATATCGTATCTGTCCCGTATTTATTTGTGTACTTCACTGATTTGAGGACACTTTTGTTTACATTACTGTAGCTTATTTTTTCGAGGTAATTTCGTGACTTGAGTTTGTTAAAGACTTTGAACAAATGAGCATAATTACAATTGTTGACAGAGTTAATAAGCAAGATACTCTTACAATTAGTAAGAAACGAACTGTTAAAGATGTCAGTGAGACATTATGTTACTGATATACCACTACTACAGTCGCGAGTGTCGCCGAAGTAAAAGTATTCGCTCACATAACAAGGACCTTGAACATGACTAGTAAGACACAGTTGAGAGCAGTGCAGACTCAACAATATTGTCAAGTGTAGGAAATATACAAGTGTAGCATCAAGTGTAGGAAATATACAAATGACATAAGTACTAGTACTTCAAACCACAGACATGCTCGTGTATAAACATAAATACAGTTAAACAAAATATTGTGCTTACATTTCGATCTGTCGTCTGCTTTTAACTGCTAAGCGTCGAGGAAACGTTGCTAAAGCTACGGAGCTCGTAATTTCCACGAAAGTGTCGTCCTATAGTGTACTTTGTTCAGCAGTGGACGGTGGGGCTGACTCGTTCCCTGCATTTAAAAGTATTTGCAAGACAAACAGCCGCAATGTTAATGACGTTCTGCGGTGCAAACTAAGTATACTAAGTTTGTATAAATAGAATATTTATACACGCTTTGAAAGATACAAAATACACGCTGAGATGGGTAGTGCGGGTCCCGCATTACTTACGGAAGTGTATGTAAATCGCATGTTTAGCTCGCTAAGGCTTATTAGCTCTGATATAAAACACAAGGAACTATAAATCTAACCACCCCTTCGACATGACGTGCCCTCAACCATCTGTCTTACAGGCGAGCGAGGGGGAGCGACGGGCGGCGCGGGGTGAGGGGGGGGTAGGCACGCGTAATAACATGATATCAGAGCAAAAGTCAGTTCCCAGCAATAACTGTGTGGTTCCATGTCGGCTACTCCGATTGATTGACGTTCGATTAACAATCACATACTTCACTAGAAATCGTTTATATTGCTATCTTCGGGAACTGCTTCCATATTATGTACACAACATACATATATACATATATACAGTATACATATACAAACTGTATATTTTTACTTCACAGAAATTGTGGTGAAAGAGGATTTGTATCTGTTTATTGATTTCATTCGACTTTGTATATCTGCTGCTCGTGTACGCGACTCAAAAGAATTTATTTCAATAAACATTTCGAAAGCAATTCCCCTGAAATAACAAGAGCGGCTATAAAATTACTACGAAATTGTGGCTCCACGATTGCCGTTTGACTTTTTCCTTCCATAATGGAAAAAGGCGCGGCAATGTGACGCGGCCGCCATTTTTGCATAATTTGCAATCCCGCACCAGTATTGACGGCAATCTAATCGCCGAATTATTTCACAGTCCACGAGAGGAGTTACCGAAGTTAATATCAGGCCGGAGCGCGGCCGCGTGTTTTGATTAGCTTTTTATTTGAATGGCGGACCATGATAGAACTTGCAGATATTCAAATGTCACGGAACCTGCGTCTTTGTCTTTGTGATTGATTTACTTAACTGGACTTCATTTCCTGATTGCAAGTTAGAAGGTGATTTGAATGTGCCCAGCGATTATATACCTAAGTAATAAAATTGTCCTGATTCTATGTCCTGAAACCAGAAATTCTTGCTGAAAAAATGCCGATATATCGAGTAGGCATACATTAGACACACTATCTCGTTTTTGTTTTCGCCGACTGCTGACAAACAACAAAGATATATCGATGAGCAGCAGACTCACATTCCTGTGCGCCCCGGCGGCGGGCTGCGGGCTGCGGGCTGCGGGCTGCGGGCTGGCTCGACACCTTCCTGTTATTACCTCAATTCCCGAACTATCACGTTATACAACCACATATTATTCCATGGGAGCGCCATTTTGTGGGCTCCGATACTAATGCGTGTCATTTGTAGCTCGACACAATTGTGACACATTCGGCAATAAACAACACAATATATCTGATACAGCGCCGTCATAACTCCGTCTGAGTCAGTACTTAGTCACTAGAAATGTAGGCTTTAACAGAATTTAGCTCTTTGTTAGGTACTGAAATGTTGCAATGTATGTAACGTGTTGTACGAACAGTAAAGTACTGCTGTCCAACCAGCGGGGGTCGAGTGTGAATTAAAATGTTTCTAAATCACATATAAAGTGTAACAGTGTCTCGCAGTGACCGCATCCTTGTTGTGTTCCCCCCCCCCCCCCAGTTCGGTTCCGTTAAATAAGTTTACCAAAGAAGTTCCCGACGCGCGCGGCGCGGGCAGTAGGTGCGACACCTCAGTAATTACTCCCCGGCACTATTACTATCCCGATGGCTTCCGTAATTACTGGCCGGCGTCCCTCTTTGTCTTAACTTTATTACTAGCAATAAACAGCAATATTACTTCCAAGTAAGTGTTCCGCGAAAAGAATGTTTTCTTCAGACAACTTAATTTACTGTTACACAGTACTTGCACCACGCCATTATGGTTGTATTTCATTTTAATATAATAACCTCTTTAGTTAGGAAACTGTTATTTCCTTCGTGCACTTCCAACGTATTAATTAATCAAACATTACTTTGTCATGCAGCACTCGCGCCGGCCGCGGCCGCCCGCCACCAGAAAACATTTTGCACCTACGATAGCATGCTGCCTGCCCAGTGCCCACTACACAAAGTCTACAAATTGATTTGTGAGCCTTATTTTATTATTTGATTCCGTCTGTGGACGTTTAAAGCCGGCACACAATGGGAACAACATAATGCCCCAAACAGTGAACACGTCAAACATCAACAAGAGGTGAGTATTTAGCAACATGGCCGCGCGCGGGTAAATAAACTTCTTTCAAATACTCCCTTTGAACGTGTACATAAATGATTAACAAACCTCTAATTAGTGGCCAACAAAATGGCCTCTTGGTTATTTGTTGTTATTCCGCGGCCATTGGAGCGGCCCCTTTTAATTGGGCCCGCCGGACTGCCCTACTGATAGCCAAGCACGCTTAATTAATAACGAACATTTAAGGGCTTTTAAAAATCGCTGACGGAGAATGCTCCTTTAGAGGTTCCCGAGCTACATTATGTTGGAGCCGAGTGGAGGAGGTTCAGGGACTTGGTTGTCTACTCGCGTCGATAACTCATCAAGTAGTATGTAGTTACACGTGTCACGTTACAGCGCCGTCGCCAGTAATTACTTTAATCTATGTACTGCCGAGTACACCTATTCATGATCACAACTGATCGATTACGTTGGTTGGGTTTCACCTGCAATAACTACTATACACGTCGTTCACGTAACTACCCACTGCTGATCCTCCCACCAGGTACTACCTAACATAACCATTGTGTTGTAGTGGTCGCGAGTACGGCCAACTATTTGCTCCAAACTGTGGCGTGTTTTTAAATAATTTATGTTTGGTTTGTTTCCTTTTGTGTTCACAAAGCAAACTTTACTTTTGGTTGTTTAAAAGTTTTGACGTTTGCATTCTAAATGGACATTAATAAATTCCAGAAAGTAATTAGGATTCACAAGTTTTCTTTTTCTGCGTACTTTAATGTTGGCTGTTGATTAAAATATTGTAATTTGTGATAAAGAAGTCGGTGCTTCTCTTTGTAAGGCGGGTGTTGTTCACATAATGTCTTCCTCGAGACTAAATTACCTTGTTTTGATAAAATGATGTAATTTGCCCGTTTATCATATTTAAGGGTATTTTAATTAAGTTGGAATATCAATTAATTTGTACAAGGAAGCTGTTTATAACACAGTAGCAAGTAACAATTGGAACAAGTCAATCAGTACCGACGTGGCTACATTATTGTGTCGCTCGCATCGCACGCATTGCTTGCACGCGTCCTCCACCGCACCGCGAGTGTGATCAAACCGACTAATTGATCAATTAATTCTGCATTTATGGAGCACATTATGGGATTGGCCTGCAGTATTATTGGTTTTTGGTAAAAACTGCAAAAGAGGGAACTCGTAATTGAATGTGTAATTATTCAATTTGTTCCCACATTTTACCTTATATAGCTACACCAATTATAATTGTAAAAACAGAACAAATTACATTCTTATAAGACTTTATTAAAAAGTATTCATGTAAGTGCTAGCCGAGGAAGTAGAATCCACGATATCTCCCGCAGCATATCTGTGCCCTCGTAAGTACGGTAGCGTTGAGGCGCGGATTACGGAGCGCGCTCTTTACTGCGCTAATACAGCGAGAGGATCCGACTAGAGCGCTTATTAAATTAATAGTAGCGAGATATTAAGCACTCAGAGCTTCCTCCACTGACACACCATGTAGCACAGATAGAAGGCTAATAACAACACTTTGGGACGACACTTGTAACACACGACATGTTACAGAAGTAAGTATTGAAAAGTACACTTTATTACTTTCGAAATAAGTTCCATATTTTTTCTTACAAAGGCTGGAAATAAGCGATTGACTTGAAGTTGTTCGATTTTTGTATTGTTTGCTCCGCGGCCGGCAGTCAACAGTCAAGCGGAGAGCCTCGCGAGCAACAGGTCACTACACAACTTGCCAAATATCGATGACATGCTATCAAAGGGCAACTTGACCACTACATGAGGATATGTTTTTTTTAGATTAAACTATCTACATAATACAAATAAAAAGTAATTTTAGAAACAGAACTTACATAGCTAGTTTTAAAGTTCATATTCTACCAACAACGACATCTATCTACTTACATTACATAATGTATTTCGTTACAAGTCTGAGTGATCTTCCAAACGTTCATGTTGTATGTTACTTGAATAATTAGTTGAGTGGTTCTTCTCAAGCAGTGGTGGTGTGTTCTGCAGCCGCCGGAGAGGGGCGAGGGTTGTGCTAACCAAATGTTCAGTAATGAGGAAGTTGTGGCTCGTGTACTTCGGTCGGGGCTTCCATGGCTCTGGAATTATTATCGACTAACAAGATGTTCTAACTGCTTCGAGTTTAAAGGAGATCGGTTTAAAATACCTCCTCTTTAAGGGATACAAGTTCTAGTTTAGTTTCGAACCCCGACAACAACCAGTTTTAAACCCAAAACACGGACATAGTAACTTCAGTAGACGAACAATTAAATCTCTGATGTAATAATGAATTTAATTGACGGATCTCTCTAAAGAGCTATTGTTTTCAGCGAATAATTATCGTCGATACTTAGAAAACTTCAAGTTAAATTTGTCTCATCTTTTCAAACTGACTTTACATGGAAGGAAGGTCTTTACTGTAGAAGTGAAATCTGGTGTCAGCCGGGATTCTAGTGAAATATGTGGGGACGTCGCATGTCGCGGTGCAACGTGGCAGAGTTTGATGGTGACACGCGGCCGCGACGCGACGCGACATATTACTGTATTATGCAGGGTAAAGTTTCTAGTTAGGATCACACAGAAACTTACAGCCATGTTCCAGCATCTATCTTGAATTGTTTGCAAGAGTTTGTGTTTCTAAAATGTTAGTTTCGAATTACATATAGGTCGGTGGGCACCATAGCTGAACGCATCATGGCTTACCACACGGTAATTGACCAAGCGGGGATCGGCAAATTACAAAATAATAGTTAAACTAACCGTGAACCTCAGTCTTTATGTGGTGTTATTATAATTAAATGATATGCGACGTGTCCATGTATGTGCGAGTCCTACAGCTCGGGTGCTGGCTCAATTTATTCACATTACGAAGGATAATGTCTCGCCATTGTTCGGCTCCCCGGCTATGTAATGTGAGGATTTCTTGAACACTTCTTATCTGTTACACAGCGTTTAAGTATTGTATAATAAGATATCATTAGGTAATATCTAACCTGAATCAGCAACAGTAATTAATATTGACTTTGAATATAAATAAACTTCACAACTGCACAACTATAATACGTAGTATAAAATAAAAGACATTCAACAAGTTCAGTAATACCAATACAGTCCCGCCGCAGCCTGCGACTCCACTATTATATTCACTTAGTTACACTTAATGTAAACATTAACCGTATTCCAAGTTAGCACGCGCTTACTGATCGTAGTTAGCAGATTATTCTATTACTACAGATACGGAAATGGAAACTGAATATTCTGAAGCGATGTATATGTTACGGTAAATCTGATTAATTGAAAATTATTAATAATTTTACAAAATTATTAATAATAATCACACGTTTTGGTAAATGTGAATAATCGATCGAAATTTATTACTTTTAGTAGTAATTATTAATAATTCACGACACATATTGGTGAAAGTAATAAAATAAATATAGGTAATGTTTTTACCCGTTGGCCGAGTGGCTGCAAGTGCGACTGCCGGGCAAGGGGTCTCGGGTTCGATTCCCGGGTCGGGCGAAGTATTACTGGGCTTTTTTCGGCTTTTCGAAAATTTCTCAGTGGTAGCACGGAGTCTGGAAATGTGCCCGGTATATGGCAATACGCTCACCACCTATTACATGGGACTTACAACATAAATTGTGAAAAGTGGGTGTACACAGTGGCATTACGTGCCATAATGTGCACCTCTGCCTACCCCTTCGGGGATTAAAGGCGTGACGATATGTATATGTTTTTACCCAATGTTTTTTGATCAGCCGGTATTTATTTATAATATTAAACACAGTCTTACGATTATATTAATTAGAAATCACACAAACAAGGTTACTTGTACTTGCTTTAAAACGAAAGGGCAAAAATTTCACTCATTCTATTCTATTCATAAAAACCCTTTTGTAATTTAAAGATTTCAGCATGTGTACCTAGGTACACAAATAGTGCTAAAATTAGAAAATAATATGTAGCTTAAATCGAAAAGTTGCGGAATGCGGACTACCTAGCGGATTTACCGGGGCTCCGGCTCGAAAAGCAGGAGTAGGAAAGGGTTTTTAGTCAGTAAAATTGTGACACACTCTCTCGCCTCGCCAAAAAGGGCACATTTATCACAAAATTAAAGATAAAATTCTTTTAAAAATTTTAATCTTCTGTAGCACCTATAAATGTAACAAATTAAAATTTTAAAAGTAGGTATTATCATAGAATTCAACAAATATTTGTTGTGCAAGTACAATAAATATTGCCGTTTAAATTGAAATAAATAGAACATCTTGGCCACTTATTACATTTATCACTACTAGGGTAAAATTATTAATAATAACCGACAAATGTGATTAATTTATCACTTTTACCCCGAGTTTCGGTAATTATTAATAATCATACATAATTATTAATAATTTTCAATTATTCACTCTTACCGTAACATATACATTAACTAAGTATTGATCGAATTGTTCCGTAACATAATATTATTCGATTCCCTTTTAAGTGCTTTAAAATAATACACACTAAATTCACGTTGTATTTACTTTGTGTATTAAATATAATCAACGTGAACCCTTTCAAAACAAGCCGATATTTCACTCGACCTACTACGCCGTATTATTCGTAGCCCGTAGCGCGTAGCCCCGAGCGCGTAGCACCGTAGCGGCGTAGACCGGCCGTAGACGCTCACGTAGCACACTAATCACGGCTAACACAAATCTGTTTGGAATACAGTCGTTCCTAAAGCTTAGAGCTGACTGTTAAACAAAATAAAGCGTTCTGAATTGTTACTCCTTCGGTACAAACGTTTGCCACATAAATCTTTTCATACAGGATTTTAGCATAAATAACGATAATAACTCACGCTCTAACAATGTACACAAGAAAAATATTGAAGTCGTACAAAACCGCCAGTTATGTTAACCAGAGCACAAGAGTTTAATATTTCGAGCCCTATCGCAGAAATATGCCATTGAAATCATTTAAGGGATTTTCCGAGTCGGTAATGTGTTATCAAAAAGCGGTTTCCACCTGTAACCCCGGTGTGTGCCACCTTTAGCGCTCACGTGCTCCTACAGCGCCACTTTTATTTGATATGTAATTTACTTTTGAAATATTTGAAAAGATTATTACTTTTTTGTTGTTGAACGTCGGTACTGTTTGAATATTTACTGCCGAGCCCGCGGCCTCTTGTTATGGGGAATTATGTTAGCGTACATTTGTGGAGCCTTGATTTATGGATTTAATATTGTATTTTTATATGTGAGAGAAGTGTCAGGAATATTAGGGAGGGGAGGATATATACGTACGGTACATCATGTCGTTTGCTTGAGCTCCGTTTGGCTTATTTATGTCAATGTTGAGGTTTTGTCAGCGGGCTTACGTGTGGATATCCTTATCCTCGCTTTGTGTTATTGGGAGGCAAGCCCGGTGAGGCTATATGTTGAAAACGGCAGCTAGTGATACAAATATATCTGTATATATGTGCAACTTTATGCAAATAATTTGAAACATATTTTTCACATATAAAGTAAGACTATGTTGAAATGCCTGTCATCTCAAACAAAGCAACATAACACTAGTGTTCATAAGACAAGGATATATCACACTTGTGTTTGTCTGGCAGTTGCAATGTACTGCAGTAATACTCTTCTTAATGTCGCTCATAAATTCTCCGAGAAATATGTTCCCACACTCGTTTGTAGCATAACATCTTGAAGTTCCAAAGGGAACTCGATAACTTTCTAAAAGTGAACAACATAAAGCAATTGAACTAGAGCTCAACAGACTAATTACTTCATCATTAAATATAAGAAAGTTCAATACTAGAAGATGAAAATAAACTTGAGGAAATTCCCGGAGCCATTCAATAAATATCGAGAACATAAAGCGTGCTGCCACGTGCGCGGCGTGCACGCGTGCCCGACTGGCCGCTATTTAGCTAAACGGCCGCAGTCCCGCAGTAATGCACCAACACGCTCCACTTTTTACGACTACCCTCACGGCGCTAAACCTCCCCTCTTTTATATCCTCTAACATCTTTACAGTTCTAAATCGGATCACTTAAAGTAAACCGACTTAGATTCAGAACATTATACGAAAACAACTGGAGATGCCCTTATCCGCTTACACTTGAATGAGGATACTGGAGGGAAATGTTCCAGCCACCGCGTGCTGACAGACGACACACAATCGTCGCGCGATATAAATGGGACGCGCATTGAATATTAAATAAAATGTTCTTCAATGTTTAAATACGTTTAATTAACCGATTTTACGTTAACACCAGCTTGACATAAAGCCTGTGAAGGAAAATGTTTGTTCGTAAATAATTTAATACAAAAGTACAATATTATGTAGGTGTATGTTTAAGTAAAAAGTCAGTCACTTCGTTAAACAGGTTGGAAAATAGTGAACTTCCACAAAATGTTTACACAAACCATATCATCTTTGTGAGATGTTTAAGCTAAAACATTTTACGTAATACGAGTACTTTGGACGGAGTAAAAAGATCGTTTAAAAATATTTCGTTTGAGAAAATAAAACCTTTTTGATGAGCTAATAAAATACTCTTACGCTCATCAAATATCCGATCCGAGCCATTTACTTTATGATGAGATGACCAGGGTTTGATCTCTAAACCTTTTTATAGTTCTAAGTATTCGACAGACGAAAATTTATCGAATATTTAAGCTCTATATTTGTGGCGGCGTCATTAGTGAGGCAAACTCATAAATCGAACGGATGTAATTACTAATCGGATACTGGAAGTTGGCCGAGTCCCCGAGTACCGTCGCGGCGCGCCAGACGAGCAGTCGAGTATCAAATATTCAGCCATTCACGAACGGTAAACACTTACTGCTTCCTTATTGTTGACGCCGACGCAACATGAATTATTCATCAATATCACTCGTGAGGGTTTTTCTACTCAAACAGATACCTACTTGGTGTTATAATGCGTGTTCAGTAGTGACGAGCTGCGTGTCGTAAGTAATGATCCTCTCTCGAAGCGGAATCTGTTCGGACTTATTAGAATATAGAAATGTAATGTGAGGTCCAGTGTTTCCGAGACTATGTAAATAGTATGGAGCAGGACTTGTATGTAGTGCTTTAGTCAAGTACTGTTACTTTTTATAGAATACACATAACGAACGTTTCTGCTTGATTATATTTTATTTTCCCGATATATCTACCACATTTATCAATAGCACCACGTTCCCTATCAATCCAATTTGTAGTAAACCAAAAAACAACAAAATCCTCACCTTAATACGATCACGAGTATTGTTCGCGATTTTTATCGAATAAACCAGATTACGAAACTGCGCCTACTACGAATATCCGATTATGTTAAGCCGGATAGTTTTCAGCACTCGTTGTATATGTGCTCGGTACTCGGAGAGTGCACGGCGCTGCATGTGAATGTTTAAAACAACTTAAAGGAATCGTGATGGCTTTTTTGGTGCCACCCATGTAGGCCCGGAGCACTAGAGGTACAAGTGTGTTGCTGCCCTTTTGGGGATTTAAGGATGGGGGAGGATTAGGTCGTCGATAACCCAACTAACACGACCAATCACAACGCAAGTCGTTGTTACACACCAGTTTTCGGTGATTTTTTTTATTAGACACATCCTATCCCGGGTACTTTGTTCTCAGTATAGGTAACGCTGTGGGGATTGGAGTAAACCCGAGTGTAACTGATGTATCGCGTTATATCACGAAGTGACGGATATGCGGCTGTTAGCAATCAATCACTCGCCGGCGTCGCGGCGGTAATTCAATCTGCTATGAATAAGCAATGCTCGCGGCACGCAACTGAGAAAATAACATCGCACGACGTATGTTTCTACACGTTCCCTTCGCGATCTCGTACGATATAGTCAATAGAGATGTACATTGGCAATTTTGGCTGAATTACGTTAACATTCATTTCATTCAAGTTTACTCCTAAAGGAAAGTTTGAAAAGTACGTGATAATTTGCTCAACCTGAATATCACAACTAAACCTTCAAAGTCAGCAACCACACATTCATAACAACCCTAAAATAACTCAGAATCCCAATTAAATAAATTCTAAACCCCAATAGAACAGCACAAAATGGCGGAGCACGGTAAAAGAACAAACAAATAAAATATGAATGTAGTGCGAGCGTTAAGTATTTCGTGTTAGTGTTTAGCAAACAACGGCGCGCAAATATAAACGAGGCTACAACAATGAGTTTCGATAACAGAGCTGAAGTATTGCTTTCATTGGGACCGGTGGTCGAATGGTACCTGAGTGCTCAATGCTAGTGCTGGCCACTTGCAATATTACTATTAGTAAAATATAATAATATGGATAATGGATATTCCTGGCCATAACCTACCTCTACCCTGTTCCAAATTGTATCCCGATCCCTTTAGCCGTTTTGAAGTGAAGAAGTAACAAATAAAAAAACAAACTTTCACATTTATAATACTAGTAGTATTCAACCATAAATGATTGTTTACTTAGAATACAATGTATGTGGTAATAATACTTCAAAGAAAACGGTTACGCTTTATGGTAAGTCGGTCATAATCTCAGAGCCCCGTTTAAGTATAGTATGGGTATTATTTATGTACAAATCAATGTTTCATTACGTCCGGCTAACCCGGGCACACGGCACACGGCGAGCGCCATTTTAATTTGATTACGATTTTAATTGAATGTTATTTAAACCTGCCCAAAGCGGATTACACAGGCGTAATCAAACTTAGGCAAAATATATTAAAATTTCAAATCGCGGCGTTACGCAACACATCCAGGATTTAGGGTTCTGCTGTTACATCTATAGAAACTGGGCGGCAGGGATAACTCTTGTCTAGTTCTAGTTAATTTGATTGGACAATATTTAGTAACTAGTGTGAGACTGTAAACACAACGTATACATAGGTAGGTAACCTACTACAATGTCTATTAAGATCACTAGAAAGACGGTATTTCTTACTCGCTACATAAACGTCCTGACATTAATATACGATGCTAGATTACCTAAAATCTTCCTTAAAAGTAGCAATTGAGAACACAAACCAATTAGGAATATTGAAATCATTCAAAGCACCGAAACCTGAAACCTCGGCTTTACAGCATTAAAGCAGATTTGATATTTTATTAAATTAAAGAGGTGAGCACAATCTTTGGCGAAATAACATCTACAGAATCGATTCCCGTTCGATATAAAATTCGATTAAAGAGGGAAAGTTAGAGGCTGCGTAATATCTAATCTAATAAGAAAATAATTAACCGAAACCAAAGCACAGTACCTTTGTTAAGTGGTTTAAAATTACGTGAAAATAAGACTTTGAGGTAAGTTTGCGTCTAGCGAGTTTCGGAGTCAGGGGGCCGTGACCTTGGGGGCCGCTTGGCTGGAACTAATTAACATAGGTACACGCGAGCTGCTGCGTATTACTGTATGTATGTATGTATGTATGTATGTATGTATGTATGTATGTATGTATGTATGTATGTATGTATGTATGTATGTATGTATGTATGTATGTATGTATGTATGTATGTATGTATGTATGTACCGACTCGTGTATATGTTACATTAATGGAATTTAAACTAACCGCACGTGAGAGGTTTCATTTATTCTGATTATGACTACCGCTTACTTAATTAGCTTTTTAACAATATAGTGCTGGGACACAATCCTAGAGAGATTGAATTCTATTTCAATGGTCGAAAGATCTCGCTTCGTTGACTTAAGTACAAAATTAAAGAACACAGGTTTAATGTAATTTTTGTGGTCTGTTTATTTAAATCCCCGCGAGTAATAGTCCCCTATTTAGACAAACACAATACGCTGCTCACGCCGTAGAGAGCGGTACCTTAACAAATCCCTTTTATTCCGTCTACTATATCTGCCACAATGGCCGATTGTCTACCCAAACTCGAACCCGTAATGAGGTCGCTTTAAATGCAAACTGAGATTCCACGCTAATGAGCTTAGAGGTCTAAAAATACTTAATTCTTTACCTGAGTGTATCGCCACAATGGTTTCAGATCGACTCGCAATTTTAATGACTTTATTTATAAACACGAGACTGCCTCTGGTATTTCATTTTATTTCCACAAGTAATATATTCTGCGTGAAGATATTTTCATGTACAAAACATACGTGTACATATTGAAGATTAATTTGATCGCGAGGTTCCCAACGTGGCAGTACATGTATTTATAGTCAGACAGGCAGGAAGGAGGCGGCTCCCGACACAGTCGCGCAAACTAGACGACAGATATGTTGAAATTTGTAGTCTGGCAGCCCCACGTGGCTCAGTATCTCCGGCAATAAAATGCAAACTCTATTTTTATAAATAATATTGTGCAGTTGGCACACCGGCGCCGCGCGATTTATTCTCGTGACTAAATAAACGCGGCGCAGCAGTCTGTCGCAAATTTTTATCACTTGTGTATTCAATGGAACGCTGCACCGCACTAGTTTACCGACACCGTGGTGGGTTAGTACAGCACTGGCCAGTTTATTGTTTATAGCATTGATTGGCGTCATAGAGTCAATTGTTTGTATTGTGGTTTTATTTATATGATGAGCTTCGAATTGATAACTAAACAACAAACCAAACTCCCTGCGTAATACACAAATAGTTGAAATGTTCTTTCAGACTTATCAATAACTCACAATACCTACGTAGCGCTCAACCAGTGGAAGTTTGTAGCAACAATCCTGCTCGGTCATTCGATTTACGTTTTGAAGTCTAGACAAAGTGTAGTTACACTTTGATCTGGAAATAGCTGGAATCAGTGAGCAGCCGGCTCGGCAGGCTCATCAATAATGTCACGGCAACAATTACGGCCCGATCGACAGTCGAGCAAGTTGCAGTCGAACCGTTCGCTCGTAATCTCGTATGCAAACTTGGTCCGGATTACAACAACTTGAGACTTGTTCGACAACTTTAATGTGTGTACTTTACTTGAAACGCTTAAATATTCTGAATATTGTAGGAGTTGCCAAGTTGTCGGATAGTGACGAGGTGACGGTATTGTTGTGTTGGTACATTAACATAGTTTGCAGGTCGCGGTAACTTCCAGTCGAAGTGATAACAGGTCGGTATGTGTTGCCAACATGTTGCTGATTAAGTTCCGGGATAACAAACGTAGGAAGAGTTCACTGTTGACTTAACGCCATGTGTTCACAAACTCCAACAGCTCTGTAGCTACTCGCGCCGATTACTAATAGCTCGTATTATAATGCCAGCCTCCAATTTCCCTAAAATGCGTATGAATTACATGCACTATACTATTAATATTGACTTGAACTGGAATCAAAAACCAATTATATTTTACTTGACTTGAAAACCAAATTCTCCACTCAATTCCAACCATAGTAAAAGATCGAAACAATAATAGATTTCCGAGCAAGTGAACACAAGTACATGTACACAACACACAAGCTGAACAATTCATATTAACTGTAAGAAGTTAGAGCGAGCTAGTAAGCCGGCCAATACAAAGTATGTACAAACAAACGACTTTTATCAGCGGATAGCAATAGTTCAAAACTAAAGGATCACACGATAGCGATCCTTTGATCCCTTTCACTCGTATCGCCGGATTCCGCAGCTACCTCCACCTGGCATCGAGTCCACTGCCCTATACTTGTACACATACACACATACACACTGTGGGGTCCGCGTGGGATGTTTCTCTAACATACAAGTGTGTCTTTATAATAATGAGGAAATACGTTGTATTAATCTTTGTATGTTTATAATATATTTATATTTTTGTTCATATATTGTATCACTGTTGATTCTCTAATAAATAAATAAGTGTTAATTATGTAAAAATGCTATACGTCCCTCTAATATGTTAGCAATTTGATAGAAATTATAATTACAGGATAATAATATGTTTTAACAGATTATAGGCAAGACTACAGTTTCTAGATAGACTTGAAATGAAGTTGAATAACATTACCTAGGTGTTACCGCGAAGCCCTGTATATAAGGGCCCGCGATATTACGGACATAAACAAATATAAGCGCAGCGCGGAGCCGGCATTCAGCGGAGGAGTGTTGTGTATGAAAGGCCCGGGCCGATGAATGGCCTAGGTTGGGGGACTGTGTGGCCTTGAGGCAAGTTTAAATGGGCCCGGTCGTAATTAAGAGCGGCCTGACTCGGATCAAATTACCGACAGTACAGTATTTAACGAGCTTTTAAAATACAACACCGAGGATTGCCGGCCGCTCGAATAGGGGCGCGTTGTGGCGCGCCGTGGCGCTGCGGCCAACTCCCAGTGCTTTAATGCGTTCCAGATTCCAGATTATAATTTTGTAAGTGGGAGCTGTATTATCATATTCAGTTTTATCGTGTTTTAATTAAGACTTGGTTTAAGTTTTTTATTCTAACGTTGTCATATTCAAGAAATAAGATAGTAATGTCTTCCTTTTCCTCGACATGTTACAAGTCCCTGCCGCGACACATGCCACGTACAGCTCACTCGCAGCGTGACATTTGGCTCGCGAGAGTAAAGTTTGCGAACGCGCGCTGAATGACAAACGATTATTGAAAAAATCTCGTTCACTTTTAGCTGCACGCAAATGATTCGTTATTTATCACAAACCACTTTATCAACAGTCAGTTTAAAATATAATAACGGCAGCGACGTGTGACAGTTAAATTAAAAAAAGTCACAACTTTGTCCGGCCGCCGGTCCGGCCCGGTTTGTGCCGGTTTGCGCCGGTTACACGACGCGCCACGATTAAGCTGCCACTCGCACGATGCAAATTATGTATTTCCATCGTGCACCGGACTGTTTATTTATTAAAAATTGGCCACGTTTATTATTTGCATACACAATTTTGTTTGTGATTCATAATGCACTGTTGACATTGATGTCACATCAAGCGGCTTATGTTATTTGTTGTGTCTTTATTTAAACGGAAATGTATTTCCAAACAAAGTTACATTATGCTTTAATAATAAGGAAGGCTGATGTATTTTAAGTGCTTGCAGTGTAGACGCGGCATGATTCCATTTATCGAGAAATATACGTGCGGGTGAAGTGTTCGTATAACAGTGCTGGCTGCCGGCTCTACTTGTGTTTTTGGTTCATGCTCCATATTTTCTTTTCATTTCGTATTCGATTTCAAGGGTGTTTCTATTTTACAAGTAAAAAAGTTGGAATTGTGAAGAAACCATTCACACTGCAGACTGGTTAACTAGTTCTATTGTATCTTAATCATTCACAAAATATTTGCAATTTGTACCCAATAATGATAAACTAGTACATTTACCTCGCAATGGTCAATTTAGTGAAAACTTTCGATTGACCGCTGCCACTAAGTGGTAAGCTTAAATGATTAATGGAGGTGAGTAGTGGTGGTATTGAAAGTTTATCTTTGTTCCTCAGCTGGCAACACTGGCGCCGGTTATTATAACGCAATAATTTAACGAGACATTAAGCGCGTGCGCTGCTCGCAATAAATCAATCATGGCGGAGCGCGGCGCGGCGCGAGATAAGCGCGCGTTGCAACCACTGCCGCATTCGTCTGCTGTTCAAGATCATACTTATTGTTAAGGTCAAAAAATATTATTGTTGAAAAAGTTGTCTCATAGCTCGATAGATGGCGTTGCCGCAATTAAAAGCGAGCTATGGTTTCGTTACCGGCAAGACTATAAGGTAAAATTGATTTGTAAGACCAAAATATACCAGCTTAGAACAGTACACAGAGGCGGTTTTATTTATCTTCACCCCATCTTGTGTATTAGTAGGTCAGCAGATCACCTAGTAGCTTAGCTAGGAAACATTGGTCCTTCGAGCCGGATCGTTTGGACAGTTTTTTTGAGTTCAAAACGGCCACCGCGTTGGCCGGTTTTCCGCGTACTTGTAGTGGATCGCTACAGAAAAGTACGCGAGTCCTCCGCACTAGCGGCGACAGCTTCACACAGCATTGGCGGTGAGCTGAGCCAGCTTTGACGGATTAGTTCAACGAGTGGCCACCAGAGGGCGCCACACAGATCATCACCACTAGAAGACAGCAAGGTGACGCAGGCGCAGCCGGCACGTGACGTCACAGGGGACGTACGCATAGTTCCACTGGCAGCCACAGAGGGCGCCACTTGCAGTCACAGAGGCTGCCACTTCCAGCCACAGAGGGCGCCACTTGCAGGACCATAGAGTGTTAGTGTGAAGTGAAACTGTGAGTACTCTTTTCATTGTTATATTTCAAAAAAGTTTCAAGCAACTTTGAAGTCTATTCTAAAGAAATTTCGGACTTAGAATATTTATCGGATTGTGATCTATGAAGAAAAGACTTAGTTTATTTTAACGTAATTTTGTCTTAGATTAATTTGTGCGTGTTAGACTTAGAATAATTTTATAAAAAACGAGGGAACGAGGAGTCTATGCCGGATTCCCGTCCCAGTAAATTATTAAGTTCAAACACTTGTAAAATTTTTAGTAAATTTTTACACTTAGACTAATTTCTTAGTTGGTCACTTAGAAAAATTCATTAAAGTATTGTTTTTGTTAAGTTTAATTAAATTTTATTAGAGTTGTTATTTTGGTCAATAAAATGGAAGGGTTAGTTAATCTTTTAAAGGAACTTCAAAATGTTATTCATCGTGGCTTGACTAATTTGAAAAAGTCGCCTAAAGAAAGATTGTCTGTGGATTATATTCAAACTAGAAGAGAGTTATTAGAACGGGACTGGAATTTGTTTGTTACTAATTACACTAAATTGCATGAACAATATGAAACGCAAGGGATTAAAATGTTATCGGAATTATATGATAATACAGAAGACACATACATCACATACACATGTCTGATTAAGTCTATGCTTGCTAAATATGATGTTCCTAAGGCTACTATTCCTGAACCTGGTACTTCTAGTAACTCAAATAAATCAAGTACAAACTCTTTTGTAAAATTACCAAAAATATCAATTCCAACTTTTAGTGGCAAATACTCTGAGTGGACAACTTTTAGAGACCTATTTGTATCTCTCGTGCATAACAATAGTAGTTTAGACAATGTTCAGAAAATGCACTACTTAAAGAGTCATCTTAGCGGTGAGGCTGAACAGCTTGTGAGACAAACACCGGTTTCCGAAGCAAATTATAGTCAGTGTTGGGCACAATTAGAGAAAAGATACAGCAATAAAAAGTATTTAGTTAACTGCATTTTGAAACGTCTTTTCGGGTTAAAACGTATGCATGTTGAGTCAGCGATTTCTTTAAAAGAGTTGTTAGACACAACAAATGACTGTCTTAACGGTTTGAAAAATCTAAAGGTAGATGTGACAACTTGGGATGTCATTATCATCCACATAGTTACTTTTAAGCTCGATTCAGAAACGCGGAAACAATGGGAATTAAGTCTTAGTAATCACGATTCCAATGAATTGCCTACTTATGATGAATTTGCTACGTTTTTAGAGAACCGATTCCGCGCTCTTGAATTTATAGAACCAAAAAGAACTCTTCAAAATCAGAATAATCATTCGCATGTTGCTAAATCAATGGTAGTGAGTTCAAGTAACATACGTTGTGAGTATTGTAACGAGTCTCATAAACTGTGCTTTTGTAAAAGATTTGCAAAGGAACCCTTGGAGGAAAGACGTAATTTTGTAGCGCAACACAACATTTGTTTTAATTGTTTAGGAGGCAATCACACGGTAATAAACTGTAAGAAGCCAACAACTTGCAAACTTTGCCATAAGCGTCATCATTCCTTGCTGCACCCAAATCTGGACGGTACTAACAAAAGAGATACTGCATCAAAACCTACTGTCGTTGAAGCTAGTCCTTCGACTAGTTCTGCTCCAGTAGTCTCTTGCATATCTACCAACACGGTTCCTGTTCCTGGACAAGTTTTACTAGCTACTGCTCTAGTAAAAGCGGAGTCCAAGACGGGTAACTATCAGGTAGTAAGAGCTCTGTTGGACCAAGGTTCACAGGCTTGTTTTGTGACCGAGGACACAGTGCAGTTCTTAAGGCTTAAGAAAATTCCCATACATGGAATGGTGTCAGGATTAGGTCAGAAGTCAACTATAGCGAAATATATGGTGAATATAACTATTCAATCCAGGGTAGATTCAGGTTTTAAATTAAATTTCAACGCTTACGTCATTAGTAAAATTACTTCATACTTACCGGATCAAGCCTTAAATAAAAATACTTTTAACTGGCTCGATATCACCAACTTACAGTTGGCCGACCCACAGTTCAATCAACCTAGTAAAATTGATATTTTACTAGGTGCAGATGTTTATGGTTGCATAATAAAAACAGGCATAATCAAAAGTCCAACTGCTACTTTAATTGCTCAGAACACCACATTAGGATGGATTCTATCTGGTGTAGTACATAGGTCAAACATTAACAATAGTTCAAGTTACACACAACCATGCGTTAGTGTAGCTCACGCTCAGTTCAATTTAGATCAAATTCTTAAACAGTTTTGGGAAATTCAAGATCAGACTAGTACAAAAAAGGTTCTTTCGCCAGAAGAACAACAATGTGAAGACTTTTACAAGGCCACAACTAAAAGAAGAGCAGACGGTAGATATGAAGTCCGGTTACCATTCCGAGTTAAGGATCCGCAGTGCACAGCAGGTGATTCTCGCGCTATAGCTGAAAACAGATTAAAATCATTAGAGAAAAGGTTGGCAAAGAACACTGAGCTAAAGGAAAAGTACACGGATGTAATTGAAGAATACTTACGTTTAGGGCACCTGCGACCTGTGAAACAAGATGACGGTAAAAAAGAAATAGCTGTGTATTTACCCCATCACGCCGTCGTAAGAGAAGACAAAACCACTACTAAGGTTCGAGTTGTGTTCAATGCATCCCAAAAGAACAATAGAGGAGTGTCTTTAAATGATACTTTGATGGTTGGACCAACACTACAAGCGGAGTTGAGGCACACAATTATGAGATGGAGAACTCACTCTATTGGACTGGTAGCAGATATAATTAAGATGTATCGTCAAATTAGAGTGGCTGATGAGGATGCTATGTTCCAAAGGATACTCTGGCGGAGCAGTCCTAACGAGTCGATCAAAGACTATGAACTCGTAACAGTTACTTTTGGAACAGCGTCGGCACCTTACCTGGCAGTCAGAACTCTCCATCAAATTGCTTACGACGAAGGCGACGAATATCCTCTCGTGTCTGAAAAGGTACTAAGTTGCTACTATATGGATGATTTACTGACTGGATGCGATGACGTAACTACCGGCATCCAAATCTACAAGCAAATGAAAGAACTTTTAGCCAAAGGAGGATTCGAACTTCAAAAGTGGAGCACTAACAATAAAGAGTTATTAGATCAGATTAATACAATAGAATATAAAGTAGAGAGCAACGAAGAAAATGAGAGTAAAGCTAAAGATAGAGATCAAAAGGAATTAGAAATGAAATTAGATAATACTATGAAGATCTTGGGACTTACCTGGGATCGTAATGATGACTCCTTCCGGTACACCGTCCATCTTCCGCCGCTTCAGAATACACCTGCAACAAAAAGAACTGTAATCTCTGATATAGCTAGATTATTCGACCCATTGGGTTGGTTAGCGCCCACAATAGTTGTAGCTAAAATCTTTATACAAAAATTATGGCTCGCGGGTCTCGGTTGGGATGAACCACTTACTAAAAATTTAACTGAAGAATGGCGTACTTATCGGGAAGAGCTAACATTACTTACAGAAGTTCATATACCTCGTTGGCTGGGGAAAACCATAGAAACCGACGTAGAGCTCCATGGATTTTGTGACGCGTCGAAGGTAGCATATTCCGCTGTAGTATACATGCGACTAACTAAAGACGTAGGGGAGGTCAAGGTGTCATTGTTGGCTGCAAAGACTCGCGTGGCACCAATAAAACAAGTAAGCATTCCTCGCCTAGAGCTGTGTGGGGCAGTTCTCCTGTCACAACTATTGATGGAAACTGCTGAGGTGTTGAATATACCCAAGGATAAGGTTAAAGCGTGGACAGACTCTACTGTGGTGTTAGCCTGGATCAACAGCCACCCCAGTAAATGGAAAACCTTTGTCGCCAATAGGACATCCGAAATCTTAACCACAATGACGGCTTCGCAGTGGTTCCACGTGTCGACTAAAGATAATCCAGCGGATGTTGCCTCGCGAGGGTTGTCACCAGGGTTGTTTACGCAAAATACAATGTGGTTTTCAGGACCACAGTTTCTGAAAGAAAAGGAAATTATTTATATCAGACCAAAAGATTTAGAGATCAATTTAGAACAGTCGATTAAGACTCATGTAGGAGTTATTATATCAGATGATTTTGACTTACTTGAGAGATTTTCTTCTTTGTCAAAGTTATTAAGAGTTGTTGCATATTGTCGTCGATTCCTAAACAGAGATACCAGAAGCAAACATTACCTGCAAAAGAAAGAGATACATGAAGCATTAGAATGTTGTATAAAGATAGTACAAAAGAAAGAGTTTTCAACAGAGTACAAACAATTATATGATAAATCAGACTTACCTTTGAAAAATAGCACACTCAAATCCTTATGTCCTTACCTTGATGACAAAGGCATTATGAAAGTTCAAGGACGAATAGATAAGGCTCCATTGGATGAACTAATAAAGCACCCCATAATCTTGCCCAAGAAGTCACATTTTACCCTACTCTTAATTGCGGACGCTCATAGTAAAACTCTACATGGAGGTCCACAATTAATGATTAATTATTTGCGAACCGCTTATTGGATCATTGGTGTAAGAGAACTGGTGAAGCTATACGTTCGCAAGTGCATCATTTGTGCGAAACAAAGAGCAACTATTCGCAATCAAATGATGGGTTCGCTTCCATCTATTCGCTGCTCTCCGGCAAGGCCGTTCCTGCACAGCGGCGTTGATTACACCGGTCCAATAAATATTAGAACCACTAAAGGTAGGGGACACAAATCGTACAAGGGCTACATATGTTTGTTTGTGTGTATGTCTACACGCGCTCTTCATCTCGAAGTAGTCAGTGACATGACCACACAGGCATTCTTGGCTGCCTTTAGACGATTTGTGTCTCGACGAGGCCACTGTTCAAAGTTGTGGAGCGACAATGGTACCACGTTTGTTGGTGCTTCTAGGGAACTTCAGCAAATTTCCACTTTGCAATCATCCATTGCAGAAAATTTAGAAGCAAATGGCACTGAATGGCACTTCATTCCCCCTCATGCACCCAATTTTGGCGGACTATGGGAAGCGGGGGTGAAGTCCACAAAATACCATATTAAGCGCGTAATAGGCGAGTCTACTCTCACATATGAAGAGCTCAGTACATTCCTCACTCAGGTCGAGGCTTGCTTGAATTCACGGCCTATTAGTGTTATTCATTTAGACGATCCAGGAGAATCTATACCTTTAACTCCGGGACATTTTTTAATCGGAGAACCGTTTGTTTCCGTACCGGATTACAATTACGAGAATGTTTCAGTAGGTTCTCTAACAAGGTGGCAATTCGTGCAGCGAATGCTGCAATCCTTTTGGAAGCGATGGTCCAGTGAATATCTTACGAATCTAATGAACAGATATAAATGGTCTTTCATTGTTCCTGAACCAAACGTTGGAGACGT
This sequence comes from Spodoptera frugiperda, assembly GCF_023101765.2. NCBI lineage: Eukaryota > Metazoa > Arthropoda > Insecta > Lepidoptera > Noctuidae > Spodoptera > Spodoptera frugiperda. Next base: position 207,526 of record NC_064212.1, read on the forward strand.
TGTTCTAATTAAGGAGGACGATCTACCTCCAAGTCGTTGGATGTTAGGACGTGTAGTCGAAAAGCATCCAGGGGATGATAAAGTCACTCGTGTTGTCACATTAAAAACCAAAACAAGCATTATTAAGAGGCCAACTAACAAACTGTGTATTTTGCCAGTAGCAGATAAATAGTATTTTAATAACTACATGCTTTGTATCATCTCAACTTGTTATGCGTGATGAACATTTTTGTTTAGTTGTAAGGTTTATCTTATATAGTTTTTGTTGAAGATGTTACTTACTTTGTTTACAAGTTTTGTTTAAGTTTACTATTAAGTTTTCAAAGTTTATTTAATGTTAAGAAAAACAGTTGTAATTTTACCCGTTAATGAATTGTCTTTTTGTTAAACCTGTGCAAAACCTATTTTTATATTAGTTATTTTTATTATTAGTTTAAGGACAAATGTTAAGAAGGACATTCCGCCACTAAATGTCCTTGGTGGGCGGTATGTTCAAGATCATACTTATTGTTAAGGTCAAAAAATATTATTGTTGAAAAAGTTGTCTCATAGCTCGATAGATGGCGTTGCCGCAATTAAAAGCGAGCTATGGTTTCGTTACCGGCAAGACTATAAGGTAAAATTGATTTGTAAGACCAAAAATTATACCAGCTTAGAACAGTACACAGAGGCGGTTTTATTTATCTTCACCCCATCTTGTGTATTAGTAGGTCAGCAGATCACCTAGTAGCTTAGCTAGGAAACATCTGCTATTTATTATTATATGAGTAATGTGACCTCGATCGCCGCCCGACTCCGCCTGCCCTCAGTGCTCGACTGATTATTTCCCGAAGGTTTGTTTATTTGCCCGCCGTCGAAGTTTAAATGAGTTCCCGCGTGTGAAAATGAATAAATCTTCTTTTCATTACTCCGGTTATTGTGTCTGTGTAGGTGCTGATATAATTGTGTGTGCTTTTTGTTGCTTTGTAGCGGGCCGCTTCTTGTTTTTCTGATGCTCGTGTAATAAATAGGGAAGGGTCAAAACAATCTGGTGGTGCGGTAATTACATTAATTACGTTCATTATAGACTTTTCAGCCTTGTACGGGAAATGCAGTTCACGTAAACATAAAACAAAATAATTAATGCAATTTTAAATAAGTTTCCTAACTTTTTGTCCGCATAAATATTTCGAAAAGGTAAAAGAAAAGCAAGTAAAATTTATATCTTTTTATAATGGCATGCAAGGGTGGCAACACGCAACATCCACCGCAGCACAAACACTCGCCTGAAAATGCACTGAAACAAAAGTTGGTACGTGTTCCAAGTTGCGCGGCGGCTGTAATATTTGTACACGAACAGGGAACGGAACGAGCGCAGCTTCACGTGAGAAGTCAACCACGGTCCCCTGTAGCACCGGCTGAGCGCAACTACTGCAACTCACAACTATGCACTAGTTCTGTGTTGCGTTTACATTCGCCGGGAACTCGGGTTTGGTCATACGTAATTAAAACAATTGAAACACGCGATAACAGAGAATCTACTTTTGGAGTAAAATCAGTTAGCCGTAACACACAACTGACATAGAAATCATAAAAGGAAAGTGATTTAATTTTTATATTTGCTGAGATACGAATGGATAAGAGAGATTGGTCATAAAGTTTTAATGGCGCCATTCTAAAACACAAATGGGAGTGGAGTCGTTGCACAAAAATATCAAATAAAAGTGTGCTCTAGAGCTGAGGAGCCTAAATCCTCATTAATCAGAGCAGTTGGCAGAGGAGCCAACACATTAGCGATGTGAAAATTTGCCCGAACAAGCCAACGCTCGGCCGTTCCTATCCAATCAGTGCATCGAATCGTTCAGCATATGAAGACTGCGGTATGTAGGTCAGGGCAGCGGGTTCGAGCCCGGCTAATGCAACGCGATCCCCCAGGCTTTGCACTGCGGCACAGTCGTGCGGGACGGCACTATGCACAACGGAGCCATTCCTCCAACACGCCGGAAAACTGATAAGAAAGTTAGCGCGGCCCACTCAACAGATGATAATTTACTTTAGTAAACGAAGGCCTAGAACTTTTAACTCAGCGCTCCGTGGTTCCTAGACTAACTTCTTAATAAGTTGTATTCGTTTAAGAAAAGTCTATTGTCGTAATATTCAATTGCAAAGAGTAAACTGTGTCCAACAATAGCAGAACAATTGTAAAAATGTGGTAATTGAGTTGTAAAACAAATGAGGTACGAAACCCGTTTCCAAATCCCCGCAAGTACGTGGTTAGAACAAACCAGTTCCCGGAGCGGACCGAGCTGGTGTTACCTGCGAGTGTAATAACCCGCGCGCGGTACAACCAGGAGGATTTCACAAACTACTACAACAACAAACAAGTCTAGATTTCAAAATTGAAACACAAACTTAAAGGTCGATTCCGTTGGCATCAGAATGAAGTCAAATGCGAGAGAGGATTTAATTAGAGCTTAAAACTACGGCCAACTCATAACAGTGGGATTCTCTCGGACCGAAGTATTTAACTCCGCCATTAATTCTGTTGGTAATCCCTTATGATATTAGATATTAGTGGCCGGCTCCGGCTCCGGCTCGGCCCCGGCTCGGCCCCGGCTCACGGCTGCCGGCTGCGAGCGGAAAGTCTTCGTGTGTTTATTTAATGTGCGGAGATCGATGTGTGGAGCTATCTCCACAGTGGCTTATATAGCGCGCCGCGCGCGTTCTTGTTTGCAGTTAGCGAGCTATTTGTGGTTTTATTGTTCTACTTCTAACTCTGTAGTTGTTCTACTCTGTCGAATTCAATGGAATAAAGACGCCGAAGAATTAAATGGTTGGTATAAAGATACGAACACAATTTAATGAATTTGCGAATGATTTATTTATCACAAGAGGCTGTAAACGCAATACAATATTAAAAAAAGTCTTAGCTTTATTGCCAACTACAATAAAGTGGCTGCTAGCTTGCATGACGCCGTCCCAGCTAATGCGTTATGATCCGTGCTACAACGCGATACGTAGCCCCAGAGCACAACACTGTTAACAGTGTTCTGAGACGAGCCTCCGACAGAGAGGGCTCCGAGACAATGTCCTCACTATCGCATACTCCTCTATATATTGGCAGCACATACTATGATATGTTTCCGTAGTTTATTCGTACTCCTTAGGTATAACTATCTTAAGATTCACAGACATATCTTATTATATTGATGGCAATGTATATGTATAGAAAAGGGTCATGATAGCATAACAATATTATATTTTTAGAGTTTACCTACACGTTGAATTAGTAGGCTAAACGTAGCGCCGATAAATTAAACATAGTTTCGGAATAATTTAATACATATGTAAGTACGCTGTCTGTTCAGAACATTTTTATAACATCAACGCTTTAGTAAAACTCAATGAAACAAATAATAAAATATTTCAGTTTGAAACACGTGCACTGCAAAGTGATACCATCAATTGTTTATTTCATTGAAAAATAAATTTAAACTATGTTTGTGAAAGTTTGTGAATTAAAACTATACTAAAATTACAGGTTTTTTAGTACAGATTAAAATAACTGGATTTCAGTAGAAACGTGTGGAAAATAGCTATTACTATCAATTAATTTTAATTTGTTCACTAAAATAAACTTGCTCTTCTCTGCAGATAGTATTTAGTTCACGTACTTTTGTCCTGCATATAGACCGATATAAACAGACTATATAGACTATTTTCTAATATATATAGAGACATTAATCCAAGTCCACATACAATATTATGAAAGATACACCAATATATATCAAGCAGCCACACAGACAATATACTGAGCTGCCAGTAAACTGTAGCAGCGGCTGCAGTCGCAGGCCCCAACGCGCAATACTGTGCCACAGTAACCGCTGTAACTGCACAGTAACTGCCCAGACAGTGCGCAGTAACCGTGCACTGCCCCAGCGAGCTGATACTTGCACGATGTTGCTGTAATTTACATCTTGAACTCGGCAACTATTTGTTGTGTTAGACAAGTTGCCGGCCATGGCCGTGCATGCCGCGCGCTCGTTGTCTCAACTATCACGAGCCACTTAGCCAATACTAACCACTCCCAGTACAGTCAAGTTAGCTTATCTCAGTATATACACCGAAGAACAGATACAATGCGTACAAAACCCATTTAATAAATAAATAAAGGCTCACAAGCACCGGCTGCCGGGTGCCGTATCGGTTTTAAAACCGTGATTCAATTACTTAAGTTCAATAATTGAATCAATCCGTCACGCGGCCCTCGCAATAAAGCCAATAGGATTCCTTATAATGCTCCCTGTAGCACTTCTGTAAATAGCTTCCGCGAACAACTTTAAAAGTCAATCGAAGAAATGGTCTGTTTTATTGGTAATGCGATCTGTACCTGCAAATATCTAGCCAGCCTGACTGAATTCTTTATACGTACTTTATGGCAGATACGATATTGCTTCGTATGAGGTACAGCAGTCGAGCGGCTTCACTACTTCACTCACTAATGTGTTTAACTTCTTTTCCATTATTGTTTTCTATATTGTTCAACTTGTAGCTGATATTATTTTATAAAAAGCACTTTGAAGCATTTATTGTATGAACATAAAATAAGAGAACTTTTACTCAGAAGCAATCAGATTTAAAAGTGGAACAATTGATGGAGCAGTTAACTTTCATTGTGCTCTCCCGCCTGCCATAATGGCTCAGTCATTGAACTAGTACTCGCAGTAACGCAAACTGATTGTTGATTGCGCGTGTAAATCACGTGAGGTCGTGTCGTGTCCGGCGTCGTCGTGTCGTCACCCGTCGGCCCACAGTCGCCCGCCGGCCAGTAATTGCACAATGCATGCCAATATATACCCGCACGTTGAGCTGGCTCAAGACATTTCCTTGCGTCTATTCAATTGTGTTACACTGCGAAACGATGCAGTGTGCACTGTTTGTAATTGAATTATGTGTTGATTGAAGTAGACTCCTGCAGCTGTAACACAGGTTTTATAGTTATTTAATGTCATTGTGTCATACACAATTCTAAATAATAACGAAATTGCCTTTCACGTACTCGGTATTCCACAGAAGAACGGTTTTCAACAGAAACATAAATAATTGACGTTAATGTAGATTTTAATATATTCTTTTCATTCCGGCGTCCTATGTGAAACTCGGTGAAATCACATACAATTTAGCCGCTTTCAGTTCCGAGCGTCCGACAAAAAACACAATATTAGTAAAACAACAGTCGCATTAAGCTACAAAGCCTGCCGGCGCTCGCCTCACTCGGGCACAACACAAAGCGTTCATATTTCCTAACTATTTACATTTATTCGCTTGTTTTCGCACATTTGCCTATTTTTAAATGTCCATTTGTTATTAAACAGGCGGCGCCGGTACTCGACGCGATATATTCGCCATTGCGTGCAGCCGGCAGTCTGGCAGGTCGGCAGCGTGCAGCGTGCAGCGTACATATAAAAATCTGTGTGCTCCACATTCTAGTTAAACTTTTATGCGGCCGAATAAACTCAGGTTGTCGGGCGCACTCGGCTATATTCGGTTACGTTCGGGATGAGCCGCTTTTATGCCGATAGCTACGACAATGGCCGTTTTGTTACGGAGTTGTTTTTGATTAATAGAGGCAGCCTGAAAAGGATTGTTTAGCCAAACAAAATATTCCGCTGTTATTACTGCGCCGTTGTGTACGACAAAGGTTTGCGGCGCTGTACAACATTTTAATTCAATAGAATTTATTGTTGTCACGCCGCGTTGTATCAGACACTCGGCCGCGGCGCGCTGATAAACTTTTATCAGTCCCCCGCTACAGTCACTCTCGTATTAAAATCAATAAACTCATTAATATTTGATGAATATTCAGTTAATCCGAGTCTACACACAAACAGTCCTCTCTCAGCGCTTTTATTATTCGCTTCAGTTCGTAGATGCAGTGTGCTGCGCTCATATATTCTAGTCAAAGAAATATAAAATCCCTGTTTAATAAAGCTGCTTATTGCAGGTACACAATCTTATTATACCTAGGAAAATAATATTCTTATTCTAGACTTTCTCTTTATTCGAATGGAAGGTTTCTGGTTCGCTGCTGCAAGTGTGACTGCCGGTTCATTCGATTCCTAGTTCGGGTAAAGCATCAGTTAGTTAATTACCAGTAATATCTGTTTAACCCTTCAGAAGACTTTACGAAGTGATTCTCAGAATGTTAAGTAAGAAACACTGTCGCCGAGACATTAACTTGAGAAACAAACACATCAGTATGGCAGCTAACTGCTTTCAAACTTAATTACTTCTCGACATTGAAGCCGCTGTAGCGCTGCACGACTCACGCTTTACAGCTTGCAGCGCTTCACGACCTCATCAATCACATTTGCTTGATTAGGCTATGATAAGATTTGATTTCAGTGTTAATAAATTAACACCCTTTTCACCCATTATGTTATGGACCCCATGTAATATTAGGTTAGCTTGTTACCGTATATGGCCAAAATTTAAATTCCGCGATAATTTTTTTTAATAGCCGAAATTAGTGCTCTAGTTCTCAAGCCGTCACGCGAATCACAATTCAATACGCTACCACTCTACCAATGAGGAAATGAAGCGACGAGACATCTAGCATAGTTAATATGTGTAATGCTAAGGACTAAACTAAAAATTAACACATATATCTATGGCCTACTTTATGTTGGCATTCGTAGATCTATTTACCTTAACCGTCGCGGTCCACACACAATGCATGCAATCCACAGAGGAAAGTATTGCATCTGCTGCAAGCATTAAGTGCAGGTACAGCGCTAAGTGCGAGGGTTGTGTTTGCTCCACAAATATTGCCGGCATCAGCGCTGAATGCCTCGCATGTATCTTACTAGGTATATCAGCTTCTGGGACAAACTGTCGGCCCAGGAAAATAGCGAGTATAACTTATAAGTCCAATACAATATTGTCCCTACCTGAAACTCCGCTGATAGTGACTTTTTTATATATCCCACATCGCCTCGACTGAGGCTGGCTTACCTTCTAGTCGGTAAAGGTTTTGGTATACATAATTATGATTCTCACGTAACTATTTGAGTTATGATACCCTATATCAACCTCAATATTTTAGTACAATAGGTTACTATTACCTACTATGATTGGACTAATAAGGAAGCTTGTGCTGTGCTTAGTTATTATTATTAGTTACTGTGTTATAAATAATATTATTGTAATGTATAACAATGTGTGCGTGCCAGGTGTAGCGGGTCTCGTGGCCCGTGGGAACGCAGCGTCTGTATGCAAATGCGGAGGTGCGGCGTTATCTGTTCACGCCGCAGCCGCCGGCGGCGCGCTCTCAGCGCAGACGTCTTGATTTCACGCGCCGCGCGCCGCACGCCGCGCCTCCACTGATAACACTATCGTTTTGTTCTCCCTCGCAACTACGGCATTATTTAGACTTCGCGCTTTGTTTCACTAACTTGATAACCTGCGACTTATTATTTCAATTATAATTGTGGCTTCGTGGTAAAATTAAATGATTCTATCAACCGAAATTAAGCACGTCAGCTTGTTAACAACAATAAATTATTTAAAGCCAAATAACAGAATGATTCGTTTATATATAAGCTCAATAGTGTGTAACTTTAATAACGACAAAATGCACCCTAAATACTACAACGCTAATTAACAATACAAAAATTTCCAGTTTGCTACGCCGTAGCCTTACACATGCTACGCCGTAGCATTATAACTCGCAAAAAACTTGAATGTATTACAATGGCATTACGGTATAACATACGCCGAATTTATTATTACATCATGGTTTTAAAATTACTTTGCAGCAATTTAAAAATATTACCGTACTGTAGTAATACGAGCTACGTCACGGCTACGAAACTGCTACGCCGTAGCAATAAAATCACCTCACAAAAGATATCACTAGCATTAGCACCTACGCTTGTGCCGTAGATTTCAGTGAATTATTGTAAAATGATAGTTATTGTTGAAGTTAAATATTGAACCAATATTTAATTAACTAGCTTTACTTTAGTATTAACTGATTCCCTTGTCTAGCTAACAGATTTAAAAGTTTATGTTCCGTCCAGTCAACACTATAAAGTATACCAACAAGTGAATTCGAAACGAAACCGATCCAATTCTCTAGCCATAAATATGTCCAATCAATCCCATTCAATCATTCCGTGCATCCGGGTGTTTTACGAGCCCACCCGGGCGGCTCCACCTCACCCGGCTCCAACTCAAATGGCCCGCATTTTATGAGCTCTTTACCTAATTATGGGATGTACAATCGTTATGGTGCAGGGAATGAAAAGAACCATATTGCTTTAGGGTCCAATAACTGTAAAGGTATTTTAGTCGATGTCATAAATATAACTGAACCGTGAATCACATTTCAATGATATTTCTGCAATATTGTTTTAAAGTGTAGTCTTGTTAATCTTGTTAATATTTGCAAAAGTTTTGAAGTCACTTCAACAGGCTGTCTTGGACAATGTTATGTGTGCATAAACCCTCCTCTTCGCTCTCGAACTATATAAATGTTATACAATGTAGGAAGGTTTCCATACTTTGGTGGTATTATTGTGATGTATAATAAAATGGTTAACAGCGATGCCGCGACCGTCGCCGGCGATACCGACCGCTCGTCAAACCAGTTTATGTGTCAAACCGAACGACCGACTGAGTGAGCCATACAATGACGGGATCCGAGTATTATGGTGTTTACATTTATATAAAGTGTTCTTTGGTGCTTGACGAAGTGTATAGAAATATTTATAAGATTCGTTCTTAAAGTTTCAAAAAGTTAATGAAGGAACAGAAGTATGCGAGAAGCAAGATAATGTTTTTCTAAAAATATCTTCCCATAAAAGAGCTCGAGAGGCATTTTGGAACGGTAACAAGGAAAGCATTAATTTAATTTCGCCATCTTACCATTAAGTCGCATTACAATTATAAAGTTAAGTGTTCCATTCACGCCGCGCCCGTTATAAATCAGCCGCAATCTCTTTTTACCTCCACTTAAGATAACATCTGAGAGATTCAATCTTTCCGACTCATAAATGTCCATTCATGAGAACTTATCGCTGACGATCTTTTTCACGAGTCACGCTGAGCGAGTGCATTTAAGGGAAACAAATGAAGCTCGCAGCTCGAGCTACTCGAGCCACTCGAGCTACAGTCACTCTTCCAGCATTCTATTACACGAGTCACTTTAGATGCTAACACTCTGTGTGACTTTTAATGAAAGACGATTGTTTATGTCCTCAGTAAATACTCTCCAAAAGTCGACCCTATACACCGTGTATAAGATCACCTGGTTTATCACTGCTGGCAGTTGGTGTATTGTCTCACATTTACTACGAGGGCTGACACCCTCAGCCAGTCTGTAGCGAGTTAACGACCCGTCGAATTAACGAGCGTGATAATACCGCCATTAATCGTATACCTCACTGTTATGACGTCATTACGCTGTTATGCACACCTTCCGGGGTATTTGACACCCCACACGAGTCGTATATTGAGCTTGTAATGCTCGAAGCAAACAATCTCAGCCTAAATAATCTAAATATAATCTCATTATGAAATAACATAATAGATTTTTAACACGAAACCCTCTTAATGAACAGAATTCTGGGATCTAAAATAAAAGTATGAAATATGTTTGTAATAGAATAGAAATTATAAATATTACTTTGTTACATAAGTCGCTTTCCTCGAAACATAACTTTGTTAACAAGTAAATTAGTAATTTCTTCGATGACTATATTTAACTTAAGTACTTACAAAACTCCTATTGTTTGTCCTTTTTACTTGTACTTGAACTCTATGTCTGAATACTTTGCGAGTAAATATGTAGGAGTCTCACTCTCCCACAGCTAACGGGAGTAAACGTTACAAAACCCAGCACACAGTGCCCTCACACAGTTATCAGGGCACATTAAAATATTTAATCTGGCAGCAAGTCGTATGTGTGCGTTGTAGTGGCGGACATCTTGCATGGTGACCCTGGCAGGGCTGGCACTCAGCCAGTCGACGATATTAAACAGGGGCTAACGACTCGAAAGGGTTACGTACGGTCGCGCAAATATGTTATTTGTACCGACGAAACATGCACAGTGGCTTGTTATAGTTATATCGCCTCTATATGTCTATAATAGTTCGTAATAAGATCTTTACAAAAACATTTTGATGAGTTTTATTACAAATTTTAAAACTCTCGTATTTTTATTAAACTCACAAGTCACCGAGTGATCGATACAAGGCCGTATGTCACACACAACTCCTTGGAGACAACTCCCAATCATTGCGATTGATTGAAACTGTCGTCGTTTGACAGATTCATTTATTTGTAAATGTCAAACGTGCTGAAAAATGAGTTAAATGTAACGTATGAGAAACGCACGAAAAATATTGAAGGTGAAACTGTGAACGTTTGTAATAAATCCAACCTTTGTACTGGCATTAAAGAAAAGGCCTAAAGCGCTACGATAACAATAATAGTTTACAAATGGCGGCACATCACTAGTAGTAGTTAACACATAGTAAACTAACATAGAAGTAATACTGCGATAAAATTTGTAGCTCGTTTGGTTAAGGGCGGCTCATAAAGTTTTTGTCCGAGGGGCACGCCGTAAATCCTGCCCTGACCATTAGTAGGTACCAGGCGATCATAAACAGTGGGACACGCCTTTATGAATTGGTTCCGTTAGTTCTACGTATGTCACGCGTCGTGAACATGTTGCACTTTGTTCACGCCCAATGTTAGTAAATAATGGTCGAAAAAATAAGTCTCTCGTGAATTCACCTTGTTAGTTTATCGATTGTATTTCCTAAATACCTAAAGTTAAAACTTTTTTCACTACTTGCAGTGTAAATACAGTCTATTACTTAAAGGTTTATAGTCTTTACAAGTTATATAACACAGACCTCGCTGGGCAAGCAGTTTTATAGTTTGGTCGCCGCTAAGAAGGCTCGATTTCCCACGAGTGTCGTACGGACAGCTAAATGTTTATATAAACCAAATATATGAAAAGAACATGATATAAATCTCGTCGCCTCAGATTTATGCATCCTTCGTGGTTAAATTTTAGCAGTCTCATCGTTTTTTTAAGTTATGCGACCCCATGGGCCATTCAGTCACCGCCTGTGTTACATATATAAAAGAATTCGCGTCAAAAGCTTCCAAAAATTCTCGTCTATCGAAAGCTTGAAATCTTCTAGTCATATACTGTACTCTATGTACTATATACTGTAATGCACTGAAAAGGTAGTTTGCGTAGTCTGCAGTACAAAAGTACGTCACTAACGTGAGTACACTAGATAGCAACACAGTATTCCTCAACTTTCATCAAAGTGCCATACATATTTTATAGTGCAGCTACACTCTACAGAGCACTTCCACGTACAAATTCCTAAAGAAAAACGTACAAAAACTCAACTCGACATCGTCATAGAAACCGTCATTTTAAAAATAAAAAGTGGAAACCGAAACATTTGAAATAGCGCCGAGGGGACGCGGCGATGTGTGAAACTGGTCTTTGTGCTACAAACTCGACTGGACGTGGCCTGCAGACTGTGTTAGTGCTAAAAGCCTAAAGAGGCTCGGAACCTGTGATATAAAAACCTCGGGCGAGTTCCCACAGCCCGGTCCAATCGGCGCCCAAATTGCAACTATAAATCCTGGCTGGGGTTTGGTTCCCAGTATTTCGATCTAGTGATAGTATCGCACTAAAGGCAAAGGTATGCTCTGTAATTTGCTTTGAAATGTTTCCAAGTTTTACGGCTAGAAAATCCAGTGTATCGCTGTGTTTGGACATAAATATGTATGTGGGAATGGAATAATATTGTATACAGTAATGGTGCTATTTAAAACTTCCTGAAATTGCCCAACAACATGGAAATTGACTTTATTGCTTGCATGATTTCTTGTTGTAGTTCCCTACTTACAAATTGCAAATCCAAAAAAGTACTTAAGTATACTCTGAACTCTGCAACTGCAATGCAATGTAATGAGCCAATATGAAGACATAACGACATCTGTGTTAAATGCATGACCATCGAGTTGAGTAGCAGGGTGTAGTGGCGCTCATTACGCTGCTCACGGCGGCGCGACGCGTACACTAATGTGCTCTTTGTTGATTGCGTGCCGCGGTGCGGTGCGGTGCGGTGCGGTGCAGTACGGGGCTGCGGATTCACGCCTTCGCACGCAGGAATGTGCACAGCTCACACTCGGCACGCGTGCAGCACTAGGCCGCACATTATACGGCTACTGAGCCATAATGACGTCACATGTACAATTCTAAATAACCGACACGGCACCCAATTCCACCGTCACGATTACACCCATTACTGCAACTCCTCGCAACATCAACGCAAATTACAAAAAGTGAATAAATGGCGGAAATAAATAATGTTCCGCACATTCAAGTCGTTTGCATTTAAAGTTCAGGAAAGTGCTGAAACTTTTCAATTCACCGTAAAACCATCCATAACTCAGTGTTGTCACGTCACACAGAATGGTGAGAAGAACGTTTTTCCGAAAGCGTTCACTTAGCGATGGTGGGCATCAAGTAACTCCGCGCGGAAGTGTTGGCTCGCTGCCCGCCCCCGCCCGCCGCCGCCCGCCGCCGCACCATGACTTATGGTGGCAACACAGCTGGACTTGTAATGTACGAATTTGTGACAGTGAAGAAGTACTCTATTAATAAAGTAGAGTTATCTACGCGCCGCTCATGGAATCACTTATTGTTGGAGCTGCGAGAGAGTACATGAACGGCTTCGACTAGTAATTACAACGAAGAGTCATTGCAGTGCAAACTGTTATTTGAATTCGTAAATGTTTCACGTTTTATTAAAGTGCGTATATATGGGTTATTAAATGAAAATGCTATAGTTTTATAGCCGTGACATAAACAGATGTGTGAAAGTTAAGTACTGGTAGGTATACTGAAAACATTTTACAATCGGACACATTTAATAAAACCAGCAGGTTCCGTGTCACCACTACAATAAACATCTCCTCGGCGCGGGCTCTGGGCACGCACAAATTAATTCCGCATAATTAAACCCAAAGCGAAGCTGAAATACGGCGCCATACTTCAGCTCCTCCATAAACTGTCAACAGCAGACATCTAACAATGGGATGCTGAAACAGATCGGATCCGATTCTGTCGCAAAAACCTGCCGAATGACCTAGAACCTTTGTTAGACATATAATAGACGGGATAGAGTATCTATTCCGGGGATTTGCATAGATTTCAATAAAAATATTATTCGATATCTGCGACTGGGAAGCACTTAGCTACGATGAATTTCAAAGTGATTGACAATATTGTAAAGGTGCGCCATGTTTGTGTGGAGAGCGAATTTGTTTATCAATAAAACCTGAACTAATCCGCAGAACGAACTCGTAAAACTAAAACCTGCCGACGACCGACCTCATCCACGGACCGGTCCACTCGCAATAATCCGGCAAAAAGAGAAAAACTGTTATCCATTGAATACTAACTCACTCGTATGATAGCTTTATTAAATCTGCAAGCCGCGATAGCATCAGTGTTGCCAGCAGTAAATTCACACACACAGCGGTAATGTCAGTGTTGCCAGCGCTAGATTTATCCCACCTCGAGCGAATAAATCCAAGTTATTCTAAGGTGCAAACGAATGAGACGTGATAACGCGAACAGAAGTGCAAACGTTTTATTGCATTCTTCTAATAGTTTCTGTAGAAATATCGAGTCTATCATTTATTCAAAATTAATGTTAAAGTAGTACAAAGTAATATAGAATACTTTATAGTCAAGTGGACCAATAAAATAATGTGTAATTATGTACAGAATGTAGTGGATCTTCTGCGCTGTACTGTGTGTAGTGGCGAGGCAGGGAAAGTTTCAGTGATACTGTGTAATGCAGGTGTAATTATTGTCGGCGACGCGCCGCATTCTTCGGAGAACAAACTCAACTCGCAGACAGATATAATTATTGAAGGAAGCTGTTCTCTTACAGTTTCGCCACTTTGTCTGGCACTCGTAATACATAATACGAGTACTATATAGTACTATATACTTTCCAAATAACTATCTATACATATAATAAAATCGTAGAAAAGTGCTGTCTGTACATTGAAAATAAAAATAAAAAAAATAGCAGGGGTTATTGTTATGTCGATGTCGAACCCAAAAATGTAATTAACTTTTTTTTTGTCTGTTTGTCTGTTTGTCTGTTTGTCTGTTTGTCTGTTTGTCTGTTCGTCTGTGCGCGCTAATCTCAGAAACGGCTGATCCGAGTTGGATGCGGTTTTCACGAATATATTGTGGGATGCTTAAATTTACATTTAGTGTTTGTTTCATGTCAATCGGTTCATAAATAAAAAAGTTATGTCAAATTAAAGAATCACGTCGAACATTCTATGCTTATACCATTAATCTCCGCAACTATTTGACGGATTTGGTTGAAATTTGGTACAGATATAGTTTAGAACCTTAGAAAGGACAAAGGATAGTTTTTATTTGTTTTCTATCGTTTTTATTATTAGTATTTGTTGGGTATCGGCCGAGCGCTTCGGTACTGTTGTGGAAATAGTGTACTATAAGTCGTATGATTATTTGTCTGCAGTGGTCCTGCTGTTTCGTATATTCTAAATTGGTTTCGTTGTATTTGTCTATTAAAAAGTTTATTTGTTGGGTTTTCCTGGTTAAATTATTTAACGTAGGTTTAGTTTGATATCGATTATTAGTAGTTACTGTAGTTAGTTTGTTTAATAAAATTGTAAGTCTATAATTTATAAATTAATTAGATTTAAGTCGTTTCTTTTAAATTATTTAGTTTAAGCTTGGTTTGGCTTGGTATTATAGCATTGAGGATAGGTTGTAATATAATTTCTTTTTTAATTGTTATAAATTCGTAATTCGGAGCTTTCTTTAATTCTTTAGTTTTAAGTTAGTTTTCATCTTAAGTTCGGAAAGATTATAATATTTCTTTAGTTTAAGTCCGTTTTTAAACTATTTTTTCAATGCCCTAAGTGAGTATACATCTATTAAATTCAAACGCAGAGCTCTGCCGACGACCGTTGATTTTTGAGGACTTCCCTAGAATATTTTCCACATCTCATTTTTGAAGAGATCCCGCGAAATCGGGAACTATGTGGTTAAAACCAAAAATTTGCCGGAAGTCACTATTCCACACGAACGAAGTCGCGGGCTATAATAAATCTGTAGAAGGGTCAATTCTGTTTATTGAAAATATAGAAAAAATAAATAGCAGGGTGCTACTGGGTCGATACCAAACCCAAATATGTGATTATTATTTTTTTGTCTGTCTGTCTATATATGTTCAGGCATCACGTGAAAACTAACGGTTTGATTTCAATGAAACTTGGTATAATTAACTTATTATCCTGGACATAAAATAGGTTACTTATTATCCTGGAAAAATACGTAGAAAAAAAACTTTATTTTTCAGTTTTATTCTGCTCAACAGCAGTAGCTCAATAGAGGGATCTCCTTAATTATTATGGGCCTTGCCGTATTTGGGTCCAATAGATATTTATAAGATGTCATTTTCACAGTTACTCAAAATGGAGAAATAAAACTTCCACGCGAAGACCGACATCCGCGCGGACGGAGTCGCGGGCAGAAGCTAGTTTCTAATTAAAGTCTTTGTACTTAATCCAGCCACCGAACAATTTCCATTTATAATCGAAGGTCGCACGAGGAGCTCAGCCCAACATAAATACATAATTAGCGAAATCATTTATTATGAAATCACAAAAAGCCTAAACACTAAACAAATTAATTATTCTTGCTTTAACCAGAATAGCTAACAAAAAATAGGCCTTCAATATTTGACGCAAATTTAATCGGGGGTGAGGTTAAATCAGAAACCTTTGAAATTCACCCCTGAAAGGGTTGTAAGCAGTTGTTTCATCTATAGAGGTTGAGCTGGAGTACAATTACGGCAGTGAAACTCATTATGTTGGGGCAGGCGAGCCGCGCACGCCGACGACAAATCCTTTACAATTAAGCTACATGAAAAGTGATTTAATAAGTTTGGGAATATTCAAAGTACCTGTGGGCGGCGCCGGCGACTCGCCCGTGTATTGTTTCACATTTACTTTACTATTTTTCATAATTAATTAGTTAACAGCGGCCCTGTTTGATTCGCGCTGCTGAGTTTATTTGTGAAAATGAGATTTTCAATTTTAGAATTACAATTATTTTATTTTGGCTGACTAATTATATTGCCCGACTTTATTTTGTTTGAAATTGTATTTTATTTTAGTATAATTTCGTTGTTGTTACCCAGAAAAAGGTCAGTTACACAGAATCTGAATTAGAATAGACTACAAATGTACAGGTATCAGAATCTCTTATTACACGTGTAAACCTAAATCGGTCCTTAGAGAGTAATGTACAAAAATAAATCCGCCATAACGTAGTCGCAGTCACATACCTCTAAATAAGCACTCAGCATTCCCTCACATGAGGCTCATCTAATCAAGGAGGGTCATACAGGGAGCACTCCGACTGGCATTACACGTATTAACTTTAACATTTACTTTATTTACACTGCATCAAGTCGTCCCTGGAACGCTAAAGATCAATAATAATTACCTCGTCACGTTGCCCACAAAAATGTTCTTAGGACTTGTACACACTGAAGTGTAATCGTAGTCGGAAATTATCAAAATAATTTTCTGGAATTATAACATGTATTCTGTTGTTTAAACTTAATAAAAAATTTGAATAACAACTAGCAGGTACAGGTTCAAGCCGTGCAGTCATTAACGACTTATATGGATAAAAAAATTCTAAAATATAAAATCTATTTCCATGAGAAGCTAACTACTATATGAAAAAAATACGTTTCTTTTTTAATTTCATTTATATGCTAAGTTCATCCCCAGTAGCTGCCTGACTAGTCTGCGCAGTACCCAGGCACACCCTCGCACCCTCCAGCCAGACAGCACTCCACTAATTGTAGATAAAACGAGAGAGATGGGATTAAGACAGAACTGTCAAATTATACTGGACGAAACTTCGCCAACAACTTTTGATAACTACTTAATGAACTTTCTGTTATTATCTTTTGAATTCATTTAAAAACTTTGAGTACACATCGAGTTAAAGCCAAGTGTTTCTTACTATTCAAATATTGCTGGCGCTGGAAATTAATTTACCTTGAAATGATTCTCATTAACGTAACAATAACTGGCAGTGTTTGTGTAGTGCTGGAGTACTGAGATGTTGGAGCCATGATACCAGTACATGTGGCAGACATCAAACAATGATCACGTTGCGGTCACGTGCGCCCCGCCGGCTACAGATATATTTAGACTAACATTTTGATAAAATTAATCCATCTCGTATTTTTCCATTACAATTTGTTTGTTTAGGGTCTGTACCTAAACGACTTCATTCGATAAACTCAAAGAGAAGAATTCAAAAGATATTTACGAAAAATAAAATTAGTTTGAAAAGAATAACATTATTAACAGACGGACCTGAAGGGAAGATTCTATTTATTTTCTCACTTAGAATATAATTCCAAGAAATGAAAATACTCAAAATGATCTATTCAAACATTTGTAATGTTAATCTGTATATAATGTACATCTGGCGAGGCTTAGTTTACGAATACTGCCTACACGACTACACAAAATGTTAACCAATTTCAATCGAGCTATTTATATTCGATTTATATTACATTACACTGATGACATAAAAATTGCTACAAAAACACGAGGCAATCGATACGGAGGCGGGCAGGTATTGTTGGGTGTTTATGTTAAAGGTGATAGAGTTTATATCTGTCTGCTGAATGGCCAAAGGTTTAAGGTTTGGTTTTTGGTTTTTGTTCTCTGCGTGTAACTTGATATAAATATATATAGAGCCATAATAATATAATTAGATAGAGACCTTGGGGGATATGAAATGCTCCTCTGTATGTATATATTGAGGCACACAAACACCTGTAAAGTGGTTGAGCGACACGTTATCGCATCCATTGTCGCGGGGTAATCGCGCGAGCCGCTCAGTGTGCACACAGCTTAAACAAGCCGAAATTAAAATGGAAATGCCTTAAACGACCGCCGGCATATTAAAGAGATACGGGAAAAAACCATTTAGCAGCTATTTGCATACAATTTGTGGGTGACTAGACGAGACTTTGACGTTGCAGCTCAGCACAGCTCAGCCGCACTCGTGTTTCATTAGAGAGGAGCGGTCGCGCGACACACATACGCTATGTGTTTATGATGTTAGGTTAGGCAGCGGACAGACTGGAGGCCAAGAAGTTATTAGGAATATGTTATATCATTCATGACTTAAATAACCAATACAGTTCAATAAATACTCTACTGTCCTCTACAGTTTAATACGAACAGAATCAATCAATCAATTTCGAGAGAACTTCATTTTTGCTTCGTTGAGTCATTTATGGAAATATATTTTTCAGTGATCATCATACTATACGACTGATCACACACAGCATACAGATTACTCATTTATAATGACCACCTTCTCGAGTTCTGATAGAGCGGAGATCAAATGGCTGTACACTGAGACCAGGGCCACAGGAATTCAAAGCACGTCACGAGACACGGCGATTGATAGACACGAGCACTAATTCATTAGCCGCTGACTATGCCCACTATTAGTGGCACCGGCCAAGCACTAAACTGCTCACATTCATGTCCTAAGTCAAAGCTTAGTCGACCAATCATGTGAGCTAGTGTTATATAAGGCAGAATAGGACATCTATTGGATTGATAAATAATTCCACGTAAAATGAAGTTGTGGAACTTGACAGTAACTCGTGGCGTGACAAGTTTAGAGTTGTCTGACAGGTTGGAAGTTGTCGCGCGTCTGTCCACCGCCTAATAAACTCAAACAAGCTTTGCATTAAACTCGACGTTTGTTTTGTATTCAGATTGAAATTAAACAAATACGGAATTATTGTTTGTCTTTCTTTGTGCCGTTGCTTTAGAAGTTTATACAAGGATTCTAATGGAAGCGCGGATAGGGGCGGCGGCCAAACATAACCAACTTCCATTAGCTGGAAAAAGTTGAAACTTGATTAGGCAACTAATATAATCATTCGTTAAAATGCATCCGAGGTTTCTATTTCCATAATAAATGCTCCGCTATGCAGTGTGCATACTAAATACCTAAGTATTATTGCTATGTATGTATGCTAATGTGTGTGTGGATCGACCCACATGTATAGGAATAGAACTAATTCTACAATTTGGAAGTTTGGAACAACGAGCAGTTGGTCTAGGTTGAGATTAATACCGAATAATATAACTTGAAAAACTTATCCTTAATAAGTTTCTCAGTAAGTTGGGGCTTACTCAAACCCTTTACTTTTAAAGTTAGGTCTTTTCAAAGTCAAATACCCTTTTAATAAAAACGTTACTGAAGTTACCTCTCCGAGTCCTCTTTACCGAACAATTAGACAATTCCTCTCCACCATTACGTACTACTTAAAGTGGCAGTTGTTTAGCCAGCGCCATCTTTAATTAAGCCGCGACGTGAGTGGCGTGCCAACCGCCAGGGGGCACCACTAAATCTGGCAAGATTGCCAGATAGTTGTGCCGACAGCTTTATGTGGCTATTGCTGGTGATGTATTTTATGGTGATTGGGAGGACTTGCTGTACTCCTCTACAGCTACATATTACTGATATTGAAAATAAATGTTCCAGTTGGCAACAACTGCATTTTAGTAGTTTTTTGTTTCGATAAAGCGAAGGAACTGTTTAAAACTTTGTATACTTAGTGACCTACAACTTAACAACTATTCTGTAAACATCCGTTCCATCCGAAATGGACCCCTTCATAAGTAACCACCGATTACTCAATCGTTTCCCATTCGTAAACCAACACGAGAGGGATACGGAGAGCAAAGCGAGTTAACATCACTTGGATACATTCGCAGAGGGATCGGCAATCGTATGTTCGAAGCCTGAATAAATAATCAGCCACATTAAAACACATTGCTTACGACTAGCGCTGGAGGAATTAACCAGCCATCAATTATTTCGTGTGTAATATGTGCACATTATGCAAATTACGTAAGTCGTGTATTAAGTTCGGTCAGCCCGCTGCTCGGCACAGATAGGATTATGCAATACAGTGCAGCGTTGGACGTCTTCCAAGCTCATGATGATGATCATATTGCATCCGCGCTGATTTGTTGGTGTCTAATATTGATGATTGGATATTTAGACACCATAAGTATGTTTAGGTATATCTTGCACTGTGTTCTCGCTTCTTTTATATTGTTATAATCTCTATAAGTAATTTAATGAACAATATAATTTTTTCCTTCTTTCTTATATCAATTGTAGTAATCTGTTTAAATGATTAATGATATTTATTTTTGCAAATAGGTTACAATGTAACACTTTTACACGTCAATCTCTTAAATAACTAGATGAGGCCGGCATTTCCTATCGGACTACTCTGAGAAGAAATGCCGAAACAAACTCAGAGAAGAACAAATAACTTAATTTAACTGTAATCAACTTAACTGTAATTTGTTTGAAGAACAAATAACGAAATAGAAGGATACAAAATCACTACTTAGAAAAAAATCACTGGCTAGTGTAACAAGAGTAAAGAGAATCTAATATGATTAATAAACTATTTAGAATTTTACTAGTTCACAACACAGTCAATTGAATATCATAATCCCCATAAAACCTGGCAATTAGTGTTCGATGCCCGAGTCGGTGACGTCGCCTGTTTATACAGAGCCATAGCATTTGCTGCGTAATTAGATCACGTCCCGCCGCTCCCCGCTAGATTGGACGCAATCCTACTGAATCTCGCCACAGAAAACTAAGTATTATTTGCTCTTCTACATACCAACGTAAAGACTTACTCTATTGAAATACGTAGCAGTTGAAACGCTTATAAAACTAAACTGTCTTGAGACTGAAGATCTATTTGTGTTCCATAATCATATTATTATATAATCCAGTATAGATTAAACGACCGTTGATTAAATTGATCGCTTACAATCAGTTGGTAAGCAAGCATGATGATTTTGGTGGTACTATTCTGTCATAATGAAATAGGGCACATAATATACCAGCAGCAATTGGCTATTTAAGAAGAGGTAATAACATTGTGATAACAGACGCCTTATTACTGCGCAGTACGTTTATGTCCCGCGTGTTATTTTAGCAAAACGTTATACCAATGTACTTATGTACATCACAGAGTCACAGCGTGCTGAGAATTCAATAAGGAATCCATCAAAATAACTTCCTCCGGCTTCCTTATAGGAAATTACAAACGAGAGAACATTAGCAGCCAAAATAAAGCACACATGCG
This sequence comes from Spodoptera frugiperda, assembly GCF_023101765.2. NCBI lineage: Eukaryota > Metazoa > Arthropoda > Insecta > Lepidoptera > Noctuidae > Spodoptera > Spodoptera frugiperda. The sequence continues at coordinate 228,841 of NC_064212.1, forward strand.
TTTTACGGGACGCGGAAATTTTAATTTGATCTTATTACAACACCCTTGCCCATCTCATTTGCAATCCGACCAGATAAGAACATGCTTATGTCACAGGATTTGAGACCTTAATATGTACACTATAGTGGTGACTGCGACAGCAAACATAAGATTGTAGAAACAGCACGATGATTGTGCTTTTAAATGAAACCCATCCAGATTATTGTAAAAACTGTGTTCTTAATTTGGGATCCTCCTCGACAAGGGTTGTTATCCTGAGGAGGGTTTATGTGCTTATTTTGTACAAGTTTCGTCTCCAACATTTTCATAGATTCCACGGATATAAAGTTGGCGATCATTTGTACGGTGTCGGGCATTAAACGGTCGCGCGGCGATTGTGGAACCTCGTTACAGATGATTGCTTAGATTATTGTAGCGAAACCAGAGGATGCGTGAGCATAAAATGACTTTAATTTCTTATTTACAAAAAAATAAGATACCGATATCAAAAGCAGTTGCCTGATTATTGAGAAAACCTGGATCAAGATCGATTATGTAGTAGAAATAACTCTACTACATACATATTTGATCTAGATACTCTGATTCATTATAAAGTAATAAATTTTTTAAACACAAAATTGCAAAATATCCCTGATTAAACCAGGTAAAAAAAAATATTGATTTCTTAAATATGTTCATTAGGTAGTTACCGCCGTACCTGTAGTGAACCAATACTAGGCTATTTTTATACAAAGGTTTGTAAGTGGCTTCATTAAACTCGGGCCGGGCGGGCGGGACTCCCGGACTGCCAGTTCGAGTTCCTTCATTATTAAAAATAAGCAATCTATCAAGTATTACATAATTCTCCTTCATTTACCTCCACTTCCGACTTCGTTTTAAAAAAACATCGTTAAAACTTTTAACAATCCTTCTTTCGTTTAAAATGGAAGTCTTATTCTGATTAACGATGTCTCGAATGACGGTAGCCACTCACGTTACGAGGAGCAGCTAAGCTGAGGTACAGGAGTATACCTGCAGGCTGGCAGGGCTGCCAGCTGCCAGGCTACAGCTCACGGGATACAGAGGGATGAAAGAATCAAATTTAGGGTCTTACTAACTTGTGCTCTATTACAATAATCAAAACAATTTCATACTGAATCGTACAGAGTAATAAATTAACAGATATTTGTTGTCATTTTACTAGAATTTACTAGAATAGTACAAACCTCAATAGTAATCCCGATCAGGGATTTGTAATTAACCTAGCAATTGAACAAAAGTACATGTTCGTAACTAGTAATCTCAGTACGTAGGGCATCGTAATCGTAACCAAAGGCAGGTACTCGCGGGCTTGTAATCGCAGCTCGTAGTTATAACATTAGCATACGAAAGCTACTTACAGCCAGTAAGCCAGTTACTTACATCTCAAGTTACCACACCTTACAGTTGGCAATAACTCGGATTACTGAATCATAAGCAGCGCCTGGCGACCCTAGCCGGTTAAATATGAAACTGGACTGACGAGAAACCAATTTGGTTGCGCGTAAATAACTGTAAGTCGTTGTCGAGTGAAATGAAAGCTTTTTGTGCCTACCTGAGCACTTCCTCGGATTTGTGTTGCCAGTGTAAAAAATGACGGTAAGTTTCCGAGACCGCTGCTGAAGCTAGTTTTGCAAGAAACATTTGAAAGAGCTACTTTTGAGTTTTTCAAACGAAAAGCGCCCGGATTGCAACGGGTAAAGCAATTTTCTGGAAATTAATGGATTTTAATATTAAATTTCATAAGTATAACTATTGTAGGAGCTCTGAAAAGTCTAATAAAAATAGAGAACCTGAGCAGTTGGCAGTACAATAGGTAACTGCATAGAAACTACGTGTTAACTACAACAATGTAACTTTTCCATTCAGCTTTATTAGAGAGCTTTTATAATTACAGTGTTATAATACATATTTTATTATGATATGCTATAGTAGAACCTGAATTCACTGACGACGTATTAATCTGTATTAAAACTCTACAAAAGAATTATACTGTAAACTTGATAAATAGATGTACTCGTATTATTATTATTTTAACTTTCGTCGTTATTTCTTTGAAACTGTTTCAGTTGTAGACTTAAAAGTTGGCTCGTCTTGCAATGTCCCAACTTTAAACTATGGCCGTTGTTTTTGTTGTCATCTCTGTTAATTAACTATCGACGCGCAACGCTTTTAATGATCAAAATCTGTAAAGCGTGAATGTTGAAACCGTTCACAAAATGTCATTTCATCGCACAATAATATTGACTTCTCTTATTTCTCACTGATTGTACTTAAAAGCTTACTCAAGTTAACGCTTTTCGAGGTAATGCAACTAATTTTAACCTACACTTGGGGCTCATAAATATGATTAATTGCTCAAGTGTAACAGTTGCTTAAATGATTAATCACAGGTTTACAATACAAAAACTAAAAGTTACATAATAGGCTACTTTCCTACTAGTCAAATTCAATACTTTTTTCGAAACGTCAAAAACTATATTTTCTATGAACTTTGTATGAAATACTCTATTATGACGTCATAAGTTTTTGACGTCAAATAGCAAACTTATTTCTAGAAATTTAGCTAGAAAAAATCGAAAATTAAGTAGTTCATCAAATTTATGAATGAGAGTGTGATTATTTTTGAATATTTTATTGTATTGAAAAGTTGTAATAATTTATTTTTGACCGAGGATTTTGTATTCGATCAAAAAAATAATATCATTTATAATACAAACACACGCGATTACATCAAGTAACTGTGTAGGTCCACGTATGAATGCCGGGCGCGGGGCGAGGCAATCAGTGGGCAGCGGCAGGAGGTGCAAAGCCGGCGGCTCGCTGGGGCTGACGGCTTCGATTAATTGCTCCCTTTACTATTCATTGGCTTTTCTTTGCACCCAGCCTTTGCCCAGTCAGCTATTTGACTGCGCTATACTGCCTTATTGTGGACCAACTAATGCCAATTAAATGTTTCTTTTTGCTGTTATTTAGTGGACCGTTACAGCAAGGAACGTGGTCACCAGTTTACGTGTTTGTATCTACGATTTATGAATTGGAATTGCTGCCAACTGATATTTCATTTATGTTAGTGTATGTCGATGACCTGAGTGTAAGTACAAGAATACCTAGAGATAGTTTATTTTGGTATCTCCACACGGCTTGCTTACGTTTCTATTTTTTTTTAAGCTGACACGAAATGGTTTTAGTAACAAAATAAGCTTACATTAAAGATCTTAACTAGCGTGAAGGGCTGAAGCGACCAAGGTCTGAGCCCTCAGCAGCATGGTATATTTATGTTAAACCACAATATGGGCCGACCATGAAACTTTATCTTCGTATTATGCTGAAACATTTAAGCATTGTGAGAAAAAAGAAAAAAAGTTAAGCACTCAATCTAGATTTAAGAGTTAGTACAAAAGTACTTTGGCTTTAACAGCTTATCGCGGCATTAAACTAAACTAAGTATTATTGTATTAAAATATAATACTATCAAAGACGTTTGCAAAGTAATCACTAGCTTAGGAAAACGATTAATCTACTTTGGTTATTAATATAATAGAAATATAGACGATGTCACTTTTTCAATGTCATTTTAAATAGAAGTGACATTCAATGAGGGCGAGAGTGACGGCCGGGAGGTACTTACTGGGGGCAGGTCGGTAGGTAGATCAATAATAATGTGACAAGTAAGTCGTCTGAATGGTCTGGCAGAGGAACTCTCAAATAATACATTTTAACGAGCGCCGAGTGGGTGTCGCGTCGTCTCGACAGAATTTTTCAGTTGAAGCAAAAGTAAGTCGCTTTGTTTGACTTGGCTCCGGTTTCTTTCACGCGACCGTCGAGTGGGTTACTGTGGAATATTTCAACTCACATTCTATAAAATGATTGATACACTGAGCTCACCCCCTGGGGCCATTGTGGACTTTTTGGAAGTTTACTTTATTATCAAATCTGAAATTACTTTTCCGGAGTTAGTTTTGTTAAGAAGAAAATCTGGCTCGGAGATTATCTTTTTCTTTATCACTTGAGACTTCTCGAAGTATCATTTGTAGATGGAGGTTGACATTAAGTATCAACCAGACTTAGAGCAGGTAGAGGTATATACCTAGGTATAGACCGAGTGTCACCTGCACAAAGGTTGTATTTGTTGCGAAGCTCACAGAGCCCAGCTATTACCGAACAAACCTCGCTGCCATGATTAAGTGACGCATTCGTAATGAGGCACTTCGTCAGCAATCAACGAAGTATTACCGCGAGCACCGCAGCCGCGGTCCCCAGGTGGTGATCATCATTATTCTTGTACCAACTTTTGTATATTATTCGTTATTTGCCTGTTTACCTTATTTTTGAATATTCTGTTCGATACTTTAGCAGTAACGTGTACTAGTGAATCCCAGCATCTGTGAATATAGTTACACGTAGGGGAACTGTGCGTCCTGTAATTAACGAGCGAATTATTCCGCCACAGATATAATGAAAACGAGTGCACACGAGCGGCACCACCCGCCCCTGAATAAAACATGGCTAGATAACTAGCAGCCACCGCCTGCCTGTACAGACCCACTTAGTGGTACGTGCCGTTACACCACACACAGATTGACTCTGCTCACACTAACTTATTCATGCATTTGTTCCGTTTACTTGCGCAATGTTTAATTATGGCGACAAGTCGAGTGTTTCATTTATCATCATCACCAGCCTGTTTCCACCCGCCACTGGAGATAGTCCAGGACCCAGTAACATGCCACTGAGCTCGACCTTCAACTCTTTTCGTTCAACCATTCGTGGATATCGTTACTTCTTCCAGTTGAAAAACGCCTTACTCGTGTCCAGACGTGTCCCTTCCCTGTAGGTACTCCTATGGACAAAGTGCTTACGAAAAATCCAGTGCTAAGTCAACAACTTAGATTTTCCGACAAATCACGTCGTTACAGTAAGTATTGTTGAAAGTGTCTCATTAATCTACTTGCAACATGGTGTTCCTGCTCCATCGCGTGCTAGTGACTATCCATCATGAAGGATAACCCGGCCCCGCGTGGGCGCTGTCGCCACCTACCCGCGGGTTAACTAATTACACACTTGTTTATAAATTAATCAGCGCACGGAACACATCGCGAGCGCTCATTACGAGACACTGATAGCTCTACTTACCCCCTCACCCACTGCCAACCTGGTGACTATTTTAATTAACGTTTTTATTTGTAAACAACACGCGACTCAAACAGTATATAATATACAGATAATTGAGCAATTTCGTAATAAGTTATAATTTAACGTAACTTTATCTTGTTCAAAGATTAAGTTCGGAGGACCTGTTATAACTATGAGCAACTATATAGGTACCTACCGCATATGCCACATTAGTAAAATATAGACATAGTTTCACCGATCCGGAAACCGAATCAATATAAATATTTATGAACCACTCAATTAGAATGATTAAGTACTCAATTGGAACAATACTTGTATGACCCGGTATTGTCCCGCGGTCTGTGTGACGGCGGTGCTGTCATTATCACATCGAGTGTTACTATTTAATTAAAGTGCAACAATTGTTTCATACAAACAGAATGCCCGGCGGTTTGTTCCAATGCTATTTTAATTCAAATGAGCCATGCACGCTTGTCCATGCGAATCACATGAAATACTCTTTTATACAGCATTCACGCAAAGCCGCGGGATTTTACTAGCTTAATAAAACAAATATATTTCCCGGTAACTGAACAGTCGAAGGTGAACTTTTACACAGCTGGTTAGAGTTGAATTTTAAACGGCGTTGTGGTTTTAAAAATAGTATAAATGTAATTAAAATGGTAAGTTGAGCAGCGGCCACGTCACGCCACCTCGTTGTATTCTCGGTTCATTTGAAACAGTCGCCGGTCGGGTGGCAATCGTAAAAGTATACGGTAATGCTTGTAATAAAACTTATTTTTTTAATTAAAAGTCGTTGTTATGAAAGCCGGTCGCCGTCTGACTGGGAGCGATAGAGCGAACCTTATTCATTAAATATGGCAGGTTCAGGTAAAGACGGGAATAGAACACGTGGGCGTAGTGGCGAGTCTGTATCGCTGTACCTCGAGTAAGTACTACAGGCTATTTGAGTTGTAATACCTCATTTAATAGTACCTCTCGTAAATAAACAATAACCTCATTTCCCGTGAGATATCTCCATTAAATAAATAAAACGCCTTCATTACGATTATTATTCCGAGGTTAATATTAATTTAACTTAATGTATGTACAAATATAATGTTCCAGCCCTCACTGAAATGGAATGACCTGAACAAAGAAGTGCTTAATGAACATTCGCGTCTTTTTAATTGTTTATTTATTTTCGTTTTATTTTTCCTTGCGACGTTGCCGTTTCCTGAGTTGACAATGGAAATTCTATGGTAATGGCCTTGTTATATAAAGCTAATAACATAACTGGGGAAAATGGCGGTTGTAATTACCTCTGCTAAGGTTTATAGGGTTTACAAGATGTAACGTAAACTGTTGAACATTTTTAACACTTAGTTATTTTAAAAACAAGTAATTACTTACTTACGACTTATGTTATTAACTGTACGTATATTGTTTAGTTATTCTATATCAGTCAGCCGATTGGCTGCTGGTAAATATTCCATAGTGCAGTACACTGTGCATTCAGGAACTTTATAAGTCACAAACTACAGCGGATGATCTTGTTGATTTTCATTGGTGGAAAGAACACACTGTAATAATTAGATTCGTATCAATAAAGCACATTGCTTACCTTCACATATTACGAAGTGAAACCCTGACTAATTGAAATATTTTTTTAAGGAGTAACCTTTCAATTAATAAGTTGGACTCTGCACTTGAAGCCTACATATTTATAAACTCACAGATAGAGAATGGCGAGGTACCTATGTAGAGAATAAGACAGTATGATTGTTGTCACCTTGTAGTGTTCAGGAGTTACGCTAGATCTCATCGTGTGTCCCACGAGCACATTGACAGCAAACACACATCGATCTTAACTCGACGGCTGGCATCGGCGGCGTGTCGCGCCGCGCACGACTCAGCGTCGAACCCATTACCCGCGCCGGCCGCCGGCCGCCGGACGCGACAGATAAATTGTTATAGATAAGCTTTTCATACGACTGTCACCCGGACACACGGACACACGTATCCATCAACATACATCTCATCCATTTCGTTTTTCATAAAGCATATTTTAGATAAAAGGTTTGATGTCCCCATAAATATGGATGTGTCCAGAATCAACGGTTTCAAACGTCGGATTTGAATATGAGAGGAATATTCATTTATTGTCAATTCCATGTTTTCATTACAATTCAACGCTGCACTTTATCATGCATGAACTATTTCGATGATTGCTGCGCTCGTGATACGTTGGTTAGGTGCCGGTGTATGAAATGTTAATCGGATAAAACTAGAGATGAAATCGCTTGTCATATCCTCTGCCATTATTCATATAATCGAGATAGTTGTTTTATTTTAACAATCCATTGCATTTACACAGGATTTATACCTGTTTTATCATAGAGTCTTTTATCATTTGCACATTAAAATTTGAAAAATTATGCACCTACTTACTAATTCAACTTTCTGCTGGGTATAATTAAATACCATTAAGTACCTAAAACGCCATACCAAAAATATGACTCGAATAAATCCTTTTCGTTAAAATAAATATTTTCTAGAAGGCAGAAACGACTTTCTAAAAATTCAACTTTGTGTCGTCAACCCTTGACTACATAGATAGGAGGCACCTCAAAGTGTGGCCTGGACCCCTCACCGTACCCTCAGCATCAAGCCGGCGAATAAATATTCATGAGGGGCCGCTATCCATTAGGGGCTCCGCGATTGACGAAAATGCCATTATTAATATCATTCCCAAAGTACACGTTTTTATTTGTGCACCATTTCTGAATGGCAATAGGTGTGCTGCAGACCATGGCTAAGTGGCTGGTCGTGTTCGTCACGTTAAACTTTGTTAAACTCATCTCAACTCAAACATGAATGACAATGTTTCAAATAAATACCGGTGATCTGCACAAAGAGTCGTTGACTGATAACAGTGCCATGTTTGGAAACATCCATGCATCTATAAAACTAATTGAATAACTATTCAGTAAAAACGCAATTCAATCTGGAGAAAATCCCCATAGATAGAACTATGAACAAAATATTTGGGAATTTAATTAAACTCAGCCATAGATAGTATTTATTACACCGACATAGCTCAGATAAATCCAGCCAGTTTATGGCCATAAATCCATTCATAGTGTATATTTATGGTGCATAATATATCTGGAGCAGCCGCAGCAATGCAAGTATGCAACAACTCTCGCTGTCGGACTCCTCAATAAACAACTGCGAGGTAACAAATTAATATGCAAAGTTGCACCCGTACCGCGCCGCGCCCGTACCGCGCCGCGCCCGCACCGTACCGCGCAGCTCTTCAGTACGCCACGGCTTCTCAAACTCCATGGCACAGCTTCCGAAGTGGCTACTTAACGTGACTCCGAAGTATTGGATAACGTTATTGCAGCTGCAGGAGTTCAGATTAGTACTGACAATAAATTGTGAATGTTTTGAATGTAATCTACCAATGAATACGTAGTTGCGTACCTATGCGAGCTATCCGACAGGATCGTAATCCGAAGTTTGTGAAAGTTCATGTAACTATGACCCAAAATGCGTTGTGCGAAGACAATAAAAATGACTAGCCGTTAGCGCGCCGTCAACACGTATTAAATCCCTGAACATTAATATCACTTGACCATCCAGCCAGACGAACAATTCAAACTTTCCCAACTACTGGCACGTACTTCAGCCGGGATTCGAACCCGACAACTTGTGTTGAAATTAATTGAGAACGGCCATCGTGCGGTGTCCTGGCCAACAGTCGGGCTTTGTTCGCACGCCACATACCCGCGCCCCCGCGCCCCCGCGCCCACCCTCGCCCGCGCCCCCGCACCGGTGTCACCAATTAAATCCATAGATGCTAATTTACAGACATAGTTGGATAGTTGGCGACCGCTGCCGCTGCTTATTCAATAGATACGCCTTCAAGTAGACAAGTTCCGCCGCCTGCTGTTTTACACTCTGACAGTTACTAGTTGCTGAAAGCAGTTTCCGAATTTAATTCAGGCAGTATTTTGTTATACTTAGGTAATTACAGGCAGCGGAGCCCAGCCAGGCATAAAGCCATAATTTTGTGAAAAGGTCATACACTCAATAGGCAAAGTTGGTGAATGTCGGCCGAAAGGTCGAGCACTTGAAGCCGCGCCGGAGTAGCGGCGACCTCTCGCACTCACTTTATAATATACGGAGTGACATAATGGGAGGGACCTGTGTAGTGTCAGCCTGTAAATGTTATGCGGACTTTTACTAAACTAAAAACAAAATTTTATCTATAGTACACGAGTGCTCGTCAGTAAGACACATATGCAGCAGGATACAATTCGTTGTTCAGGAAAACCGATCACAGACTGTAAATCCAGGTGAACAGTCAACATAAAAATACAGAAACATTTCAAAACAAAGCTCTCGTACATCGCGCTGTGGAAATGTTTGTGTATTTCAGCGACAGAGCAAAATATCTCGGCACAATATTTCTTCGACCGCCCAATTTATAATGGTACGGCCGTCCCAAACCAAAACATCAAATCAGTTCCCGGAAAATGTCCCTAAACGCTTACAGATGAATACGATTAACGAGACACTGTCTCTAGGACGTCTTGACCCAATTGGGAGTCCCGGGGGACGGCGGACAGTCCCGGGGGACTGCGGGACTGGGGGAGCGCAGCACGGTGAGCCAGGCGACGCGCGACGATTACACTGTCAGTGTCGGCACATCACGCCACCTCTAGCGGTGGGGAGCTTTGTTTACTGCTCACGCCCAGCTGAGGGTTGGAAGTAATTGCATCAAAACAAATAAACTGCTGACCTGCCAGATATCTTCCAAATTGTCTTATAACATTTGTGTTAACAATTGAATTACTTCTTAAAGTAAAAGGTTTTATTTAACGTATCTAATCGTATTAAATCTGCGGTAATTTGTAAGTAGAAAGAAACGTACCTACTTATATAATTTATAGTGGAACGACAGTAACTACAGTTTATTAAGCTGGCGAGTCTAATGTTCTCCCAAGTCCCCGCGAAAGTCCGCTCACCTTGAGACGTCCCACGTAAAAATGATTAATCTGCCATAAAAACGGAAGCCAATAAAACTCGGAACATTTCTCATGGTAACATCATACCCTGGCTCTGGTTACCGCTACACCAGCGAGTCATAGAGACGCGCTCCGTGAGCCCATAGAATTTACAAAAATGAAAATTAATATAATGTTGTGAAGAAAATGAGATATCGGTTTTCAGAAGCGATCGCTTCATTTTGCGGGCACTTGTTATACCGCGCGAGTGGCCACGAAGATATTACACATCCCTGAACATAAGTACGAAATATGATTAAATGTTTTTCCATATTGGTTTTGGGGAAGCAAAATTTAATTTTTATTTGATTCGTCCTCAAAGCTTTCCTGATATAAAGCTCTTTATGCTTGTTTGTGCGCTATTTTTAGGGCCATCGAGAAGATAATTGGCTCTTTTCTGCAAAGACTCGGCGACTACCTCCATTGGCCTTATTGTGATATTATTGCGTTACGAGATTGTACTCCACGTCACGGTTATTGGATTGTCATATAAAGGTAATAAACTATACGGATACACAGATTGCCGCTACAGATTGTGTGCTCGCCAAATATAGGAGAGAATTGTTGTGAATCACAAAACAGTCGCAGTAAGCAGTCACGTATTTCACAAAAATATATTTTAAAAACAAGGCTCCGTACAATCGCAGTGTCTGGTTCCAGTTCAGCGGAGTGAGCAACAAACAGTCGCGTGTCTGCTCGGCCTGTGTTTGCACAGGCAGCGCGGCCCGCAGCCTCCGCGACTCGAGCCCGCTCCCCACTGTTTACTTGGGAAATGATGCAGGACTACTGCTGAGACCACACAGCCTAGCAGTATTATCCAATGTATAACCAATCTTATAAAGTCATGATACTTGAGAGTTGTTGTTCTGTATTATATTCGTATTTGTTTGCTATTACTTAGTAGAGCTAGTCTAATTTACAACCTTCAAGTCAAAATCAGTTTTAACTACAAAATACTAGAATTTTTCACGCTAAGTAATGTAGGTACCTGAACCTTCCATTCCTTCTCCAAGACAGCAGTGAGCATGTGCCGATTTCATTAGCGCGGGCCTGAGATTTACATTAAGCCGGCGCGGGCTAAACAAAAGAATTACCTTCAAACAGTTACGTGCGGCGTTGGAATATAACGCTAAAAGGTTCGGTCATTCAGTGCGGGAGTACCTCAGCCCTCAGCCCTCAGCACTCCTCACTGAAGTATGTACATCAAAAGATGTAATCGTAGCTAGAAGGATGTAGTCCAGCCACCTCTTTGAGACCCCTTACTTAATTGATTTTAAGGAAATAATGAGACATGTGTTGTGCATGACTTAATGAGATACTTACAAGATTTGTATCTGTAGTAGTTAGTAGTATTCAATAATGATACAACAACACATTAACTTGCAAATATCTGAGAAATACTCTATGTCTGTTAAATGAATTTTCCTAAAAGTCCTATTATTGTATTCAAAATATCCACGAAGATGTGACATCAAAGGTGCATTTCTACGAATTAATTTCTGTTTGTGTCTAACTAGACAGTCTGGCTCTGTATATGTAGCTAGTAACTACATAACACGTCACTCGATACGGTGCCACAACTACCTCTATCCGTGTACCAAGAAACGCCACATATATACATAGTTACATACATATATACTACATGTATGTCGACAGTTGCGTCTGAACAGTGCACGACCAACAATGGCGAGTGTATCCAGTAATTACGGTAATATCCGTACATTCTGTCGTGTTTCCTAGCAGATTATATTATTGTAATACAGATTATTGTTACTACTCGACTATTCATCGCAAAGGAAATTAATTATTTTCACTTTTTATGGTCTAATTAACCTGCTATTAGTTGAGCATGCTTGCATATTCTGACATTGACCCCGTGGACGGTGGTAGTCTTTCTTGCTACAAAATTTACTAACATAATATGAGTATAGAATTCTGAAACTTAATAACTTAGTACTTGAGCACATATTCTTATGTAAATTATGTACAAAACAGAAACCTTCCAATGTACGTACACACGGGCACCGCAAGCAGACGACGACGTACTCGTTACAAAGAAAATATAACAAGTAGGTCATAAAAACAAGATTTATCAAACGGCGAAGATCGCGGCGTCGTCCAATTTATCGGGTATTCGGGATCGAAACAAAAAGCCGGCTACTGCCCGCCGCCGAACAACAAAACATCGCCCATACGAAAAACTAATTCCCTAACAAAACATCGTATTGAATTAAAATACTACGACGGAATATATATTGTCTTTTTGCGCGAAGCAATAGATACGGCAACTGTTTTTGTTCGTTTGCTCCGGAACAAATAATGTCCAGCGAGATATTGTTTAAAGGCGGCTGCAGACGGGCCGCCACTGCGACCGCTACAAGCGACAAACGAAGTCTTCATATGCGACTATTTTCACGTCAACTAAGCAACACTTACTTACTAAGTAATTTAATGAATATAACTTGCTAATCTACTACCCTTTCCAACCTAGGAACAAAGATCAGTAGTAAAGTAGAACCCAGCGAGAATGTCAAACCCACTTTACTGAGTTCCCATTTTTAATCTCAGTGCGGTTTAACTCCGATGCGGAATCGCTCAGATTCCGACGTAAAATCCTTCTCCAATACTGGATGAAACAAGTATTAGATTATTTATAATTGAATTGTCGGCGTGTTGCTTTACGTTCGTTTGTCAGGCGACGCACTTATTGAATTACGTTCTGTGAGAAATTTGTTTTTTTACTGTTTCTCTGTTGTTCCGTAGACGGCGGAACACGTCCTGCCGGATAAAGATATAATGCTCTCGTAACTCAATACAGCGGGAGTTAGTTGTTATTCGTGTCGCTGTGAGCCTAATACGGCGTGTTTATATTTAATTTGTTCAGGTTATTGTAGGTCAGTGACAAGGGAACACAAATAGCTAACTCCGTGAAGTTCTTTGTTTGTTTCCGCAAACTTGAGCACAAACTCGAACATATAACTGACGGACGCCTGAGGAGGAGCCAGTTGACACTCCGAGCTTATGACAGGTTTCCACGAAGTTACCTTACAAATCAATCGAGATTGTAGGCCGGTAGGTACCGATTTCATTCCAAGAAATGCAGATCATATACCTAGTCAATGATAAATGTAATCATACCGATCGGATTACTAATCAAATAATTCTTACTAAACACAAACTACATGTATTAGTTATAGAAGTAAGTAAACATATCGAGTATCGTAGTTCCAGGTAAACACGAGTAATGTTGATATAAATACTGTTGACCTTTCGTGTCGGCATTATTAATTGTTTTCTGCCACGTCTCGTGAAATATCGACGGGTTTGACGTCACGCCGTTATTACGAGAAATTGAGTGTGCGGTAAAGGTATAACCGAAATTACATAATGTGTTATGTCCGGAGCCTTAGATAATATAGTGTTGTAATATTTACTTTGTGTTTACTTTAGAAGCTCGACGTTATACGTTTGATTACACTTTACTTTTGCAATTTTTTTAAACTTATTTCGACAACAATTTTACGAAAAAATAAAAAATCCTTTATGTTCTATATAAGTATAGTTAAGTTACAGTTACCATGTTTAGGATAACGGACCATACCTGATCATTATTACTTTAAAAAACACAACAACAGCTGATCTGTAAACCACTGCCTCCGTTGCGTAGTGTGACTAGGATGATCTTAATATGAGTAGTGTGTCGGTTTGTTTGTCAGTCTGATTGGATTGCTTGGCCTGATCACTTTGTAACACCGTCTGTTTGTCCATGCTTGAAGTTACACGCCGCGCACAATGTCTGCTGTAGGCTACTGGTAACTATTGTGTTATTTGCTTTGCTGTCTGATACTGACAGATACATTGCTTACCTAAGTAGCTATGTAGGTACATTGTGCTATAAATACCTACATAAGGGACATGGCACTCAGTTACAGCACGGCCACGGTGCTTTTTGCTTCTTTGGAAACAATACAATGACATAAGATTTAATTTTCTATTTTAAATGACAAGATACTAGCTGGGTAGGAACGGTGCCGTTACTATATGCGATGACCATTACACTGCCTATGTACTGGTGTATAGTTACAAAGTAACCTTACCACCACAAATATCACAATATTTACAAAAAGCAACATAAAATCATACCAAGTAGACGCGTTGAAAAGTTACTTCTTTGGTAAGGTTTACATAAATAGGGGCGCGGACATGGTCCATAAAATATGAATAACCTACCTACTACCTACCTAGTTACCGAGTCCCCAATCGTGGGCAAACATGTAACACATCCCTGCCTGCGTGCGAACTACCGAACCATTTCATTCCCGAATCGACAAATACATATAATATACTGAATACTCGGTAATTTATACGACACGGGGTAAGCAGAGGGAGGCTATTTGATCGGATAACCGCACTGAGAGGCTTTCCCGGAAATATCATGTGTTTTCCTCAAACCGTCAAATTTTATCTAAGTACCTATTTTGTTATGAAATATTCATTTCCAATGATAGCTGGTGTCGGAATTGTTCCTGTTTGTTTACAATGAGAACATAGAAGCAGGTGTTGTTAGTGGAAGGAGGAAATTGGAGAAAATAATTGACACTCGAGATGTAAGCTATTTTTACAGAAACATCATTATTATTATAGAGAAATATGGCAGAAAAATACCTCGTATCCTAACAATTAAAGCAGGAAATCTCAGCTGTCCTATTCCTGCCTTGAGTTAAATGCCAAAGTTGATAAATCAGATTTCGAGGAATCATAAGACATTGTTAGTGAACTGATATCTCTACTCATGTGACACACACCTTCATGAAATAAGTGACGCATCGAAAACAAGCTGTGAAGCCACAAGTTTACCATTTTAACAAAACGAGTGAGAGTAACTGAGTACTGAGGACTGAGGACTGAGGTATTCAGAACTCTGAATAATTTTCATTTTTCCTTCCATGTCGACAGATATGTAAATGTGGGTGCTTGGGTAACCAAGAATTCGTTTTAAGAGAATCGAGGGTGGAGGTATGTAGGTAAACTTGGCCACTTGGACTCGCCCGGTTACCGGAATGTGTTGTTACACTATGTGGGTAGAGATACCTATAGGTTAGTACACTCGTGTGAGGTCACATAATTCTACACAACATTTAATAATCTACCTATGATGATAATCCTCGTAATTACAGCGTTGTAACTCTATAACAACAAATATTTGCTACGGAACATAAAGGTACATATATTCTTAGATAGATTATTCCCTATAACGACTGAGGGCATCAGATATTGAAGCCTCAAGACAGAGGTAGGCAAATCTGTGCATAACCAAACCTATCTATGTCATGTACTATCTTTTTTTTTTTTTGAGGGGGGAAAATCATCCAATGACTTCTCCCGCCTTGGGTGAGGCGGGAGGGAGTGTCAGACTCTTACTGACTAAAAACCACCCCGTTCCTTCTCCTGCTTTGAGCCGGAGCCCCGGTAACCTTTTACGTTGTCCGCGAACTCTATCTGGGTACACTAATTCTACGGAACATAGGAACACTAGCTACTGGTCACAGTGGAAACATTCATGCAGTACCTCTTCAAATATTATTGAACACACGTTCCTCAACCAAACTACCCGTGGAGCACCCCAATTACCCACCTATCCTGTATTTATAGCCGCTGTACAAACAAGCTCCTGTACAGCTAAACAAAACTGTATTTTTTTAGAGCGCGGCGAGCGACAGGTGAGGGCGGCTGGATCGTTCCCAGCAGGATATAAAGCGGTGGCCGCCGACGCCGCGCCCTCCCGCGGTTTGAGTTAGCCTGTAGCCTGTACAGCCTGCAGTTATTACTGCGGTTGGTTCAGGAAATTACTATCTATACACAGTGTACAGTGAACAAATGATTTATTATCTTGCCGTTAATCGAGTGGTCAAGCGTGATTGTTGAGCAAACAGGTTCGATTTTCATACCAAAGAAGTGTCTGGTATTTTCTAGTTGCGCACATTGATGTCTATAGCAGAGTCAAGAATGATAAGGATTACCCGTTGTAGTATACTACTCTGGAGCCCGACTTTGTTTTAGAACTTGTATAAAGTCTAAACGGATTAGGTACTCATAAGGACCTGACCTAAATGATAACACTGAAAAGTGAGTGTTAGGAACATTTAATGTGTGAAGACAAATTTCCAGCCCAGATTCTAGGTAGTCCATACGTATGACATTATTTATGTTAAGACTTTGCTAAACTCACAAACAAACTAGTTACCGGGTCAAACGAATTTATCAAACTATGACAACGTTACGACATGGCGACGTAAACGAAAATGTCATTTAAAAGTTTCAGGTTAACGAAGGACAAAATCTCCTGTTTATGTGCATGGATGGGGCAGAAGTTTGCAAACCTGTCAGTTGGAAATAGAACACAAGGGGTCAACCAGTCTGTTTGACACGAGTACACACAAACACTTCATTGATACATTTGTATAGACATCTATTTGTACATACAAATCTGGGATTTCTAGGGTTAAGCTGTCGTATTGTTGTAGATAAGTAGCTCTCAGCTTAGGTCTCATATTGTTTAGGGATAGGTACCCGAGTCACAGATGATTGAATCTGTGTAGTAGGTAAATAAATACTATTAAGAAGGTGTAAGTAACTAAGTAGATACTTTTAGTAAATATGTAGTTAGTTATTGAACACTTAATTAACTTGTGTAAGTATGTACATAATCGTGTTGGTACAATCGTACCGTACCTATCTAATAGGTAATTTACGTAATTAATGTAATGTGTTTACATACCTGTATGTATCTATTTAGGTACTACAGAACCACTATCTAATACGGCGCAAGAAAACGATTTACTTCTACTACACCTAGGTAGGGCCCTAGTACCAGGTATCTATCTACCAAAGTGCCAACAAAGTTATAAGTAAAATGAAAAAGGTTTAAAACTTCCGGTGTTTCAGTGGAATTCCGGAGGGATTAAACCAGAGCTTATGGTACAATATCCGGTACAATAGTAGATAACTGCGAGCCGCGCCCGGTCGGCCGGTGCAGCCTAACTTGTTACAAATTGTTCAATAAATACTTTCAAACGATAATATACATCAGATACCTACAACAGGCGGCTGATGCCGAATGTGTTTTTAATAAAATTCAATAGCTATTACTTACTAACTACTCTAGATTCTCTTCATAGAGTAGGTACCACCGTCATTATTGGAATATGGCTGCATATCTGTATCTATAGAATTATCATCAAACCTGTTGCAAATAACACAAGTTGCAACTAATTACATTAACACACCATATTTATTTTGATCCGTCCGGGGTCCGTTTCTAATCAGGAAGACAGTAGGGGTAAGGCTGTACTAAGCTACCCCACGGTTTTAAGTTAGTGTCTATATGTATGTGTATGAATTAATTAATTATTGATTCCTAGGAGACTCGTAATACGAATAATTTAGAATGCCTTTCTACAAAATTAGGTAGGTACCTTCCTATAGATATGTATTTTTATCCGGCGCGTCGCAAGGACATGAACTTTCTTGGATCCCGCAAAATAAATCAGAAGAGAGGGAAGAAAAAGAAAACGATAGTTTTCACTTCCCTAGGTGGATTTAATGCGGGAGACACAAAGGTATACCTACATAACTACCTACATATCGACCTAAGTAGATACCTACCTAGTTAAACCCCAATCCCTTTGCGTAAAATTTGTGGTTTAAAAAGTTAATCCTCGCCAAAAGTTCGCCGTTCCTATGTTACCGACCTACCTAATACTGGTAGTAGGTACATTTAACGCGCGGCCCAACTATTTCAATCAGTAGATATCAGTGAACTACTGAACTACCGCACTGACTGAGTATCCATAGTTCCGCGTTAATCCACGATTAAAAACTTTAAAAGTATGGATCAATGCGTGCACAAGCTAGCTACGGTAAGATCTAATAGGTATGTTAAACAGTTAATTGTATAGTAAGATCATTCAATCTATACATATAATAAAATCGTAGAAAAGTGCTGTCTGTAGGTACATTGAAAATAAAAATAAAAAAAATAGCAGGGGTTATTGTTATGTCGATGTCGAACCCAAAAATGTAATTAACTTTTTTTTTGTCTGTTTGTCTGTGTGTCTATGCGCGCTAATCTCAGAAACGGCTGATCCGAGTTGGATGCGGTTTTCACGAATATATTGTGGTATGCTTCTATTAACATTTAGTGTTTGTTTCATGTCAATCGGTTCATAAATAAAAAAGTTATGTCAAATTAAAGAATCACGTCGAACACTATTCTATGCTTATACCATAATCTCCGCAACTATTTGACGGATTTGGTTGAAATTTGGTTTTGTTTGTCTGTAGTGGTTCTGCTGTTTCGTATATTCTAAATAAATAAATAAATTGGTTTCGTTGTATTTGTCAATTAATAAGTTCATTTGTTGGGGTTTTCTGGTTAAATTATTTAACGTAGGTTTAGTTTGATATCGATTATTAGTAGTTACTGTAGTTAGTTTTTTTAATAAAATTGTAAGTCTAATTTATTAATTAATTAGATAGATTAGATTTAAGTCGTTTCTTTTAAATTATTTAGTTTAAGCTTGGTTATTATAGCATAGAGGATAGGTTGTAATATAATTTCTTTAATTGTTATAAATTCGTAATTCGTAGCTTTCTTTAGTTTTAAGTTATTTTTCATCTTAAGTTCGGAAAGATTATAATATTTCTTTAGTTTAAGTCCGTTTTTAAACTATTTTTTCAATGCCCTAAGTGAGTATACATCTATTAAATTCAAACGCAGAGCTCATTATGTTGATTTTTGAAGAATTCTCTGGAATATCTTCTACATCTCGTTTTTGAAGAGATTCCGCGAGATCGGGAACTATGTGGTTAAAACCAAAAATTTGCCGGAAGTCACTATTCCACGCGAACGAAGTCGCGGGCAAAAGCTATTAATGAATAAATATCAAAATAAAAAAGTTGATCACCGCTACTCGAAGTCGATCTTAATTCCCAACTCAATACGGTTTGTTCGTCTCAAGTTCACGATTGGCTACAATAAAACTAGACTCGAGTAAAATAAGAAATTTGTAACAATGAAATTATTCAAGCAAGTTCGCAGCAGCCATGTACCGCCGCGCACCGCGCCGGGCCACACAACACCCGAGTATTTTTCTTCAAATTCTACTTAACAAATCTTAAAGTTTTGTTATGAAACGTTAAAAGTAGCTTCACGAGAATTACGAGAAATAAACAATAGCTACCCAAGTTGGATGGAGGGTAGATACTTTATTATTTACCTTATCTTTGTAATTTTGAAATTTTATTCTATCTGCAGATTCTGGGTAAATCTTTTCAATCTACTGAAAATCATTAAATACGTACCTATATTATTTAATTAATTGAAAATAACGCGTTACTTAGTTACAAGTCAGAACGGGGCTCTTAAACAAAGAATAAAAGTCCCGTTGTGAATTGAAACTATGTAGTACCTAGGCAGAGCTTTTCTCAGTAATTTACGTGAGGCTTATTTTCAATTACCTATGTAAGTAATTTAGTATGAGCCATGAGTTATTTATTATACAAAGTATTTTTTAAGGTATTTACTTAACTTTTGTAGGTACTTACGTTGTTAAGCATGGCACGTGTGATTTAAAACATACGAAGTGCTGCCTAGAGTAGTGCTAAGCCGCGGTAAATCATCGTAGATTTGTCGACTTCCTGTCCTAAGAAAGCGGCAATTTGACGACTCAAATATTTTTTTAATGGTCGATCGTCTAACCTGACCTTTTCAGGCAAGATTTCAGTCGGGTCTACCTACAGATTCTCGAAAAGCTTTTATATTTTCTTCAAAGGTATATCAGTAAAGTCAATCGATAAAATCATCTTTACGATAGACAGGTATCTTAATAGGCAGGAACTAGGAATCAATGATCGGAACAATTTGAAAATAAAACCGTCTTATTTATTGGGCCCAAATGGTGTCCTAGCAAACACACTTATATGTATGTATATAAATGGTTATATAAAACAAAACGTCGTGTTGAGGAAGGACATTAGTGGACTAACCCGTGGCCATTATGCTGCGGAACGCCGGGGTGTTGCCGCAGCGGCTTTGCTTCACTTATTGCGGGATAATCTGGCTCAGGCCGGCCTGTTGACCTAACGGACACGCTGCCCGACTGTTTGTTCAAAGCCCGAATCCTTTTCGTCTCTAATAATGACATTCTTCGAGGCTTTTACAAAAAAAATACTTTACCTTTTTTTCTCATCTCAAAATATTGTCGCTGACTATCCGTTGACACTGTCGTCTTTGTGTTCGAACTTCGGAGTACCTACATACCTAGGTAGATCTTGATGTTGTGAATGTGTGTTTGATTTAATTGAACATATAATATCTAATATACCATTCAACACATAAGTGCTGTTAACTTGTCAGAATTAATGTTTAGGGAGTTTTCAGATTCCTCGTGAATATAGGCATTAGGCAGCCATAAAATTTAAAATATGTACATAATTTGTGAACTGTTTTTTATTAAAGTTAGTAGGTAGGTAGGGTACCGTTGGTTATAATGTTGTAATGGCTTATCCAGTTCGACATAACGTCTTCAAATGACTGCCTAGTTGTAGTATAGTTACAAGTGAGTTTAATTTCAAGGTTAGGATCGTTTTATCACTTGTTGAACAAATAGGTGTAATTTTAAAGGTTTGATTGATGTTGTAATGGTGATTTGATGTGATTTGTGTGTTGAAAAAGAAATGGGCTAGATTGAGTAAAACAATAAAATACGAATATAATCTTTAATTATAACCGGTGTTATAATACATTTTCACTTATAAAATAGAACGCAACAACTCCTTCACTGTAGGATTTCTCATCGTCCATCCTACACATGGTATACCTATCTATCTATAAATCTAAGGTACTAATGTACGTACCCGTAAGGTCAGCAGAACTCCATGTATTATCAAAATGCTATATTTTAAGTAAAACTTGACATGACACTTTATACCTGTTTACAGGTAACACAGCACATGCCACAGATTATAATAGGTATTAACAAGCTTGACACTGGCAGTATAGTCAACCACATATAAAAAAAAAACTAATATTTTCTTTCCAGACCTGACTTAGCGCTGACTAATTACATTGCATATCTGCGAGGTGATGGTGGTGGTGGGTCCTCAAATATTCCTTATATTATAACTTATTCCTCCTCAGGTTGTGATTGCCGCTTCTTCTTTTTCTTCTTTTCACTCTTAGGTTCCTCTACAGCCTCCTCTGCCTCCTCCACGGGTTGGACATCCGATTTCTTTTTCTTTTTCTTCTTCTTCTCTGAGACTGGCTCCTCATGGCTGTTGTTCTCAGCCTCTTCTTTAACTTCTACTTTAATTTTCTTTTCTTTCTTTGGTGTTACCTGCAGGAATGACATGGACTGTTAAATATGTTGAAGGTACTAGTCTTTAAAAACTAAGGGAACATCCTACCAGAGTAGATTAATTAGGTGAACTCTATGCAATTAAATAACTAAAATTCCTGCAAAATCGCTGTTAAAACACAATAAAATAATAATAGACATAGATACTATACATCATAGATATACTTACATCATTAGCACCATCTTCTAGTTTAATCTTCTTGGCGGAGACTGAGGGACCGTCCTCATCAGGTGAGTGTTCTCGCTTCACTGGCTTCTGACCCAGGGTGCTGTCTCCAGCCGTTGGGTAGTGGAACACCTCGCTATGAGAAACAGAATACATGTCAGTAAAATTACAGCACAAGTAAATATCATCATACTTTTTAATCTTTTACAACTACATATTTATGTTATATCAAGATAATATTGCTTTAGCTCACCTCTTGCTGTGGTACTTTTCAAACTTCGCCTTTGCCTTGCCAGTTCCACTGATTCTCCGCAGGTTACCTTCCTCAAGCAGCCTCAATCTGTTCTCTAACTTCACTTTGTGTTCAGCTCCTAATTCGAAAGACACGTCTTCTCCGAAAGCATCCACCCTCGTCGCTAGAGCTGCCTTCGCCGCCAACATACGCGACATTTTACCCTTGTTCTTAGTACTACACTGGCCAACTAACTGAGCATGGTAAATAAGACCATATTTAGGTGTGTCTTTCTTTGTCTTCAAGGCTCTGAACAGGGCTTTCTCAGCTCCAAAGATCTGTACTGTAGATGCGGGGTGTTTAGCCAAGTTCATCAAAGACCCAGCATGTGCAATTAACCTAGCTCCGATATGTTCACCAATCAACACAGTCAGATTGGGTGCCATGGCCATCATTCTAGCTTTCAAGTAATCTGTCAGATGTGTTCTGTAGTCTGTGATAGAGATGATTTCATCACACAGGTTCTGTATGTTCAAGATATCATCGTCAGATATCTCAGTACCCATGGAGATCTCAGCTGCCTCCTTCACTTTCTCCTCCAAGTCTTCAGGAAGAATATCTGACAGATCTGTCTGGGAAGCATTGTCCCTGGTTCCAATCAGTTTGACTATTTTCACAAAGAGTGTGTTGTCAGTGATAATCTTGCCCAGTTCAGGGAAGTGCCACCCGTACCACTCTCTGCATCTCATGACGTAGTTGTTAAGTTCCTTGTCTAAATCGTCGAGTAAGCATTGTGCCTGAACAATCATGGTATCAATCTTGTCCGGGGAGAATTTGAGCTTGTATCTGGAGAGTGAATGAGCTAAACCAAGAGCCATAGCTGTCATTTCCTTCTTGGGTAGACCTGCCAGCAGGCTGTCCATCTGTGAGCGGATACATCTGAGGAGCTCCTGAACATTGTTGTTGGACACACATTGCAAGTCAAACTTTTCTCTGATGGCACTTCCTAGCTTGGCATCACCCACGAGGAGCTGGTCCTGTACTTCCTTGCTGATGTACTTTTTGAGAGCTTTCTTCAGTGGTTTGGACACTTTGCCTTCAATAGCTGCGGTGGTAGCTGCAAGAGCCTCAGCGGTGTCTTCAAACTTAATGAAATTTTTTAGTTTCACCCTGTAAGGAAAGATTTAAATGAAACAAAAATAAATAAAAACAAATAAACGAAAAATACTATACAAATTCATTCCCTGAAGATATATTATATAGAATAACAAAATAAACTTACACTGAAGAAGCCCCCTCGGGTGTGTTGAACTCTTGGTACAAGTCATCAATCTGTGACAACTTTGACTCGTCCAGTAACTAAGACAAAAAAAAATATTTTGAGTAACAAATAATAAATTATTTTAAGTAATACAAAGATATTTAGAAATTATCATACAACTGGTAAAAGTAATGTCATTATTAGTAGGTCCTCAATACAATACATTTGTATTGTTTTAAGAATCTACATTAGATCTTGTAACAATTAAACATCACATACAAACAAAAGACAATTGATCTCCTTAGGGTTTACCTATAGATACCAAATCGCAAGTTAAAACTGTATAATAAATGAACATAAAAAATACCACAAAGAACCAAAAGAAAGGTGTTATAACAATTGAAATGAGAAAAACATACATTTATTTATTAATCACACATGCATGAGGGGCTAGGCAGAGTAAACATTATTGTGTAATATTGTTTATTGTTTGGTTATATTTTACTTACTCAACAATGAACAACTCCGGTTGTACCTATCATACATTTCAACACTGGATAACAATGATGGAACTAAATACTAAGTTTGCGTTTATTTTAGGACATAAGTACTTAACCTATTTATGGTGATTTCACTAAGGTTATGTACACAAACATCTTGTGATACTGTTATTTTAATTAATTTCTTGTTTAAATCTTTCACTGAACATTATTTTCTAGGTATATAGACACAAAGACAGGACTAATACATAAAATACTCCGTCTACGTAACTAGTAAAGTCAGGCTCTTAGTACAAGCTGTGTTTACGTACTTGCGCCATATTACGCAGACTATGAACGAATACTATTCCCAATGAATATAATCACCTTTTAACCTATTACATAGCCTAGTTATGCTTACAATTAAAGACGATAGTTGAAAATGAAAATAATGAAATGCTCTCGAAACGTGTTTACAACATTTTGTCAAACTAAATAATTGCGTTTCCAATGGTCAACAAGTAAATATTTAAATGAAATTATGTGGACTGAATCGATCTATTCTTAATTTGTAATGATTTTTCCCGAATTAAGATGTAAAATCAGAATTTCATTCAAATCAAAATAGCATTAATTCTTGAGAGGTTAGAAATCGCACGTGTTGAATTTACCTTGAAAATAGCGTAACCCGCCGACGTTTCGAATAGCACCAACATCTTGAAAACTCACAATAACACTATTGTCAATAATTTTCACTAATTCAATAAAGTAATGCGACAAACACAAGTAATTTAAAATAAACAGAGACGCTACACCAACACCTCCATGCTCCCGCTAACGTCGATTTGACAGTGACGTGACGTCCGACGCTAAGGATTGTGACGGAAACTCTCAGTGTTGCCAGTGCAAAGTGTAATGAAAAAATCAATTTATATTTTTAACAAATTCCAAATAAAAATATTAAATAAATTCATTAAAATTCTGTTAAATTAATTAAATTAAAACTAATTTGTGTGTTTTAAAAATATTATATTTGCCTAATTTGTACCCAAGAAAGATTATACACGTACGACCTATAAAAAAAAATTACTCGTTACTGTTTTTTAGTACATAGTTCTAAACCTACTAGTAGTATTATAAATACGAAAGTGTATGTTTGTTTATTACTTCTACTCCTTCATGTCAAAACCGCTGAAGAGACATTGGAAACAGAGGTAGACAATGGTCTGGAATGTCCCGTAGGCCACTTTTTATCCCACGAGAACGCGGGCGAAGCCGCTTGCAGAACCTAATATTTCTAGTTAATATTTTACCAGAAAATATAACTAAAAATACCTACTTAATAGTGAATAATTATCTTCGTGGTACTTAATTTTGATTTGAAACCGGTATTAATAAATATTTTAATTTTTTTCGAATAAAAATTTTACCTGTACCTAAATTTGCCAGTGATAATATTAAGGTATCTTCAGTCGTTTCACTCTGGCCACCATGGTCGTCATATTGTATCGTAAGTGACCCGGTTGTGGCCACTTTAAGAATTTTGTCGACTTTGAGGCTTTCTTAACTTATAGTTTTTGTTATCACGAACATATTTCTTGTAAAAAGTCATTTAACATGTATTAATCTTGCCTAAGAAAACCCTTTTTTAAAGAACATCCAATAGAAAAATAACGGTATAAAAAAGAAAAAAAAAAGGGAGTTTGTGCCATTTTTGGCCAGATTCGTGCCATTTCTGGCCACGGTCGTGTGCCAGTTCTGGCCATCAAAAAATACAATAAAAGTAATCAAAATGTATTAATTAAATTTGACATTATAGAAACAATGGTTTTCATTTAGTCTGGAAAATATGAAATATTATTACTTTACTTGAATTTAACTTACAAATAAAGAGATCAAAATTTATATGACGTTGGTAAAAGCTGCAAAGTAAACTGACCTCCCTTTGTGTGAAGGCAATTTATTGCATCTCTGAAAATGAAAAATATGTATTTGTTGATATGTAAAGCCAAGGAAAAATAATAAATAAATTACGATAAATGACTAGAAGTGGGGCGTTTAATGTACAAAAGTTTTGGCCAGCCGTGTGGCCAAAGATGGAGAAATTCATAATTTTGTCTCCATTAGTGGCCACCTTCTAATAATCCCACTTCAGAAACATATGGCGACAAAATAACTTTAGTTCCACTTAGACAATATATTCTTCATGTAGTATTAACATAAACATCCAAACAATAAGCAAAGATTAAGAAATAAAAACCAAATCCTCACCCGCTCGCCTTAGCCTTTTTGTTAAGATCTTAACAATTTCACCCTCAACAAAAAAGAATGACTTGTTGCATCGAAGTGAAGTTTGACACATCAAAGCTGCCAACGGTATCAGTGTCTCCAATATTCAATATTTTAAATACTGTACATCACAGAGTAATTTATTTGTCCATGCCTTAGTTATAAATATTTGAAGGCCCAAGTGGCCACAAAGGGGTCGATGGCCACAACCGGGTCACTTGCCCTAGTAGTAGATGAGGACTGGCTCCAGCATGAGTGTCACGGTGTCCTGCCATTCGCCCCCGCTTACCTAACACCTATTATAGTTAGGTGCTACCCGGTGTTAGGGACACAGGGACAAATCTTCAGGACATAAAATTTTACTCCTCTCGTTTAGTGCACCTCCAAACGACATTACCTACTTCTTTGGTCCATCGCATGGCTAACCATTTAGGTGGAGTGGAACAATCGAATAGAACTACTTTAACGTGGGAAAATAGGCAGATATAGGTATTTATCGTATTATTATGTGACAGTATGGTAACTACTTACCTACCTACAGACCTAAACTGCCACGGTAGTAGGTAGGCTGGTTACAAAATTGAATGAAGTCTTCATACAAGTTACACTTCAAAAGTTATTACGAACAGTACTTAAATAAGTGCCTCCTCCACATCATTACGCGCATAAATATTTGCCAAATGGATTTTTGTCTGCGCGGCTCGGCTCGCCTCGAATCAGGCGCTCGCTATGTGAATTCGGAAATTCAATAATTCTGCATAAAGGCATGCATCCACTCGCAAGTGGGGTGAATGATTGAGCGAATGAACGAGTGAATGGATTCCATCGAGCAGAGCGGTGAGTGAACGAGCGTCTGCGTCAATCCGAGTAAGGAACGTGATTATTTTGTGTATTGGATGTTCCGATTGAAACGTAGGTGTTTCGTTTATTTTCAAAACATTTTAGGCTTACACAAGAAATTGGATTGCGCCGAGCGCTTTTATATTTTTCTATGAATTGATAGGCACCTAAAATATTGCTTTTGCTTCTCTTCAAATTGAGTGAAAACACGAAACACGTGTGAAGGTATTCCACGAAGCTGCTAATAAAAGGAAGGTAGTACCCATGTAGTATGTATATGACTACCGCATTATATTTGGATCCGACCCGGAGCTGCGGACTGCCCAGTTAGTTACCGGGGCTCCGGCTCTAAAAGCAGGAGTAGGAACGGGGTGGTTTTTAGTCAGTAAGAATCTAACACTGGATGACACGAAGACATTGGATGATTTCCCCCTTAAAAATATATTTAGATAAGTGTCTATTTATGTTGTACCTTTACATAGCCAAACTCTTACCTAAACCACTCGATCACTCCCTAAGGAATGTCTATGTTTAAGTTGCGAACTCGGCCGAGAGTTGGACACTTGCTGCGAGGGTCCCGTACTTACTAACTTCATGTTAGTCCACTTCACTTTGATTCGAGTTTGGGCAGCCTTAACAGGATCTCGAAGATTTACAGTATCTGTGGGTTTTGATTTACCAGATACATGATTTTTCCTGGAACTAAAACGTGACTATGATATTTCTAGATCCTACATAAATAACTTACCTAAATATTATGTTAGTACCTACTTATTGGTAATATTAGTGGAGTTCTGATACAACTGCCTACTAACATTCGATCATCGTATCCAGATGTCGTCGGCATTCCATTAATTGTGGGTTACCAACATCTGAACATTAAACACACACTACTAAGGTACTACATCCGCTATGGACGGCGCATAGCTACCTATCTGGAAGGGTCTTACCCGGGCGTTGGGTAGGTAGGGTCGATTTTATTTAACGCCTTTTTACTTCTTCCGTAAGTGCATCTAAAGATGAAAATGCTTGGAATAAAGTTATGGGAGGGATTTTAGGTGTAAAATCTTAACGATTCCATGTTTACAGCGCGTCGTTAAAGCGAGCCGGGCTAATGTGCGCCGACAAGGGTCGCCCAGGGGAACGATTAGCCCGAAGTATCGACAAGCGATCCGCAGCGAGGGTTCGGCTACTTGATGGCTCACCGCTACACACCTGACGACTGCCAGACCCGCGCTTTATGAGCTCCGTGGTGACAGCCGGCCGGAGAGATAAATGTGGCCTATCGTTACCGCTCTACATGCTACCTGCCTTTAGATTTGTAGACCACCATTTTCGTTTGATCTTTATAAATAGCTTCTTTCGCATATAAAATCTTTGGAGGAAAATGTCTCGGGGTAACTTATAGAAATAATTTGCAACTGAAAAAAGGCACCGCAAGTTTAATGCGCAGACACGCGTGAAATAAACGGGTTTTTCACATGTTTCTTATCTAATGGGATGTTTTGTTACGTGGTGACATCATTTGGTGAGCTAAAGTACATTTGTTGTCAAAATAAGTAGAGAGTTCCCTCGAGTAAAGTATGAGGACAGAATAGTATTAGTATTTGAATTATTTCGTCTCTATTATTTCTATTTTTAGACAAACAAAAAGTTCTTCACAAACAAAACGTCTGTCGGGGAAGATGAAATTAGGTAGTAAAGTAGATACATGACGCTGTGGATGCTGCACGAACATAATTCTCGCTGCGAAGTCTATCTCCGCGATATTGACGAAAATTGCCGCCATTATCAGGCATACGCCTAACGTAATGGTGTGCCTAAAGCCGGCTTGGCCGGAGTAGGCACTGAGCCCGGCCTTGTAAATGTCTTACAATATGCATAGCTTATATCTCCTGTGTGCTAGGCCGTCAAACTACTTATATTAGTCGAATGTCCCCTTACTTACCTCCTTGTCTAAAGAGGATTCATTCATCTGGTATCGTGTTTAAATTATGCTCTTGAAATAAAGATAAGTAAATGTTTTACTCATTGATTTGAATCTCTGAAATTGCTTATCAAATAACTTTTCCATTTTTATCAATTTGAATATTATGGTCGGGCTGCTATCCATTAGCAAACTTCAATATTGATACCTCTCCTAAATTCTTTGATGATATCAATCGACGGTAAAATTACTTCCATCCCGAGTAGCGACATACGTGATCGCGAAGTAACGCCGGATTTTAATATTCTCAACGATTTTATTAATATTAGCTTCGCATGTTTGTTTGGCAACGTTTTATAACTCAAACCAATATCAGAACGAAGGGATATATGTTGGCTTACGATGCATTCGTGTGATGAGTATGGAGTGTACAAAATGTCTGACAGCAACCGTTTAATCATTATAACAATTTGGGATGTTTGCAGACTGTAACAGCGCTAATTACCAGTCAATTTGATCGCGTGTCGGCGCCCCGGCGATTGATTTATTTGCTAATGTTGTAACGACTGCCACCTCATTATAATGATGATCCGACAAATTAGACGTCAATGAGCTGCCTTTAATCATTCAATTAGATTTTGTTGTGGAATGTTTTTGACGTGCAGCCAATTTCTGTGCGGCACACATTATGTAGCGCACGAGTGAGCTGCCGGCTGGGCCGACTGTCGTGTGTTTCTTATAACATGATATAACAATATATGTACTAGCTACATACATAGTACATGTATAGGACTGTTTGTTTCAGGAAATAAGAAACACAAGTGACGTGTAAACATCAAAACATTTTCTTTACAAATTGGTTTTATTGTCCCTTTAGTTTTGACGTATTGTAGTTACATTGTTCCTACATATATATACAATAGATAAATAGTGTATCAGAGAAATTGTAAAAAACTTCTTTTTTAAAAGAGTAACGATGGAGTTTCTTGCTCGTTCTTCTCCATTCGAAGCTACACTTTGGAACGAGCGCCTAGCTTCACTGACAGACAGACTGACGGACAATTCAATTTGACGTTTCAAAAGTGCCTTATTTAGGATTAATTGAAATAAATGCTTTGACTTTGACTTTGACTTTGACATCTCCTTTGTTGTGCGTGGTCATTTTGTGGGCGACCGACGCCATTTGGTGTGTATGATTCAATTGGCTCTGATCGAAAGTAGTGTGTTGACATTACATTTATTTATGTTCATCTTAATTATTCTTAAAACAGCGTAAATTTTATACGTAATATTTAATCAAGTGAAATAAAAAAAAAACTCAACATTTTATAAAAATAATTTCATTGCTCCAATCGTATTAGAGAATCAATTATAAAGGTAATATTTTGTACCTATTCAATGTGAATAAGATTGGCCCAGTATTCCCGCGGGTGAGGCGGTGTTGCCCGACTGTGGCGCGACTGTGGCGCGACCCGGCCACACGTCGCAGTAGATACCGTAATCCCGGAACGGCTGGCCGGCTTAAGGGCTTAATCCCAAACTGTGTAGTTTTAATGAAACGGAATTTGATTGCTTTCTCGTCCGTAAACCGATGGAAGGCGTGACGTGTGACGTGTGTACTGCGTGCTAAATAGAAATATAACATTTTTTATGGAATAAGCCGATAAACGCGAAATTGTTTACATTACTCAACGCGTTTATTTATGTATAGGTATCTAAGACGAATGATATTTGTCATTAAGTAGAAGGTCTCACCTCAAAATTATATTTGGCACCAAAAATAAATGTGTAAATACGACATTTCAGCCTACATGCTACTGCTGTGGCTGTGTCTAGGCAATTAGTTGGAAATGTCGTATTTTACACAACACCCACACTACAGTAACTGAGGTATCTATTTATCTAATAAATATCAGCTTGTTAATAGAAGATTCTATTAGAAGAGCACACCTATGTTGATATACAATAAGGATCAGTTTCCTAATAACTAAATAACTGACGAGCTGATGATGTTTCCACCCACGGTGTGAGTAGGCCGGCCCCGAGCCCACGCGAGCGTGGCGCAACCTACGCGTCTGTAAAAATCATCAAAATAGAGCGTTGTAAGAAAATACGTGATGAGGAAATCCATGAAGTAAACCTGATAGCTTTGATCCGAGCGGTTAAGGAAATATCCGCTTAATATGGTACAGAGGATTTTATTTTTGAAATAAATATGAGTTCGATACGTTAGTTATATGTACCTATTTCCTTGATTTTGTTATATGAGCTTCTAGTTCGTTGGAAATGTATCAAAATAAGTACATTACTTACGTCGTACTATCGCTGCGAGATAGGTACTTTATGTACTTAGGTGTATTAAAATTCTGTCTATCCAAAGGTTGTCTGGAAGACATCGCCGTCAGCGATAAGGCTGCCTTTGTACCCTTTACATACTAATGTTATTTTTAAGTTAGCTTCTGTAAAATACTCTCTACAATAATGTACTCCGGGGAATACTTACACACGTATTTGTATACAAAGCTATTATGTAGATAACTAAAATACATTTCAAAAAGCTGTTTATATTTAAGGTTACATATTATTTACATATTAAGTCAAGTTTCTTCTGTGTGACTACGAGTATAATACAAATTAACAAAGTTTGAAGACTCATTATACATGATTATGGTTTCCTGGTGTGGTTTGAAACTAGTTGAGGTGATTGGTCGAACGATTATGTGATAGACAGAACAGTATAGCTTGAGTAGCTGGTATCTAATATTGTATGTGGGTAATATAATGATATGAGCGATAATGGCAGTAATGCGCGGCAGCTGGGTCGCGATGTGTTCTACATGCAATTTACGAGCGAGTAAGCGATCCGCGGGGACGGAGACTTAGCGGAACCGAACTTATGGCCCGCCGAGCGCCGGCCGCGGTAATTTGCCTACAGAATTACACATTATTCCGGTGCGTTTGTGGCGCGTTACGAGCTCTTTATATTGCCACCGTACCTACTTACTGTACTTACATTAGCGGCTGATTACCTCTCGCGAAGAAAATAATATAGAGGTACTTACTTTTTGTTAATTGTAGAAGTATCTAAACTTGGATAATAAACAAGTTTAAATAGTTATAAGTTACTCAGTGCCGGTACAGGTAACAAATAAATGTAGTGCTTGCCTCGCAGAAAATATTACGGTTCACAATTCTGTAGCTCCAAGTTATTTTATCTGTTATGATTTGTTTGCTTTCATAACTAATATGAAACTAGGTGGAAACTATTCGTTATAAAAATGCTATAATAAATGAAGGTAATATCTATAAGTTGGGAAACTCTTTATTTCATAAAATAAAATTGTTTCCCAAATAAAAACATCAAAGGCGAGCGTCGAGCGTCTGCGAACGTTGACGCGGGAAACAATAAAAGTCGTCGTTAATCTTATTCTCACTCCACAAACACTATTTTACGAAGAGATTTATTTACAGGGCGCTGTGTGGAGGCGGCCATTTTGTTCAACTTTAATATGTCTTATATCGGGAGCTTGTTCCTCGAGCTGTGAGTATCGAGTGTCGAGTGCTGCTGTACCGACGCCCGTCAATACATAAATGTCATGTTCACTTCAAACACGCGTCAAATATGATTTTATTAGGTCCAATCAGCTTTTGAGGAGTTCTCAAAAGTTTGCGTGAACTGTGGGAGGCGGTTTATTGCGCGCTGAGTCGTACATACGTTCAAACGTTTCTTACACTTATGAACTGTTTTACGCCTGAATTATCTACATAAGTTGAATTCCAAGAAAATGTCAATTAGGTTGTTATTATAGATACGGTAGCTACAAATATTTTCGGTACCTATCCTATTATAACTTATATTTCTTGTGAAAATCATCACAATACATGATTGAATATGTAGCACCTTATCTTTTTCTGTTTTCAAACTACCTCACATGTTGAATCGTATCATAATTTATGGGTGGACCATCTCGTAAAATAGGTATTTACAAAGAAACAAAGTAACTTTGCCATTAATTTACACAATTAGTATGGACGGGCATGTAATTGCAAACGGAGACAATTACTTGTAAACGAAAAATAGGAACAAATGTGAGTTGTCTCGACGCACATCCCACAC
Source organism: Spodoptera frugiperda (assembly GCF_023101765.2). NCBI lineage: Eukaryota > Metazoa > Arthropoda > Insecta > Lepidoptera > Noctuidae > Spodoptera > Spodoptera frugiperda. The sequence continues at coordinate 261,777 of NC_064212.1, forward strand.
AGTCGCGATCTCATTACCTGCACAAGTTAATTCAGAAATTCCGTAAGTTTCTCGCGAGGGGCGTGTGATTAAACTTCTCCTTAATAAAACATCTGACAGGAGGACGGAGGGGCTCGAAGTACGGAGAGACACTGTGAGGAAATCACCCGGCGTATGAATAAGACAAGCGTTTAATCATGCGCTTCCGATTTGTGTAAAGCGATTTAAAAGTTTGCTCCGACTTTCTGACGTAAACAAGGAATGTACAGAGTGCTAGTTGAGGAGGGAAGTTTAGACAGCCTCGATATATTATAAGACGTTTCGCCTCGCTCCCAACCGCGAAGTTTTTGAAGCTTAGAATAAATTTACCTTACATCAGCAGTAATTCAATGAAAACAAATGTAACTTGTACAAGCACATCATATCTGATGTTGTTGATATCTACCGACAGACTTGCTGTTATAAGCTGAGATCGGTGCTAATATTAATCCCGATAGGTAGTTAATGAAGCGGGCCTGAGATGATTCATACCATGAGCGAGCAGCATTCTTCTCCAAGGTATGGAAGTACGTGACAACTTTGCCGTTGCTAACTAAATTATGGTCTGCGTCTTTTCTGTTACTTTGTGAAGTCTTGAGAGCGGAAGGGAGGTAAAAACGTTCCTGTACAGGCGACAGCGACGGAAATAATAAATAACTGACAATGTTATAATACACTAATAGCATTGGTATAGCAAAACTAGCAAATTACATAATTAAAGAAAATTATGTTTTTCTGAAACTCTTTTAGATAAACTTACGTTAGTACATTAGACCTATTTTTGGATCTATTAAGGAAAAAAATAAAAAACAAAAGTCTCTGTATGCGAGCAGAAAAAAATGACATTAGCAACATTAGCACGCAGCTGTTGAGTAACACAAAGGATAACAAGACAAAGGTCGGAGGAGGCGTTCAAAAACACACAACTACTGCACAAGACAATTGCGTTGTAGCAGCGAGCACGCAATTGAAAATGTTTGTACAAAGCTACAGTTCCCAGGCATGTGAGATCACTCGCACACAGCGCTCGCGAGCTCGCTCCCAGCGCCTGCACCGAGCCGCCTTTGTTCCCAAAACTTGGAGCAGTTCGAGAGGCAATATTGACTATAGTTCGATCGCTGTTACCTTCCTACCTACCCTCATGTAAAACTAATTGCGTTCTACTTCAGCACCATACAAGTTTTCGATGAGATGCGCGAGCTCTGTGATGTTGTATGGGAAGTAAATAGAATATACCACGAAGCAGTTTGATTCGCTTCTGACGAGAACATAAACCTTGTGTGTCTGAAGCAATACTCATTCATACGTCGGTTACTACACAACTCGTAGGAGCATGCGGGCTGGTATCTCTTTCATCAAATATTATATTAATTGGTACAAAAGAAGCGAGCAGCAGCGCGTGATAAGGATAAAGTTACTTGTATCAATATCGTTCGGTAATATATCGGAACAGCTCGGCTCCAACCTAATAACTGGGTACACAGCTCTGTTGACTCAACAATGTCGGTGCATAAACACATCGCAGCGATTAATATCGCGGAGACGCGCGACTAGCCCGCGACAGTTTGATGTAGTCGCGCGTCTATGTCGCGCGCTCGCCCGGTTAAGCGACATCAGCGCGCGCCCAATACCGACGAGTACCGCCGTGACACATATTAGACGTACCCAAATTTATCTCTAGAGACTCGTGGGATTCGATTCTGGAAAAGCAGACTAAACGAATAAATACAAACAAGTACCTGAACACCAACACATTATTACAAGTTTTTGAAGAACTGTGGTTTTTCTTCATATATAATGTAAAACAAGACAAGTGTCGTTCGTTTTGTACGAGAGACATTTCCGTTAACAACGTCACCACATACCGTAAAACAAACAAAACAAATATTAATTTAATATACAAAAAGCGGAAAGTTTTTTAATAAGACGCGGCGCAAACTGTACCGGGGGTGAGATAAGGCGGGCGACACTCAATTACAGCTCAAGTAATTGGTCCAGGGAGACGGCGTGATGGATGGCACACACGGCGCGGCCACCGGCACCATCGCCGCGGCTTCGACCACTGATACTCCTCGTACTCACTGATCCATGACACTGTATTAATAAATATATTGTCCATATTGTCGGCGCGATACTCAACAACACAATATAATTAATTGATCCACTATCTCGGATCTCCTCGGTCTGTTATTTGAGGAAGGGCTCGGGATCAGGCGCTAATAACTAACACAATGTCTTATTTATTTTATCTTATTTATTTGTAGAACAATATCATTTTGTTTTGCTATACTTTGGGTCAATGTCTGGTCAAATGCTCACTCGGGTGACAATGCTACTTTTCGAAAGTAGAAAACTCAACAAAAATATTTTGTACAAACAAAGTAATACAAATTCTTTAAGTATTTCAACCTGCTGCTATATAACAATGGAGTGACTAAGCCTATGTATACATGGCAAGCGTTACATACATACATTTTACTACATATGTGAACGGTCTGAATAAATTGCATGTAGTTGTAAACGCGTGTTAACAATCACGCACTTAACGCTTGCCATGTGAACATAGGCTTAGAGTGTCCGTTATAATACGAAACCTTACGTCACATAAGTTGCATTCTCAAAATGAACCGGGTATTTCCTCACAGCATTGCACCTGTCGACAGTACGAGTCACAATAACGACCACACAACTCCATCTCCCGCCAATATCTCTTAGTTACACGAACCACTCACTAATTGACTTTATTCCAATTTATTCGAATTATTCGAGCAACCGGATGTAGTGGGTCGGATGTGGAGTTGCAAAGCAGATCGGTTTTAATCAAGACCTGTTAATATTGACCAGTTTGCCGTAAATAATTTGAATTGAAATCAATGACAGGGATAATTAGATTGACTGAAAGTTACATAGCGTTCCCGGATGTGAGAATATCTAACATATATGTACATGTATTAAATGTATGTACGTATATATATTATGTTACATGACTTACATCCATTACCCGTCACTAACACTGATGTGATTTCACACGTTTCATTAAATTTAACAATTTTAAGATACCGACGTTACTACGAGAAGCTTCTACTGAAAATGTTACTTTGGTTATATAATTTAAAGCCGAGTATTACGTCACGAATATTATGTAACGATGTTTGACAGATTAATTGATATTATTATATAATATCAGTAGAAACTTGAGCCTAGGTTTGAGTTTAACTTAAGATTTTCGTTTTAGAAACGATTTTGTTCAAGTCGGTTAGATTCAGGATAGGTATGTTAATAAAAAAACCAAAAAGTGAAAAATAAAAAGCAAAAACTGACTACTATAATTACTGATGGGTTATAAAAGATACCTCATATGTAAGCTGCCATTATGTGACCATTAAGTTATATTATTCTGATACGAGGTAAAAATGATGAAAGATATTCATATTATCTGCGTGTTCAGGTAAATAAAATATCCCTGAGCATCAATATTGTAGGCACATGCAGTATGACATACATATATCAGAATACGATATCATGATGCGGTCATTATATTCCAAGAGCATAATATATTTATCTCAAAAGTCGACGTTGAAACAATTTCCCGCTCATTGGATGCGAGCGCAACATTAATGAATGCAGATTTCATTGCAATTATTATTTATCAATACTTGTTATTGGATAAATTAATAATTTCTCTCAATAGAAGTGATCAGTAATCAGCTCCATTGAGCGCTGACCGCTCACTTCCAGGTAAACAGATTTCATATTCTCTTGTTTTATTTTGTGCCGTAATCAAATGCTGCATGTTTTATAATTATCTAGTAAATATTTCTTTGCTTTGTCGCTAATACGATTCCTTTCATTATGAATAATTGAAAACTAATTTATAAATGTCTACATCGCGTTTTTATTGCAAACAAACAGAATAATAGATATCCAATATTTCAAATTACGCATTCAAATTCCTAACACGAATGAAACGAATAGAAGCAACACAACTACGGTGCTACGCTGCTACGAGCGCTACGAGCCTCGTAGCGGCGTAGCGGGTGCGTAGCTAACAAGCACCATTTGTAGCACGTATTCGCAATATCCCGTAGCAGGCTGCAGACGGTGCAACCGATGCAACTTTAATATTTGCTTCAATTGTGTTTCAATTTCACAATTTGTATTCGAGTTTTATATTACATTGTATTGCAACATTCTAAGCGTGTTTAGACTTTAACGTACGGAAGATATTAACAAGAATGTTTAGAAATGCACTAAAATAATGTTGTATTTCAAAAATGTCTCTTTTTAGGATTAATAAAAGTTTAGTTAGACTGCCTCGTTGGCCGAGTGGTTGAAAGTGCGACTGCCAAACAAGGGGTCTCGGGTTCGATTCTCTGGTCGGGAGAAGCATTACTGGGCGTTTTTCGATTTTCGAAAATTTCTCAATAGTAGAACGGAGTCTGGAAATGTGTCCGGCATGTGGCAACATGGGACTTACAACATACATTGTGAAATGTGGGTGTACATCGGCTTATGTGCCATAATTTGCACCTCTGCCTATCCCTTCGGGGATTAAAGGCGTGAAGTTATAAAAAAAAGTTTAGTAAAACATTCTATCTTTCTGTATTCCCGTCACTTCTCCCCCAAGTACAAAAAAAGATCACACTAAATGGATTCGAATGATCTAATAAGCAGCCTCCCAGTGGAGCCTATTTATTTCGGATGTCAATGGAACATGCTCTAGATTTGATAGAGTTCCGCGGCTCGCGCGAAATATTAAGTAGGAGTGTATTTATAGCTGCCCTTGGCTGGCTGTTCATCCAGTCTTACTTTATCAAATACATTAGATACTAGATAGGGTCCTTGGATGGGTCTTGGAAAACTTACAAAATAAGTCATTGAGCTTTGGGATGGGTACAATCAAATATGCTATTCAAATACTAGTATATATGTTTATCTTACTGCCGTACTGAGACACATTTAATAAATAATCACGCCTGTCTCCCATGGCAAGACAGGCAGAGACAATGGAAAGCCAAGTGCTACAAATTTCATATACGGTACCTCTTTCGCTTCAGCAACAGTCATAAATTTTTTCATCGCTCATACATTTAATAACATCTTAAACTATTTTTCTTAGTAACGATTTAATCGCTAAGGACTGGGTTAAGAAAGCATTACATGTACCCGAGTACGGTAAAACTACATTGTAGTTCAATTTCTTTGTAAACAAGCATCCCATTGTTTTTCAATAAAAATCAGACGCAAACGCTTTTATCGAACAATTGTTGTAACGACCGCGACATCGTACAACACACAGAGCAACGTATCGGCGAGGTAAACGATGCTTTCAAACTTTTCTAAATCATTGTTCGCACAAACCGTTCCCAATTCTAGGAAGCAAACCTTTCTCAAACGGAGATAGGTAGCTACACAATAAATTCATAACATCACAAGTACTGTAGTATACGCCACACCCACATTACAGTAACAAACAAAAAGTACAATTGTTTTGTATAACGAGGAACAATTCCATCGTTTGTCTGTATGTATGTGTGTGTATGTATCGAGTCTTTGAGTTTTGATAAAACGTTACGTTTTGTGTGCGTATTACGTTACTTGCTCCGCGATATAAGACGACTACACGCGAACTCTTTGTTTTGTTTATTTTTCATACTTTGTTGCTTTTGTTCGCCTCCCTCTGGCGCGGGATTAAGGGAACAGATTACTGCAGCGGAAAGATTAACGAATAAATAAGCTTCGTATTGGAGTTGACTTGTGTTTGAACGGAAACATTTCTCTTTTCAATGTAATTTATTATTTTGATAAAAGAAAACACTCACTATAACAGTGACCTATATATTTATACCGCTGCCGGTCAGGGTCACACAAGTGGTAAAATCTGCTTATTTTGGGGCCCTCAGAGTGACAATCACTCGGTTTCCGGATAAGTGCGTAATACGGAGGGTGGGTGTGTAGGCCCCACACACAGCCCACATCCCGGCATAACGCGCGGGTAGTCGGCAGGCAGCCCTAATGCCGGCAGCGGGCGAGCGCTCGCGAGGGGCACATAAAGGAAATTTACATGTAATGCGTAAATTTCTTGTGAAAAACTCGTCAACACTTAACGGAGTACCTCGGCGCCGGCGCCGCGAGTTAATAAAAATGTATGCGATACGTGCGACAGATTTTTTCATATTATCTGCTCGCATCGCGGATGAGGTCTTATCTCGAAAGGAATAATAAACTGAATTTATTATCTTGTTTTGTGCAAATAATAAATAAGTTCTTGTTTCCGTACATGTGTGAGTTTGTAACGAATATGTCATGTAAAGAGACAGCCTTTGTCGTGGGATTTAAATATAGTTAATTATAAGTTGCGCGTGTACCGGTGGTGGTGTTGCCGGAGTCCGGCAGGTGTCGCGGCCTGCGCGGCGGGAGTGTCACAACTTGTTACCAACTAAACTTGCAGGACAACGAGCTGCTCCCGCGGGACCCTCGCCGCGGCCAGCACAGCTATACTCATGTTGTTATCGGTTTACAGTAGCATGTTAAGTTCGTGTTCTGTCCATCCAAGGGAAGAAACACACGCCCCGTATGTTTTACGTTAACAATACGTACTATCAAAGAATAGTTTGTGTTACCGCACTACACACTATCTGTTCACACCACAGGGATTCTCAACGAAGATACATTACAATTAACGTAATTTTCTCAACATTTTAACATAAAAAGTACATTAGGAGTACTAAAAACATATGTACACTGTACACACTAAAACCCAAATCTAGTTTAACTTGGAACATAACATAAATCCGTGCACAAGTTGAACTCCACAAAGTTGCTTTTAAAATAAAACCTCATATAAATCACGCTTACTGAAGCGAACGAAATGTGAACTAAAAGAGCGTGCAATGTGGTCGCGTGATTTTTACTTACTCCTACAAACTTACTATGATATTATTATACCCAACTTGCAGCGAGATAGACTCAAATATTTGTCTAGAAACGTTGTACAACTTATTTAAGCGAGATCTTACTTTCATGTCGGATTATATACACAAAGAAATTATAATATTACTGATCTCCAATCAGTTCATTCATTCGAGTAGACTAATATTTTTATCCTGTAATATGATTGCGATCGATGCGGATTACGAGTGATTTTCAACAATAAAGTAATCCCCACTCCATCCGATTGATGTTTAAAAGGCAGCCGAGCGATTAAATGAAGAGGAAAGGGATCAGTGCCCGCCTTCTGGCCAAATATTAACGCCAGCGGTGACATGCTTCTTTTATAATTTGCTTTCTGTCAATGAGATTGAAGTCACTGATAACAGATCTGACACGATTACGGGGAAGGAAACTTGGACTTATAATTTTTAATTATAAGTTTGACTTCACCAACCTGCCTTGAGCAAGCGTTGTGATACTCGTACCTTCTCTGTGAGGAAAGGAGGCCTTTGTTACTTATAGGCTAATGACGATGATAACAGATAACGTTAGGAGTGTCCCTTCTGTCTATTTATTTATTTGCGATGATCTCCAAGACTTGGAAATGCGCAGTGTTAAAGGCCGGCACACGTTAGTGAGACTCATTACAATTTTATTATTCGGGTTACAGCAGCAGGTACTGGTACTGTGTGACTGTCACGGTGATAAAGTACAGCGTAGTGTACTCGTTACTTAAGTTATTATTGTCAAGTTACAAATGTATGTACGAGTATTGTCGTCTCGATTCAAACATAATTTTAACAATGTACAAAGGTAAAATACTCAATCTAAAGATCACTTGTCTCATTTTAACGTACGCCGAGTGAGCTAGCACTTGAACATCGAACGTAATGAAATTAGTATTGAATCACAGCTTACTTAGTTCGTAATCTGAATAGTAATGAACACGACTGTAAGTGCTCCCTGAAGTACGATTACATTAGGATCCGTGCGATACTGCGGCAACCACTAAACAGTACACAACACAAACTAATAATTAATTTCGCTAATACCTACATATGGTAACAGTTAACTATACCCCGATTCCGGTGCACAATGGCGAGAATTCATTTATCAATGGCCCCAATACCCGATAACTAAGTACCTCGACATGAGCGCCATTTGGCAACAAACAACAGCAGTATCACTTCGTACGATATTATTTCTAGCTGACTGACTGACTTCTAAATCTATAATTCTTTTAATCTATTGTTAAATTAATTGTTGTTAAAATGTATGATATTGTTATACTTTTCACTTCACATTTGCAGTCACAAGAAGTTCACTCGTTTCCACGTAAAAAAACTTCTTACCAAACACTTCTGATGATAAGACAGTGATCCCATCAAGCATGCTGATATACACTATGTATCTATGTAGTAGTAGTAGTGATAATTCTGCGCTAGCGCTGCAGTGGCGGGCGATGGGGTGGCTCCCGTATAAATCACAACAATTCTTGCGATAACTTTTAATTGATTCCCGAACTCGGCTTTCGGCTTTCGGCCGTCGGCCGCTGTTTGTTTATAATCAGCAGGATTTGTAACAATTCGTTCTGTGAAGCTTTAATAAGATTTGGTTTTGTGATCGGGGTAAAAGAAAAACTGATTGGAAAGGGGATGAAATAACAAATTGCGGGGTCGGAGTTACGGGAACGTAGTAATAATGTTGCTGTATCAATCGTATTGTTGCGCAGATTAATCTGCGAGACTGATGGCGGAGGCATGTCGACTCGTGCATGTCGGATAATAATTGGTTACCTGCTGGCTTCCATCGTGAGAGGGGAGAGAAAGAAAGTACCACAAGACTCATTTTAGGTACGCAATATATTTTGCTATGAGCCTTAGAAATAGTTTGGAAAAGGTGTACTAGGTACAGTATTATAACTCAAGGCACGAATTTCTAACACATTTCAGTGTCACTCGGGCACAAAGCTATACATTAGTGCAGATTGATTTGAGCACAACCTTCAGGCGAGGCTGCACGTAGGCTCACGCACGGCCGCCGACCCTGATAACGTGCGACCCCTCGGCTTTGATATCAGCCTGTAATCATCACGCTTAGCTCCACAAAGGCAGGCAGAGCCTGGTTTTTGTTACTTACGTGATGAATGCAGGAGTCACACACGCGGTGTGATTACACGCAGCGCCCCGTGTGTCCCCGGCTGCGTGTGTTTGTAAATTATAGGGCTCCGGTGTAAATACAAGAGTGGGCTCGTTTACATTGTCGGTGTAATCAGGGGTCTCGTCTTATTAACATACTTTTTAAATTGTATTCTTTTTATGAACCCTTTTTTTGCAACCCAACTTTTTAATTGGGTGTCGGATCACAGGTGTGTTACATTTATATTTGGGTACGTCAGTTCATTGGAACTTGTATTCTATAGTTTCACCGTTGCATAATTATTCGAATTTGTTGAAATATTGAGTAATAATGTAGTAACACGAGCGTTATTACGTGCGGCCGGAGCGTAGGGAAAGTTATAATGACGTAGTGAACATCTGGCGGGCTTTATTTCTGTCTACGAGATAATACATAATTATGATAGACAGCGGGACCCGGCCGCTAGGGGTGCCGCGGCTATTGTCATCATTATAGCCTCAGAATAATACTTTACACTAGTGACCAGTTACTGTTCCACCTCGATATAATTTTTGTCTGAAAATTGTGAATAATATACGTATATCGATACAGGTGCATAGATCTGCAATAGAATTGATTGAACAGCTTTTGTTTCATGATTTGTAGAAGAGTTTTGCAACACTGTCAAGGTCCACACGATGTGACTGAGACTCCTATTTCCTACACATAAGATTATTAATGAGTATCGTTACGCTAGTTTGCCATTTAGTCCCCGACACTACGGCCGGCAGCCCTGCTCCAGTGGGCGGACACTCTTATGAATGGTTTCCATTAGAAGCACATTACTGTCTAGTCTCTGATAAGTTATTATTACGTCTCATTTGTAAGGAACATACCTGCCTTATTATATCTAATAGAGCCATTACTTTTTACTTCAATATAAAAATATATAAAGCTACTGTAAAATTAATTCAATCTTTTTCTGGATCTCTTTTACTTCTACTTTATTTAAATATCTAAAATAAGTCATTTCCCTCTATTTCAAAGAGGTTAATTAAAATTCTTTTACCTAAGAAACAGTTATAAATAGCGGTCTTTCATAATGACAGCCTAATTAAGTACTAGAAGTAATCTTAGATCTAGAATAGGCTCTATCGCTCCATCCATTATTCATTAAGTACGCGTCGAGCATTGATACAGATGTTCTGACACGTTACGTAAGAAAAATCAAAACAAAATGTCTCCCGCACCTCGTGCCCAATAAGTTCGCCAACTTGCAACTTGTAAGAAGATTAAGAAGCTTCTGGTTCTGTCACAAGTTCGATGGCTGTCCTCTGAATTATTTATCGCGTCGCTTCGTGTCGGGGCGCGCGCCCGCTCCGGCTCCTATCAAATAATAATTCACATTTTTCGCGGCACGTACCGACAGACGAAGCGATTAAAACTAAATACAAAGCGACTACAGGTTAACTTTTTTATAGGGGAATTGAATCAACCCGGACTGACGGAATATTTTAATCACTATCTTTGTGTGTGTGTGTGTGTGTGTGTTTACTAAATGACTGTATGTAGTTTGTGTCCACTAAATAACTCAATAAAGTAAGTATCGAAGGTTCATATAAAGCTAATCTACACGAGTAGTAACTCGATAGTCAGATTTAATCCGAATCCCACGTCCCAAATGAATAATTACCCTTCGTATTAGGAGACGCAGCAAAATGTCCGCAGAATGTCCCGGCAGCGTGACGGTGTCGCAGCCAAATGGCGAATTAACTCAATCTCCTCATTCGACTGCGCGCCTGGTACTTGTGTAACGAGCGCACTATGGACCATGTTCTTCTCTCTTGACGATCACTAACTTTGAATGGACAGAACTATTCAGACACCGACAGATTTTATAAACAGTATCTAAGTTCTGCCAATGACCTTACTATCAGACACAAAACACAAATCAAATCAAAAATAATCTTCAGTAGTCAAACAATAACATAAATCTTATCTTATAATCTATCCATCTGTTTGTTTTTGCCCTCTAGTGAAACTATTGACTCATACCAAATTCTAGATTCCTACGGAGAAGGACGAGCAATAAACATCTTTGATACAATTTTTCCTACGACAATCACATGTAAAATAGCCTCAAATTAAATGATTTAAATACCAATCTATATAATGATGTCCGTCTCTCGTAATGGCGCTACCTCATTACAGTCTCCATTTTTAATTAATGAAAAGGATCGTTGTAGGAGCCGGGCGAGGTGCCGCCGCCCCATTATCTAATACTCGCGACTAATTGGAAACTAATTAGCAACTTCAATTATTTCTGATGGGACATCAAACTTGCGAAGCACGACCCATATTGTATGGAAATCAGTTCAATTCGAATCTTGAAATATGTGTTAGGGCGGTAACAGTGACTAACTAAGGGCTGTTTTCACCAACTACTCCTAAACTATCTCGTGATTAAACTTAAGGAAGCAACTAAACTAACCCCTTACCTGTACTGCTAAGTGTTAAATGATCTTTAAAATTTGTATTTGGGTAAAATGATCATAGAATCATCTGTACGAACACGATGTACTCATAAACTTACACTTCCAGATTAATCTGTGTCTTTATCATACAATTTTTGTTTTCCGTGGAAAGGGGAAAGCATAAAATTAAAAGTGATTTAAATAAATGTTCGAAATGAAGTTGGTTAAATAGTAATTTGGGTTGAATGAAAATTGCAAACATACTCGTATTGCATATTGTTGTTATAACTACTATCTTAGTGGGGACCTCGATTGTGTTGCCAACAACCTCTCAATGTATAGATGTAACGAATGGCCGTCGATTGCGTCTGTCCGCCAGCCAACTCGATAATATGCAAATGTGGCCAAGAGGCACAACATTTTTTAAAGTACCACAATTATACAGACTGCCGTCAATGAATAATAAATAAAGCTGACTGCTTAGGTATTCCACAATATTTTTTATTCCTATCCACTTAACATTCGGCGACCAGCTCGCCTCGTTGTAAGCGACGATGGAGCACGCCTACCTATAAGCAACCTATACACTTGAGCCTTGAAGACATTGAATCCAGATTCTCAAAAAGTACGGAGCAGCAAGTAAAAAGTTATTGTGGATGTTGATTAACCGTTCCATAACCAGTTGATGATCATGAAATTAATCAGCTGTGGGCTCCACACACCACAATTATCTCTCGATGAATACAACCCCCCCTCCTCCCCTCCCGTCTTCCACCAAAATGTCCCGCGAACTTGTCTCCAACTTGCGGAAGTTATCCATCAGATTTGTCCCAAGTTTCCCTTTTATAAGTTCTGTTAATTATTATTATTATAACAAGTCAGTGTTCCTCGCGAGCAGTTACAAACACACATCACATGTAATACGTTGCTCGCTGACTGTGATTGAATGCTAGTAATGATGATACATTCCCTGCAATCATCACTGGGACTATGTTTTACACAAACAAACTTCCCTTGATTGTATTATATGATATATCACACAACGTAATGTTCCCAAGTTTATTACATTTGTTATTACCGCATACCATCAGCAGAGCTCACTTATGTAGAACGTCATGAATCGCGGACTTCCATTGTGACAACGATAACTTCCTTACCCGTAAGCGGTTTCACAAACAACATAATCCTCTAGCAACACACACGTACGTGTATGTGTGAGTGCGCACAGCACACACAGCACACACAGCACGAGTGCGGGCTCAGTCGTGGCACTCGGACATATAACTCGGTTAGCAGTTAACCAAGTTACAAGATGGCTGATTGCTTATTACGATCCCACGGTAAACAAGACTGTCTTGCTAATGTATCAGCCGATATATTACTGCGTACATGCGCCAGTGTGCCGAGTGTGCCGGCTACACGGAGCGATGCTTTGATTTAACTTGCCAAGTACTTCGTCTGTTGTTCTTTGTTGTTTATTTAAGAGCTTATTGTTCAGCTGTTTTTCCATCAACGCAGGAGCTCGCCTCTTGACATATTTAGATCAATTTCGTCTCTGTGTGCTTCCACAAAATGTACAATATATTACGTTTCATTCGGTAAAACCACTGCGACGTTTATGTATTTATGAGAATATGATTATTGAGTTATATCCAATTACTGTCCGTAATTTACTGACTACAATTATCCAATTCACGTTGGAACGTGTGGCTTTATCAACTCGTTTCATCGACAAATAACAATCATGGTCTTGCAATGCAATTTGCATTGTACATCATTGCCACAGTTGTGTCATGCTGTGACACTAATATAGCACGTACACAGTAAAATGCTTTTATAATTTCAGCATTGGTCCTGTCGAGTGTGTTATGAAGTAGTATACCTGTTGCGGACTGTCACTTGTATATTGGTGACGGTGGGTACACATGATGGAGGAAGCTGTGTGTAGCAGTGTGTGAGCGGTGAGTGGCCGGCAGTGGATCCATCATAATTAGCGTCAGTAATCAGTGGCGAGTGGCGAGCGCCGGCGACGGTGGCGCCGCCGCAGCGATACATCGATCACCGCGCGACACTAATCACCGGACGCCTCGTGTACCGACTCGCTTAAACTGTTTGTGTTTATCCACTCCCACAATATATTTTTATTTTTCCATTAATCCATTTGCGCATCCCCCACGGTCCCCCTTACCCATCGGGGTGGATATGAACCGTAACGTAGTTCACACGGGCTCCATTACTTTGTCGCCGTTTAGAAGGTCTGAGGGTTCGTCAAATTATACTCATATTTTATATCATTTTCTGTGTGAGGTCCGAGGGCCCTCTGTGTTCCAGGTGTGCTCAACCTTTCCATCTTAATAACAAGGGATGCAGGAAGTGACCCCCAAAAACCCTTTTATCAATTTCAAATCTATTGAGATCCCTATCCTAATGCTGTATAAAGAATAAGGGTCTCAGTATAAAACATTATTTATATTTATCGAGTGAACCCTGAAAGAGAAACAATCTGAGGCGAGGCTAACGTCGTAAAGTTGTGGTTAAATATTGTTCGAGAGGCGAAAGATTAACTCGAGATGCTGCGAATAGTTCGCTACACCTGAACCTGCCCGATAGCGGCGAGCTTCTTATTTTAAACTTTAGTGTAAGCAATAAACTTAAACACAGCTTAACTTAGTAATAATACTAATGATGAATAATATAGCCTCGGGCGAGTATCAGATTGACACAATGCTCTACCTACGTGTTCCCAGGAGTGTAGAGATTTCTTTTTCCTCGAACATTTTTCTCGAGAGCGTGGCTCACACCATCAATCCAGCTGGCAATTTACCGTCAGAATCACCGGCAGCCGGTAGTTAGCGTCTACTTAACGCCTATTATCATACGGGGGCAGGGCAGAGCTGAGTTACGATGCCAATCGTACCGCCATCGCTCCTCCTGACACTTTAATTAAAACCTCACGCTAATCAATCCATTCCGTCAAGATTTACCGAGATACCCATCTCTGGTCACCCATCTCTGATTGAGGAAAAACCTCGATGTGTTTGGAAGATTTTATAAACGGACCGTTTTTGTAATTTGTAATTTCCCGGATATTTGGCGAGGCCGGGTAATTGGGTGGCCATTGCAATAAAAGCTAAACACTCGCGCCGCCGTTAATACTAAGTAGTGTAGATAACAGGGGCCACATAGACCGGTCGTTATCACTTGCGCGATACTATCGAGTATCTTTAAATCTGTTAGCTGGAGCCCGGGTGCCATTACCAGGCTGCTATGTCGCGGGTTATGGCTAAAGTTCCAGTCCGAGTGGCCCATCGACTTATTTGTCCAATAAACGATTTCCTATATAAAAGTTCCGCGCGGCCTGTCCGGATCCGGATTAACTTGCACTAACGTTGGGATACTAAAGTTTTTATAGACTTGTAATTTCAATGGCAAGATGTTACCTACGACGTGTACACAGTACATTGATACCTAATTTCTGTCTGCTTGTATATAATAATGTGTTTCGTATGAAACGGTTAGCAAACATGTTTGTCCCACTCGATGTTCCCTAATCTGTTGTTGTTGATGTTGTGAAATGGGACGCGAGGATTATACTAAAGCCATGTTTCTAATAATTACCCGCAACCATAAACAAATATCGCCAAAAAGTGAGCATTAAGGAAGAACAAGTCGACAAGTAAAATAACGAACGTGTCAATAAAACTGCATATAAAATAGAATATTAAAATTATTATTTCCATTCGCTTATCATTTTGAAATGCTACGAGAATATTGAATAGAATACATCTCAGTTCGCTGGCTGCTGACTTATACAACCTGTCATTGGACGCCAACACAAACAGAAAACTGAACTGTGTTTCTATTAGAGAGCGCAGACGTTTCTCGCAACGGAATACTTGTTATTAAAGTAACGTGGGATGCACAACGAGCTACTTCCATTTTGTTTTCAAATAAACACCCGTTATTCTCAAACAACGATCCAATCCTGCTTTATACGAGTTCCACAAGAAAGAAGTTGGAACAATGTTCAAAAAGTTGGCCGCTGCAATCCCGGGGTTATTACACGACACAAATATAATATCCTGCGACAGAACTACCCTCTACCCACCATATAACAACACAAGCAAGGACTCTCGTTTCTACTGGACGACGTTTGATCATTTCATTTTACAGTTTTTACGGCTTTCGTTGCAGTTTGCAATTCCAGCGCTTGCAGTAAATGGACCAGATGTAAAGATCACGAAATGGATTCAGAAACTGGACCGCAGTAGAAGGGAATAAAACATTTGATATGCGACCTGCCATCGGGCTGTGCACCTCTAGGCTGCAGTAGCAACGAACTAATAAAGGCACAATACGATGCAGAGCTATCGGTACTGATAGACATGTACCTGTGTATCACTACAGCCTGGCAACACAGAGAGCCTCGCTGAATGGACGGCTGGTTAATTTTTCCCTGCTACGTATTTATTCAGGGTTCCGTACCCGTAACTAGTGGATCCAAATTGAATATTCAAGAGCTATCTAATCCTGGGTACCGGGACATAAATCCTATCAAAGTAAATTTGTATCGTGTCAATACATATGTATTTATGATAACTACGAAACGCGACGGAATTGGTCTTTAATGGCCGTCGTATAATATTCTGTTCCGCAATAAACTCGGGTTATTAAATAACTATGAATCGGAAACGTATAAATATTTATGGCGAGCATTATACCAGGCTATTGACACCTGACCTATAACACTGATACTACAACGCGCGCACTACACACACGTGCGCATCACACGCTTATAGTGCGGCAGCCGTAGACTTGTGTAACATACGTGAGCTGGGGCTAATCTCCCAGTCTGGCTAATCGTGTTTAATATCCGCGACTGAGCGCCGCCACTCCGGCACTCCGGCACTCCGCCGCTCGCCCCTCCACTAATCCGACTTTAACTTTGTTGGAAAACACAATAACAAATGGTAATCAATTTGATTAAAAAGGCGGCTGTTTCCATTGGCGGTCGTCATAAACCGCTATGACAAGATGCATATTGTTACATAATCGCGTCACTTGCCGTACCGTCCCTGGCCACTTGCCAATTAACTTAATGGTGCGGCTTCCGCCTAATAATGGGTACAGCGAGCGTCTCCCCGCAGTAAACAAACCACTAAATATCCCCATGCTGATTGGAACGAATACAATTTATAAGCCGGGGCTTTGGCATTTTATAGCTCGCTGGGCCGCGACCTTGTCTGCTCACATTTTCAGGCAATTTGTTGCAAACGAGGGCTCGAGTGTCGCCGTGCAGCGTGCAGCCGCTGTGTCTGCAGTCACTCCTGCAAGCAGGTCACTCACATAGTTCCCTGCAGCATCAATCGCAGTACTCGCTGCACTACAAATCGATTGTTTCTCAATTTTAACTCGAGTGTTCGCAGCGCAATACAACATTGTCGAAGCAGTCGCGCGCGGAATACTGAGAGGGATCAATAAATAAAACACGATAGATAATATTGTAGCTCTCAGTACTCGGTGCTCGTACAATACTGTTTCAGTATTATTTGCTCGTGACAGCGACTCAATCGTCGCTGAATAAACGCTGGAATTAATAATAATTTATCCTGAAACGAAGGCATTTAAAGAGCCTTCCGCCCCCATTATTATCGGGGCATTTGGCGTAATTTATGCGGTAATAAAAATTTTAATGCACGCGTCGCGCCCACGCTCTCCGCCGGGACACTCCGCCGGGAATTATTCACACATTCACGCAGACTAGCAGACACATCTCGCGACACATACACACAAACACACACGCACCTAAAGTGAATAGTGTTGTTCACGAACGAAATCTTTAAGTTAGATTTCTATATGTACATGAAAATTCAGCACTGGAAGCGTACCCAAATTTTAATTTTATCAGCGATCCAGCTAAGTTTGAATATACTAAAAAACCTACACCTACTTGGCAGATTTGTTCCTTAGATGTGTTTGTCTCAGCACCTTCCATGTTGGTCAAAATTATACTTTTAACGACACAACTAATTTATGTGACAGTTAACGAATCTAATTATTTTAACGTATGGCTAAGTTCTTATATCTGCTGATGATTGGCGCGGTGGCTGGGCAACGCGCTGTCGTAGAACGTGTAGCGGATTCGATTCCCACACTGAGCTACACTTTGTGTGATCCACAAATTGTTGTGTCAGGTCTGGGTGTCACGTGTATATGAAATTGTATGTTTTGTAAATGCGCCCCCTCACCCGTTTTTAAAAAAACATATGTTTAACTCCGAGTAACTTTAACTCGTCTTAAACGAAATAAATGAGCATATTAAATGTTCACGGCTCATAAAGTGGGAGAGGTCAGCAGTGAGGCAGGTCGTATTCATTCGTGCATTAGCTGGCATTTGTGCGAGTATGGCTGGAGCAGGGTTATATTATAGCGCCGTATCATTTTATGTTTTAGTGGGAAACTGCACCAGACTGAACTAAAACTTCACATGAACTTGATGAACTACGAACTATTAGTTCAGAAGGGGTGGAATATGCACCAAGTTACCATAACTAGAGCTAGGTACTCTTCGCTCACGATATTTTATTAGTACTTAGTATTTTATCTCTAAGTATAATTCCTACATATGTACCTTCATGACGCGAGTTTATGTTGTATTATATTAAATGGTACCTATTAGCTTTACGTTATAATCTTCTGAAGCGACGCTACTACTGAGAATCTACAATATAAATAAAATTGGAGTGTCTGTTTGTAATATTGATATAATCGCTTTTTACTACATGCATATATTGTAATAATTTTTTTGTCTGTCTGTATGTTCCAGCTATACTCTGAAATGGCTGGACCGATTTTGACGGAACTCTTATTAGGCAGCTAATGTACTAAGGAGCATCTTAATCAACTTTTATTTTAGAAAAATGAAGTCACAAAGTCCGCAACCCACGCGAGCGAAGCTGCGGGTATTACCTAGTTTAGGAATAAAAATAATATAAACCGAAATTATATGATATCCTTTATAATTTAAACATAACATGATATCGGACACATCCAATATTTGAGTAATGAACAATTTATCAACTGAGCGAGTACCAGTTTGATAATTATAATAAATTAATAGAATGTCACGATGAGGCCACACCAGACCAAAACAGGTCAAACACAGACGGATGAATAAACACCAGCCATGAATAAATACACAAACTACAAAGACCAACTATTCGTGAATTATTTCGAAAGTATCTAAAGTTACGAGTTTTCTCGCGGAGTGTATACTTACTGAACTCACAGACTACTTGTTGACTTAATCTCGAGTCAGCTGGACACGAAATAACTGTAAACTTTGTAGTTGTCATGTTAATATTACTGTACCTAGTCACCTTTTGTTAGTTAAGGACTTTTTCATAATTATATTGAACCCATTAATGTCCCTTGGAAGTTACACTCGTGATAACTGCAAATGTATCTATCGTTGACTGTCTGACGATGTGGAAGAGGTTATGATTGTATGCTAACTTATTACGACCGGATCATCCCAACTGCGTCATCTAACGCGGTCATTATAAATATTCATAGTTTTGCTTTGGTCTAAGCTTTATACGAATTTCACGACCAGTCCAAGTAGAGCTCTCAGTCGCTCGTTTTACGAGCTATCTTTATACAGGAGGGGTGTCCTTTGATAGTGTTTAATGCAAACAGCTCCGGCGACTCCCGGGCCTAGCTCGAGCTCGAGTCTAGCTGCTAGATAGCCTGCATGCGATGACCTACACCCGACTGAGTCCAACGTATCAAAGTTTACAATCGAGCTCCCTTTACGAATGTGAAATGAAACGTGAATTATGTGCAGCCGAGTATTGGCCGGAGCTCTATTAATTACATCTTTGATAAGGATTGACATTTCCGATGCGGATACATGGAGCATACATAAACTCTTAATGGAAACATAGGTGCCCATATATTATTCAAATGAACATCTAAACCTTCCAATCGTCATTCTGTATGTAGGACTAACGTTAAGCTAAGAATTAACGAGGGCAATGAAGTGACAACGAGCTCTCAAACATTTCGAGTACAGAGCCACTCAGAGACAATGGCTTCAGTAAATCAAAGAGATGATACATTCAGATGTATTACAGATAAGCATTACAATAGTCTGCGTTAAATCAAGCGTGGAATAGCGCGCGTCTAATTGCGTGTTTCGCACGCGATTAGTGAGCAAAGCCACGCGTCCAATGAAGCGTGCTGCCTATTACGGCGGGGGCGGGCTGGCCAATGAGCGGGCGACCTTAGGGTCGTGTGTACTGACGGCTCGAGAGCCTCCCAGTCACAAAGTGAGTCCTTTGTTGTGATTTAATTATTTTGTAAGACAATACTCAGGCGGCTGCACTCATTTGTAAACGATACGTGTAATTGCTGGGTTCAGTACACGAGGCGCGGGATGTGTTCGGTTGACTTCGTGACATGCTTCACTGGCTCGTGACGTGCTACTCGATATATGTCACAAAAAGAAAAATAATATTATGTAAAGAGATTGTTTTTCAGTTCACTTACGAACCAGCTAATTTTGGGTTGTTGCTTTAGAAAGTTTAAAGTAAGCTTAAAGTACTAATAAACAAACCTTAGACAATACCTATATATCTGTATTCCACATTAACACGAGTGCCATACAGAATGCAGTGTGTACTCTAGTACAGTTTGGTAAAAGCAACGAGTGCAGTTAAAGTATTTGGAACAAAGGTAAGCACGGCGCACAGCAACTCGCAGACACGAGTGCACGACTACACGAGCGATAGTTTCCTCAGAAATGTACGAAACTGCGGGAAACTAACAGCGAGCGGTTTCTTTGTTACACTTCTTTATGTATTACTCACTTCTAAGTAGAAAGCATTCACGAAATAATGCTTCAACACAACATTAATTCCTTGGACATAAACACTGGATATTTCATCGCGCGTCTTGTTTCTTGAACATAAAACAATTTCATATAAAATAAAATACATTTTCTGAAACTAGTGTACAAAGAAACATTATTTTAAAAGAAATATGTAGCTGTATACAGTTTCAACGAATTCACTGAAACTGTAGAAGCCTTTGATTTCACGCACAAAGGTAATCGGATAGCCTTACTATCTGAACTAGCAACATACACAGTGTATGAATGTATGTATGTGTGTTTGTGTGTTTGTACACCGACTACATCAGTACAATGTCTGGGAAAGATTCGCACCAGTTCACAAATTATATGATATTTCACGTGAACACGAGAATTTATGTTATTCGCCATTTGGGAGACGAGAAGGAAAAATTGTATGTATGTGTATATAGTTAGTATGTACGTATGTATGTACAGTCGGCAAGTATGAGATTCCTTACTCGTAATATACACGCACTACAGTAGTGAGGCTCCGTGTGGATCTCAGCTGCCTACTCGTGCTGATTTGTGACGAATACGTTGTTTGCGCCTACTATTTTGTCACTGCATATTCGGATATACTGTAAAAGCGACGTAGAACATACCAATCACTGATACATCTCTGTGTCCGTGGAACTATCGTCATCATCAATCCAATTTCATCTGAACTTCGTAGAATAGCAATATGTATTATGTTTCCGACGATGTATTTGTGCTGGCACTTCCTAAAAGTTGCTTAGAATTAAATCCTCGAGTAACATAGAGCAACATCTAAAATATAATATTTAGAACACAATAATGAAATGACTAGGGGAGCAAAATGTCTGGCTAAACACATATTTTAGCTAAATAGTGTTGTCACCGGACACCGCCGTTTAGCGCCGGGCACGGAGCCGGCCCGGCAAATACGCCAGTTTGCACAGTCCGTGCGCTCCGCTCCGCAAATGTTTGCACACTTTTGTACGGACCCACTGACGTGATGCGCACTGACGCCAACTGTACATTGAATCGTGAACTATTTCGATTATACGCTGGAAATTATTCACTTATCTACGTTTAGGAGTAGATATCATCATATGATTTGTAAACATGCATTCAGGGAAACTGCACAATTTGATCTTCTCTTCTTGTTCATCGTTGCATGACTAAATAAACGACTATTGTTTCAGAGAATTCGCAATTTAAAATTCCTGTTTCATCGGTATCATCCTCGCTTACCACCAGACGAGGTAGGGATCAAATCAGTTATAAAAAACATAACAACATCAATATAATTTTTTATCCATTTAAAGTAAATAAATATGGATTTAGACAGCTACATCGAACCATTTCCTCTGTAGAACAGTGGAGGCAATGTTCGCTGCTCACTGCATTTCAAGTAGTAAATGCACCTCCTGTCAGCCGGCAGCGTGCAGCGTGCAGCGTGCAGCGTGTCGGTGCGTCCAGCCGAGTCCCGGGCGAGTCCGTAAGTATTCCGTTCACCCATCTCCTGTACCAGCAGTAAAACGGAGTGAAAAATAAGGAGCACTTCTTAAAACAAGGACCGTTCAGGGCATTTGTTATGTAAGGCTCGGGTTACACTGCTGACGCTAAAATGCATACTACAATTTTCTTTTATTTACCTGAAGTCTTCTAATCTGACGTCAAAAGATGTCCACTATTTAACATAATTATAATCAATCAATCTTCACGTAAAAGTTTAAATCCATAATCAGTGTAACACTGATAAAAATCCTTTCAGCAGTTATTGAGTTCATCGCTGAAGTTTTGTAAAAATCTTATTTATTCAAATGGCCACCTAAACTACACCTTCACATTACATTTAATTTTACACAACATAAACAGTTTGCTCACTACTTTGTAGTTAATTGTAATTTAATTATTCATTGACTTAAATAGAAGAGTATCTACTAAATCGTTGGCATTTTTTGTGTAACCGCCTTTGAAAACGAATTAAAGATGATGAATGACTCAAATGCTCAACAGTGCAAGAAATTAAATCATAGATCAGATAAAAAAAAACTAAAGTACATTGACCGTCTGGTATCTACAGTACGGTTTCAATATCAGAATGCGACAGTGTCAGTATCGCCTCGCCTCGCCAGCGCTGCGTCACGGTCGGCGGCGTCATTATGCAGGGCATGCTAAACTTTGTAACAAATGAACGCCTCGGCGACGTCCCCCCCCCCTGCGAGCTCACTGCACTACCCCCTCCCTCAATAGTTCAACTGAACTGAAAAAGTGACGGAGATGTAACGAAGACGTGGACTTATGGCACTCGTAATGAGGAATCTCTTCACTGAAGTTAACTTTTTTAAACGTTGCCCCACACTAAGATTTTCTCCTGTGTCGTGGATGCGTTTACAAACATGCAATTTCACATGCACATGACACCCAGACCCGAAACAACAATTTGTGGATCACACAAAGAGTTGCCTATTACGGGAATCGAACCCGCTACACGTTGCACGGCAGCCAGGTGCCCAGCCACCGTGCCACCGTGCAGTCAAATAAATACACACATATACATACATACTACCTCTTATATTGTATTGTCGTGTTTGTGATCACCCTGTATGGCTGTGTCGTTACTTCCGTGTGTCACGTACTTGACATTTTAAATCAAAGTTGTTCCAAACTTCAATGGAATAGAAGGAAATTCGATTTTTCTGCAATCGACGTGTGATATTTTACAGTAATCTTCTTTTACTCTGTCACTAAAATAATAAAGTAGTTACACGCTTTATAATAAAGGCTGAAAGTCCTGAAAGAGTGTACAATTGTGAATATTGTAGAAACATTCAGATTTCATAAGCAAGAAACATTAAATCCACACTATCACGGCTACAGCAATTAAAATAATGGGAGCGACGGAAATATTAATTTCAGCTTAATTGTTTTAATTAGTTAAATTATTATTGTTATCGTGATGTCGGATATTCGTAATGTAGCTATTTCAATTTCAAAGGGAACAATTAATTTTTCATTAAAATTCTGACATTACAAAATACTTTAAAGTAATGGGCTAGCTCAGTGGGCGGTCTCGCGATATTGATTTTAAAATTCATTAAAGTTTCCCTTGTAGTATCTAGTCTGAAGTTCCAGTAAGCCGGCCGCGGGTCCCAAGGTGGCTGCAACGTAAACTTGCCACTCTGTGCTCCAGCTCAACTACTGATGAAACATTGCTACAGCTTACTTTATTATCTTCCATTACTTATCCTGTCTTTTGTCATACAATGGGATTAGCCAGCATCGTTTTATAAGTCAAAAGGAGTGTCACATAATACTTATGTCATTTGTTCAGACACTCACACACGTGCGTACCTACCTACTTAAATATTCAACATAACTGCAATAATATTGGCAATGAACTCCCGCTACTAAGACAATACTACCTATGGCAATAATTTTATTCTACTGCACGCCCAGGCAGCCCGGCAGCCATGTTTACCCTCTACATTCTCGTACAATGCGGTGTCCAAGTTGTCCTGCGTCCCATTCTGAACTGCTGCAAGAAGTGCGCGGCTTTTTAGCCAGGATTAGGTGGCGACGTGCAGCTGAGCCTAGCCACACCAAGAAGTCAGGAGCAGTAGGCACAGTACGCATAAAGTCATTACTTTAGGCAGAATATTAGGTACCTAGGGGACGACATTTACCTGGGGTTATGATGATATGTCTATATTGAAGATTGTATGTTTGTGAAGTGAACCAAATTACATCAAAATAGATTTAGTAGTTTTGTCTCGAAAAGCGTATATATCATTATCACAACGCACAACGCGTTATCATCATTCATTACCTATCCCACAAATTAGTCTTTATATAACTTTTTCCCTTTCAATTTCCATGTTCTATGTAACACGAGCATGTGATACTTCTGCACGTAGTTGTGTGACGAACAAAAGCACAAACAAACACACATGGCGGCCATGTTTGCTCAGTATTACTAACTGCCGTTACTCTGCGCTTATTGCTCGGTCAATACTAAGTGTTAACTGCTACCACCAAATACGAGATATGTGATCATTTTACCAACAATTTGTTGATTAAGGCACTAAATTAATACACCTATTAGTTACAACTGCCTTTTGTTATTCAATACATTGGTTAAATCACTGAATACGTCAATACCTATGAATAAGCAACATGTATTAGACATAATGTTTCACAATGATGGCGTACCAACGTTACATTATTTACATCATTACATGTGAGACGTCGCTCAGCAGTACACATTAATATCTACGCATGTATGAACACAAGCCATTACTTCTCTATACATTATCACATTTCTACACTAACGTACCTACTGTAGTGTGAGTAGTGCTACTCTCACGAAAACTCTATCAAGTCGACAACGTCTCAGCACTTTATGTGTCGTGTACTAAACCCTTTGTTTAAAAATGTTGCATAATGCCTCGGTAATACGCTCCCTTTTGTTATACTCACGGAGATTGTTGCGTTTAGTAAATTTTTCATCATCTGCAAAGTACTGGAGGAAAGGTTCTTGTTTATTTTAGGACTCGGCTGAACAATCACGACTTGGCGAAAATATCAAACCGTCTTACCCTTAAAATTTTACGAGGAAACTTTTTACAGCCGTACCCACATAAAGCAAGTTGTATCTCGGAACACTCAGACAGCACGTTGTACATCGGCGATGATAAAACAATAAAAATATGTTGTCTGTACGTTGTGAGGAGTAAATAACCGCGTGGAGGGGGCGGCACATTGCAAGGCACAAATGTATCGGGCAGATAGCGAGACTACACCCGGGAGCGTTTGCACTGTGCTAGTGGTCGGGGCAAGTTGATGGCTCGACTTAACTACGTCGATGCTTGAGAGTTTAACAACGGGCTAATTAGAACATTTTTGGCGTCGTACGTACAATGGAAGACTGTGGTTCCACAAATAATATGACATACTAATTAGGCGGGCCTGAATATAAAACCCAATGCAATTTCAATACAAAAAAATTAGAAGAAAGACCATGTAGAATTTCCATTATGTAATTACATTAAAATGAATAGTTACAAGTAAATATGTAAGTGTGAATGCAGCACAGAAACAATGTTATATTATGAGGTGGTCCGGTGCGCAGGGAGCGCCGAACTGCACCGAACTGCAATGAACTGCACCTTCAAACCAATGCAATGTGTAGTTTTATTGCTAACGCTATAACACTATTCCGATGTGAGTATTTATTCATTGAGGCGCGAAATAGACCAAATTGAAATTCTATTTATTTGATATGCGTACCTACGAATTTGTCCCGATAAATTATTATGTAATAAAATGCTTATATATACTTATTTAGTTATCATGACATTTTTTTAAACGTTGCCCGCATTAGGATTTTCTCCTGTGTCGTGGGTGCGTTTACAAACATACAAGTTCACATACAAATGACACCCAGACCAGAAAAAATAATTTGTGGATCACACAAAGAGTTGCTCCGTGCGGGAATCGAACCCGCTACCCGTTGCGCGGCAGCCAGTTGCCCAGCCATCGCACCAACCGTGCAGTCAATTTATGTTCATTTGACAATCTGGGTAAGAGGGCTTCACTAGTCTTTCTAGAGGCTAAAATTTAAAAAATATTACAGGATAGGTAAGTTGAATTATGTACACCATAACCCATGAATATCGCATGAGAATGACTCGCATATGTTGTCATTTTATTGGCTAAAGTATAAAAACGTTTACAAAATCTTGTATAAATGCTATATGAATAATATTTTTATAACCCGATACTGCACGGCTGTGCGTGTACAACGGACTCGCAAATGGTTTCAGTGCACCGTTAATCACGCGTGCATTTTATATGAAACCGAAACGACGCACCGTTACACATTCAACAAAGGTGATAGTGTTTATTTAAATGATGCGCCGCCGTGTGTTATCGACAGTGTAGAATACTATATACATACTAAATTAATTATGTTTTATAATTATACTAAATTAATTATTGCATCATAACCGTTTGACGAAGAACTCAATTAGTTTCAAGCCACACTAGGGCCTCATATTCATAAGCAGCATTGCGTGGCACACAACTGCAGCTGCAGTCAACTGCACGACTATCACCGCATTGTTCGTAAACATAATAATTTAAGAAGAATACAATGATCACCACGTCTAACACAAGCCCCTTCCTTTACCTTAATAGAGGAGGCTAGTCCAGCAGTGTTTGTTGTTTGGGCTGTTGATGTGATTAACATCCTTATGGAAAGCACCAGCACACCACAATAATAAGATAGAAATACCTACATTATATTACGTAATAATTACACTCCTATTAAATTATTCCACGAAGAAGATTATTCCAAGATAAGGCTTCCGTGGAAGTACTTACAACATAAACACAATACGCCCATTTTCCAGCAATTATAGTAATCGAGCATCGACCTAATGTAATAGGAAGCGAGCGCACACCCGGACACAATCAACACTCCGCGATATGACTGGGAACAATGAAACATACCCGCCCAATAATCCAATCACCGAACTGAACAATTTAGCTCAATAATTAACCAGTTCCACTAATGCTAGTAATTACAGACAATACCTAATTATAGCGCTAATTGCCTGCTATCAAGTGATCCGTATGCTTTTTTTGGCGCCTCATCCCGTGAAAAAGTAGTGAAGTTTTAAATATATAATCGGCGACACAGGAATGCCATCGTCCGGCCATGTCGCCGCACTCTCACAAAGAATTTTACCCATTCCTTCGCATTGCAACCGCTCGCTGAATGCCGCAGATTTTGTTATACTTACATATATATTTATCAGCAAAACTTAGACGTATTTGTTTTGTGGTAAAACATTAATTAATTACCAGGAATACCTACTTTGATATTTAAAGGGTACATTTTAATGTCTCCTTTCATAGAATTAGTTCTGCTTAACTCATTGTTAGTGAAATAGTAACGTGAGCCTGATATACGGTCTTATTCAATCTAAGGGTCAAACGCTTAGTTATTCAGTCTAAAATGGTTTGCTATAGCCCTAGGCAGTCTAGCACTACCTGCTTTGACCCTGAACCCTCGCCGATCCTTTCAAAAAAGGTTATGTTAAACAGATCATGTTACGTGCGTCTCGGAATCCATTGTAAGTCGAATATTGGAATGGAGGTAAGCCGCTGTCGCGACACGTGATACGTATCATCACGACACACGATATAATGGAGGTGTCCGGTATTGATCTATTGATGGTAGACACTCAAACAATGTCTCGTAATACAATCTACTCATTCCAGAATCTATCGAGTTGCATAACTTACATAATAAGCGTATATTGTTGTTACTACATCACGGACTCACTGCAGGTAGATGCATTTAGAAGGGAGGTGGGCCTTTTGATAATACGGTGATACTATGTTGACCAGGACCATGCTCGGTTTTGAGTTCAAATTCAATACACCATTTATAATGCAATGTTATAAAACAATTAGTATTCTTGACTTACGACGTAGATGATAATGTAATATGTTTGTCACTAACGCTTATAATATCGATAGACCCAATACTATTGGCCCAATTCCTCAAACGTTTCTTCCAATATTAGCAGCCGCAGAGCTAGATCCTGCACGCCGCCATCTTGGCAGCCAGCGAACATTAGCACGGCGGTACGTCAAGTTAATTTATCGCGAAGCCTTCACTTACTGCAGCTTCCTGCCTCACTTAAGTGCACAGAAGCCTTTCCGAGACGCCGGAAAAATATCGCGCGCCTTAGTAATTGCATACTACCCAACGTGTAAACATGCATTCTGGAAGTTTCCGCAAGTAATGTGTTTTACTGACAAGTGAATGTTTAGTCATATAATATGTTACAACTTATTACTAAAGCTAAAATTTCAAACATAACATAATATCAGGCATCGCTAGGGCTTCTCATTATAGAAAACTGATTGATTAAAGGTACAGAAAGAAAATGAAGCATAGAAACTACAATAGCAAAGAAATCGAAGTACTGCGGATGCATGTTCAACCACTCGACGATATTCGTTCAAGGTAGGTTTGTAAATATTACCTGCTAAACATACAACCAGCACTTGTTCCCAATACCGTCTGCGGGCAGCCACCGCTCGCCGCGCAAAAATACATACACGTAGTGTTCAAACGAAACTCAACTGTTTGAATTTAAATATCCGTAGTCCGGCAGAGCTCCGCTGTCCACCGCTCTATTTACACGGCGCGCAATATTCCGCAACTTTACGTACACACTACGCCACAGAACGCAATATTACGCCACAGTACGCCGCGCTACGGACATTAGTCTCTTGTAAAATCTCAGCGGGACAGGTTTCTTCGCAGTAAGCGATAGATATCCCGCACAGAAGTACACACATGTAAACATTAAATCAGCTGAGCGGGCGAGACGCGAGCCCCACCATTACCGGGCCCCGTTAATCTTACCCCCGGGTAGGGTGACCAGCAGCAACGTTAATGGACGCACATTATCAACAGTTTTAAGTTTGAAACTGTGTTTTGTACAAACTGTATACGTTTCATGAAATAAATGATTTAAAAGAAAATAAATTCTTTTCAGTATCTATACGTTTGCATTATGACAGCTATAAATAAATGCTAACATATATCTTAAACTATTTTCTTACGTAAAATTGTTTACGTTTCCAACTGTAAGTTTGTGTAAACAGTTGGTGTAAGTACCAGCCTAGAACAAATTGCCAGCGGCTTCAATGCCGCCAGGTGAATTATGTTTGTATGTGTAAGAAACCTTAATAAATTAATGTCCCACATCTCATTTACCACAGAAACAAATGAGCACATACATTATTCATAAATTTCCCCACGTGCACAGTTTGTCACAGCGTGCATAAATCTTTGAAAAAGAAACAAAATTTTGTAGTACATGGCGCTACCAAGTTATGAGTGCTACAAGTGACTGGTTGGAAAGCAGCGATGGAAGGCGTCGGGCGTCGCTCTGATACATCTCCCGCTCCGAGTAAAGTCGAGCGCGTGGCCCGAAGCACTTACAACTTCAAACGACATTACAGCATTTCGGCGACAAAGTTACTGCCTCGGAGAACGCAACAGATTAGTAAAAAGCGGGCATTCCATGGTGGTAACTAGGTTATACCGAACCGAGGAAATTGTCTTTTAATATTTCAGTAAATTGAATTATGCAAAGTCCTTATAATGCTGCATATTTTAATAATTTCCACGAAATTCAAGTAAACAACTTTGTAAATTAATTTGACCTTATTGAAGGAATTGGAGTTTGGAGATGAGGAGATTGTAGATCGTTTGAAGTTGTATTAAAAGCAGTGACCAGATGTACGGCCTTCCTGTCTCTTATCTCCAATATCTACATGTCGGTCGAGTATTCTTCAAAGGCCAGAAGTATATCCCCCCTAGCGGGTCTTTCTTTCCCCCACCCGTTGAATATATGCCCTTCACGCAACTCGTATTTTACTCGTAATACGCTCAGACGTCTTTGTATGAAAGCGTTTGCCTAGAACGTGTGTACGGATTACCTTTTTCATACAACACACTGATATTGAGGAGTGAGATTATCTCCGCAGTTAGTAGTACTCACACTAGCTCAGTATATGTATGTATGTCGGTGTACCACTATATTATGGTCCTGTTTGGGCAAACCGTGACGTATGTCATTTAAGTATCATCGTTCGGTGAACCAACAATTTAAGTTTGTTGGAAACTTGGCATACGACGGTAAATGGATAAACTTATTAGTGTTTCGTAACTTGACTTTAAAGACGCGAAGTTTCGTTAATGAATTTCCCCTTTTTTGCATATTCTGCGAGTTCCTGAACGAATTGTTTGTTATCTAAAAAGTGTTGATAATCTATAGAAAGTTTGAGCGAAGCATTAATCAGTTTCCCCCGATTGGCAGTTATACCGAGCGCGCGATAACGACGGCCAAGAAAAGCAGTCTGTCTCGCGATCTGTTTGTTTTTAATTCACAATCTGTGGCGGCGCACAACTCGGAGGTAACGCTGAAGTGTACCGAAACAATTTGTTACTACTTACTAACTTCAATTTGTAACAAAACTCGTTTAACTCAGCTCCACTTTGAACGTTATATTTTCCAATTTATTATGTCAGTAACTACGTTCTAATTCGCACGTGTTTAAACTAAAGGAATTATAAACTTTAAACTATTTTCGCAATTTGATTGTCTCGTTGATTGTAGTCCTATATGTTGATTGCAGACTATGGAAGTAATAATACAGTACACAACCACGTAGTGTCTGTCTCATCAGCACATAACAGCTGTAAACAATATTGTAATTAATTAAATATTCAAGTAGTATCTTATCCGCACGTACTCCGAAGCAGGCGATGTATAATTCCCACGCAATACGTAACATCTTCCATTAGCTTCAAATTATATGTGAGTACAGCTTTACGACGATATAAACATGAAACCGTGTGTAGTTAGTGTAAAGCTCGAGAATGCACGCAATTATACAAAGTAAGCGAAGTAAAGCAAACAATAAAACGATGCGAAAGAAATGAACATTCTCACGTCGATAGCTCGCGATGGCCGCGCGTTCGTGTAAATACAGAGAGATCGTTACATCAAACGGAATCACTTTAGTTCCCTTGCATTTAAAGCGAGCACCAATAAAAAAGGAAAATATTATTTGCCCAATCCATTGTTTTAATAAAATTGCAAGTTGGCGAAACGCCAGAAACACGAAGAAGAAATATTAGCATTAGATATTAAGGTAAACGCAGGTATTAACGACCCCCCTAAGACAATTTTAAAATGAACCATATTTTTTTAGTACACTGGTTCCTCTAAAGATTAATAGTTTCATTTTATATGCTAGTGTTATGTATAAAATATGTATTTACTGAATCAAATAGATTAAAATAGAGGATTATCTTGTAAAAAATAATTTATAATGTGACTTAGTCGATTGTTGCAATTACCGACCCATAAAAACGGCTGTGATGCTATTAACGATTTTTATGCAGCTATTCCCGATCGTGTATGATAGGAGGTCTTTTTCCAGTAATAATGTAAAGGCATGTATATAAGCTAGTGATGGTGATTACCGATCTTAATAAAATACAACAAAATAAAAATGCAAATACTTATTCGTATTTTTTTAATGTCGTTCTTTTTAATAAAACAAATTGGTACTTCATTTTTCTTCACTTAAATTAAGAACCGGCTGAACTCCGCAAATTTCATTCTTATACTTAGCGTCCCGTTTGTCTCGTAATGTAGTTTTGGGAATATTATTAATTGCTTTGATTGCTTCGGCGAGTTGTGTTTTACTGTATACTTTTCGCCGTTTTTGTGGCTCCATACTTCTGGAAAAAAAATATAATTGTATGTTTTATGTTGCTTTAGCCTAGATTAATAGGTACCTATTATTAATTATTATGTTATCGGCTTACTCACGTAATGTTTTGACGAGGAACTCGACTAGTTTCAAGCCATGCTAGAGGCTCATATTCATGAGCAGCATTACGCGACACACGACGCGGCGATCGTCAAAACATTACGTGAGTAAGCCGATAACATAATAATTAATTTAGTATGTCTCACGAAAGTTACAATAAAATCATAGGTACCTATTATGTTATAAAAGTAGGTGAGAAATTAATTAATCTATATACGATCGGTAATAGCTTCTTATAGTTGGTATTGCCGACCCTTATGGATCGGTAATAAAGTATGTAAGTATAAACATAAATTGTATTACCGACTCATAAAAAAATGGTTATTTAAATTCAATTGACCTTCGGAGTAAAAACTAGATTATAGTTGATTAATGTCACAAAAAATATGAACAAATGCACACTGTTTTAAACACAAAAACAATAATTTTGTACTGTAACTATTCAATATCAATCCTCGAAAAATATCATAACTTTGGTTAAATTGACAACGCTAAAAGGTAAAAACTAGATAAAAAAGTTTAGTCGCTAATAGATTTTTATAAAGACTGATAGCTTAGATTTAAACTGGTTCTTAAAAATACTTGTGTTTGTGTGATATAATAACATAAAAGAAAAATAAAACGAAAAGTTACGTTGCTGCCATTGCCGACTTATGGGTCGGTGATAGCTGCCACGACTAAAACTGATGAAGCTAACACCGTCCCGTTTTAATTAAAAGTTTTATCGTTTCAAATTACTTTTTATTAATAAAATGTCGTAAGAAATCAAAAGTTGATACTTAAATGAATACATTTAGTAATATAAGATAAAGTATAGACGTCATTTGTTTGTATAAATGTCTTAAATAGAAAAGTCACGTACTTACTTGAAAGAACAAGGGAACAGTACGCCATGTCCTGCGTCCACGCTGCCCCGTAGTAAATGACGTATTTTATCTATTTTCTGCACAGCTACTCACAGTAACGTAAAAGTATACGATGCTCAAGGAATAAACGCGTTTGTAACTTTGCCTACCTATAGTTAGAATAGTTCTGGAAACGTAAAGATTTCGAATTACTTTTATAGGTCGGTAATAACTGCAGAATTTCGATGGGTCGTTAATAGCTGCGTTTACCTTATAACGGTGCATTAGCAGCGGGGCTCCGGCAGCGACATTACGACATTTATTCGGGAGCAAATTGCGCTGCGGGCCCATTACTGTAATGGCACATAACTCCGCCGTGTAGGTACCGCCGCCGCTTGTTACTACATAATGCGGATCGAACAACATTTGCTCTGATTTAGCGCGCAACTTCAACCCGTCCGTCTCCGCGACATTATGAAGATTCCGAGCAAAAGTTTCTCGATAACATCGTATGGGTTGTTCCCTTACAATTACACGAAGTGCAGTATGTTATCTGCAGCGCCCGGTGTCCACAATGCACTCTAAACTTCAGACAAGCTTCAACTTTGAACTGCAGTAGAAAGTTCCCCACCACCACCAAGTTACGTCCCCACGTGTGGAATACACAACATTTACTGCGACGTGTTAAGAACCACTTACACTTCGCTCTGTGTTTACTTTAACTTACAAGATCATTGTCTATTTAGTTATTCGAACTCAATGGAATACAAGTTTGATTTTCTTCAAGAAAAGAAAATATTAAAACTTTTGTTGCCTTCGAATATATCTGTTCTTTTAAATATTAAGTGCGTAGTTTCAAGCTCTCATACTAGCAATTAGAACAGTTTCAACTCCTGAGAATTTATTCCCTCGCAGTTTGTAATTAATTAAAATTAAATTAAGTTTCGATTAGTTCAGGTATTAAGTACACCTAAATGAAAA
This sequence comes from Spodoptera frugiperda, assembly GCF_023101765.2. NCBI lineage: Eukaryota > Metazoa > Arthropoda > Insecta > Lepidoptera > Noctuidae > Spodoptera > Spodoptera frugiperda. Next base: position 295,460 of record NC_064212.1, read on the forward strand.
ACTATTACATTAATAAACTTAACTTAAAAAAGAAAAGTCATAATTAAATGAATTACTTTCTCTCTGTAAACTTATAAAACTCGGGTCCAAAGTGCAGGCCATAGAGACTTCAGCTGATGGTCATTGTTGCATTGTATGGGAACTACAAACTTGTGGCCACTAAAGAAAACTTCGCCACTATACTAACTTTAAAAAAAGTATATTTTAAAGAAAACTCTCCGAGATTTTCATTACTTTGAAGCAGAATAAAGTTTAGTATATTTTCCTTCAGATATGGGACGTCTTTTGTCGTTATTACTTGCATTTTCAGTGAAAATTGTATGAAAGTTTATAAAAGTTTTATACTAAAATGCATCTAATGAGCACAATCTAACTGAAGGACTTGTTAAGCTGTTTTGTATTTAAATAGTTAGTTCGTTTTATTATAAGCACGCGTTTAATTGAAACCCTGGGAATTGCATGTATTGTGTAACAAAGCCCTTGTAAACGGCAACAAGCAAAGCAGCAGACCGCAATACATTCCACCGCCGTCCGACGTACTCGTAAACTGCTAACAGTGCTCAAAGTTAATTAATCAAGCAGTTACAGGGGTGACCATAAACATATAACACAAGTTGGGACACGCTGTAGCCGCCGCGCCGCCATCGTTACAACATTATTTACTGGCTCGCAAATTTCACTTCGTCCTCATGCAGGGAGCACGAGCCAGTGAGAGGTCGCACGTATCGGGACCATCAAATACCACGCCACGCCACTTACCATAACTTTACACTACAATCTAAGTTGCAAGTTATTGGCTAACGACAGTGTTTACTTGACAATATCATTTTCAGAAACGAAAATCTAATAAAATTATATTAGAACGTTTCCTTCAATTTTCACTGCGAATTACAAAAGACGTCATTTTTCGCAACGACAGCTTAATTTCGCGAAGATTGTAAATTTCCGCTATGGAGTAACCTCCGTGTACCCTTCCCTCGCCCGTCGAGTTCCTCGCGTCGCGGACGATAACTGTTAGGAATATTGTTAGTGCACATTCGTAAATATGTCGGATGCGGGCCGCCCAGCCCAGATAATGCGATGGCCGGATGATACGGCTAAAGTTTGACACTTTTAGTTGGCAGTTCCGCTGAATGTGGTCGTATACCGTTTTTATGGACGATTTCACGGTACGTGCGGGGAAACCGAATGTCACGTTTTGAATCTTCAGTTTTGTGCAAATGGATGTGATTGTGTGCTCGCAGCTACGTGGAGCAGTAACGATCAGGGAGTCGAACCCCCGCCCGCCCGGCCTTAATATCTGATTGTGCAAAAACATCTCTCACACTGTGCGGTGTGTACCGCTCATTGAATACTAGACGCACATTAGTATTCATACAAAATTAGCGAGTTATCTTCAATGGGTTCGAATGCGCAGCTATTGATAACTTTATATTGCCATATAGCGCGGCTCTGCCGCCAGTGTTGCCAGTATTTTTGGGCACGTTTCCAGATGACAACGTTAGCGACTCTTTGATGCCTAACTGATCCTATTACCAATTTTTTCTTTTTGTATTTTTCCAATATTTTTCTCGTGTGATACGAGTTACAAATTGTACGTACTTATTCTGCTTTGATGTGTGCCCTATTATATCCAATATAACATGGGAAACTTGCGGAGAATTTGAAACATCTTTCAATACCTTCTCAAAAGGTAATAAGAATTATATGTTAAATGGGATTATAGAGAAAATCCTGGTATTATCGTATCGAGTACAGACCCATGTTGTTATATTTGCTCTTAACACGGCTTAACAAGATTGTTAAATATTTATTTTTCAATATTTTCCCAAACCCCACAAATAACATGTTCGATTACATCGCCGCAACTAAACGACTCGCGATATTAATATTCCTGCCGTGTAAAACAATATGTTGGTAAAGTTGAACGTGTAAAACAATATGTCGGTAAAGTTGAACATATAAAGAACTGTTATCATCGATGTGATCGCGATCGAGTCGAACAACAAACCGCTTTCGATTTTAGCTGAATATGTTTATATTGGAAGTAATGGGCAAACGTTGTATTCAATCTGATCTCGTGGGCGGATGGAAAGTGAAGTACCTAAAGTACTTCATATACATAACACAGATACATATATGTCTTACAGAGGTATTGTTTACTGAGAACTTTTCTAATGTTGTTTGTTTGACTATATGGCGGTTTTGGTATCCTCTCTAACTTTGGTGTCTAGCTGGATGCGTCGTGGAAGACAATAGCAATGTTAATTTGGGTGACCTAAATGCCATCCCCAAGTTACCTACCAAGCATGAAGATTGTGTCACACCCCCCATAAGGGCTGTTTTTATTGCACACTTATCACAATTACAATTCGTTCCTTAATGTATTAACTGTTTTTAATAAAAAGTTGGATTAAATACAAATGAAGTCGTAGGAAAGTATTAGTATAGCAAAAACGTGTGTTCATTAAATAGCTAGTACCTACTTAAGGTACTCGAGCCGAGTCTACGAGCGCCGGAGTGTATTAATAGGAATAAATTGGTCCAGTACTCGTTATACGTACTTGTATTACTGGGGTCTATTAGGGGTCGATCTAAATATAAAACTAAGCAGTTGATTACCACGGACCAATCTTGAAGAAAAAATAATGTCGTGGTGACCTGGAGACTTAAGACCTCTCATGCATTAAGGTGCAGGTTCCAAACCTGGTCCGTATAAATGTGACATTTTTGATTCATTTGTATATTCTGAAGCCACCGTGAGGAAATCTGGGCTTATAATTTCTTATCCTAAGTTTAAATTTGCCAACCCGCATTGAGCAACTAGGTGTTGATTGCCTTCTCTGTGTGGAAAGACGTTTGGTCAGCAGTGGGCATTTATGGGCTGTAGATGATGAATCTCAAAGAATGAGTGTATCAAGTAATGTGTATAATTGCGTTTTAACATTTTTCCACGTGGTGTTATTATGTGAGAGTCGGATTGTGATGTCCAAAGCACCTTTACTACAAAAACTCAATTTCGAACGCGTCCAAAAAGTGCAACATCACAAAACACATTAATCACGCGGCTCCACTCAATATCCTGACACTGGCTGACCGTGACACGCCAATTTGTGTCCTCTGCGGTATTAATATAGTGGCGAGAGTTGCAATCATCGAATACTCATAAATCTAAGCCGCCATTTCGTAGGTGACATAGTTCGGAAAATATGTTTCATCGATATTATTGTATGTATTGTGTTCGGGCAACTCTTTGTTAGCGACGCGACGCCATTGTTCACCGGCCCGATACCTCCTGTAATGGATTTAAATATATAACTTTTTCTCATTTAGTCAACTTGTAGTGAATATTTCACGAATTTTCTATTGTAGGCAGCCACATGTAGAAACCAATATTGCTCATAGTCTCACAGTAATATAGGTTATTGGTACATATCGCTTTTTAGTAAAACACATTGGTACCGTCGAATTATCTCGACTCAATTATTCCCTGAAGGAATCCGTAGTGGTAATATTATAAAATGTCTATTTTTCAGCATTCCCTATAATTATTTTTTTAACATTCGTGAGACATATTAACCATGCTCTAGGCTATAAACGGCTATATCGGCTAGAAACTAGTCGAGTTTCTTTAGGCTCATGTTCATGAGCAGCATTCCGCGGTAGCAGTATTTCCTATAATTCTTTTAAATAAGTGCAACCCTATTTCCGAACTCCACTCTACCTGAATTTAATCTAATAAAAAGCAATACTTGCGACCTATTTACGTAGCAATCAGATAAAAATCAACAAAATTCACGACCGCAGCACAACGTATCGTGCTTATATCCAATTTACTTTGGAAATATCGGAATTATTTGAACGGCTTTGTTTTCGGAGACACGACGATCATACAAGCATGTAATATGTATGTATATTGTAAATATGTTAGAACGTAGGTACTTGATCGCGGTGACACTGTGATGTGGTCTGTGTACACGACACCGCTGACACCGCTGACACCGCGTCATGCTCGTGATATATTGACACGCGACACCGCACACTGCTCTCGTGACACCGCGCGGGGCGCCCTACACCGCTACTTGTCGCCATCAAGTTGATGGAACACCTTTTATTTTTCACGTTGTATACACAGCCTGTGTAATGTCTGACGGTTTATGCTCCGGTTATATTGCCTCGCGGAATTATGTCTTAAAGAATTTCCCGCGGCTCCATGATTATTTTACGGCAACATGGCGGCACTCGTACACAGAACTTTTTTCTTCTTTGTTTGGAGACAGTCTATTCTCCAGTACTTATTATTTCTACGGATAAAGATCATTACAATATTATTACCATTGTATGAAGAGTATAATACACGTATTATATCCTTCAAGTAAAACGAGAGCGAATCGAAAACCCATTGAATAAGTGAAGCACTGAATAAAATGGAACAAACGGTACAAAAAGATGGTTATCTATTGGCTCACAATGCGTCGATATAATAATAAAAGCCAGTAAACGGCAGCAGTCGTTTAGTAAATCACATGACTGCTACAACTGTTTCCATAAAGTGGACAATATTTTGTAACAGGTTTATGAGTCCATAAAACAGTCGCCAGCCTTGTTGACGCCATCATAACTCGTATCGGATTTAACCACCACTTTTAACCTTTACCGATATAGTTTATGATAACAGTAACTGTCTATCTGTATCTGTATATGTATGTGATAATTTCTGTGAGGACTAATTGTGTAGTTAATTGTAACTGCAATAATTAGATATTACTGGCCTGCCTAATTTGTTATAATTAGCTGCCTAATTGGCATATTGGGACGCATTTGACATGCATTGCTGAATTTGTTTTTCAATTGCTACATTTTCAGAGAAGAAAGATTGACATGACCATCTGTGATCTGTGCAGAATTAACGAAATATTTTAGTCAACTTATTCTATCAAAAATACCTAGACAAACCAAACTAACACAGTTCTAAAAACTAAACGGTTAACATAATTATCTAAAACAAAGCGACATAATTATAAGCTAAACAAATTAAATAATCCCGCACGAGAATACCCCGTGCATTATTATATTTATATTTACGTGCATTTCGATGAAATTTGGTATACAGACAGGGTATGAGCTGACTTGGGTGACAGGATACTTTTTATCGCAAGGGAAAACGGGCGAAGCCGCTGGCCGAAGCTAGTTAATCAATTATTGAGGACATACTTACAAACAGTGATGCTAGAACGATCATCATCAGCAGCTGTAAAACTTCCGCTACTGAACAAACACCTTCTTCTTTGTCCTGTTTTAAATAAATATCTATCGCATTTACAACTCTCACATCGAGAATACATTGAAGTAATTGAAACGCTTTAAATAACTTGATCTTCCTTCGTCCATACATGTAATGCGCAAATATACTGTTATCGGAATCTCTAATAGTTTTACTCCATTACCGCAATTCCTGGAAGCCGGGCAATGTGAAGTAAGGAGCTTTCGTTATATTCTCACTAACTGAATTACTGAAACTGAAATGGAAATGACATGATACGTAGAATTTCATAGGCACGCCAGGTTAGTTAAGCCAATTTTGAAAACTTTTCTTTCAAAATTTTGCTTGTCACACACACGAGTATCGCTCCGATGTAGATTCGATTACTGGGTCAGTCACCTTTTCTGGGAAGTTCGATCCCAAAAATAATCAGCCCTTTGTAGTAGCATGACCGCTCGTGTTTCACGATAGTCACTGTTTATAACAAGCATTGGATCCAACGACATAAGTGTGGCTATAAAAAACTTTTAGCACCCTGAAAGGATAATGATTTTTTTCTACCTTCATTATACCAACCCGGAGCCTAAGGAGGTAATTGAGCCTCAGGTAACCTCACTCACACAACGATATACAACGCAAGCGTTGGTTCACGTCGGTTTTCTGTGAGGCCGTGATATCACTCCGCTCGAGCCGGCCCATTCGTGCCGAAGCATGGCTCTCCCACACGTGATATTAATCGAAATACTTGTGAAAAACAACTCACGGAGCGGAGGAGGTCCACCTACACGTTCAAGGAATAAAAGCCATGAAATTATTATTAAATTTAATTATGACTTTCAATGAATCAAGCTGTAAAAGTTCTAATTTGAGTATAAATATTATTGCCCAATTTTATTGTACTTTATATTTAGCGACCATTTCTCCGCAGAAATGAGCCATCTCATTTATTATCATTGTTCATTCAGCCTTGTAATTGATACACAAAACTCATACAAACCTTAAGTTAATATTTAGGTGGACTGTGAAATTGTTGTAACAGCAATCTATGACGTAGTAACTTTTATTCACAAAATGGTACCCTACAGTACGCTACCTAATCATTTTTATTACAAGGAGTTTCTTTTAATTTAGACAGCACTAATTAGATTTAAGTATAATTAGCATAATTTGAATTGCATTGTACCAACAAATAGGTTTTTTTTAATGTAATAAAATTATGTAATGAGCGCCTCTCGCCATCAAATGTAGCAGCTCAGATTTAATCCAACTACTGTAAACTTTTATAGAAAAAATAAAATAAAATGCAATAAATCCCATGCAGTAAGTAAAGCTTGCCCATTACCATACAGCAGTCCGCGGTAATAGGAAAGTCTGGGAACTCTTAGGAACTCTTAATACGATTTACCTCACCCGGCAATCGTATCCGAAGCCATTTACTTTGAGTCACGTTTGAACTGTCCGCCAACGAGACATGCGCTACCGCAGCCGATTTATCCACAGAATGGGTTTTGTCCACAACCTCATCAAGTGTATTGATTCTCTTTGTTTCACTCTTTTATAACAACAGCCGTGATTGCTGGACAAACTAGGTACGGACTATATGTACCTGCTATTTTAAATTGTTTGATTATCGGTAGTGACTCGATTGTGTGACTGCAAAATGGGCTGTCTTTTACTTAGACACTAGTGGTCGTCTAGTGGCCGAAATTCGACCATATATGATTTAATTTACAATACCACTTAACGTACGTTGAAGGATAATTTTTATTTAATTCAAACTCTTTTATAAAACTCTTTTCATATGAGACGTGAGAATATCATCGCAATGTCTATCGATTTTGACGTTATTGTCAAATACGATCAGATACTATGCATGTGTGTGTAATGTTTTATTTATTGATTTAATGTACTTTATAAGCATTATTTTTCAAAAATATTAGCGCTATGCACTTCTCCTACATAAACTATAAGTATACCAAATTTTATGCTCCTACGTCCGCGCAATTTTCGTAAAATGTGGTCCAAAGTTTTTGCATCACGTATTTACTTAGACATTAATAACATACTTAATTGAAAAAATACATGTACCTAGACATCTATACAGTATACCTCTATAATTTCTATAAGTATTTTGAGCTTATTTAAGAGCAAAGTTGTTAAATTAAACCAGCCAAATTAAGTAACTCGTCATTTTTAGAGACGGTTTAAGGGACTATATAATTTCAGAGCTTGTTTCAGTACTTTTTGTGAGGTTAGTCAGATAAGAAACACTAAACAAATCTCGATTTTCAATACTTTACCGCGTAAAGTTATTTTTACTCATATCATGGCGTTTTCTAATGAACAAAGTAAAGTTATTTTGTAATGTAAACGTGGAAGCAGTAGGTATGTTATTGTTTAGCAGAGGGTTCCCAAAACGCAATAACAGTGCGCGTCATTCCTGCAGCGCGCAGCGGCGGGCGGGCGTGCAGCGGGTGCACTTTACGCTCCTTTAAATTGGAAAATTGAACGAACCCATTGCCACCGTCAGCCTGCATACGGAACCCTTTATTTTTCATCTGTGATATCTGCATTCTACAAACTCCGGCACGAGTCCTGTCTGATCGACTAGCAACTTCATTTCGATTCGTCCGATAGAGTTGTCCGTTTGCTGTTTTAAGTTTTTTCAACTGTGAAATTGTTATTTTCTGTCGAAATAAAAATCTTTTCGTATATCTGCTGCTGCGTTATTTGCTATTTTAAATTATATTTTTGAGTTAGCGACATAAGTACCTATAGGCTATGGCATATTCACTACAGTGACTACAGTTTAGGGGCAATATATGATACCATGGATTTCAAAATCAGTTTCTAGATAGACAAACCAAGATCCAATTATTCCAAAAAAACAATGAATTTGTCCACAACAATTAATTTGAAGAGATCACAGACAACGATAAATAAATATCATAATTATAATGACGCGGAGGTCGTGGAGCGTGCTCATCAAAGCATCCTCCCGTTTGACAGTTCATTGTGGCGGTAATTGGGGCTCCTTGTTTAACTTGGAAATTGAGCGTTTTCTTATAATAAAATAAATAATACGTTTATGACGGCTGCGAGACCTGCTCGCCAGTTTACGAGTTATCTGATAGGAAGTCGTAAAACGTTGTTTTTCCTTCAATAAAATGGTTCGTGTTTGAACTGTATTTATTTGTAAATTGTACGAATCAACCAATCGGAAGATTTTGCGGTAAGATACATACCTGTTTTAGTACGAAATTTCCTTTTTATGAACAAGACGATAGCCAGTGTTTCCTCCCGTAACTGCCGGTCCGATAATAAAACCAAACTCATAACACATAGAACATGAGCCGAGTAAGTAATATGAAATGTAATTTAATTTCCAAAGCTTCCATAATTGATAATATTTCACAGTATTGACCGATGAGTGTTTCGGTAGGCACAACATTTATCGACTAAAATGTAACAACTGTAATGGTTGTTTGTTTGTGCAAACAAATAACACAGTCGTTATTTAATTATCGGCGAGTAAGTCAGCCATGTTGAACACACGAACTAGTTGGTACTGGAAGTTTCAGTGAATGTTCAACTTTGTAATGTCTTTGTGTTTCCATTACACTTGCATACGACGAACGTTTCTACGAGTAAACACCTATTCCTGGAATTGGAATTACTTTATTAAATAAAATATCACGCTCGGTGTGCTAATTAGATCCGATATTCATTCGATAAGTAATTTGGTTTAATTATAGCCTGACCAAGATTTTATCAGGCAACCCATTTTTAATCTATAATATACAAATAAGTCGGGTTTTCTTTCCTGACGCTATAACTCCGGAACGCACGAACCGATTTCCACGGTTTTGCATTCGTTGGAAAGGTCTCGGGCTCCGTGAGGTTTATAGCAAAGAAAATTCAGGAAAAAAAACAGGGAAAATCATTGGTGGCGAAACGGAGTTCGCCGAGTTTGCTAGTCATTTATAATAAACGAAATTACGTGTCGAGTTTTTTTTATTCATTAAAGAAATCGGTGAAGGTCGATATTTTATAGTATCCTCTAATATAAAGAACTTTAAGTTATACTTCAACTGTGGTCTCATATCCTTTTTATCATCATCAGTCTATTTAACTCCACTACTGTACTGTGTCACAAAGCTGTACATAAGTTATCCTGACTTGTCAAAACTGACCTCACGGTTAAACAAGGCAGGGAAATCTTTTTCCGTTTCATTGAAGCACACTCCGAGTAAACTTATCTCTCGGAACAGTATGGACGCAGAACAAATACACCAGGTTTGTTTGGCAAACCTTCGACTTATTACCTTTTGTCACCAAATGAGGTGCAGATAAAAGCAGTATTTTCTAAGAAAGTAGTGTTCTCACAGAGAGTGCTACTCGTACAAAGAAAATAGCGCAAGTTTGAGAAGCAGTGATAAGCTCTCACCACTCCGAGGTGTCATTTGTACGAGGATTGCACAAACTTAAACTTGGTTCAAGGTTTTCTGGTGAATCTTTTCAGTTTTTTAGTAAAAGTAAAGCTTTCTGTAGAGTTATTGTTAAATACTAATTTTGTATACCAACATTCACGATATGGTAGTTGGATGCGAAGGCGTACTATGAGTAAGGCCTGTGGACAACAGCGCAGTAGACAGATAGAGCAGTCATGATAGATGTTTAGATAAGTCCAACCTAGGTGTGTGTGTCGATACTATTCAATAACAAGTGCTTACCAATATCCTAAAAATGTTGCGTCGCTTGCCAAAAAACTTTGACAAATTTTCAAAACAAATGTGTACAAATCGATTTACAAATTGAATTGTATGAAAGTTACCGTCGAAACTGGAAGCTAACTGTGCAAGCAGGCCACATGATCGCTCACTCGCAGTTTTTGCGACCACGCTCAATGGAAGTCAGTCACAGATCGCTGGGGAGCCCCCCCCCTCCCCTCCTTGCCGCTGCACTTCGAGTGAACACTGTTTATCTAACCACGTTCCCCTGAGACCTGTTAAGGAGACATTAAGCGACACTTAATGTATAGCTTCTCGTTAGCTCTGCCGAAACCCACCTCGCGCGTTTATCATCTATGTACGTGCAAAAAGTTATTTGTAACTGAATTTGGTAAGTACTAGTTTGTTGTGACAAAGTTCTAAAAATAGTTGAAAGCAAACTGTGACATCATTCTTTAACATTAGCTGACGGAACCGTGAACAACAAACTTAAATAAATTATGAAACTCAGTGATTGATTACCTAAACAAACTGTTTCTCTTTTGTCTACTAATCACGCTACAGAAATATTGTTGTCCAAAGTATACACAAACTTCTGCTTTATTCTCGAATAAATTCATTAATTAATTCGTAAATATCCGCAAGCGGCTGAGGGGAACTCAAAATGTCAATAGCTAGAATCAGAATAAAATCTAAGAATAAAACTAAAAGTTGGTGAACTCTTGCGAAGTTGCAAACCATCGCCTTAAGCTTCACTGATACTCCGACACTTCCCCCCCCCCTCCTCCCGCCGCAAGACGTTCAAGTATCAGATATGACATGAAAAGACACAATACATCTCCGGCATAATAAGTTTAGCACGAGGGAGAGAATTAAATCTGTTATGCGGAGAGATGTGGGACATAAGATGGCGCCGCGCCGCGCCGTGCTCGGACAATGGAGGCGCGGCCATGTTGTGCTGCCAACAGGATTATACAGGTGCCGGGGAATGTAGTGCAACTACACCCACTCGCACAACTACCACAGCTACGTGCATGCAAACTTTCTTACGGAACTATAAGCTTGTTTAAATTAAACCGGGGAAGTTGGCGGGCGAAGATCGAGCCCGCAGCCGTATGTACCGTCAAAAGCTCAGACGTAGTACTTGTATAGCGGTGGTACGTAATACCGGCCACTTCACAAACCCAGCCGGAGCCGGGCGGAGAGCTTGTATTTATACAACGTTCATTAAATGCAATGTGCCGTAATTAGTTGGAATTCATTCCGTTATTTATTCAAAGCAGCTAACCACGAGTCGCGACAGCTCGCGCTCGCTAGTTCTTTTCATAAAACATGGCTTTAACTACTTTCGGGGACTGAAGTTGAATGGGATATAACATTTATGTACTTAAAAATGTTCTTTAGTTTTGTAATATAATTAATGTCGAAACTATGCAATTATAAATCAACAATTCTGAAACGAGAATACAACATAAAAGACTTACCATAATAATAGCATTCTGTCGAAATACAATCACAGCTACATCGGGAAATATTACGACGTGCCCTATTAAAATAAACCTATTTGCAATGAAACGTTTAATATTACAACAATTTACTATAACAGCAGAGAAAACGATGCATATAATGGGTGAAGCAAATGAACTGCGAACCATAACGGAGCGCGTCGGTACCGCAACCGCACAATTACGCCACGCGCCACACTACGCCGCGCTACGCCGATACACCGCACGCTGTGTCATTACGCAGACGGACGCTGGGCGCATCATCACATGTCCAGCGATGGACTCGGAGTGTCACACCATGAGCAAAACTATGGTAGTGTCTCACATGCACACACTATGTGAATTAAGTCACACCCTGCATACACCCCACGTAAAATAACCAAATTAAAAAGAATCGAATCGACTACTATCCTATTAAATGGTTAGAGCTACGTAAACATTGTGGTATCCATTAATTTCGCAGTTCTCAGAATTTAATAAACTAGCTAGGAATTCAATTAGTTGAGATAAAATATTCTAAATATTTTCTCATAATATTGATTCTGCTATGTTGCAGAGATGTAGCATGAAACACGTGATTATGAATCGACGAGTGCAACCAAGTGCAACACAGGTCGTATCTATGATTTATGCGCAAATGTTCCGCACAACTTGTGACGCAGCTAGCTCGGCATTACGCGGGTCGCGTTCACTGATTTCCTTTAGTAACCCAATTATTGTTGTGTTCAAATGAATCGGTATTTCGATGTTTTAAGTGTGGATTGTGTGGTTAAGTTTATCGCATTCTCAGTAATAGCGTCTGAATTTCTGTTCAGTGTGTGACTATACCTTATGATATATCTGGCAAACAAATTACTATTATAGCATCTATTACCTCTTTGGAAAAATATGGTGCCCTATCACACAATCATACTTATAATAACATTTTAATACGAGTACCGATTACCTACTTGTAATAAATTTATACATTCACATTCGGATAAATCCATTTGCGATTCGCAACGTCATGCGTAGAGGTGTGACAAGTGTGACAAGCCGGTAGTAATCACAAAGGGAACCACAAACCGTTCGCTAATATCGCAGGTATATTTTAGAGGCAGCACTGTTTAGCCGCCGGAACGAACCACACTGCCGGCGTGCAACGACACACAGCGCCGAATTTTACCACAACTATAGGGCTGGCATGGGCTCCTTCTTATTCTGAGATACTTTCCTCTCTCTCTTATAAAAGAGAAGTTAGATCTGAGTATTAGAGGTCAGTAATAGAGTTGTCCCTCACGATCCATCATTGTTATAGAGGTTCAATGAAATTCAAGCTAACATTACCCTACAACGAAAACCATAAGCCTATAGGAGTTGATGTCTAACAATAGCCATTCTATTGTGTGATAATGTGATTGCACGATAAATACTATTTCGTGAACGGTTCAGTGAAATTATGGCGCTAATTTGAATGGCTGCGAACAAGAGAATATGCAATCCCTGACCTCATACACGTTAATAGATAATGAAGGCTCTAATTGTGTAGTGTTGTGATATTTTGGAGCCGCGCCGTGTTTAGTGCGGGACACGGCGCCGGACTATTGCACGGCATAAATAGGGCTGCTCACTACCTGTATTAAGTGGAAAAAATACACTAATGAAGTAAATTAATTTCACTGAGCGCTGACAAAGGAGAGGAAGAGTCAAAAAAGTATAGCAAAATATATCCCGGCCAGGTGGCAGCACCAGCGTGGACGTAATAATTTGTTGTAACTACGTTAGAAAAAGACATAAAAAAGCTTTTAACGTGTCAGACTAGAGAGATCATTATAAAAACACGGCTGGTGAGTTTTTACAACGGGTCCAGGGAGACACAAAGGGAAAAATGAATGATACGTTGTAGTATGTACAGCGAACAAAATATTTGTAAAAAGTGCATGAAAGCAGGTTCCCTCAGCGAGGCGGTGCATCGCTCACTGACACAGTCGTAGCTGTCGAGTGTCAAGGAGTTACTATAAATCAGTGAAGCTCGTTTATCAAAATCTATTTCGTGTGGGTAGTTGAGTGAGCGAAGCAACACGTTGTAAGCCCGCTTGTCACTTTGTCCCGGTTTTTCGCTTTAATACCAGTCTGGCTGTAATTACCACGGTACCACTGCATGACAAGGGCCACTCGTCACGCGGCGGAAGAACAACCACTAGGTTCCAGGGCTTGTTCATATACACTTTGTCCCCGCAATTCTATAACGTTTTAACGCAGAAATCCTAGTGACTTAAAGAGCTATATTTAGTAGTATCAGCCCTGGGTGCAGTAGTGTTGTGCTATCCATATATCGATTATGCATTCGATTCGGTGGGCGCGGTCAGTCCGTTTATTTACGCGACACCACGCTGACAGCTCGCCCGTTGTTTAGTTTTGTCTCTGGGACGTGAAACTACACGTGTACATCGGCACTATGACTATTTGATAAGTTCACAGTGATAAATTGAACTTTATTCGACTACAGAATTCGATTTAAATAAGTATAACCTCACATTTAAACAGTAAGTCAACCATTGCCATCATTCCTAGTGCATGTTTAATCAGAATTAATTTTGCTTCACAAAGTTATTCTGAGTTTAATTAAGCTTTAATACAACTTTTACAAGCTACCAGTTACCATTTTATTCGTCTGAGCACACAAGAGACTGCAATCATCAATTCATTACAAAAGTTACTGCAGTTTTACACCCTTCCTGGAGAGGTAGACGGCGACGCGAAGCAATGAAAATGTCCTCACAGCGATTACGGAATAATATTCGTAATCTGGCTGGCTGGCGAGCTTCCGCAGTATAATCAGAGTGTGACAGCGGTGTGGCGGTGTCAGACACTGCCGAGCAGGCCCGAGCTAGATAAATTGAGTGTCAGTGTACATCATGCTGAGTGACGTACGATTAAATATTTCCGCAGCGCCACCGTGCGGCAGCCGGCGACAACTTACCTCGCGATTTAGAAGAAAGTAACGTATTGTGTAACGCGCAATAAAATCCTTCCTGTCAGCAGCCGACAGGGACCCACTCGATGAGGTAACAAACCTCTGGGGACCAACACTACCTCCACATGATTGATAGTCACTTGAATCGCATTATACATTGTAGCCGCTAAACGTGTACGTTTTATTTTCTTCATTACAAAGAACATTTTAGCTAAGTCTTCAATATGAATTGACTAATGACTGTACATTCTAATTCATCGCTACCAACACAGTTGTGTAGTTATAAAGTTTACTTGTAGTCGCCAGTCGCTGAGCAACAAAGGTGATTAACTACAAAATACAGTTTCCCTGACGAGCTGGGCCCGCGCTAGGCCGCGCCGGACTGTACGGCAGCTAGTATAAAGTTGCCCACTATCCGTACTATTGTTGTTTATTTTGTGTCCCAACTTTCATGGGCCGCATGTAACACAAGCCCACAGCCAACGGCGGGCGCATTGGGGACCAGTTTTAATGGGTTCGATACCATTCCTCGCAAAGTATAATAATTATGGATGATACCGAATTCTCGCAGCCACGGACTCACGATGACTGGGGGGAAAGTTTCCTTATCTAAGTTCATCTTAATGGAAGATTGTTTTGTGATTAATCCGCACTATAATTGTAAGATTCGGAAATGTTACAAGTCATTGTGACTGTCACACGACTGCTGGAGTGGAGCTGTGTGTAATTACTGTAAGTGTGACAAGTCACAACGCAATGACCTGGCGTGACACCAGAAAAAAGTGTTACGTGTGGCGAGCTAACCGTATTGTTTGTGGCGGTCGTTACGCATCCTGTGTGTCGCGCAACAAAACGAACAAAAAACGACGCGACGCAACAAAAAGTAACGTAACGAGAACAAAAAGTGCCGCCCGATGGCGAACATAGAAACAAACGCAGCACTCGGCCGGCGGCGCTATGTTGTACCACAAACTTTATCGGTTAACCTGGGGAATATCCGCACTTCAACACCCTTTTTGAGGTTTCGTAATCTAGTTTTTGTAGTGAACACACACACATTGCCGGGAACGTAGTCTTTTATATCTGAACTTTATGAAAAATATTGCTGAGTTGTTTAACAATCCATCATTTACGAACCATCTGTCATGAAAAACAAACCAAGTCGTACGTCGCGGTCGGTCACACAATATCAAATAGTCGCAAACGGAGAGCAAAGCAACAAAAGTCGCACGATATGAAGTCACGAATATCGAAATCAAATTCCTTTATTCAAGTCGTGGACACAATAAAATATGTATATCGAAGCCGAACACTCTCTCGAATCGAAACAGCATATTTTGAGAAAATTCCAACCATTCGTGGCGCTGAATGCAAGCTGCAGGCTGCAGGCGTCTGAATCAAATAAACGTGCATAGACACACGTGCGAAAATATACTTTTGGGAGGGATTTTTTAGAAATCTCTTTTCGTATTCCCGCGATGTTTTGAAGCGGACGGAAATAGTCAAGTGCTTCTTTTTCGTTCCGTCGACGACTAGGAGTAAAGTTCCTGTGGAAATATGTGGCGAGTAGGTACGTGCTGGTAGTAGGTACGTACCCCGCGCCGGGCAACATCGCAGCTCAGCGCCCTTGTTTATACGGTATTTGAAATTCCGATGTTAATGGAACAAGATTATACGCGTGTCGGTCTGTGTGTGCTCACTGTGCAGCACAATGTTCATTACCAGCATACCGCGGCCATAGTGTTGGAGACCGACGCCTGCATACAAGTAATTATACTTGCTTTTTAATTGTTATTGTGTAGACAAAGCCACAGAAACTATTTATATTCCTCCAGAAGTAAACGCAATAACTAACCACTGTGCGCCGGTGAGTGAGCTGACTTCCGCAATGTAATGTTCCTCTCAGAGTGGCGAGTTCCTCGCCTCCGTCCTCTCCTCAGGTAAATACTCAGAAAAACTATTTTTACGCAAATAAATCTCGTAGTGGAGTGCTTTGTAAATCTGAATGGGCGAATGTATCCACTTAGCTGAAGCTGTTCTTCAATGTATGTACACAATTTATGGCCAGCCGGCTTGCTGGGCCAGCTCGTACATTCTGTGGCTATTTATTTTAGTTCTGTATTCATGTCTGTCGCAAATCGCGAACTAGGTTTTAGAAAGAAATTATACGTGTTTGCTACTTGCTGGTTCGACCGGAGTGATACCACGGCCTCCCAGAAAAACGACGTGAAACAACGCTTGCGTTGTATAAATGAGATTACCGGAGTCCCAATTACCGTTCTTCCTAATCCCCAAATGTCTGACTCACCAAAATACGATTCTGGATGTTGCTGGTGTCCATGGGTAGCGACAATTGCGTACCATTAGGTGATCATCTGATTGTTTAGCGGCTTATACCATAAAAAAACTAAAAGCGCCTCTTTTAGTAAGGTAGAGATTGTGACAGTTTGGTCGCAGACTTATATACCGTGACTGGTGGCTTATTTTAATTTCAATTCAGTAGATGCAAACGTTAAACCATGTAGGAAAACAAATAGAGGTTGCGATGTTACATAAAGTTTGCCTAACAGTTGGGATTCTGATTCACCATGAGTATCGAGTACCTAGTGACTTGCATTCAAGACACTTTCAACTTCCAGTCTTATAAACCGAAGCAAGGAACAAGTTTGCATCCCGTACAAGTAGGGTAAGTATGTATACATGAAGGCTACGATGAATTAAACTTTAGCTTGGAGCCATTGATTCGCGAGCCTCTCCGCTTTGCTTGATCGCAGAGGGCACTCGAGCTGCGTCGATATCAAAGCCAACACACGCCCACACTTAATCCCGGCCGAACGCGCGGCAAACAGCGCGGACAAACAGACAAACAGACAAACAAACAAACAGACAAGCACGCTCCACTCGATACGGGATCGCGGCCAAGTATTTACGGCATTCAAGTAATTAGTTCGTGATATTGTTTAAGTAGATATTTCAATTACAATTTATGAATGGTTTGCATACTGCTCTCATGTCTTCTCATTAATTTGGTTACGAATTCCAAGAGTGTTGATTAGTTATGTAGACTATGGGCTTCGCTCAGTTGTATACCAATCACTATATTAAACTGTTGAACTTAGCTTACAGGAACTGCAGTACTTATAGACGGGTGATGGACTTTCCCCAACAATACTTCTGTTATAAATACTATACAAAAAGATTTAAGATGTAATACTCGTTCAATCATGTAACTCCGTACTACAAGATACAGCATGTCTCGATAACTGTCCGCTACTAGTTCTTATAGAGCTCGGAGGTAATTACGAGCGGAGCCGGGCGACACAATTAGTACTCGAAGCGAACTAGCCAATTAAAGACATTCTGTTCGACATCTTTAATGAACTTCTTCGTCCGAGGCAATTTATCGAACTTCAGTAGTTACTTGTTTTTAAGTTGTGTGCCAAAGAGCGCGCGCCGCGGGCACTGAACTGTTTGACGGCTTTATTCCGATACTATATGCTAAAGTACTAATTGAAGTATCCAAGTACATCATCGTGTCCTTCAAACTTGTATACTAAAGGGAAAGGTCCAAAGTATGTAACATCGATTTATGGGAAAGTCTTATGAAATCTGGGGTTTTTTTGAGAGGGGATAATTATCCAATGGGTTCTCCCGCCTTATATTAGGTGAGAGGGAGCTTCAGACTCTTCCTGACAAAAACTACCCCGTTCCTTCTGCTACTTTGAAGCAGTGTATATAACAGGAGAGCCAGATCCATGCTGTGAATTATCAAAAACTAAACCTCCCGGACTCTTTGCTCGGCCTGTATTGTGAGACTGGTAATTTAAACACTACCTTAATTAATACATAGTCGACTTAAACCTGCACCAATAGTAACTACCTGTAAGTATGTATGTATGTATGTTTGTACACAGCCACCAGCAACAAACGTAAACAATAAATAAGAGAAGTTGTAGCTGAACACAAAATAAATACGCGCCGAGAGTCAGGAGGATGTATTTTGTAAATCATTTTTATGTATTTCACCGCGAAGCGAACGTTTTTTGGGAACAAAAGAAAAACATAAAACTTAGGTTTGTAGCCGTAGTATACCCATGTGGCTTGTGTTGTTAAATATGTGTGAATCGTACAATAGAATAGAATATGTAACTAAACAGCCTATACTTTTGTTTTTACAACATTTCTATTGAAGTTACACGCTTTCTGCGACGATCTTCAGAAAAGCTATTGTATTCCGAGACTGAAATGGAAATACTATAAATACTATTTGTACCTACATTGTACAGCCAAATCCATGAATATTACAATTTCCAATATAAGCAACACGTTTTCTAAACAATATAAACAGAACAACTTTGTTGTGACAGAAAGTAGCAATGGTTTATAGGATTGTAAAGTTTACGGGAACTTGTCATAGACGGCCCCCGCCGGCCATATTCCGTGTTACATCGCACAACAATCGTCACTCGCGGAATTTTATCATTAATTCATGAACGACTTTCCTATAGGGTTGGCAGTTTTTTTTTATGGAATAGGAGGCAAACGAGCAAACGAGTCACCTGATGGTAAGCGATCAGCGCCTCCCATGGACACCCGCAACACCAGAGGAGTCACAGGTGCGTTGCCGGCCTTTTTTTAAAAAGTAGATCTTTTTTTAAATGGTAGATCCACGGCACATCACACCAGATATGATAGGTGAGGAGAACTTTAGCATAGAAGAACCTATCTTTGTTCAGTGTTGATATTTAATTTATCTAAAGGTGATTTATGCTACTTATTCTATTTTTTACTACTCAAAATAAAATATAAGTTTAATGGGAAAGAGAAATCGCTACTCTATTTTACGTCATTTATAACATTTTTTTTACGAAAAAATAAAAGTGAAAATGAAATAACTAACTAACAATAATAAATAAACTCGTACAAAAAACTGTAGACATGCGATACACTATACTTACAGAGAAAGCAAAGCAATATTCTTTTTACAGTACAAACAATTAGTCAAACGAAGTTACTAATGGCAGGTCTAAAACCAAATTAAGTTGAGCTACATTCATTACATTTCAATTTACTCAACAGAATCGATACGTGACTAAAAATACACTCTTACCATTAATACTTAAATTGAAAATACATAAAACAACCCAAATAGACTGTAAATACGAATGCGTACTCAAATTAAATCAATCTCACTTACATTAAATACATTTACCAAAATGGCCGTTCAAAGGCACGCTCTCCTAATTAGTTTGGTACAAAGGAAGCGATTGCCGGAGACGGGGGCAGACGGGGCCAGGAGTGGCGCAAAAAATAACAGACCGAGCCATACATCATGCACACACAGTACACATCAAAGTGATCGAGGCTCGTGTGCCAACCCTAGCCGCCCGCTGGTACCTCGTACTTCATAAAGTTTCATAATAGCATTCTTGACGAACGAAACGTTTTATTTCACTTGGACGGTAGTTATTTATTCTTGTTTCAATCTCAGCACTTTCACTTTTAATAAAATCCTCGGCCGCTCCAGGAATGCCGCGGGCGGCTGAGTAACCCTGGCAATGAAAGGCATTCCGCTGGAATATCCGATGACACCTCCAGCTACCTGTACCTGTGCCGCTATGAAATATAACAATATTAAACTATTGTTCAAGGCGGACTGGGGACGGATTCGTGAAATATCTTTCCTTTTTGTGTAGTTCATAATAATGAGACAAAATTAAATTGTAGGAGGCTGTCTGTAGAGTTTACTGACATTTGCGATATTCATAATAAACTAGATTTGTGCTGCGTTCATGGTAAATAGAAAGAAGGCGACTCATGACATGACAGGCAGATAATTCTGGCTAATTAGTCGGAGCTAACTCGTACAAACATTATTCACAGTCACGCGTGATACTCACTCGTAATTACTGCTACAATTACCGAGCGATACACATAATCCAGGCAAATACACAAACACAACACTCCGCGTAATCTAAATGAAACACAGCCAACCTCTTGGCCAATGTTTAAACGTTCCTCTTTAAATAAACTAAGTAATAAGTTAAATAAACGAAGCACTGAGCGCTGAGATTCCCTGGCCAGATGTAATTCGACGCAGTAAATAAAAGAGATGGTATTAAGATGGCGGCCAGGTCCCATGTACCACTACATAGTACTATATACCTGCAGTACATATGTACTGGAGTAAGGAAAATGCTTGCACACAAGTAATTGTGCTTAATTAACATTGATGACACAAAGACGCTGCCGCTGCAGCTGTAGCGTTGCAATCGCGAGCATGTCTTTATTGCATTCTCTGTTACACGTGCAAACATAATTATACTAACTCAAGCCACTCCGCACTGCACTACATTTTACACTCCTTTTTCCTTGATAGTTGAGACAAAAGAAGGAAATATCTCCATTACACCAGATACTAATCTCATTTGTATAGTTAAAGAAAATGTAACTTAGAACAAATCTTGTTGTCATATTATCGAGAACTAAAAAGAAGTTCCTATTAAATGAGATTTTCCTCAGCAATTATCTACCTACATAGGTACAATGTAGGTACATATACAAACATTGTAATCTGTACACCAAAAAGGTAACAGACACGTGTACACACTCACTCGTGTGTTCCGACGATATCTTGCGAGTTAACTGTCTTCTCACTATGTTGTTCTTTCACCCTGTTTGTGTTGTTCCAGAACAAAGCAACTCAATACAGTCACATTAGCGCCTGATGCAAAAACTTGGCAAATCAAATAACACGGGATCCGCCTCGAATCCAAATAAGAAGGTAAGTCCGCTACACGGGCAGCAGTTCGAACGCTACGTTTTATTGCTCCACTTAATATGTTTCACAAAGTGGCTATCTCAACAATAGGAATCAAAGTAAAAGGTTTAGAGAACGCCTACTTCGGGTAGGTACCAGAATATATCGTCAGCCATAAAACAATGTGAGCCGCGGCGATATAAATCTCGCTCAGTAATCGGTGACACGTCTCCTTTCACAGAATGCTCAGTTTTAGAAAAACGTGTATGTAGCGTTATCGTCCATCTGTGGGCCGGTGATATATGGGGGCGTCACGCAGCGCGGAACACTGCTCCGCTATGTCGCCGCGTCGTGTCGCCGCGTCCCTTACGCGACAAGGACGAGGCCCGCAGAATGGCTCTTGTTTCCTTTAACATACTGCCGCTATATAAATTCCGTAACGTCATAAAATATCGGCGCAGATTTACGGTATCTCCGTATTATATTAAAGAATTCCTCAGGTAACGTTTATGTTCACTATAACTTTAATATTTATGTCATAAATAGGTTCACGTGTGTTCCAGGGAATAACGATATTAAGAATAGTGTCGGCTCTCATCACTGCCGCCCGACATTCTACTCAGGGACTGAACAAAAACCTTACATTAGTGTAGCATTCACAGGCAGCCAGCCAAATAGGTGCTCAACCAGTTTTTCGTTTCGTTACAAAAAGGCGATATAAGGACCATCGAAGACGCGCAAAGAACGTTTCCAATCTCAGCACAGAATTCTAAATCCGGATTTTCTTTCAATAGTCGGACGCCTCCTAATCGGACCGGCGAGCGTCAGGCCCGCCCGGTCCGTCCACGGCTTACGAGACCGGCTTTTGTTAACTTCTGTAAGTAGCTAATTGGTACCGGCAAGCCTTCTACCTACCCTAATTTAATTTAGCGTCTGTCTATACGCTCTGCAAACAAATAAAGTTAACTTGCAGAAAGTACAAGTTAAATTGTGTCCTGCACTGACCCGCACTGGGACCCCCGCTGGGGCTCATTTGTAGACTGCGCCACATATCTACTGGATATATATTACATTGTCCTACACCGCGGTAACGGTAGGTAACTTTGAACACTTTGTTACATATTAATTTCAAGTAATTTATGAGTATCATTTCGGTTCAACTAGATTTAGCATATATTGGCAACCCAAAACAGCGAAGCGGCAACCTATTTCGTGGCTAGAGAATGTACTGGATTCAGACTGTAAAATTAATAATTTGTTATTAATAAACACAAGCCGAAGTAAAACGGGACTGTTCCTCATTCCTGGTAACAACTTCTGCAAACTTGCGAGAAATTAAAATTATTACTTCGTTGAGCAAGTAAACAACGTTTTGAACTTGTGTAGCGAGCGTACCTCTTACAGTACAACCGCGGAGAAATAATTATCATCTATTTGTAAGGATCAGGGATGCTGCAGATAATCTTTTCATATTGAAGATAATCCGGGAACCATCTGTGCAGAGCTCAGTCGTTACACCGTGACGAGCACCTTGTCAGCTGCAGCGGAGCTCTCTGTGGACCAACTCGGCTGGAAAGTATCACATTAAATGATTAAACTTAAACATTATCTGCATAATTGATGCAGGAACGAGTATAATAATTACTGGTGCAATATCTTTTAATAACGCTCTCATTGTTTCCGTTCAATTATTAGTTCCGCATGCATACAAGCAATTACTTGCATGGCGTTGCGCGCGACATCCCATTGGACGCGCGTCCAATTACTGCTAGCGCTCGGACAATTTGTCGAGCGCGCGACAACGCGACGACGCCGCTTCTTGAAGGGGATCCAATCAGGGCCACTATACGAGCGACATATCGACTGCGGACACAAGAAACGATGGATACGGCATTGTAGGACAAAGGTCTTTTGTCTACTCTACACATCTCGTGTAACTGCACGCTTTCTTCGTTGCTTAATCCACCTAAAATTATTTGATTTAATTATCTATTTATGTAAGTATAGGTAATCTTGTTCTTTCAGTATAATAGTACAATAATCAATA
Source organism: Spodoptera frugiperda (assembly GCF_023101765.2). Classification (NCBI taxonomy): domain Eukaryota; kingdom Metazoa; phylum Arthropoda; class Insecta; order Lepidoptera; family Noctuidae; genus Spodoptera; species Spodoptera frugiperda. The sequence goes on from NC_064212.1 coordinate 318,721, forward strand.
ATGTGGTGACATCCGAGCAAGACGCGAATTATTGTATCTCAACTCTTCAACACAAGCAGAAGGAAACAACCAGGTAGCAACCATTGCCTTTCATATTTGAAACGTTTAATATTTTTACACATAGGTACCCTCCATGTGTAGGTCGCACATGCCGCCTCAACTAAGCTTCCCACATCCGCAGCGAGTGTTCTTATTTCCCGAACAACGCTGTTGTTATGATTCCCTATCGCCGGTCATTACCCCGGCCCGGCTGAGCTCGTGCGGATCCCATTTCCTACCATTTGCTACCATTTACTACCATTTGCTGCTGAAGACATGTTCTAATCCGACATGTTATTGTCCGGAGCTTGCAGTTTTGATAGAACGCGTGATTGATGCTCGCTTTCAACGGTCGAGCAAAATGGACGCTCAACATTTTTAACTTAGCGGAAAATTTTATTCCAATATTTGTCTTTGATAAAATATATTTGGAGTTTAGTATTAAGTCTGTTACGATGTCATGTCTCAAGGATCGATTAAGAATTGTGCTATGAAATTCAGAGAAAGAGTTAATAAAAAAACGTTCAGGGTATTTCTCAGTGACGTCACGCTCCGGCTTTGTACGGTAGCAATCATAATGTGACGTCACTGGAGAGGCCATCAACAATACGACAGCGGGGAATATATGTTATTGTGAAGGTGCGAGGACGCGGGCGACAGCGACACGCAACATTCTCTATAGCCAGTACATTGTGAGTGTGACGCGGGTGACGCGAGTGACGCGGGTGACGCCGGCATCGCGACGGATGACAATAATTCGTAAACTCGTGCTTTACGAGCAAGCTTTATTTCCACGACAGGCAATATTTCCAACGATATCAACGTTTATGCGTTTTATTCAAATTTTCGTGATTTTTCGCAACAATTTAGATGGCAATAATACTCTTGATGGGCTGTGTAACCGTACCGCGATGCGATGAGATTGAAGTTTATCCGTTTTGTTTACTTTTATTGTATGACCTGCTTCATATCAGGCTTCGGAAATAACGACCGGAACAAAGGCTGTAAACGCAGAAATACACGCAGCCACAAACAGCATACTTAACTGCTAGCTATACATACGTAGAGTATCGTGTTTGGTTGTGACCATCACACCCCGTCATAAAGGGTTCACACAGCTAATTCGAAAGGTCGCATGGACCGCATCATTAAAACTTAACTCAAACAGTATCGGCGTACTGACACACAAACGATCTATCTAATAAGGCTCCGTAACGAATCGAGTGCAAACATGATTAATCCCAATCAAATAGGGTAAGGCTAATTGAATGAAAACAAATTAATGTTCCCGTACGCGTCCCGCGCCCCGCGCCTCGCGCCCCGCGCCCCGGAGCTGATTGCGGACTATTATGAATAATTATTGTTGGAAAAATATTCGACGGCCGCTTAGCTGGCTTGTTGCGCGTGAAATGTATTCAAACGGTGTCAGTGCGACGCTGTGTTGGGCCGCCGCGCGCCGGCCGCGGGGAAATGTTACGTCGCCAACGTGAAGCGGGTTTGCCCGAGAAAAGGGACACGAAGGCATTACTGCGCATTACTAGCTTGTCACCGGTGTCAACTTCATCTTCAGGGGGTCGCAAACACCAATCAGACTGTGCCAGCGACAGACTGATACATATTTCATACGTACATCTATCTATTCATTCACTTTATCTTTTTACATACGTGTGGAACACGGAGTGTTTCAATATTCATGTTGCAGCGGACTAATCGAAAGTGGCCCGAGCCCGACTGCAGCCTCATTTTAAATTGAAAACTGACGAAAAACGACAAAAACGTAGAATAAGCACAGTTATCATATTAAACCGTAGAATGTGCTCAACAATGGACATTCGCAGCGTGTTACAAAAAAAGGCGAGCAGCGGCCGCAGTTATTGCAGGGCCCGGCAATTGTATCAGAGTGGACGGTTTTAATTCCGTTCCCGGCGGCCGGCCGGCTCGCACCCGGCCCGCGCCTTGCCAGCCACCGCCGTATACGGCAAAATTGTAATTTGTTAGTTATGACCGGATTTGCCAAGTTTTTAACATTTTCAGAGAACCGGTTTTACCGAAATTAGTTTACGGAATGACCTACATTGGTATCTTGCTTTTCTGTTACCGTTTTATTTTGTGACCCATTTACTGACGCTGAAACTAGGAGAGTGGTTTATCTTTTTTACAAAAAAAAAACTTCAAAACTCAATACATCTATGCTATGAACTTGCAGAACAGATTAAAAAATAAAATTAAACCGTAACCGTTGCGAATATTAAATTGTTTTGTCCCAGTGAATTATTAAAATGTTATTCATTATAAAATAATGTCTAAAATGGGAGTGGAAACTATTTATTGACCCTCCGTCCGACATAAAGTGGATCCTCGAGCGATTTAATTATTAACCCTCCGTAAACATTTTTGTATCAGCGGAGAGCGTCCATAAAGTATGAAAATGATTCCCCCCTCCCCGTCCCACCTTGACTTAGCGATTATTTGTGATTCTTAAAAAGCAACTCGCGAATCCCCGGCGGCCGGGGATTACCGATAATCCCCAAAATGCCCTCCGCGACCCGCGCTCTCAATAGCTCTCCCTTATTTAAAATGGCGCCGGATTATGGGCCACTGTAAAATATAATTGAGTTAGGGAACACGTACTTACTTACTACATGTATTATTTTCTTACTATTCCAGTACGGGAGGATAGATTTAGTTTGTTATTTGTCGTAGTAATGAAGTTTAGAATAAAGTATAAGTGACGATATCAATGTAATACAGTGCAGCAGCCGACATGTATCGGGTGCAGGAGGCATCAATATCGAAAAGTTATTTCATACCACAAATATTTATTCGCACTTTTATCACATTCACGAAGTTACTCAATCAAAACGTACCTAGAGGTACTTTATAACAATTTATTATTAAAGTGATTATTGAAACTATTGAAAAATGGCGGACTCTCCACGGCTGGCTGCGCTCGCTTCGGAAATATTTTGTATTCTACCGTTAATATTTAAAAAGTCAATCAGAAACGTTTCGATTGAAAAAGTGATTCGAGTTTGAATATTAAATAAATTTCCTTTATGTGCGTACACTTTGTTTATTTCCGCGTTTCCGCGACGAATAAACCAATTACTGCGGAAATTTTGTTTACTGTATATTGTGCTTTTAATAAACTCGAATTTTTATACTGTTCCGATAAATTGCACGAAGATTAATTGAAGCAAACATCGTCGTGAATACAAGTACGAGTGTTCAAGGGGCTCTATGTTAACAAGGAAATCATGTTTAGACTCTGGTATCGATTGATAATATTGACACGATGAAAGTAAACATATCTGCAGTAACGTTAATGAAAAAAATATGTTTGCTTGTGGTAAGTATGTATTTAGAATACTGTCTCTGACGATGGTAACCTATTAATTTCCCAAGATTTATCTCAAACACGACATACATTAGCTTTAGTGCGTGGATTAATATTTACGGTCCGCCACAGTATCGCCGCAGCTGTCTCCGAGCTCCACACGAGCTACACTTACTGAGGCAAGTTTAATAAAACGTGCGCACGACTCGTAAACACAATAAAAATGTGCTCATAATGCAGCGCCCGTTGATTTGCTCATATTAAAACCGTATATATAAATATTTCAGCGCCTCCCCGGCAGGGGGCGCCAGGGGCGAGCGTCACGAGAGATTATGGTATTATCAACATGCCGGGCAGCACCTGTAGATTAACAACATAACTCCGGAACTCCTCAACAGTATTTTTATTACAATATCAAGACGACGAGATTATATAAATTTCATCTTCCAGAAAAAATAGCCAATAAAAGTTACATAAAGAATGGTTTAATTTCACGACGGGAGAGTCTGGTAACACGTAAATACTGAAACTGTTGTTTTGGGAATTTGAGTTGTTAATACAAGAGAGGAGTTTGAGAGAAAGTCGGCCTACTCTCTACAAAGATCATTCTAGAACAATAAGAGTTGTGAGTAAAATTAAATATATCGTGTCACGTATGTTCTACGTGGGTACTTATACATTTGCGGGAGGTTTTAAACGCAGCCTCACAAGTATTCAGGTTATTTCATCTAAATTCGTCCTCATTCGTGTTCATTAAAGTCGCGGGAGTACTTCAGGCACTTAATTGCGACCGCACGTTCTCGACAGCCGACATTATACTACCTACCTAGGTACCTACGTCACGTAATTAAATCTCTTCTATTTGTGACTCTTTGCTGCCGCCGCACTTATAGGAATTTACTGGAGGCCAATGACCCCGGGGAGCTAGCGGAATTAGAGATCGACTTTCATGGTACGGATCTCACATTTTAGAAAATACATCACTGTAATTACTATTTACGTGGTAAAAAATATAGTAGGCTCCTTATTCGTTCACCGAGAGCTTTCACTAGTGATTCCACCTCCAGCGGCAGTCTCGGCGGCACTCGGTCCACAGTAATGCAATGTAATTGAAAGTCCTGTATTTTAGAATTTTATTCCCATCACGAGACTCATTTTTTCCCTCACGAGTCCTTCGGTGCGCATTAGGGGGCCCAATAAAGTGTCTCCCAGGATCGTGCGCATAAAGAAAGCACCGTCACAGGGAAATTGTTCCAACCAACTTTAATCTCCGCTAAACATGCTAAAAACAACCTTATTGATTTGAGATAGAGTTGACACCATGAGCAAATGTTAGGGTTCAGTAGAGTGCGACATTTGGCAAGGGAATTGTAGGAAGTACTCGGCGAGCGGGTTCCGTCGGATGTGTTAACGGCAGATGAATGGCGACGGGCCCAAGTTCGTAAGCTGCGGGCGCCACCAGTGAAATCTGAGACATGCGCCTCTGAGCCGATAATACCGACCTGTCTTGTCGGCATAATCTGCTAGTCATGTTTTTCTAACAAAATCTTACAAATTACTAATTAAAACGTAGTCGTTAGAACACTTTGAACTTGGCTACAGATTCATTCTAATTCCAAATTGGCCAATGACCAATTTCCACCAAACGTAAGAAAGAAGAGCCCACAAACTATCTTTACACCAGTAGGTAGCTACCTAGCCACCATTAGATAGCTAACTAACAAGCCAGTGTGCCTTTCGGAGCGTAGGTAGAGAGCATCTTAATTTAACGGCAGCAGCCTGAAGGAGGTGCACCTTGCACGGTGTGCAGCGAGGTGGAAGGCTCCAGTGATCAGAGGCTGCAGGCCACATTCTACAAGACGCTCTCAGACCCGCTCCATTAACCCTAAGACGGATCTATATCTACACTGCTAAAGATATATTTTACTAAACTCTAGTTAAGGATATGTGAATCAATTTGTTAAGTTAATAGTAGGAGCAAACTTTTGAATTGTCCTTTATTGTGTAAGGTAAAAAGTTATTAAAATGAATAAACATTTTTATGTCTACAATTATGGTTAGTTACTTTTAAAAGTAATAAAGCAATCAGTTCCTAAAACCTACACAACACATTTGATAACATATACAAACACTGTTTTGCTACGCGCCGTAGTCTGAACCCGCTACGCGTCAAGCAACAGCTAGTCACCCACCCACTGTGTCAGTGGTGTCGTGAATTTATCACGGTCGGTCGGCCAAGTTGTAGGAACCCAATAAGTAATTTATTATTACGTTTGCAGCCGCAGTCATAACAAAGTTATAACATTTCCTCGGAGAAGCAATAAACCAAGTTAAAAAGTGTAAAGCGACAATGTCTCGCTTTGATACAAAATTAAATGGATGCCTGAAATATGTTGCTGGAGGAGCCGGCCCGGTGCCAACGTTTTAAAATATTCCTGCTCAGCTGCAAATAGGGCTGCCAGCCGTAAATTATGGTGAAAATGTGGGTTATCATGTTGCAGACAGCCGCTATGTGCCCCTTTGTACAAGGGACAAAAATTGCACACCGACATTACTGTCCTCAATTCATCTCCTTGAAATATCTTCAGATTTCCTTTGTTCTACTACACTGATAGATCTTTTTACTTATTTTACAAAAACGAGCTAGGCACGGAGTACGTAATAACAATAATTCACTAGATGTAGGACATCGCTCACTGAAATTGGTAACCCTGACTAAGGAGTATAAGGACATTTATCACGCTCGTGTTCACTGGGATAAGCAGCGCTCGAACCGAGCGAACATTCCCTCGGCGCGCCGCGACACCTAAGCAGCCACAGAAGAATAATTACTAGATAACTTTTGACATTCGGTTAATTTACGTACATTTGATTCAAAGTAATTTCTCGGTAATTGTTAAGTAAGCCGCTAAACTACCCAGAAGTGCCTCATATTCAAGCCGCCAGCTAAACTTTATCTGTGCGTTATCAAGTTAACTACCTCTATACACATACTTCCCAGTAAAAAGGAGCCCCGAACGGCCTCCAAGATAAACATTAAACGGCCGCAAACAAAGCATTACCCACTGAGTTTCACATCGAGCCTCCCCCGGGCCCGCGTTATCTTCACACAATTGTAACTCAATGCTTGTATAACCACTTTACAAAAAGTCTCGATGAACTTCGCTCGTTGTGAACTTCGGACAACTAAAACTGAGTTTGTAGTTGTGTCATAAACCTAAGCCAAGTTTAAAGTTGTTGCATCGCTCAGCTGCGGGCGCTACGATACTCTGCGAGCCACTCTTATTATTAGCTCGTCGCGTCGGTCGCACCGCCCTGCACCCTGCGTCCTGCCCCGACGATATAATAATGAGGGATGCTGCATGAATGCACACTTCAGCACAAAACGACACACAAATTATGCGTCACATGTACTCATTTGCTCGTTGTTCAGTATTTCGAAATTGGAAGCCTCAACTAGAATATTAGCTTGGACTAGAATATTAGTAGTTACTAGAACAATATCGCAAGCCGAAGTCGTCGGTTGATCATGCTGTAATGATCAGCTGTTTATTCAGGCAAATATGCTGTGCCTAGTCCTTTTGAGGTTATTCTCAGTTGGTTTGGTATCTCCATTTACTCGAAGTGTAAGCCGGGTTCAACCAGTGTGCTGTATAAAGGCAATCACCGGCGCTGCGCTGCAAGCGGCCAGCTCGCGGGAAATCAAGCGCATTCTGGTTAGCTAAATAAATTAGCTGCACTTAATGAGCGCGCTTTATAAATTAATGTTAATTAGCGCAACTAACACTGCTGCTTTCTTTATTTAATCCACTTTTAATTTTAGCTGTTTGCAGCGAGAGTCCAGCCGAGCACCAAATGAAAACATTACTCACAGACAGAAATGTACGAGAATATAAATAAATGTGAAGCAATGTATTAAATCAATCCATTCCATTCATGCAGTCATTAGGAGCGACTGCTCATGGGAAATCAATAGTGTGGGGAGCACTCGGTATGAATAAATTAGCAACAATTCGATTCCTTCATTGCATCACTGAGTCGTTGGGACAACACGTACCTACCGGCCGGGAGACACATTACACTTTACTCACTGCCACAGAGTAGACAGCCGACAAAGTAAGTTCTATGAAATCTGCCCAAGAGTTTCAATCCGGTTCAATTCAGTATCTAATATATCACAGAAAATATTATTTATAATTCTCCCTCGCCCCTTCACAGCATTGTGGTAAACGTATACAGGAAAATATTATCCAGAAAATCCTACGTAACGTATCACAGCATTCCTTTTTCTTTATCCTTCGTTTTGATCCTTGTTCTCACAGTGCCTCTCCAGTCGAGTTGTTGCACTTACCGATCGACTCCTGACTGTTACAAAAATGCTTATTTTAAAGCTAATCCTTTGAAGACTACGAATTCGGTGACGAGTATACAAGTGATACCTTCGTTATTTATCTAATCCGTGACCACTATAGTGTATTAAGATGCGGTCGCCTGCCCGGGGGAAATCTGCAAGACGTATGTATGTTCCCGGCCGGTGGCGGCTGTCACAATATCCAGCCTGACTGTCAGCTGTCCTACGTATACATAATTAGAAGACGACATTCTGATCATGTTAAGAGCTACATAGATACTTGCGTCACAAATATCTTGAATACAAATAATACAGAAAGCCATCGCACTTGGCCAATGAGATCTTAGTAGTTCAACTTTATTTTCCGAGAAAATCGTACAAACGTTAATCGGATTGTGAGACTCAAACAAAACACAAAACGTTCCAATACGTCCGGCTTTGCGCACGTAACTTAACCGGACCGTTCCGGGTGACGGGCAAGATGTGGCCCGCGGGGAAATCACTCCGGCTGCCGGAACTGCTCCCTGAATAAATTACCAGCGCACTTAACGCCAACACCTTGCATCTTCAGCTTAACTTAGTAGAAATGGAACGTTATCTTGGAGAACCCACACTACCAACAAAGGAGCATTTAAAAAGTTTTATTCACTTTGAAAGTCCCAAGTTAAGTAAATTATTTACAGCGACACACAATGCTTATCTGAGCATGTCAATGAACACTTACAACAGCGCAAACTCGTTAGTAATCTGACATGAATAATGAATTTATTAATCATTTCATACGTATCCGTGGCAGGCACGGCGGCGCGGCCCTTGTATGGAAATACGGAGGCTGTACCTATCTGATCATTACCCTCGTCATGTCAAAACATACATATACATTAGACATTATACCGGTCGCACCGTACTTGAAGCTAAGTATATTTAACAAGAACAGATTTCATTAAAATCATAGCCGCGCTTTGAGCTCGGTTTATGCGCATCTTCCTTAGCAAAAACGCAATGTTTCATTCCACAAGGCGAGGAGCCAAGAGCCACGAATGTCGCGTCCGACCGAAATGAATAAATTAGCTGCACCAGCGTCGTGACTCCAGCCACACTGCCAGAACATGCTGCTGTCTGCTCTAAACATTTATTGGGATGACGTCACAATGCAATGACTGAACAATACTCAAGCAAATTGCTTCAGAATTTTATAAATTAAATGAAAATATATATCCAAAGCTAACCATAAAGTAGAATGAAGTTTAAATGAAATAGCGCAGTATAAGTGGACACGTAACGTCCGGAGTTCACGAGTGTGCTGTTTATGACAAACAACTAAAACAGCTGAAATTGCGTTCCAAATATGCGCTAGAAAGTTTACAAGTGCACAACGTCATTTTATACCTATCAACCCGGAGGAGATGAGTAGATGGAGCTACGTCGCAAATAGTTGCGCGATGAGATATTGGAATTTGCAGAGCATCAGCTAATATATTGGTGAAACATGACGCTGTCCAAACTAGTAGTTAGCAAACTTAAAACAGGGTTTAAACATAGATATCAAATCTACACAATTTAATTTTCCTATAGAACCCTTTTGCGTCGTCTTAAAATTGGAGCCTCTCCGTAAACGAGGGTTCGATGCCCATAAATATCGGCTTCACAAAACCATAACCTCTATCGTTAGCTTGTTAACAGCAAAACGAAACAAGATTTCCAGCTTAATGAAAACCACAGACGTCTTCATTCGTGGCAAACAACGTTCGGAAAGCTCGGCGCGCGCCCGAGGGAAATCAGTCCGGCGTGCGTTCCGAAACCTTTGTAGCGACCAGTAATTACACTGACCGCTAGAACGCTATACGCCATTTTTCTTGTGTCTCCTGCTTTTAATTAGTGAAGTCAAAGGAAAGACGTCTCCGACTTCATGCCGACAGTTTGTTAAAATGGCTGTAAAATTATTTAAAATGGTAGATTTCAAATTGCACAGAAAAGTATTGCATGTTAGTAATAGTAGCCTCCGACGGAAGTGAGTAAACAATGTAGTATTGTTTTTTAATTCCACATTTCGAGCTGTTAATGAATCTTTCAAAAACAAAACGCTCCGTAACACTTGTTGACAATAAAACTCACGAGCACAACAACAAAGCGGTACTCAACTAACGATTACTTTATGCTTTGTCCGTTAATCACATTAGTGAGAAAGCCACAGAAATCTAATGATATTATTTTTACAAACGAAACTCAAGTTGTTTGCGGAATAAATTATGTTTCCTACAACAGAGTGCTATTTTATTAATTATACACAAACAATTCGAAACAAAGTCATTCCAATTTGGAATCAAAAAAGCAAAATAATCATTCATACCAAAGTTAATTGGTTTAGGGTGGTCGGGCAACAACTCCCATAGAAAATGTGAGAAAAATGTGCGGTACGTAATGTAATGTTTCATTCGTTAAGCCTTGATTGCCAGCCTCCGCTAATGGAATTAATAATTTGCCAGATCATATGCAAAAATGGCCGCGTTTGCACGATGGAAAACGCTTTTAGCTCTGGATTATGCTTGTGAAAATAAACTTCGCGTGGATATTAAATTACTAAAATTAATAACCTGCCATGAAAGAATGAAAAACTTGCTAATGTCAACAGTTTCAATAAATTGCTTTCATCCCAAACTTAAACATGTGTGTGTACATCACGAAAATGAAAGTACATTCGTTTACATCGACAAACAAAATTATCGAGTAACTTTCGTAGCAGGCGTAGCGCTTTCGTAGCACGCCTACGAGTGACTACGAATGACTACAAAGTTTTGCGCTACGCCATGGCTAGGAATAGATGTCCATGCTTAGTAATTAGGTCGCAATCTACTTAATTAAATTGTGTCGTATGTACATACATACGTACCTAAATGTATATAAAACAATATTAATATTGATAATGACTATCTCATTGATGTGGCCTAGGGTTATTTTTAGTATATAGTACTTAGTATGGAGTACATTAGTTCGTCAACTCAGCATAAATAATGTGTTGTATTAAGTCTGTTACATTACTATTACATAACATTAACAAAATAATTAGTACCTACTCTAATTATTTTACAAAACAACTTATTACAATTTTGAGTTCCAGTTGTGAGCTTAGCTAAATCGTTGTTGGAATTGGTTTTGAATTAGATAATTTAAAATGCCTTTTACTGAGGTCAGGTCGACGTTGCATTACAATGATTGGATCCATCATGATGGGATATCGCTAACTAACTTAGCCTAGTTTCGGTGCTGTAACGACCTACGTAATGGCGGTCAGCGACGAACATTTTTGCCGCCAAAATAAAAATAAAATGTCAGCTCGTTACTCCAGCGCGGGGTAATCCAATCTGGTTGATTCGCATTGACCCTTTGGACGACAAGACTACGCCATTCCAAGTACGTATTTATTTTTGCCATTTATGTCTGTATCGTCGAGTCGACGACTACATCTACACGTTGGTGTGACGATACAACTAGTTTGGGAAATTATTAAAAATCTGTTCATCCGTGATCATGGTGCTTGCGACATTGCCGAAATATCAGAAACTCATAGGCATAAATAAACATGGTAAATATCCCGTCTCAAGTTCTAATGATAGAATTATTGAACTTTGTGAAATGGACCTATTTGTACTAAGTCCAGTGGTTGAGGAATAATAGACTCGGTTTATAACACGTGCGTTTATTGTCACTCCCGATAGCGAAATATAGGTGGGTACAAAGGTACAATGATTATTTACGTTAAGTTAGTACTTACTACTTACTCGCTTTTAGCAGACATTGATAATTGTATGGACATACATTTATTGACTGGTGACTGACATAATGATGATGATGGTATTCTTTTCTTGACTAACGAGGTTTGTCTCTTGGAGACCACATCGTCAAATGCGCGCAAAAATAAATGATGTTCGATTTCAAATAGGTATTATTAATCTGAAAATTATAAGTTACTTAAGTGTAATATAGTTATTTAAGTGTAAACTGGTACGCCACGTAATAATACCAATTCATTCTAATGAAAAATTATTGGTAGGTAGGTATAATGAAATATTGAACCTAAAAAGTTGACAAACGACCATTATTCTTTACTTTTACCAATAAAAAACCAGGCACCAAGGTAAAACTCGTTAAGTACCAGCACTAAGTACTCAATCATCGCTGTCACTGAGAAAATTGATATCCACAGTCAAAGTAAAAATAATTATCTTGTTTTTATTTCTTTTTTACTAGGCACTAAGCCCCATCGGTCCCTTCGGAGTTGTTTTATTATTCTACTAAATCTATCACTTTTATTTTTTAAATAATTACAATACTCGCAAATGGCTACCTACCTATAATATTAGTAATTAGGTCGTTGTTATTTTGCTAAAACTTAACATGAAGTCATCCACTTTACTCCGTGAAGGGGTAGGCAGCAGTGTCGATTTCACCTCTAGCTTCACACTCCTCTTACAGGCAGAAAAAAATAATAATTTCATTACCGAAGATAAGGATTCTATAAAACTACGTTTAAAAAAACCGACTTGAAAAACCATGAACTAAAAACAAGTGTAAATATGCGAACCTCATTTTTTTACCCGACCGTGCCAGAAGGAGGGTTATTTAAGTTGGATAGTACGCCTAAAACCTTACCACTCGCTTAATACACCTAACAGTACTAGTAGCGACATCTATAATGCGACTGAGATAACACGACGACGTTCATAAACTGTCGTCGCTCCGTTTCTCACTCATTCAGAATAACGGAACGTTTCGGTGTACAATATTATTTATCTGTGCCCACTTTGCCAGCTGACATTGACAGATAACAAGTTATTGTGTTTCAACATTACACTACAAATAAATACGTGAAAGGATCGTGAATGCTATGGCGTTGAGTTATTTTAATGAAAGCGAGGCGCCCCGGGACTTCCGAGTATCTTCGACGGAGAGTGATGGCCACTACAAGAAATGTCTCCTTTGTTACACCGTGAAAAAGAACTTTTATTGTCCGGATTGCGTCAGGGCGGGCAATTTCGTACATTCGTCTATGCCTTACGCAGATAGGTACGTTCTTCCAGTTATTTACGCAGTAATATCAATAACCTCCTATAATTATCTCAGTCTGACTGTCTCTGCTTTGACTGCGAATGATATTTCCGATTTCAAAATAGATGGTCACTTGTGCCTCGCATGATATTGGAGTCACCATATGCGTCGAATTTATATGTAAACAATGCGGAAATGTTCTCCGCACTAACTGAATGGGTCGAGATAAATGTAAATTGCATTATTTACACTGAAACCACAACATGATAAGTCATTGTTATGGTGTGAGTGGTACCAGGGTGCATGTTTACAAACTTATATAACCTTGAATTGTTAGTGTTGTGGCGGTAGCTGCGACTTTATGACTCAGCTTTTCTCGAATATGAATAATTATCTGAATGAATATCAACCATTGATTTTAATGCTTTTATATGTGAACAAATTTTTTGTTACCATTATGATTCATTTCCTCATTTTGTTTTTATTGTTTGATTTAAGACAAAGCAATCTCAATTTTAGTAAATATAATGATAATCTACAGATATGCAGAGAAACAAGGAAAACTACTCCGTGTGAAAGTGAACCGTAAACATGTACTGGACCAATGTGAGAGACTGTTAGCAAATAAACTAAAAAGGGACACATTAGTGACAGAAGCCAAGCAGTCACGGGACAAACTAGAGCTGCTGAGACTGGCCATACAACAGAGACGCAGAAACATTGAAGAGAAACGCAGAGAACTGACAGAACTTAGAAACTACAATAATGAGCTGACAATAAAGTTACCGAGGTACCAGAAGCGAGTGACAAGCCTGGGCAAGCATGCAGAGGTGCAAAGAATGGAGCTGGAGAATAAAGTCAGTATGTACACGGAACAAACAGACGCACTGGCAGCTTTACGAAGATCTCGGATACGACAGCTGACAAAATATATATTTCCTGTTTATATTACATATGATACTAGGTAAGTTCCTCAATAATTATTATTTTACATAGTTAATTATATTGCCTATGTTCAGCAGTGGCATCTTGTGACTGATATGTTGATATATGATTATTATATATGATGTTTGTTAATAAATCAGCAGTGACTTTGATGTTCCATTATAAAATTTGGTGAGAACAATCAGGACAAATCATTACTAAACCACAACTGCTATTAATTAATAAGATGTGAAAATCTATTAGTGATGTATTTTCAACATATTAGAAAGGAATATACTTTGTCTTTGCCACTGTCTGTGTTAAACTAATACAACATTATCTAAGTGGGCCATTAAAGCAGGCTAGTGATAAGATAGACTGATGCTATCAGTGAATCACTAACTATAACATTCATATTACTATGTAATTACGTATTAATATAAAAATATCTTAAGATTTCAAGAATACTGAGCAGAAGATTGGGTTGGATTCCCAGATTAGACAAAGTATTATTAAAGTCTTTTTGGACTTTCGACAATTTCTCAATAAAATTATGGTTTTAGGAATTATGTTGTATGAAAATAGTATTGTTGTTCTTCAATGTCATCTTATATTGATATTAGGATATTACCTGCAGTCTTTGTAAATATGAAAACTTGTTAACCTTATCTGAGTCTTTTACAATGCTTGCAAGGTGTGAGTCTTTTACAATGCATTGTAATTTATAGCTCAATAACCTTGGAGAATAATGCATTTTGTCTTAATCAAAGCATTAATTTAAATAGAACTGTAGAAGCTACTTTACAAATGTTATAAATGAACTCATCTCTTGATTATAAAGTGAATATTATCAAAGGTATCAAAGTATAAAAAAGTGTTGTATAAGTAATTTCAGATGAAATACCTAACATTTCTTCTTTACATAATGTAACTCATTTTAGATTCCTTTCACTTAGCAAAGTTACTGTAGATTTTTTATTATATTTTCTGTTTGTTTTATTATATAATACTGGTATTGTATCATCTCGGACTAACAATACTCTCCCCCTCAGTCCTCAAATACTGAAATAGCCAGTGATACACTTGTAATTCCTCTGGTGTTGCGTATGTCAATGGGCGACACCGATTGCTTACAATAAGGTGATAATGTCGATGTTTATTTCAGCGAGAGTATAGAGGACATGGAGTTTATAGGTGAGGACACGGAGGAGGAGCCCCCGCACCGGCCGCAGCTGCACATCGTGGCGCCCTGGATACACACCGACGGGGACTTCTCGCAAGTCCAGGCCTGGCGTACGTATACACTGACATTTACAGCATTAAATCAATTTAACAGTTTACTTTCTCTGTAATAACTGAGTCTAAACGAAATTCGGTTAAACAGTACCTATAATTAATAATAAAGTCAAATGATAAGTTACGATCATGGTGGCCAGTTTGTTCAATTAGACTAGCCTACTGCACATGCGATATTAATTATAGAAAGCAGTCCGACCGATACGTCCGGAGAGCCTCAACCTGCAACCAGTCTCGAAAGAACACACACCAACATCCTTTGACTTTTACGTGACCTAACTGCGAATCTCAAGCTGCTTAGCATGAGGATTAGTTTTAGCCGGCCGTTGCTAAGCAGCGGACATGTTCCAGCTAATGATGATGACGTTGGTTGGTCCAGTCCGGCAGAACAAGGAGACGATGGGCCCGGGCGGCGCGGTGTGCGCGGGCGGCGCGGTGAGCCCGGGGGCGCGCGCCTGCGCCGCGCTGGCGCTGTGTGCGCAGCTGCTCGCGCTGCTCAGCTGGGCGCTCGACGCCAGGCTGCCGCACACCATATCGCTCAAGTTAGTCTCTGTCCTTACTTATTATAACCTAATGCTAATGCCTACCATGACACACAACATGTTTATCTGCTAAGACTTTACCTTCAGCTTTTTTACTATGTATTTCCTTTATCTCGAAATTTTAAGAATTTCGGTATTAATGAAGCTCACGGGCCTAAACCAAGTGAACTTCATGGTGGGATTCGTTTTCAACGGCATCTTCTTGCAAGAATTTCCGCACGATCCGACATGTGTTGAGACTGATTGCGGCTTTCTGCATGGTTATGTATATATTTTTGGGTAGGTCTATCAGATTGATTCCATGGTGTAAATACTTAGGGATGACTCCTGTACTGGAGAGTACCAATGGCACAATATATACTTTGTTCATTCTCCAGATTCTTAATATTTCTTCTTTCAGCTCTGTATATTTGTGTATCTTCTCAGTTATAGTTTTTTGTAAGTTGTGGGTGTTCGGAATAGCTATATCGGCAATATATACTATTCTGTTAACTTTGTCTATAAGGGTAATATCCGGTCTATTGTTGTGTACGGTTTTATCTGTTAATATAGCTCTGTCGAAGTATAACTTGTGATTGGTACTCTCCAGCACAGGTTTTGGTACATATTGGTAGTAAGGCTTGGGAGGTTCGGTTAGAAGTTGATGTTTAGTGGCAAGATGTTGGTGGATGATGTGTGCAACTTGGTTGTGTCGGTGTGTATAGTCAGTCTGAGTGAGAGTTGGGCAAGCACTTGTAATATGCTGTATCTACTATGTATTATTATTATTATTTTTTTTGATTGAACGTTGCCCCACTCTATGATTTTCTCCTGTGTTTTGAGTACATCAGAGCGTCGAACGCGCTCTCTTTTCGATTCCGACGTAAAGCAAATTCGTACCTACTAAGGGTACAGTTCGCGACTACGACTGTCCCAAAACCGATGTAAGTGTAATGAAATTACTTTCATAGAAATCGTGGTATTTGTAATATTTACTAAACACGTATTTGTGACTGTATGAATCATACTTAGTTACTATAATGTAGGACACTTCGAATAATGGATTGATAATAATTTTCCTTAAAAACGTTAATGATGTTACACTATTGTTGATATTATCTTGCAACATAACAATTCAATTATATTCCAACAATAGTGAGCCGTGTACTAGGTGAGAAATATCGGCGAGTGTGTGTAAGCCTCCATAGCTCAGGGGTTAGAGCACTGGTCTTGTAAACCAGGGGTCGAGAGTTCAAATCTCTCTGGAGGCATTGTCACTATCATTCTTTTTTATATTTTCCAAGCATTTATGTGTTTATCTTACATTTATATGCTACGTTGATTAACATTTCCGAGACAAACATTCAAAGAGAAAAATGAGCTAAATCGGTCCAGTCGTTCTTGAGTTCCAGCAAGACAAACGAACAGCAATAGATTTTTTATGTACAGACTGTTATAAAAACCCAGTGAGAACTAAAATGGACACCTATACCCAAATAAACACCAAAAAAAACAACAATAAAAAAACTTTCTGCTAAATAAAAAAAATCACATGTGATTTCTAAATGACAAAAACATTCCCAAATTTTGAGCAATACAAAATACCACACCCTTTAGCTAGCCTTTGTATAGTTAATTATCGAAATAAAATGCCTCGCTTTCGTATTATTTAATTCCAATTATGATGTATTATGCTATTTACACAACTGAAAGAGAGCCTCATTATGCAGTGTACACGCCTAATTAAAATAAAAATTCAGTTAATTTACGTTACAAAGCAGATAATAATGATTATCAAAATATCCAATCTAAAAAAATGACCGATGTCTTTCTTACCGCATAACTTTAGAAACGGATGGACCAAATTGGAAAAATCTTTGTTTATTGTATTCATTACAGTCAAACTTTTTATGAAAGGTAAAAACAAAGGGTAAAAAAATATCACTTGAATATTTGGGGAACAATACCCAACCCTAACAAAAAAAGCCGAAGCAGTAAAGTAAAACAAACTGGCAATGGCCAACAATTTATTTATTTATTTATTTATTTATTTACAAATTTACATATATAACATTACAGCTTACGCCAATGACAATGAGTCATGTGGATCGACATAACAAAACCTTTTAAAAAAAATCCTTTGGCATAATGTATAGCACAAATACGCCTCACAGCATTAGGCGACAAATATCGTGGTGCTTACACAAGCCTCCATAGCTCAGGGGTTAGAGCACTGGTCTTGTAAACCAGGGGTCGAGAGTTCAAATCTCTCTGGAGGCATTTCTAGATCAACCGTCTTTTTTACTCCCACAATATTTATTATTATTTTCCAATTATTTTTTATAGTTTTTATGCTTTGTTTAAAATAAAATTGTAACATTTTGGACTAATTATTTGAATTAGCATTTTATTAATTGAATCGTTATCAGTTTTCGTTAGTTGTTAGTGAATCGTACGACAACGGTGAGGTCATTAACTTGTACTGATTACTTCTTTATAACGATAGTTAACAACAAGAACATATTAATTTAATAAGTTGTTGAAAGGGACAAGAGTGTTGAATGTAACGAGACAGTTTAACGTCTCTCACGCAAAGAAGTGTTAGTAAGGATAAATCGCACATAAATGATCTTTTAATAGAAATTTGAAATAATTTCCTTTCTAGATCTTTATAGTTTTGATTTCTTTATTTACAGTTGTTATCTATTTGTTTTTATGTATCCAATAATACATGAACTGTAGACGCGTACAGAAACTCGAGTGTTTGTCTAGGTAGGTGGTAGGTCGGAACTACTTACATGCACTCACACTTTATTCTACGATCCTTGCAAATTTCTTTAGCGTCCATCATATTACCAAAATTTACTTACAAAAGGGGTATTTGGTTGTCAGCCAAGCTTTTGAGTAGCAGGACTTCCAGCTGATGAAAATGGCGATGAAAGTAGTGTAGTAACGTTGGGTGGTTTCTCCTTCCGCAGCGAGTACAGCAACTGGCGCGTGTCGGAGGGCGGCGTGGCGCGCGGCGCGCGGCGGCTGGGCGCGGCGGGCGCGTGGCTGGCGGCGCGCGCGGCGCTGCTCCCGCCGCACGCGCCGCACGCCGCCAGCCCGCCGCACGCGCTGGCCGCGCTGCACTCGCTCGTCGTCGCCGCCAACACCGACGACCCCATGCTGGGCAGGTACGTACACCTACAACACAACATATGCTTCTGTACAATTTAGAATTGATAAAACAAAATTCTAATAAAAGTGACGACAATATCACATACGTGAACTATCGAAGGCCTTTGATAACTTAAATCTCTGAATTTTGCGATCAAACTTAAATACTAATCCGACGTTCAATTTAATGATTCTATTTACTATTATTTTAGCTAATAAATAGAATACATTTATTTAAATGGTATAAAATTTAAAGATGACCAGTCAGAAAATGGAATGCCACAAGGTACAATATTAGGTCCATATCTCCTATAATGAATTAACTAATGTTAACTTACCTTTGGCATTGTAAACTGGTAGATATTTGAGTTAGAGTGCGATGAATAAATATATATTACAGAGTGGAGTCGTGGACGAGTAGTTGCGACGCGGCGGCGCGGTCGGTGTGGGCGGAGGCCATCGCCGCGCTCGGGGACCTCGACACCGACGATACCGAGCCGCCCGAACATCTACACTGGCCTGAGGCCATGGAGGTAACACTACTATTTCATTGTCAACAACAAATTAGCGGAGGTCTTTGTTCACTAGTAGACGTCTTGTAGCTGATACGATGATGATGCAATGATGGTGAACCGAAAAAAACTGATTACTAACATTTCTTTCTTTGTTTTACGATCGATTATTCACATAAGTTGTATAGAGTTCTTGTCAAAAATCAAGATCTATTAATTTTGGAGTAAGATTATTTATCTCGGTCATAAGTATACTTTGCTGACGGGTTATGTATTTGTGTACCCAGATGGAGGAGTTGAGCTGTAGCCCGGCGTCGCCCGCGCCGGCGCCGTCGCTCGTGACGTCAGCGGCCGCGTCTCTGGCCTCCATGTGGAGAGTGTTCACCAAGTGACCTACACAACATACTATACATCACATCTAACTAACTAACTAAGCTACCTATCTAACTACTAGTCTCAATAACGTTTGGTAATTTGGCTACTAGAGATAGGGTTTTGTAATAATGAGACTGGTTGTAAGTCGTCAAAGATATTTACAGATGAGTACAGCTGCTTGTCGAAGTAGATGCGTTACTTACACTTACTCAAGTCGCCCATGACATTGTCTTCCGGAAGCAAGCGATCGCGTTTTGACGACTCCATCAATAGATGATTGACAATAGAACTTGTTCTACTATAGCATATTAGATAATAATAACTAATTTTTATTGTGTGCCACTGAGATTCTAAAATAGTTTTTGCACTCAATTGTTCACCAGCTGTATTGAATTAGGTCACTACAGCTGTCAAATATATTTTTATGAATAGACTACAGCTCTAGAGACTTTAAATCTCCATCACCGCCCTCTAGCGGCCGATATTTTGTCGTAGATAGATAAAAAAATATAATATACCTACCAAAGCAAGTCAAATAGTATAAAGAAGTCGCACATACTTTATAATAGTTATAAAAAGCTAACAGTAGTACACAGAAACTGCTACATATGTATGTAACGTATTATAGGACTAAATTAAATGTTCATCTTACGCCCGAATACTGAAATGCTACTCAATTTTAAATTGTACTTAAATATCGTTCTATCTCTGTCATTTTACAAAGAATTAGTAGTGACAGAACTATTGTTGAGAGCGTCTTAATATTGAGTGGCGTTTGAGTATTTGACCATTAGTGAAACTATTCCGTCTAACCTACTCGTATCATAAGTAGTCAAATAGTTTTTAATACTAAGTTCCAGTCACATAAACATACAGTTACTATCTCTGTCGCACAACTGTAATCTTCCTATACTAGACAGAGAAAGGTATACAATCGTTTGTGTGTCTTGAACTCGAAGCTTAATAAGGGTGGACCTATAAATGGACCCTGTGGAACACCATACCTCTATTCATTGTCATTCATCATTAATAGCAACAGCTCAGCTCTTAACTAACAAACGAAGCGTTGTTAAAAACTAGATTTAGGTAAGCGCCATGGCATTCCGATAAACCGAAAAAAACTTTTTACAACTTGACTTTGACTACTTTTGTTAACAAATTAGTATGGTCCGCCCTTTATATGAATTAGGTAGGATGATTATAATGGCTGATATAACTAGGTGTGCACTAAAATATGGCTTTGTTATCGTACTACAGAGTGATGCAGAGCGTATACTAATTATTTATATCTGTGATCCTATCCGCCATTAATTAATATCCTAATGAGAGCAGACATAGACATTATTGTACTGAAGCAAACATTCATTTATCAAATTATAATAATTACAGATTTTGTCGCAAATGTTCAGGAGAATCATATTTAAATTATAGTAATTCATTATTCGTATAACTATCGTGTGTTTTGCAAAATAGGATAATGTTCTTGCGGCTACGGGGAAGCCCGACTGGTTTCGAGCTCATACGGAGCCCTTAGTCATGAGTGTAGCGTGTGAGGAGAAAGCCGTATGGAAATTATCTAATTTCGTAATAATAGATGTTGATGTTTAAATTAATTTTATGTAATTGGCTGCGCCCTGTGAAAAAAAGTATTATGCGGGTTGTGTCAACTTTAATTATCTCAACGAATTGTCATTTTTTATATTATTTTCTGCATTATGGACATGAATAAATACTATATAGTTTTATATAATACTGTGTTTTATTTTGTGTATAGGACGACCTATCCTATGTGTCGCAATCAGGTTCTCCTAAGGGGCTGGGGCACCCTAGCAGGGCCCTGTTTGTAATGGTCTGACCCGACGCCCGGATCGACACTTTATGGTCAAGCTCGACACTTACGACCAAATTCGAAACTTTTTGACCAGTCTCGAAAATTATCGAGCACGCTACTAACATTTCGACAACATAAAGTGAAGGTTACAAATAAAACACACAAGTAAACAAAACAAATTTAATTAATAATAAATACAATAAACTATAAATACGACTAGTAAATAATACTGTTATTACTAAAATTAATAAATGCACTAAAATGTCTTTCAAATAAAACTATTAAATGCCGATATGGCACCACTATCTCAACGCTAGCAACCCTATCACGTGACTACCACAGGTCATAGTAATTCATATTATCTGAAGTGACTTCTATGAATATTTAAATATATGTAATCATTATTTTAGCTTTAACTGAATGTGAACTATCGTGCCAGAACTTTCTATAACATGAAAATGAAGGTTTGTTGCCCCTATAGAAAATTTGCCAGTGTGAAACTTTTTAATATCACATTTTTGACAGTACAGTGACTGGACAACGCGTACTTTATTCAACATAAGCATCGTTTGGTGAGATAAAGACGACAGTTCTCACTGGAAACAATATTTTATGAAACCTATGGACTTTTTCATTGCGGGGCATGTGTATTTTTAGGAATTAAACTGTTTCAACAGCTTGAGCTAGGCTAAGGCAGCCGGTCTTTCTGTCAGGACAGCTAGTACGTACGCACTACCGCGTGGAGTAGGTGACAATAAAATTAATGACTTAGATAACTTCATCAAGTATCGTATGAATCCTCGAGTCGAGTCAGACGGCGGCGGCCCCCCGCCCCCGCCCCCAGCGGCGGCTGCCGTCGGCCAGCGCGTCCGACAGCTGCTCCACGCGCTGCAGCAGCTCCTCCGTCGGCGACACCGCGCGCCCCGGGCAGCGCCGCGCCACGCCCGGGGACTGGCACTCGCAGTCGGGGCTCTGCAGCTGTGAGGCCCGGCGCCCGGGGCTCGGGGACGCGCGGCTGGGGCTAGAGCCCGCACATTTCAGCTGCAGGGGCGCACAACTGGAACTGGGGCCCGCGCAGGGCAACTCTACGGGCGCACAGCTTGAACTTGGCCCCACGCATGGCATCTTCACGGGTGCACAGCTCGCGCTGGGGCTGGCGGCCTGCAGCTGGCGCGGGGAGCGGCGCGGGCTGGCGGGGCCCGGCTGCAGCTGCAGCGTAGCGCGGCTCAGCCGCACGTGGCGCGCGCCCCGCAGCCCGCAGCACGCGGCCCGCGGGGGGGCGTCGCTGCCCGACTCGCGCCGCTCCGGCAGTTGGACGGACGTGTCACACATCCACGCCTTGCAGCGCTGCACATACACATAGGTACAGTTAAATTATTATCGTCATCATTACAAGGTGAACTAATGGTCCTATAGTTCACCATACCGAACAGAACAGTCCGCCATTTGCAATTGAAAGCAAAAGATTTCCAACAATCGGGATAAATGATAAATGATAAATGATGATAAATGATATTTATTTCTGTAAATAGATTATAAAATAACACTTTTACACGTCAATATTTCAAATAGCTAGATAGTTGGAAGATCAGAATCGCAACCATCCACGGTAACTCACGATCCTAACAATATCCATGTCGGTTCCAGATCGCCGGCCATCTTGGCCTGTCACCCATTACTCCAAAGTTAGTTATGATCCAAAAAGTATTTACATAATTGTAACACACCTTAGCAGCGGCCTCTTTGTTCCTCGACACTCGACATGCCGGAGGAGTGGAGGAACAGCTCGGCATCTCGCTGGGACTGGCGCTGCAGCAGGGCGGGCTCCTGGGCTTGGATGTGAAGCTGCGGTCGTCTCTGCTGGACTGGCACTTGGAGCACGGCGCCAGCTTCTCGCAGGTGGGGCACACGTGGGACTCGCTCTGTTGCTCCTCCAGGCGACGCTGAAGTATCTCCAGCAGAGCGTCCCTCTCCTTGAGTAACGCTTCTTGTTCTCTGTAAATACATTGTGTGTTGTGTTACCAGTTGTGGCTACAGATGTACCTATGTGTAAGTTGTAACAAGGTGTGTACCTGTGTTTGTCCCTCATCCTGCGCATCCACGTGCGCACGGCCCCGACGGCGCGGCGCGACTCCCCGCAGAGCGCGGCGCCGCGCGCGTACGCCTGCTCCAGGTGCGCCTGCAGCTCCGCCACCGCACTCGCCTTCTCTCTGCAACACATCGCGGGCACGTACGCATTCTAAGTAGTGGACTTTGTAAACTGTCACCTTGTGGCCAGTTGAGTGGACGGTGTGCACGCTTACGAGATTAAACATTAGTAACGGCAAAAAGTTGCTACGCATTACGATGTGCATGCTACGAAGTAGGCACAGCAGCTACGACTGTAGCATGTAACCGTGTAAAACAAGGGCTTATTTTAGGTCTAGAAACTGGGTATGGTATATCGGGTTAGAAACTGTTTGTAAACAATTAAAATAATTAGTTAGTAGTACCTGTAGCAGGCGTCGATCTGCTGCGTGTGCGCGCGCGTCCGGGCGAGTTCCTGGTCGAGCGCGCACACGTGTCGCTGCGAGTCCTCGAGCTGCGCGCGCCACAGCTCCACCTGCGCGCTCAGGTACGACACCTCGCTGCGCATCTTGCAGTTCTGTGCGCACAACACGAAATTAAGAAAACTTTGCAAATAATTATGAGCTAAGTTGTTACTATTGCAAACTGCAACGTTTGTATTGAATATCGTTGTGTGTTTATTTCCCATACTAAGTTATCATATCATTCCTCCCAATATAAGAGAAAGAGATATCGTCTTTTTTTCTTTCTTTGCATCCACACACACTTTAGTATAGAAGTTTGGTGAAGTACACACCCAAATGTGTACATTACTTTAAACTCTCACCTCTTTTATAATACTGTCCGCTTTATCCAGTTCTTCCTGAAGGCTCTGTATCTTCTCCGCTTGACACTCATTCTCTTGTTTGAGTTGGTTTATCAATTCTGTCTTCTCATCCAATAACGCTACACAGATTAATGCAATAGGTTGATTTTGGTGTAATGCAATAAGATACAAAATAAGTAGCTAAATTATTAAGTAGTACGAGTATTACGCACCTTTAGTGCGTCTCAGCTGCATAGACATAGCTTCGCACGTGTCTTCTTGCGAACGAGCCAATTCCTCCCGTATTTTTGATAACTGAAATCAATGTCATGCATATAATCTAGTAGCTTTCCTAAAGGCAGGTATACAAACGGTTTTAGTCTAGATATCTGCACTTACTTCTTGATGTTTCATCTCCATCTCTGCTTGGTACTTCAGGTCTGCTTCGGTCTTGAGTGCGAGCACGCCTTCCAAGCTACATAGCTTTTGTTGCAGATCGCCCATTTTTATCTGCAGTACATAGAATATTATATTAATGTGATATGAAGAGTGGACCCCCGAAGAAATGAACAAATGACGGACCAAACGGAGAGGGCAAACCAGCATGTATCAAAAAAATAGAAATGTGTCAAAGTAGATACAACTACACAAGCATTGAATGTACAATTAGTGAACATCATCATTGATACTCACACGCAGTCCCTCAGCTTCTTTCTTTAGCTTTATATTTTCCTCCTTCAAACCACAAGAGCATTCAAGCTAAAAAAAATAAAAAATAAATTAAACAAAATAAAATACAAATCAATTCAAAAACAATAAGCTGTTGTACAATGACTAGCAGGTCAACCAACTCCAATGTATATAGAGAATAAAAGTTAAAAATCTAGTAAAGAAAAGACAGAAAGGATTAGGCAAAGGAAAGGACCTGGTCACTGTAATGTGGGTAAGTTAATCCTTCGTCACCTACAGCGAGCAAGTCCTGCAGACGCAGGAGTTGTTCCGTGAGGTCCTGCAGGTCGTCCTGCACGGCTGGTACTGACGTCAACGAGTCCTCACTACGCTCCCACATACCCTGGTGCCAATCAAACAGAACAACCACTTGCAAACGTATTTATTTAACACAATAAATGTAATAGAAAGCTTCGATTTTCTTTATCTTGTTAGTACGGCCATCATAAAGCATTGTTAGTAGATATCTACCGAGTCGTGGTTCGTCGAGGTCGACGTGGTACTGTTCAAAAAGTTCGATATCTCCGTCTTCAAACCATCCACTTCTGATGCAATGTCCTGTAATATAAACAGAAGCAGAGGTTCCAGTAAAACCAGTCTACGTCCAGTACAGTGAATGAACCAATAGGATTTTACGCTTCAGTAGCGCCATCTAGCAAGTGTCAAATTATATCCTTAAAATAAATCTTTCATTTTGAAATGACATTAGGTAAGTACCTATTTAAGTAGGCAAATTATTCTCGAAAATGTAGAGGAACTTGGCTATAACATAAATTATACATACTTGGTATCTATCTATCGACCATTTCTGCTTATCTATCACAGTCTGTAGATGCCCGATTTGATCTGCTTTCTGTTTCTCCATGAGGCGCACATCCAAGTACGAACTACGAAGCATTTCTATTAAGTTCTCCTGTTTCGCAGTCTGTAAATTAACAATAAAACGTAATTGTACAAAGCACCTATTTGGGGATCATAGTGAACTGATGATATTTAGGTGTTCAAGGCCACGAGTAAAGAGACTTACCTCGTAAAAGCATTCCCTGTAAAGTTCCTCTATGACACTCAAGTTGTTCTCCAAAGTGGTCACTATTGCTCTCTGATCTTCCATCTAGAATGATTCCAAGTACATCATGACACCAATAATCCAAACAGGTATTTTGCGATTTAAGAAAATGATAATTAAAAGAAAAACGCGAGAGTTGAGACACATTTATTGTAGGTAGGTATAAGTCTTTATTATTTTAAATTAGGTTTATGTTCGTTAAATAAAAAGCTGAATTAGTACCGTTATAAACATACAGTTATTATAAATATTTTATTTAGCCGTTTAGTAAAGTTTATTAATAAATTGCAATGGATGTTTAACTGAGAGTTCACTCACCGGCCTGTCTGTGACGACACACACGTCATGCTTCACAACCTTGCAGCAGTCTGCAATCTTGCGCAGAGTCTGATTCTGGAGACATGTTTGTTATCATTATTTCTCTTTGGAAATACAAGTTAATATTAACCGAACAAATGGCTAATTCAGAGCTGAACAGAGATATTATAGTAAAATTACCAGGAAATAAATTTCTAGACCACTTTTGCACGTAACGTTTTAAGCATCTTAACTGACACGAGAGAAGATACATACTTATAACCAATCAAGTTTGCAATCACTCCTAAACTCATTCATTCACTTTAAAAACACTTATAGGTTGATTAAAACCAAACGTGTCGTTAAGTGTCCACATATAGAGAACTGTATAAATCTCTTTTCCAGACATTATGCCTGTACAGTACCCATACGGGGATAAAAGCATCCTGGACCTTACCTCCTTGGTCTTCCTGTCAAGCTCCTTCTTCAGTTCATTAGCGCGGTCTGTGAGCGTAGCGATGCGTTCCTCGGCCACTGCTAAACTGTCCGCCTGCACTCCTATAGTTTCCTCTTTATTCTGCAACTGTTAGCAATTTGGTATTTAGTAAAGAAATAAAATAAATTATAAGTAGCTACTTGGATACAGAATTACTTACTATCTGTAGAGTAGCTAGTAGTTTACTGTGATAGAAGGACGCGTCGCAAGTTGCGTTTGAACTGTCAATTAGACTGCAGGTGGCGCCACTGTCCTGTTGAGGTATTAAATTTAATATTAGTTTAACGCGTCTTCCTTAACTATTTTTGTTTTGTCTATGTCGAGCAGTGGCCATAAGCGGGCTGACGATGATGATGACGAATTGTTAATATGCTTATCTAAGTAAAAACTACAACGATGGCAAATAATGTACAATTACGAATATACGATGATAATGGCCACCCGGAGTGTAGTGAAGTCCTACACTCTGTTTTTACACAAACACACTGTTTTGTCTTAAACTTGGCGCATTCTGATTCGATGGCTTCGGTTCTCTCCGTCACAAAAAACGTACACAGCTGCTCAAAACACCCTCTATCCGAACTGAACATGATTAATACCATATGTTCAGGTATTTATTTATTTATCTTTACGCACACTCGTTCAATACGATGCGTGAACTGCGCTGTGTAAAATTAAACTGACGCGTTACATACTACAAACATGAAGAATGTTACGATACATTTCAGCTGCGGATAGTTATTAGATACTGTCATTACTTTCAACTAGAAGTAATATTTATCTACAGCAATTCTTTCATGAAACTACAAGACCTTTTGAAATGAATCTCCTTTGCTATGGAACTATTCAGCTACCTAACGAGTTAATCTCTCTTGTAAGTAACATTAGCACAGACTCTCAGACATTGATTTTTTTAAGGGGGTGGGGGGAATATCATCGACAGGGAATATCAAACTCTTACTGACTAAAATCCACCCTGTTCCTACTCCTGCTTTTCGAGCCAGAGCCCCAGTAAACCTACTAGGTAGTCCGCAGCTCCGAAATTCACATTCCCTCACTTTTCTCATTCACGGAACCAGGAAAAACACATGTCAGATTACCTTAAGGTATTCAGGGGACACTTACATACACTGGTATCTAAATCCTTGACAACTACTCATATGTCATATGCAAGACATAGAAATGCTCCACTCACACCATTAAAAAGTATCAAAGTTAATTAAGTAGCCAGCGCTAGCAATTAAACTCTGTTTATACACAAACTCGCCATCAAACGAGTATCATCTCATCAGCGATAAAGATGGCCAATATATCTCCAACGCATGCCTATACATAGCCGAGC
This sequence comes from Spodoptera frugiperda, assembly GCF_023101765.2. Lineage (NCBI taxonomy): Eukaryota > Metazoa > Arthropoda > Insecta > Lepidoptera > Noctuidae > Spodoptera > Spodoptera frugiperda. The sequence goes on from NC_064212.1 coordinate 346,914, forward strand.
AGGAAATCGTTAAAAAGGGTACGATAGTTAAAAGCCAAATATTCGTAATTGAGGTCGCGATAAAATTGATCAAAGGTGGTCGTGAGAGCTCCTTCTGAAATGGGTTTACCCAGTGGCGTAGCGTGAGTATCGGCCGCCCGGGGCGGAAGACAATTTTGCCGCCCCCTTATTTAGGTATTTTAATTTAATGTATACTATACATTACATACATTCATAATAGAGAACTTTTCGGCAAGAACAGTCATGAATCAGAGCACTCCCCGCGGTATAGGCGATGGAAAATGCACAACGAAGCTACATCTCTACGCATTGCCAAAGTGTCAAGTCGGTTTTAAATTTCCTGACACTCAACAATCCGATTCGCACGCCTCTGAACGCGTTCTAGAGGATGAACCTGGTACTGGGGTGCCACAGATGAGAGTAGTATTCCATATGGGGCTGAACCTGCGCCTTATTATATAGAAGCAGGCTGGAGTGCAATACTGCTTTGATCTGTTGAGCACACCAAGCTTTTTGAGACTAGCCTTATCCTCTAGATGGCCACGGAACTGGACGTCGTTTGAAATGTTGATGCTAAGTATTTCAATTCCAATACCGGGGCTGCGGCTCGAAAAGTAGGAGTAGAAACGGGGTGGCTTTTAGTAAGGCGGGAAAAGTCATAGGATGATTTCCAATACCGGCTGAGGCAGTCAGAGGGGTACTTTGAAACTGAGGTGAGACGACCAACGGCAGTTTCTTAACGGTAAACACGCAGACCTGTGTCTTAGTAGGGTTAAACTGGACCAGATTAAGTTCACCCCAATCTGAGATTCTCCGCAAAGAAGTCTCGATTTCAGACACAAGTCTGTTTCGGTTCTCGGCATCACCTGTACTGTTATCCGCATAACAATGAATGCCGCTGATTTGCAACATATATTGATATGGAGGAGGAACAAGGTAGGTAGCACGCAGCCTTGAGGGACACCTGCGTTTACAGACAGAGAGTCGAAGCATTCCTCGTCGACAACGACCTTAATGCTTCTGTCTGCAAGGAAGCAGGGTACGTGCTTCCTTGCAGACAGACTTCGCACAATTTCTCGGGAAGCCCATAGGAAGAAAGTTTCGAAAGAAGCGCTTTATGCCAAACCCGGTCGAAGGATTTCGCCACGTCCAAGCTAACTACCAACGCTTCAACCGGATTTTTTCTCAGGGGGAAAATCATCCAATGACTTCTCTCGCCAGGGCAAGGCAAGAGGGAGTGTCAGACTCTTACTGACTAAAAAAACCACCCCGTTCCTACTCCTGCTTGTCGAACCGGAGCCCCGGTAAACCCGCTAGGTAGTCTGCAGCTCCGGATTAGCATCAGCCCTACTGGGCCCCATCTGTGGTGATCTGATGGCGTACTTTGAGGCGCGCGCGGAACGCAACGCCGCACGCACGGGGTGGTTCTGGTCGGGCGACGAGCTACCCTCACTCGCCGTCCGCAGACCCGCACTTATGGTGGCCGGAGATCGTCCCGCGATCCCCGACGCCCGGAGTCAAATCTTTCGCGTCTAGCTGGGGCCTGAGGAGGTTCGTTCCCTCACGCGTCCCGCCTCCTCCTTAGCCAGCATGACTGCTTCGCAGAAGGAGGAGACGGCATCCCAGTCCCCCTCGCTCCGCACCATGGCCTGAACCAAAGCTGGACGCGAGAGGTCGCCGTCGCCGATCATTTCCTGAGGACACGATGGTTTTCAGCCCACGCAGGGCAGACCGCAACCGTGTCTTCCGGGCGGTCTTCGCAGTGATGACACCCGCCCAATCAGAAACAGGAACCTACCGAAACTCCCGTGTCCGGTAAGCACCTGCGTCAGGCGGTAGGTTTTCGAAAAGAGGGAAGTTATGGCTATCGGTCTGAAGTTGGACGGATTTGTTCTATGGCCTTTGTTAGGGATCGGGTGGACCAAGGCCGTCTTCCATGATTTCGGGAATACGCCTAAAGAGTAAGCTCATTTTAATCGGTCCAAATTTGTACAGTCGACTTTGTCTAAAGGTTCCCTCTCGGGGCAGGACCACTCGCTAAAGGTTCCATCCCCACTATCACTACTTTCTCCGATCTCTAGTTGCGAAAAAATATAAAATTGTTGAAATATTCACAAAATATTTATTGTTTAATTTTGCCGCCCCCTAAAAAGTGCCGCCCGGGGTTGGCCGACCCCTGCCGCCCCCACTACGCTACGCCACTGGGTTTACCTACTCAAGTAACGACTGTGGGGCTAGAGAATGGAACGGCGCCGGTCGTGTTTTATTTACTAGTTCAGAATGTGTATGCTCGTAAAAATTACACGTTGTAAACGTAAACTGTGGAAGGTATCTTCTAAATTATAACATTCTTGAAGGTGTTGTGTTGTTATTTCCATAATGTTCAGTCTATAATATAATAGGGAAGATGACTATTGGAAGATTATTTGAAAATATTAAACACATATTTTCGATTTATCGATTTGCAATATCGCGTGACTAAGTAGTTGTTCTAAGTAGTTGTTCTAAGTAGTTTTTATACGTAGAGATTACGTATTTGGTCCCATTCCTAAAATTTTATTCATATCATCCAAGTATTATTATCATATAGGTATGGCAAAATAAAAAAATACGTGTCTAATATTTTTTCATTACTTAACTGTCGGACTAAATAGATTTTTAACTTTCACACTCCGTCATCATCCCTATTGTTTTTATGATCATTCAACGGAACGTAACTAGGACCTTAGATGTAACTTAAAGCACATCTGTTTCTGGAATCCAGAGGATTTAGGTTCGTAATTATAAGCTCTTGGAGTGGTTGGAAACTAATCGAGTATACTGGTGAGAAATACGTAAATGTTTATAAAACAAAAACGTTAATACACTTTAAAGCAAAGCTGCTTCGATCCTCCCAGAAAAATCAAAATAAACGCTAATTTAACCATGTTCCTGAGCAAATGGTTTGGACAATTAATTGCCAAAAAGTACGAAAAATCTAACAAGTAGAAACTAACAGATTTGCATGTACCCATTAGATAGGTACACCTATATAAGCCTATCCATTCTGGAACTAAGCATTATAATATGTTTTATGAATTAAACACCAACAAATTCGTACAATTCGTGTTATTTCACGGCAATCTCAAAACATTACCCGTTCACCATCAACCATAATCAAAAAACAAAACCTGCCAACCAGATCCATCGCTCAATGTGTTAGCTGGATAACAACGGCACAACACTAGAAACACTTACTTTGGTAACATCACTAGCGTCCGAGTCCCCGCACATCAAGAGTCCATTGAACATCATGTTACACTGCACAACAACTTTATTGACAAACAGTCTACAACATACTACAACGTGCGCGTACGCAGCGCTCTGCACGGGAATGGATGCGCCGGCGACGGTGCACGCGATATATTTAGAATCCTCGTAAATAGTCATTTTTGAAGGGACGGTGGCGGTGGCCCACTTTGTTCTTTATTCTCAAAGCTGCACCCGTTAGGGAGACAGCGTGTTTCATATATTATTAACTTAATTAAATATGTAAACATATTTTTGCTACGTCTCATTACAGAGACATTAATTCAAAGATAAATACGTTACAAGAAAACTTGTCAACCTATCCAGAACCAAGAAAAAAACAGAAGTAAACGTACAGATTACTATTTGAGGTATAACCAATAAACAAGTAAAAGACAGCATGGGTTCCTTCAAAAACGGATTATGTTTGTTTAGAACAAATCAATAGAACTTTGTTTCCAGAAAAATCCACATGATTGTAAAAGAATCACCCTGTAAAGTGTGCAGGTAGTTCATTAGTTAAAAAGATCGCATGGCGAGCGGTTTCCGACGGCGACGTCCGCTCGTTTCGTCACAACACGGGATAAACATAGACCAACACTTCGGGATTATCGGGATTATGTCGTTAGCGTCGGATAAGGAACGCAACACCGATTTTAATGGACGAACGAGTTACAACTGTTACAAATAACTGATTGAACAAGGCAGTAGCAACATCGTACCGGTTCGTTTGTTTATCCTGTACCTACGTCACCACTCACCACTACTGTGTCGAATAAAGTATCAACTTCAATACAGATAGTTCGGAATCATATCGGATCGGTAGAAGTGCATATTACGGCACGTATTGACACTGCACAATGTACACTCAATTTTCATCACGCTTTTAAGTCCTATGTAACTGGGAACCTATTGCCATATACCGGACACAATTTTAGACACCATATTACTAATGAGAAGTTTTCGAAAAACCAGAAAAGGCCTAGTAATTCTTTCCCCGTTCCGATAATCGAACCAGAGACACCTTGCTCGGCAGTTGCACTTGCGACCACTCGACCAACGAGACAGTTGGAATTTGTGCATAATTAGCAAAATATTCTGAATATAGTAGGTAGCTATTTCTAAATCTTAATTGTTTCCATAGTATTTGGTTGGTTCACCTTTAGGTTTCTCATCTTGGTGCAAGAATTACAGTTCAGGCCTTTCCGTAGTTGGCTAAAACAAAACATAACATTAAAATGTCTGACAGTAACAAGGTCCACATAGGTGTACTTAAATAGTGATAAATCACTTACCAGAAAAACTCCGACGGCGTTTGGTTGCACTAAAAGAAATAAATACTTAAAGTCATTTTTTGTCGATAATAGATTACCTATAAGCTACTAGAGTTCTCGATCACGAATATTATTTCATCCAAGGGAGAGTAGTATGTACGGGCATTGTTTAAACAAGTATTAAAATACTTAAATATAGCATAAATTCACTACGTGTTGAAACAATGTGGACTAACCCTCCGTTCCTCCGAGCGGTCGGTGTAGCAGCTCCTGCAAGCAGGTCGACGATATAAAAACTTCCACAAGTCGTTAACGTTCCAAATGTGACATCTTGCGGTCACCTAGCTTATACAGTTACAATCTCAAGATAAATAATAAACTAGACGATCGCATAGAAAGAGATATTATTACTATGGATATTACTGTACACAGTATGGAGATAACTCATATGATTTAAACGAAACTACAAGTGGTACTCGTTCACAGAAGCATAATACAACTAAATATTACAACGTAAAAAAAAAAAAAATTCAAACATAATAAATGATGAAATTAATCAAGTATTCAATTCTGTGGGATCAATTTTTCTAGACCACAGAAAAGCTGTAATATTGGAGGTTGTCTAGGAATGCGCGGCTGTTCCAATGCTATATTTCTAAAAAGTGTTCAAATTTGCTCAAAGAGAATAATGCACGCTCGTATATTGTCAGCTAAGATGATAACAAATGTGGTTTAAATTAGAGTCATCAGAAGTTTCCCCATACGGTATATATTAATCAAATTATCTATTTGAAACTTTCTAAAAAATCTGTTCATCCCTCGGTAAAAACTATTCAAATCCGTTGATTTACAGAATATAGGGAGACATTCTTAAAAAAGATAGGATAAAACTATAAGTAACATGATGGATATAGGTAGGAAGTTGGGTGTAACTCACTTAGGACTCGAACAACAACTCTTGGCTTCATCGTTAAAGTATATCTCTTCAACGCATTCGCAATTAAACTCCTCTTTAGGACATTCACAGTCGACCTTCTCTTTGTGACATATTTTACAGAAGATCTCCTCTTTAGGACATTTACAGTGGACTTTCTCTTTATGACATTTTTTACAGAAGATCTCTTCTTTAGGACATTTACAGTGGACCTTCTCTTTATGACATTTTTTACAGAAGATCTCTTCTTTAGGACATTTACAGTGGACCTTCTCTTTATGACATTTTTTACAGAAGATCTCTTCTTTAGGACATTTACAGTGGACCTTCTCTTTATGACATTTTTTACAGAAGATCTCCTCTTTAGGACATTCACAGTGCACCTTCTCTTTATGACATTTTTTACAGAAGATCTCCTCTTTTGGACATTTACAGTGGACCTTCTCTTTATGACATTTTTTACAGAAGATCTCTTCTTTAGGACATTTACAGTGGACCTTCTCTTTGTGACATTTTTTACAGAAGATCTCCTCTTTAGGACATTCACAGTGCACCTTCTCTTTATGACATTTTTTACAGAAGATCTCCTCTTTAGGACATTTACAGTGCACCTTCTCTTTATGACATTTTTTACAGAAGATCTCTTCTTTAGGACATTTACAGTGCACCTTCTCTTTATGACATTTTTTACAGAAGATCTCTTCTTTATGGCATTTACAATCAACCTTGTCTTTATTACATTTACAATCTTGTTTATTTTTTCGCTTGGCGGGACATTCGCGCTGGGCAAAATTCAATAGTCCTCGTTGGTAGCCACCTTCTCCACAGCATCGACTTGAATCTGCAGACTTTTGACACGGTGGTGGACGCTGGCCCGGACAGCTGGGCTCTTTTTGACACGGTGGTGGACGCTGGGCCGGACAGCTGGGCTCTTTTTGACACGGTGGTGGACGCTGGGCCGGACAACTGGGCTCTTTTTGACACGGTGGAGGACGCTGGCCCGGACAGCTGGGCTCTTGGTTGGGACAACGTCGAGGAGACCCTTGCAGGGGACAACCTGGGGTTGATTCTTGCCAGGGACAATCTCGGGGAGACTCGAACGAGCACTCTCTAGGAGAAGCCTGACAGGAAGAATTCTTGGAATCATTACAACGCGTAGTCTTTAGAGATCCCCTTGGAGTGCAGAAGACAGTATTGTTTGACTGGTCTTTCGAGAACGAAGCGTTGTGTTTCTGGAAATGGCACTCTAGGTCTGCTATCGAGGAATCAGACACCAGAGCCGAGACTGAACAGGACTGTGAACAAACGATAACTACATTTTAGTGTTAGAACTTAGATTATAACCAGATTTTCAAAAACTATTAAAGTTGATGGATTTGAGGAAATTCTGCTGGTGACGGTACGCGCATAGATGCCCATTAAAAGATGACTAGTTCAACTAATGCGTTTGGAGAACCCTACGGCAATATGGTACTGTTTACTGTTTTACATGGGTAAACCATACTTATAAAACACTAGTCACACATCGAAGTAGGTAGCGTAGGTACATTACGCGTGAATGGATGAATATTATAATTAGTACCGTGTAACTATACATAATTATAGACACTCTGACTGAGCATTCGCCACGGTTAATTGCAGCCTGAGTCACTAACGGGACGGACATCAAAGCGAGATGTGAAACAAAATAAAACGCACTCTTTCTATGAAGGATATGTTTGGCGTGGACGAGGCGACCCCGCACAGCGGCGCGCAGCTCACGTTAGGAGTCGAAGTCCTCGGCTCAGCTCCAGGGCACTTCACAAACAAAATAAATAAATAAATTCACAATAGCGACTCTTTTTACATACAACCACTGTTCACAACTGTACCTGCCATAATTTACTTTAATTTCATTAAAGTCAGCATTCATAACGTACATACTAAATAAAAACCCAATGTATTCTGCATATTACTTTAAAATCATTTCGTTCTATAAGTACCCATTTATTTTCAAACCCAGGCTAAATTGTGAGGAATACAAATATGAATAATAAAGCGGTCCAAACACAAGATACTGAGGAGTAAATCAGTTTAACAAACGCCCGTTGCTTATAAATTTATATAATGATCAAAGTGTTGGTTAATATTGTGGACTGTCTTACCTTGCCAGTTGCTTACTGTAGATGTGAACACTTGGTAAATAATAAACTAATGAAATAAAATAAATTAGAGTCAACGAGAACAATATTCAGGCACCAATTTAAAAAATCTTGTAACAGATACGACTGTTGGTTTTGGAATTTAGAGAACTGAATCTTACTTACCTCAATTTAAATTAGAAAATTCTCCTGACTGCCTAACATTGTTGTTAAATAAGTATTTCTAAATGTTCTGGTAGATACTTCATTATTTGAACACATCGTACAGTAGGTGGAGATCCAACGACATCGATGTATGTCAGGTAACCAACATACCGTAGTACTATACATTACCAAGTGACAGTTGTCGAAGGTATCTATTTATATATTATTTCTTATATTATAGAAGACACATAATAAATTATGGAAGATACCTGTAGCTTATGTCTCTTCGCAAAACCATTAGATTTCCTATAAAATACCTTAAACATTAATTTGTAGGTTACCTGCGGCAACCAACTAGAATTTAGTTTAACTAATGATAGTTATTACTCAAAGACGCTTACTTATTGAAATGTAACAGCACTTAGACAATCGTTACATTTTATTACAACTTCATATAATTTGCCTTAGTCGAGCACAAACAATAGTAAACATAAATAAACACATCTACAAAATAGGTCTATTAGGCCCCTTACGCACTAGCGGTTGGCCAGCGGTAGCCGGCCTAGGCGATTCGTATCGCCGGACGCGGGTACCGAAGCAGTTGTAGCACGGTTGGAAAAGCGGCTAGCCGCGCGATTGCCGCTAGTGCTTAATGGAGCTAACTGTCTAAGCTCTACTAAACTTCTTCTAAAACTGCTGCAAAGTCAAAAATCTTAACTAAACGTACGTTTAATAGGATAAACCGTAAGAATAATAATAAAGAGGTTAGTCGATATTGATGGATTCATCGTTGGAGAGGTTGATGTTGGTCCGACAGTCGTACGGCCGCAGCGCGGTCTCCCGCAGCGGCACGTCGCGCTTGCGCCGCGGCTGCGCGCGCACGCATGCGATCGTCACCGAGTCGTACGACACGGACGACCCGTGCGGACACTCACCGTCGCCGCTCACGTAGTCTTTCGACTTCAGGCTTGTCACTTCCGAGTTGTCCTTTATCTGCGAAATTCATATCACGCTGCAGCGTAAACCAGGCGTGAGCACACGACTAGGTAGGTAAACAGTCCAATGTCGGAGGATACCTTGGCCTTGGCCAGCTTGAGCTGCCGCCGCATCTCCTTGATGATGTCGTCCTTGAAGAGCGCGCGCATGTTGGCGTCCCGGCACTGCTCGTCGAGCGCGGCGCACACGCGGCGCATGGCGTGCATCTCCTCCGACAGCGTCACGTTCACCTTGCGCAGCGCGCGGATATTGTCGCTGCTTGACTACGGAGAACAACTGCTAATATACATCCAAGTGCACACTCATCTTTTTTAAATACGTATCGAGTTTTTATCAGCTTTCATCACATTCATACATACAGCCACATCATCATAACAATAAAGTAAGTAAGAATTTCTGGTCGTTTAGTTATCCTAAAAATATAAAAACAGTTTGACACAGGCATTCGAAGAAGATTTTGTCAAAAACTCATTGTTTACTACTTAAATGGGGAATACCAGACCTTGAGGTTGGTCTCCATCTTCTGTATGCGCTCCTGGTACTTGAGCGTCTCGTGGCGCAGCAGCTCGCTGATGTCCTTCACCGGCTCCCACTCGCCACACTAAGTCAGCCACATGAACATGCACATACAGGGATACTTTACATTTACATATTATTACTAGCCATAAATGGGCCAATTCAATATTAGGCTATTTGCAAAGGCTTGTATCGACCATTGAAAGGGATTGGGGTTTATCTACTGATAAAAAGATGTTACTTGGACTGTAAGTATTAATATAAAAACGTGAGTATCATGTGTTTGGACCGAATTAAACGAGCTTTATATTGAAGTGAATAGTAAGTCCGTACCTCAGTCCCCGTGCAGCACATGCCGGCCATCACCTCGGCATCCTTCTTCGGCACCTCTCTACGGACAGGGAAACCCAGCGAAACATTAGTAGCACCTGCCGCTATATCGTGCCATAACTATTTCAACCAATAAATATTGTCAACCGAACGACATAAAAAAGACAAATGTTATGTGTTCCTATAAAGTATTTTTGTTTCCCGGATTTCATCTGTCGCGCGCGTGATATCTATCGCAGGATGTTGCTGCAGGGCACTATTTCTGTCGTCATGTGACGCGCCGCGGTGGCAGGTGGGAGGCAAGTACTCACGGCCTGTGATACTTGCAGCTTGACATCTCCTTCCTAAGGTTCATGATGGTCTGCTCGTATGCTTGAGCATCTTTATTCAGCTGTCTTATCTCTCTGTAATCAGGGACCACGGGAACTATTATTATAAGCATACGTTGGTACCTAAGTAGTAGCCTGCCAGTACAACCTCCACGTTACCTTTCCTTGGCCATGTTCTCCTTGTGCAGCGACTCGTTTAACAGCTTCAGTTCCGATACTTTGCTGCATATTATGTTCTTCGAACCTCTCTGTAGCAACGTCACAATATTGATATATTTATATCAGTAACATGTTACAACATTCTAAGCTCTATTGCCAAGTGCAGTCGTTTCAAGATCAGAAAACATAATTAGTATGTCTACGAAATATTGTTACTGCAATCACATGATAAAGGTGAAAAGAAAAACACAGTAGACTTGATGTTAATACAATATAATGGAATTATTCTCCAAAAAATACAATAGTAGATAAAAAATAAAATAATACAATAATAGAGAGTTATGTTATTCTGTAATGCCGACTGATTTTATATCGATTCGTCTCTTGTTTGTAGCTGCGTGGTTTCCAGTCGCCGCGCTCCATCTTGTTCGGTCGCCTGTAGGACGGTGCCAAACATTTAGCGTACACACATTATTCAACAAACAGACAGATATTTACGAAACAAAGTATCATCAAGACTTACCATTCGACTGAGCCGAAGATATCAGATTCGGTGACTTCAGAGAACTGTATCCCGGCGAGGGTGCACTTGTCGTTCTCCCGGAGCCTGCGCAGCACCTCCAGCAGGCCGCGCAGGTCCGAGTCTTTGCGCACGAGGCGGCCGCGCAACGCAGAGCACTCCGCGCGGAGCTCGGACACCACCTGACCGACACCAAGCCGCAATGTTAGTAGACTGAAACATACTGCCTACTCTACTCTCTACTTCTGCTAGCCTTTCTCCGAATACTCAGTAGCTCCCGAAATGTAAATGTGTAGCAACTACTTAACATAGGTTCCGGCGCCCAATCAGGTGGTGTTCGAGACTATAGTTCAACAACCTCAAAACGAATCAACTAACGCAATGAAAACATTGGTAACTTAAGCAGATACCTACAAACAAGATTACCTATAGTACCTAATTATCTTTTTTTTCATTTAATGAAGATATAATCGACGTCTTTTATTTAATAATACTCATTATTTGGGGATGGGTAACACTAGTGCAAAGAAAAGTGGATCAAGAGATCCCATTAACAGCAAAAGAATGCATTATTAGGTACCTATATTTATTTATTATCTCCATGTGTGCATACCTCGCTGTTCTTCTGGCGTTCCATCATAAGTTTGGTGGTGGCCTCCGTCTCCAGCTCCTCCACAGCCCGCGCCAGCAGTGTGTTCTGGCCCACCAGGTCACTCACCCAGGACCGAAGTAGATCCACTTGTTGCTGTCGTGGAATAATGAAGCATTGATGATGATTCAGTTGAAATAAATTACCTTTTCTAAACTCGCCTGGATGTCCAGAGAATTTAGATAGTTAAATTATGTAAGGGAAACTAAAGTTTTACAATCTAGTCGTCACCGAAACGCCACATGTCCCTCTACAAATTTATGAGGTGCAGTTATGTGAAAACCTAGAGGTTCTGGCCAACAGAAGTTCTGGTCAGTGGGGCGTGGAGCAACAGCCACCTGCCCACCTAAGACTGAATGCGCTGTCTACATTGGACCCAAATACTCAAACATCTGACCTGCATTTTAGTAATGCCACAGGCCCTGTCTAACTGTTCCAACTTCTCCTCATACAGACGCTGAATGTCCTTGAGGATGTCGAGTGTCGGTCCCTCCTTGCACACGCACAACCCCGGGTCCCTCTCGGCTAACTCACACTCCCCCACACCGGGATCCATTATGAAATAAATTGATATTAAATCGTGTATCTAAAGATGCTGTTGCATTGTAAAAAATGAGCGAAAATAAGGTTCCATCACTTCAGATAGGCTGACGCTTTTTTTCTTGCGTTTGTTCCATGACGTTTTATATTTGTAACTGACAGAACAATTAAACAAGAACAGGAGAAAGGAAGGCCAGTACCAAATGTTTTATGTTCATATTTCGACCAAAAAGTTTTGTTGCAGTTGGATCACATTCTTCTTGTTGCAGTCTTCTTGATGAAATTATCCGATTTATCGCAAATCTTTTACTTTTATGTGAAAAAAGAAACAATTTATATCAAACGATTTTATTAAGAGTTGCTCAAACCAAAATACCGTATCTTCTTTTTGATAATGTTTCATAAATCGTATAAATATTCGATTTCACAGTCTCTTTAGTTATTCAACTAGTAAGTAGACTTATGAATAATACTTACACGATCACTCATTATAAATAAAACGACAAAATTCTATACAATTGTGTATATTTGGATTAAATTAATTTGGCTAATTCTTTGTACCTAGTGTATATTCACAGTAAGCTTCTATTTCTAGTGTTTCACACAACACATACATAATGTAAGCGACACCCACATTCATTGATAGTATACGTGCTCCAAATATTTTAAGATCACGAAATACAATTAATTTTATATCCATTTACGATTAAGACTTGTTCCTAAGTTAACGCGTCAGCAAATCAAGGGACCCGAAATTCTATTCCAAATTTCGACTTTAATACTTTGTAATAAAGTTGACAATCTACTGAAGAATTTGGACGTTTCGGGGTACCATAATGTGCTGGCGTCTGATTAAGCAAAACAAGTCGGATGACACTTGAACACAACTTCACCAGTATGGCATTATCACCCTTATTTCTTAATCAGTTGGGTTCATAATCGTGCTTTGTATAGACAACACTTTGAATGCTTTACGGATGAACAAATCGTCTTACTTCATAAACACTATTCTGAATCACAGAGAATAGTATAAAGACATGTCAGTATATGGCATTATTAACATTAAATTGAAAGATACTTTCAAAAATAAATATTTACAAAATGTTCTACTTACAACTACATAGCTTCATAACAACGTCACCACACAGTCACTGACACTGCGCATTATAAATAGTACTGAGTAGAGTGCTATCAACGACAATATATTATATTCAAGATACGTTAAAACGCTAAAAACTTACAGTCTTGTATTGCAAACTACAATTTTATTACACGGTGCAGAAACATCTAAAGATCAAGTTCTTACATCAAACATGACATATAAAATAATACAAAACATTGAAGTATATTATAATATTAATATTCGTCTAAAAGTGAGCACTGTGTGCCTATAACCTCAATCTCACAAGCGTCGTAGTGCGCCGCGGAGCCCCCACCTTGTGTAGGGCTCCGGTCTCACCGGCCGCGGCACTATACTATACATAGACCTTTCTCACATACCTCGCTAACAACTCACAATATTCCATTGCACAAACCAAAATATCAAATGAAAAATCTTCTATTATACAATTTTTCTTAAATAAAATGTTCAAGTTCCAAACTGTGATAATATTCACATACTTATATGCCACTACGGACATATAACTTTGAACAAATGCCATACAGTTAATTTTTACAGTGATATTCTTTGCGCAACTTAAACGCATTTAGCGCAGCACTTTGCGCAACTTAAAAAATATGGTTAGTATACATAGACAACCAGCGTCTACGTTAAAGATAAGTCGATAATTTATTACAACTATTGATCATGACTACAACCATCGTATAAACGTGTCAATACAGAATAAATGATACCTTACCACCTAACAAGGAACTATATTAACAAAGCGAGTTTCTGTACCATTTTAACATAAAATAACTTACACAAGCTCTTTAACACTTAGGGTTAAGCTGCCATCTAACAACGAAATGCTTATATTCGGTAAATGGTGAGAAAATGCAAAGAAATATAACAAAATCATAGATTACTTCAAAGTAACTAAGTCGTATGTTGTTTACAGTGAGGCATTGAATAATGATCCCTATAACTACGTACAATAAGCTCACTCTCGCCGTGCCCTCAGCACTAGATTCTACTGCGCCATGGTGATCTGAAATAGAATACATGTTGTGATTTAATCTGCGAGTAATCATGTAAAAGAAAGAATGACAACGAAAAAATAACCAAATAAAAGTCTTGCGCAAAATTAAGACTTAGGGGAGAACGGAATAAGGGCGAGAATATAAATGAAAGAAAGAATATAAATGCAATACGTACTCAATCACCAAGTCCAGCAACGTCTACAGAGCATCAAGAGTCCACGTTCAGTACATCTGCTTGAGCTGTTCGTACGTGAGGAAGAAGATAATGTTCCAGGGCCCCATCCGCAGCCAGGTCGGCACGAAACCCTTGTATAGCGCCAGGAAGCCTTCGTTGCGTACCGTCTGTCAATTCAAAGACATGGTATGTAGTCCATTGTGATTATGAATTGAACTTTAAAGCTAGGGAGTTTAGGCTTATTATTGCTTGGTTTATTGATGAAAATAGTTTTAGCGTGTTTCTCTACCTCGTAGTAATGTGATTAGTGTTGTAATATGTTACCTGTAGGAAGCAGTCCACAGTGCCCTTGTATATCCTCTCGTTGGGGTTCGGCGCCTGTCCCTTCAACTTTCTTTGGTTCATTAGCCGCGTCTGTAACATAAAACAAATAGTATATAGTTTAAAATTCTTATTTTACTGTATAAACGTAATGCATAATGAGTGTTGTAGTAGATGGCCCTGTCTTCCTAATAATGGGACAAAGATGGACATGGGAGCTTTTGTAAGTATATTAACGTGTTAAGTTACCCGAATGACATCGAGCGGCGTGCTAGCCACGGCGCTGCCGAGACTGGCGAGCAGACTGGACGCGAAGTGGTTGAGCGGGGAGTTGCCGAGCGGCACGGTGAGGCGCTTCTTGCAGGCGTCGTACACGGGCAGCTCGACGGCCGCGATGACGGCGGCGCGCTGCGACGTGGGGCCCACGCCGCGCCACAGCCCGCGCCACCCCTCCAGCCGGTGGATCTCCATGAAACATCGCACCAGCCCGCGCTTCTCATCTCCCACCTGAAGCAACAAACACAACAATATATTTCAAGTCCAACGCCTCAGTAAACGTTGTTATGATTAGATTTCATCATTGCATTACAAAACAAACTGTAAAGTACGATGTATAGAGAGTATATTTTCATGGTGGATATTCCACCCAATCGCACGAAGCGTTTGGTTTCGGGTTTCCTCTCGCAAATCGCTCCTGAATGGAACACTTACCAGAGACTGTTCCCAACAAAGTAATGACATAAACTTGGCTCACCTGCATCCGCACTTTAAGCACATCAGTAGGGTTGGCGATGGCGCTGGACAGTCCACCGGCGAAGGCCGCACAGAAGGTGTTGGTAGGCAGGTGCTCTATGGAGCCCCCGTCAGCCCTGTGCTGCGCTATCCATTTCTTCATAGAGTAGTACGTGCCGAACTTTATCGTGCCGTACGTCGCCTGCCGGAGCACAGCTGGCCAGATGCTGGAGACAATACAACCATTCGTTAATAAAGGAAGATACGTTCAGCAAATATGTATAATCTACGAAAGATGTCCTCTCCCTACTCGTAGTTTTAGGTCATATCTGAATCGGGACTAAGATAATAATCGTTTTAGTTTTGTGTAAAACATTCTAATTAATAATTTATCTGCACTAAACATCACTCAAAGTTTTGAACATTCGCCAAAAAGTAGAGTATGTACCTACATTATTGTCTAAGAGCCGTTTTCTAGATAATGCTTATTTTTATGTGCCCTAGTTTGCTGCTTGCAAATAGCCTTCATTTTGTGTACATTGTGTTAATCTATGGACGTGCACAAACGACACGTCTTTCCCACAAATTATTTTTTAAGAAGTACTCAAATATACTAAATACATAAAGCTTATTGAGAGGAGCGAACCTTTTTGTACAGAAAAAACTGTATATGAAAAAACAAAGTACATGTAAAGGATATTCTTATACCAGAGTAACAAAGAGTCATTACCACCACGCTCGTACGTCGCAATATTCTTACTGACAAATAAAACGTAGAAATGCGTCATTTGTTTGTTTTCATACAAGAGAAAACGATGTTTTGTATGTAATGATACTACATAGAAACGATTTGCTACAATCAGATGTCCTTGACTATATCCAATTGGATAAAATACTGCAGACAAAAGTAGAAACTTGTATGGTATCACGAAAGATATAAAAGTTGCCGTGATTCATAAAGGAATGTCGTGACTATAAAAATTTCGAATTTACGTTCTTTCTTCGCGAAATGCGCAGCACTAAATAATATTTGGCAAGTACGAAATGATTCATAAGACCTGAGACTGCGTGGCGGTGGGTCGGGGAGTCACGCGAAGGTCGAAATAGAGATGAGGATTTATGAAAATTCTGTGTTTACAGTCGTTTCCCAATAAATTTTAATATAATTTTTATTTTATAAAAATATGACCTATAAATGTTATAATTATAATTCTTTTCATAATAAAACAATGATACCATTTATTATGTAAGTAGATTAAGTACTTGCGGTGTCCAAAAGGGCCCATAGTTGGAACAAATTACTCTGTATAAAATTGTAGACGACACTTTACACTATGAATGCATTAAAGTGAAGTAAGTACCTAGGTAAACAGTAATAGGCTCTTTGGTCGGTTCACCTCACTACGAGTTCTTTCTTATGAGTGAGTACCTATAATCATTGATGGGAAGGGCATGGAAACAGGCGGACGACTGACCATAACTTGTAAGTTACAGCTTCATGCAGCATGACATCATGGCTTATATACTACGAAGCCAATACATTTAACTATTGATTGACAGATTGACACACCCTACTGTGTCGCCAGCTATGTTATGCTGACGTTATAAGTCCCGTGTTGTAGGAAGGGAGTGTATTTGCAAGTATAAGAATATTTCATGGCCAGGAAATTATCCCTTCAAAGCAGTCGCACTTGAAATTACTTGACCATTCGATTATACAATTTTCCGCTCACGAAGAAATTGTAATCAGTTCCAAATTAATTTTCAGCGAGGCTAATGCAATTTACAAAATGACTTCTCGACTCGCTCTACCGCGACATCGCAAACGTCGCGTCGTTACTATTCATCAGGCTGCTAACTTTAAAGGTCGCTTGCATTATTCTACGTTATAAATGAACAAATAAACAAAGCCATAAAACTTATAAAAAAGGTTACTTATCAAAGGGACAGATAAAAATAAAATTTGCCTATCAAAGACATTCGTAGATCGTATTACTATCTGATTACAATAATATCCATGTTAACTTTATCTACTACTTCAAATAGATTGATTTACTATTGATATTGATTGACTTCGAAAAGTATTAATGCCCGCGACAGAAATAAACCAAAGCCCAAAGTATTAGGCGAAATGTTTGCCTAATAAAAAACGTCAGAAGACTATAATAAGAATAAATATTATAATAACGGTCTAAATATTAACGTGTTTGCTTGTTTTCGTCAGCAGATAACAGACGGCACTAACACGGCACTGGGGCCGGCCAGGCTTATCGCATGATTCAATACATTGCGTATCCCAGTGTTTTGCACGCTACTTTGCACTCAACCGCGACACCCGACGCGTTTGACAATACATCGACGCGTGGGCCCGCTTATCAATGACCACTTATCCATATAAGTATCGGGAGTAAGGCAGTAGGTATTATCGATTTGTATCAACTCTACACAGCTCTAATCCTTACTATATTTATATGTATGCTATTGTCTTAAGTTTTTAACTATGGACAAACTTGACACATTATTGTAATGTTATCTATTTTCGAGAATTGAGATAAAAACAATTATGAACTCTTGAATTTCTTAAATTATGAATTACTACAAAAACTATAAAGCTGTAGTTTGGCTGCCAAAGGTTTTGCAGCATAGAAAAAAATACAATTTATACTTTAGCTTACATAATGGATGTTTAGCACAAAAAAATACATATTTAAGTTTGGGAGGACTGACTGCTATTTACCATAACCAAACAAAAAAATTAATTAAACATACATTTATGAACAATAAATAATAAGAAGTTATAAACAGCTAGTTATAGCAATCATTAAGTTGTTTTTCCTAGCTGATGCAAATGTTTTGTTGTAGATAGTGCAACTTGTGGAGTGTGAGCCATTATCAGTGCAGCTAATGATATTGCAAGATTACAACATACAGACAAGACAACATAAGCTGACTAGATTACTATCATAAACAGTTTTTGTGTATACAAATAAAATATCTTTATAATTTTTCAGGTTTATCAGATCTACTATGTCAATTTGTGAACTGTTGCTAAGTTACTTTTTTCTTTTCATAAAATTTTTAATATAGAGTTTAGGATACCAATGATAATGTACAAATAATGAATTGTTCTTGTAAATAAGCTACAATTTACAAGATTGTCTTATTGTCCAATGATTTTTTGATAATTTGTAAGTACCACAGTTAGAGAAAGACCAAATTAACTTAACCCATGTCTCAATATATTCAGTCAAGTATGCTCACCCGCAGTACAGTGCCTTGACCCCCTCCTGCTGAGATGTCTTGACGAAGCAGTCCACCATGCCAGTGTACCGGAGCTCCACATGTCGAGGGTCTATCTTCTGTCCTTGTATCTGCAGGCGGGTCTTGGTTGTGTCTATAGGAAATGTGCCTGGTACCAAATATCATTAGGTTGTTAATTGAGTAGCACTTAAAGTTATAATTTTTATTACTTGTATCATGGTCTATGTAATGGTTTGTATGGAGTATTTGTGTACGTAGTCTACATAGCCAGGGCGCAAGGATACTAAGGATAGTATTCATTCATTTTAACTATAATGTATTATATATAGCAAACCAATTTATTGACTTAAAATTAATTGTTTGACAATCCCATACTAGCATAAATTCTCATAAGAATTAGTTAAACTCATTAATAAGAAATTAGAAATCTCATGAATTGATATCTCCAGATGATATAACATTTTTAAGGTTATGATCAACAGGACGATTATAATTAGTGTTCTCACCGAATTCGGCGACGATCGACGCAAGGCCGCCGTAAATAAACGGTCTCCAATCTCTATCTCCCATCACACATAAAGTTTATTCAAGAATCACAAATGTTTACTTCAGTAACCGGTAACTCGGTAATTCTCACTGTAGTTCCAAAGGAAATTTCATAAGAGATTCATATTTTAACAGAACACTATCCTACACGCGGAGTTTCTGCATTGTCTTCGAAGAAATGTAAGAATACGCCGTCAGTTTAGTTGTACTGCACACGAAACTAAACTCGCACGGCTCGTCACGTTCGCTCTCGATTTTCTTCTCTCATCTCAATCCATTGACTGATGAAAAATATTCTCCGAAATCCGTCTAAATCTGACATTATTGACAATAATAACTGTCAAATTTATGTCAATGTCATACAGAGGCCCATGGAGAACGGACAAGTAACCAAAGATGTCTTTTTTACCTCAAATAAATATTATTTCATTGCATACGCACATTCCACTTATACGATAAATGTTCTTTTACTTCCATTATATGAATTTTGTTTTATATAGTTTGCTCTGTTTTATTTTTACAATTTACAAATATACAAAATTTCTAATCGGTGAATCCGATCGCCAAAAACGTCAATTGTAAATTCGTAGTAAACAATTTTGACAGTTGTTTGACACTTTGACAGTTTAAGTTCATCATACGGGTGGTTTATCTTTTTTGCTAATTATTTTTAATTTAGTTGTTTACTAAGCATAAGTGGTTAAACATTTTAATTTCTTTGGATTCACCTGAACTTATAACTTTACCTACATAACTAATCACAACACGGAAGATAAGAAAGAAGATACAGATACTGTGTCTGCTGCATCGTTTTGAATGACCACATAATTTCTCCTACGCGGACGATTAAGGTAATTAATATTTATTATTCTTCTTCATTGACAGTGCAGTAGTCTTGCTATTAGATAATACGTTAATTCGGGTGTGACCATTGGTTCTCCTTTATGTACAGCGGTAGTATTACAACAAAATATGGTCACGACCATAAGACTAAAATAACAGGAAGGAAAATTTGTAAAATAATTAAATCTATTTCAGTAAAATTTACCTAACATTTTGGAAGTGACGGAAATTGTAAGAGATTATCATTGTGCCTAATCAGCTAGCTAACAAATACATACAGCATTAGTTAAATATTTTTTATCAATATTTCAATTTACTTTGGGCAAACTTAAAAACTTATTTGTCAATTAATATATTCTATTACTGGGTTGTCTTAGTGAAAAAATGGAAGATTATAGTACCTCTGCTATTTTTGCTTAGAAGTATATAAGGTACATAAGTCTACATAAGGTATGTTTGCTATGGCATACTATGCTATTTCATACAGCAATTGTTTTAAAATTTCAGCAGCTAACTGACCACCACAATGAATTACAACGAGGAAGCACCGCAGCAGCAGAGGCCTACAAAAGTAGTGCGGTTTGATAAGGGCTACATACAAACTATGCCCGGAATACTCAAACTAGTGCAGCTGGTAAGATATTGCTACATTACCTTAACAAAAAATATTAGCATACTAACATTTTACACCCTTAATATCATTTAAGGCATCAAACATCCTGTTTACGTAAGAGTCCCTCAGCCCCACCCACTGCCCTTCATAGAACAAACAGACATGCAATAATAAATTCCACATAAAACTGTGAGCTCAAATATTTTCCAAGTTCTTCATGAACTAATATAGAACTCACTTACACAATACATAGGAGTGACATCATCTTCAAGTACTCATCACAAATATAGATAAACTAACATTAGATAAGATAGTAATGTAGCTTTCAATTTACAGGCCTGCAACCTTATAGGTTTTATATGCATCAAAATATCATGGTCATGGGTGTCCGCAATATTCTACAACATCCTGTACTGGGTTGGAATCATCATCACAGGGCTGCTACTCTTCATGTACACATTCCACTTTGTAGAGAAATTCGACAAGTGGCCGTGGCTCAAGTTTGAGTTTGCGTATTGTATCATTATGAGTCTGACATATATTGGATGTTCTATATTCGCCTCAACCATCGGAGAGAGTGTTGGATACGCTGTTGGGGTACGTAAATAAAGGGATTCATTTTTTATTTGGCACACTAAGTTGTTAAATTCAAACCAGATTTCAATCTTTTTAGTATGTCCACATATCTTGATCTAATCAAATCAATTCAATTAAGCAATTTAAAATGTTATCTAAGACTATTTACTTGTTATGTTAATTAATATTGGATTATTATTTTACAGTTCTTCGGTCTATGTGCAATCATTGCATACAGTTTCGATGGATACCTCAAGTACAAGGCGTGGAAGCGAGGACTGCCGCCTCAGTAAAAGAGATCTTATGGTCACCATTACATACAACGGAACTCGTTACATTGATCAAGATTATTTTTAAGATGCTGCATTTAAGATGTCGGTAAGCTGGTCTTGACTCCACTTCTAAACGGTCTGAATGGTTAAAGGTTAGTTCTATGCCTAAGTTACGTTCCCAGGGCATGTTAAGTCTTATTTAGGTACTGAGACTCAACAAGATTAAGCAAAAAGTATTGATTTTTTTTTATATAATAAGTTTACTTAACTAATATAGGGTTGGTAATGTAATGTGTATACCAGTCATTTTAAGTGTTAAGTGTATCTTACGCTATATTTTCTGATGTTGAAGATCTTTCATTTGATATTATACTGTTGAATAGAATGGCAGTAGTTTTGTTTATTATTCTAAATTACTAGATTTGCGTTAGTGTAATCATGTTTTATAATCATTAAGATTTTTTTAACTAAGATCAAACACAATTTTATAATAATGTAAAATAAAGTCATATATTTTTTATGAAAACTGCTTTAGATATGAATTTATAAAATTATACTTAATCACAACGCTATGGATGTGCCTTGTCAGTGTGCTTATATTTATACGGGGCTGGAAGTCACGACAATTCGACTTTATTACGAAACCATAAGGTTGAAAATGTAATAAGAATTTTTCAGACTTCCCAGCCACTGTTAGAAATCGCATGGATTTAAAACATATTATTTAAGTAATAGACAAAGTATACAATGCAATGCCTTATATGTGTAAAAAGACTGTCATTATGGAATTTTGGATAAGGAAAGACTTGGATTTTTAGGGATTGATTGTAACGATGACATCATGATGCTAGTATGCCCTTGCGCAAGTCGTTACGTACTTACAAAGATAGTCCAAGCTGAGAATTTAATGAACATAGATAGGAATAAACCTCACTATTAAATCCTGTAAAAGTTTATGCACAAAAAATATTATTATAAGTAAATATTTTGGATATAAAATGTATTTAATTTTGTACTAACGTATTTTTGAGAATATATTGTACAAATCTCTATAAAGTAATGCACTTGGATATGCCATGTTTATTGTTTAGGTTGAAGTAGTTTTTTTACTAATCATGTTAACCCACCAGTATTTTGGATATACTTAAGAAAGGGTCCAACTCTGGGCATTTAACTTTTTATACATCAATGTAAAATCTCACAGAGATATTTTTATATTACCTATCTTAAAAGGTTTGTTTAAATCATTCAAACAAGAAATAAACTAAGTACCTACTTAGTTGGATACATGATACTTTCAGGGTATATTTCACAATGTTCTGATAAAGTTAATGTTTGCTTAGCTGACTCATTTCATATGAAGATCATCATCACATCACATGCGTTAGTTAGGCTAACAAAAATTAATATGAAATATTATGAAACAGACCCTTATTAATCATAAGCGAAAATGTTTAATATTTTACCTGTACCTATAATGCGATGTTATTATAATGATATTAATACATATTTACTCAGTAAAATAATGTATTTACCTGTTGTTTGTATACCAAGGTTGTAAAAAGGGCTATTCCCATTTGTCATTAGAGGCGTTAGTTTAAACAAAAGCAAATTATTGGACGGTAGCCTTCTTAACGCTACAATAGATGAAGATGACTTAAAACTACACTACCGCCCTCTATTGAGAAGAAATACGATAGCCCTTGCAGGTAACTCGGTAAAATATGTTGCCTTATTAATCTGTTTTTAGTTTTATTACTTTTTAAGTATTATTGTTGTTAATCTTTTTATGGATATTATACTTTTAAGTAATTATTTGCACGATTTGTGAACTGTTTAAAAGAACAAGTTAACATAACAAGTTGAACACAAACGTTATTGAAAGTTTTCTCTTTCTTACCTTGAATAGAGATTGGGTAGAGACAAAATGAAAAGGAATTGACGAGGTACATTTCTTCCAATTAGTTTTATTGACCTTGTTTAGTACAACTATTAACCCTTTGGCTGCTACGATCAGATAGCTAACAAATAACGTATTTAATTGGCTATAATTGACAGTAGTGGCCACAGGGTTAGAATTCCTTACCTTTGTCCCTAGTTATTCAATTTTTACTGTATATTCTATAATCTCAGCTGGTGTCGGCTGTTGTTACTCTATGTTGATGTCTATATGTAACTGTTAACGCAATAAAACCACTGTGAATACATTTCAGTTCTTTTATTTCATACAACAATCATTATTAAGAAAATACTAACAAAAGTCGGTCAGACCGCAATATCTACAGGTATAATTATGTTTTTACTAGAAATTTGTATATAATGGTCGAGGAAAAATGTTTTAAAAGGTGTTACGATTCTCGTTTTATATAATAAGTACAGTGAGCGACAAAGTTTGTAACTTTGTGTGAAAGTTTTTTAAATTGTAACGTAAACTGTTTGTTAAGGTGCAAAATTAAACAGTGCATTACTTATAGCATAGCTATAGGTACGTTGTAGCTTAATTTCTCAATGTATCAGAATTTCAACAACATTTAGGTAATAGCTATTGTGAGACATACTAAATTAACTAAAAATCACGTTTACTCACGTATAATTAATCGAGAAAAGCTATACTAGTTTCGAGTCACACAGGGACTCTTCATTATGAGCAGTATAAGTAGGCTGTAGTCACTCAAAACTAATAGAGCTTTCTCCATTAATAATACGTGAGTAAACCGTGTTATTTAGTTAATATTTAGGAATTACACTTTTGTTATAAACACTGTAGGTACTCTGCATTGCATGCATTGATGCATTACGGCATTACATACATTTTTCCTTATAAAATGAGCTAATTAAATTTGAAACATTCAAAATGTGTATTAGAGCATTAATTATAAAGATGAGCATACACATTACATAGTACGAATACGTAATTAATATTATTTATCATTACATATTTGACACAATACGTGAGCAAAGCTATAGTGGAGAACAGTGGACGGAATATTACTTGTACAATTTACAAAATAAACTTTATAACTAGCGTGGTAAAGTTGACATTTGATTGTTAACTGTACAAAAGTAGCGGGTCTAGTTACTCCATTCTGTCAATTTTCAACTTTATTGTTTTGTAATAAAATGGAGAATCGATTGAAGAATGTCGACCAAATTCCGAGACTTCTAAACTCCATGGACAAAGACGGAGTATGCAGTCCAGTGAAAATGTAAGAAATATATGCAAAAGCTTATAAAATGGAATAAAATTTCCTAAATTTTTACAAATAAAAGTATAACTTGCTTAATAACATCGCATCTGCTACAAATATTCATATAATTATCAATACAACTTAGATTACAATCTTTGATTACTATTTACAACAATAATAACATAATTATGAATGTTTTAAACATGATTAAATAAGTTAGTGCTTAATATAATATTATCACAAAATGTTTACACATCATATCATTTAATAAGTATTAGTAATTGATTATTTCTACATTTATTTTTGAACCTTTTTTCATATCTTCAATTCTTAGGCGAAAAATTTCCAAAAACAAGGATAAAATAGTAAAATAAGTACACAATGAGGTATTTAAAGCCCTTGTGCAGCACTAATAAACAAGTATACCCAGATTCTGATGGCTGTCATTCAGATCAATTTTTTTAATTAACATCATTGTAAAACGTTTATCACATTAGGTACATAATATTAAATAATAATAATTTAGAATTTGAATGCTGCCTCTATCAAATCGGACAGGATTTGGTATTTAATTGCGCGTCCGCGATTTATTTTATATGTTACAGTGCAGATACATAATATTGTGACCGGCACTGCACATGATTAGTGACGTCACAGCACCAGAAACTGGGTTACAATAACTTGGTGGGAATTGGGTTACATATATTATATTTACACTTAGGTATAACTGTTTCTCCTGACCTTGGAAAACTAGGCCGACACTAGGCGTTATCCAGACATGTTTAGAAACACATGCTTACATATAATACAGACTGCAGCTATCATATCATAAGCCGAAATTAGTATCAGACTTCAATCTAAAATATTTAGATAAGGATTGATCTTTAACATTAGTTCTATTGAATTTCTCATTAACCAAAATCACTCTAGACTCTAGAGATAAAAATTTTGGCCGTAAGTCTGTATTTCACATACCTACATAATCTGCCTACGCTCAGTTTTTGCATACTCATTATTTTGGTATTAATAGGTAAAAATCTTTAGGTAACTTTATGCATCCGAGTTATGTAGACTTGTATACTAAAATGTCCAGGAATGAGAAACAGAAATATACCATATCTTTTAAATTAAATTTTACAAAATTTTAAACTAAAATTCACTAAATATTGTGTTCTTTTTTTGTTATTTTGACCGTGATCGGAACAAAATATTTAAAGTGTTGCCGCCTTTGATTGTCGTTCACAAATTATACTTAAAGCTAGTCTTTGTAAATTAATTTAATTGTGTTTGAAATAATTTATTTAAATCAGTAAGTAGGTATTCGACAACCAATCAAGATCCAAAAAATATCCAAAATAAAAATCTCAAAAATAATATCATTGATTCTAAGATCTCTTACTAATTACATAAGACTGGAAATCGAACTTCATTAGGTAAAAAACAAATTTTCAATTAGCATGTGAATAACAAATCGTGACTTTGGTCCATTACTTGAGCGCTTATATTCTAAAACTCGTTTTCCTACCATTAATATATCTTGAACAAAGATGCTGGACAACACACGATGTTGATTACATACTTATTTACAGAAGACTTCCGCTAATTAGGACTAAGTGTACACCAGCTCGTCAAGTTAATAAGCTGTCAAAATACTGCAATCGATTTTGGACCTTATTAGGTTGGAAGTCAATTGAAGAATGTTGACGAATTTAGTGTACGTTGAAGAGCTAGCATCTGTGCAGGTGTACACGTTCAGACCGCGTATAATATGTACAGCTTCCTCAGCATGCGAGTAAATACAATCTCTTATTGTAATTATGTACAATATCCAAGTTTACCTAAACGCAGGTTGCTATGGCAACGCGGGGGGCGTGGTCACGTGCGTCTGCTTGGCTTGCACGCGGTGCCCCTGCGCGAGCTCGCCAGCCATCAGCGCTTTATACTTGAGGAAGGCATCTCCTCCGTACAGCACCATCGCTAGGTAGCCGAAGAACTGCAAAGGAAAATAACATGATTTAATGCAAATAGGTAGACTAGACTAACGGTAGGTATTATAAATTGCATGCCAAAAAATAAAATTCATTTTATTATCTAGCTAGACAAATTAGCATATAAGGTAGAACCAAATCAGAAAAATATGACGCATCATTATTCTTATTTTACAGAAGTGTGGGTAGAGATCCTGGCTGAATACAAAATACGAGTTCAGCAATAGTTTACCCTATTCGAGAATTAAACGGTGACTTATCGAAAGAGTCACATTTATACATTATAAATATTCCTTCAAGATCCCACATGACATGAAATATCATGACTGTAGAGTCTCTGACATACTCTGTAGTCTGTGAGCCTCTACTTTAAAATACAAATAATTTACACTTGCATGGAAATCACAAGAAAAACTACCAAGATCTCACATAGAAATCGCACACAGTAGCATATTAGATCCGGTGTAATTCAGTGCATAGAAACCGAGCTACTCATTGTGTCTAGCATACGAAGCGACTCATTTGATACACATTAAATAAAATATTCTTTAAATTAGTATGGGACATGAATCATTTGTTCTTCATTAATATTCTGTCGATGCAGACTTGTAGAGAAACGTAAGGAGCCAACGGGATCACGTTCATTATATTATGGGCTGTTTATGACTTCATTATGGCGTTATAAAGTTTTCTAAGTCGTTAAAGCTGCCTATAGGCTGTAATGTTGATAAATAATAAATAGTTACGAGGTCAACTGTGTCATGAAATGTGGTACATTAACTACTCTAATATTAATAAAGGCATATAAAACAAAACCTAGAATTTATGCTTTTATTGAGTAGTATTTAACCTGTATGTCTGATAACTATTTTCTGTGTATTAAGGACTCACGACTATTTACTCTGCTCGTATCGTGTCTCGTGTTACTGACCTCTAGGCGAGGCAATAATGGGCAGGTCCAAGCCCTTCTATCATAATGCGTGACATGCAAGAAATAATAAGATAATTAGCGAAAAGGTGACCATAATAATTATCAGGTTATTTCTGCTCCGTATGTTTAAATGATTAATTTGGGCACAGCGTCATTTCTCCGAACCTTGCATAACTATTTCTCATCAGCTGCCATTACAATCATCAAACCCATGTTATGACTTTAACTGAACTCCACGCGTAGTTAATTCCTATAATCTCTTCAATACTCGTAACTTAAGTGATGTCAGCTTATGTTCTATTTATATGTATTAATATATTAATATTCCACATTAAAACCGCATAATTAAGAGTAAATATAACAATAAATATTATGTGTAGGTTTGTACTTATCAATGGAAGTAAGGATACTTCTTATCGCCGCAGTATTTATTAGGTAGGTATACATACAACTACAAGGAAATAAATTTATTAAAACTAAACGATTTACCTCATTTTAATCAGGTATTGTAAGTTGACACTCAACCGCAATACCTATGTAACTACTTGGCTATATGTATGTAAAGTTAGAATAACATATCTATTAAATGTGGATATTTTATAAATCGGTCACGTACGGCTGGCTATTGTGTGTCACTCGGCGTCGGTCTCCTTTTGTTTTGAAAGTGTACAACAGGTGGCCACTGGCTGATACCATCGGCCAGACTATCTCTATTGTCTGTTAATCTGCCGTGCTAATAACAACATCGTAGAGAGGATATTTAGGTCTCAAACTATCAACATGTAGTACCAAACTATAGTATATTTCTTCAAGTTTTATGAGCAAAATAATGCATTGTATAATGTTGCAATCTATCAGTAGGCGAGCATCTATCGGGCATATTAGGCCTTGGTGTTGACACGAGTTAGATAAAATATGCGAGAAGATGAATCACTGTCACATCTCCTACTTATTTTGTTTTCAACGTCTTAACTACGCAGGTATGGAGATAAGACAACCGTTGTTTATAAGAATTATTATTTGCACGAGTATTATGAATTGAGGGTGCAAATTCACTCGACTGTATGAACTACTTATTTACAAGAACGCATTTGTCTCTCCTACCGAAAACTAAACTTGACTCTTTCGTTTTCACCAACCTATAAATAACACCTAATAGTAAAGGTAAGGGTTTAGTTCAAGTGCATCATCAAGCTAAGTAAGACATGGTTCAGGGGTGGCTAGTAAAACCGGTTATTAGTCCCTAGTCTACCCAAAATTATAAAATTATCGTGATGAATGAACTCACCCCTGCAGCAGAGTATCCAGCTGCTCCAAACGCCACGACAATAGTAGACGCAATCAGGTACAGGAACACCATCACAATGTACGCGATCATCTCAATCTTCAGCCACTTGATGTTGTGGTACTTCTCCACCACGTGGAACAGGTACAGCGCCAGCAGGATGCCGGAGAACCAGAGCCCCAGGTGAGCCACTATGTTGAAGTATACTCCTCGTCCATTTGACCAGAATGCGGATGACTGGATGCAGATGAACCCGATTAAGTTGAACAGCTGCAAAAGATTTGTTGTTTAAAGAAACCTGCTTTTGTGGTAGTTATTAGAAAAATTAAGTGGATATTTCCTCAACTTCATAGCAGTCCTAAAATTTTTCCACCAGTAGAACGAAATTAGTTATTGGCAAGAAATGGGTTCGTCGCATTTTAAGAATACTGCACAAAAGGGCTTCCGATCACCTGGCGGAACCGCTTGGAATTTTAATAGGCGCCATAGCAGCTGAATGTAAAACCTGTCCGCTAATTATTCACTACAAGAACAACGTAGTTACGAGAGTAATAAGTCTAGAGAAATCAGGTACTAATAAATCTTTATAGTTTTCCTGATTTCAAGGACAAGAGCTGGTTTTATGGTGGACAGAAATAACTTTAGGGAAGGTCCATATTTAACTGAACGTGCGACGCGTAACCTCCTAGTATCATCGAAGCAACCACGACCACTCTGCCAAGAGTGTACGATTGAGAAGAAGAAGCATAGCCAAGGTATCATCGGCCGCGTAACGCCAGAACATAGGTACTAAATGTATAGAGGACCCTTTGAACTACTGATTATCTGGATCGGTACGTTGAATCTATTTCCACATCCATTTGCTATCTTCAAGGTCAAGGGTTATTGGGGCAAGGGAACGAGTTAATCTCGAGTACTTGAGAAATATAAACGTTAAGAGGGACCAATGCTAACATTTGGGACTGTTTTCCACCCAGTAACCCAAATAAACAACTAGTCAAGTACACTGGCGTTGTACAAAAATAACGCATCGAGATCTGAAAAATTATTTTTACTTGTACATACTAAGTTATAAATAAAGGTAAGGTCTTATCCTAAGTTGCAAAGTGAAACGTTATCGTATAACCTACCTACACGTGTGATAAGTTAGTAATGTGTAAATAATGACCGATTGACGTAACTTAACGACCGTTTACCGAGCGTTTACATTTACAAATATTTGCTTCGTAGAGTGCCGATGGTGTGCAAGTACCTACTACGTACAAACCTAGTATGGTGAAGACACATCACAAAATTGCACAATTACTTAGCGGAACTAAATGAGATTACAGTGACGCGCACAAATTGGAAGTCTCAAATTGAATGTTATGCGTGTGTTTAGAATCGGTGACTTAAAAATGGCGCACTGCTTTAAAATATTTCTACTTGTAATCGACCGAGCGACCTTCCATATGCTGAGTCAGCATAGGTATTAGGTTTACTGCCTAAAATTTAGAATATAGGCTTGCCCATTGTTAGCTAGGGCTTTAGCAGAACTGGCGAAAAGTGAGAGTTTAATTTATTCCGTATTCCTCTGGCGCAGAAGGAAGAGAGAGATAAGAGGCATAATGTTTAATATGACTTACCACAACAACAGCCTTAAGTATCCCTGGCAAAGTTGTCAAATACGAGAGGTCGAATCGTAACTCCGTGATGAAGACCGTGTTTGTGGACCCCATGGTCTGGGGCGGGGGCGGGGGCAGCTGGTTGGGGTACGCCATCGTACACGCTTAGCTGAAACAATCGCACAACTAAGTACCACATGACTTATTCTAAGAATCACGAGTACCAAGTAAATTATCTGATATAAAGCAAAATATCTACTACACAACTAACCAGGTACCCAATAAGATTCACTGAACTTGACCTCTGCCTACTACCTAAGACACTATTAGCACGGTTATCATTCACTTATCACCAATTACATTTCAATTACACGGATCAATCAATTTGACCTCGAGGTGCTCATTAATCACCTCTGCATCCGGAGTAGCGCCACTCAAAGCGGCACATCTTCCACTGAAGCCAATCCAATTAATGAATTACTATATTAGATTTCTTACAACTGAAGTGAATCATTCAAAAATAAAATGAATCATAAGAATGAACAGTAATTTTTAAATGTGGTTACCTTATGGTACCAATGTATGTATTACTCATACATTTTCTGAAACCATATCAAACCACCGTCTGCTTATGTCATTGTTATATTTCCAATGTATTATGTAGTTAAGAATATTGTTCACAGTTATACATCTAGGAGCAGATTGTTCTATGTATTGTAAACTAAATACCTGCACCAGGCATGCATGTGGGAAATAGCTATTAATAATATTCTACAATCTACAGATTTGGTTTGTCTTGCTGCACCTACTTTATTTTTTATTTTAAATTTAAAAAAATATGTATTGGTATTTTAGAGAATCTAACTGGTTTTGAAATATTTGCGTGTTATTAATATATGTGACTGTAGAATATTATAAATTTGCATAGTACATCTTGGAGTTTTATATTATTTTTCCTTATCTATGTAAATGATAAGATTGCAATACAGACAAAACTAAGACACTTCAGATAAACAATCTGCTAAAGATCCTTGAATTTATACATTTTTATTGAAATAACATTAACTAGTAAGGTTTTTTTTACCACCACTAATTAGTAAGGTATTGATTTTTAATTAAATACAATAACACATTATAGTTAAATATGATATTTGATCAAATATAAAACAAAACAAGCTCATTTTAGAGTCAACACAGTTAAACAGATATTATTTTAAATCACAGTTTTTTAAATAAATCGTTACCACTTGTTGGACAATCACTGGCTCACAAACATTAAAAAAAAACACCGTAAATAAACAGTACTCACACGTAGTATGACGCGCAGTACGGAGGCTGAATATTATCAACACAGTACACTAGCACAGCGGAGAGAATCACGTAAACTGAAACACCCACATCGCATCTCGCGATAACCGAGAACCCGAGAGCCGAGGAAGCTCTGTAACTATTTAGTCACCGTCGCCTTGACACTATATTCCTAACCGATATCGAGCCGTGTAAACCATCAGTGAGTCATATTTTTAAATAACACCGTCTAACTCAGCATACAGCATACATAACTTCGCGGGTGTTATTTGTTTATTCATACGAAACGTCGTATGTAATCAGTACAATGTATTTACGATTGTAAAACATATATTGTAGAATGAAGTGATTTTTAACACTGGAATAATTTAGTTTTATTAAGATTTTAAATATTTACATTTACGATTAAATTAAATTAAATATAAGTTATAACAAAATAATAATTCTTCAAGATTCACTAGATTCACTGTTGTTCTTGATATCTTGATAACAGTTAACTAGGGCTGCGCAAACATCTCATTTATCGAATGAATTAAAAAATATCGATTAATTGTACTGCATATCTAATGCACATAGAAATATTTGGATTGAAATGACATTACGTTACTAACCAACACTTTATTATTGGTCCCACATTGACGATAACCAAATTTGATGTTATTTATTATTTAGAATTAAAACTCTAATAGCTTAATCTATTAAAGTGATAGTGATTACTGATGATAATGGCAGGCTGGCAGACATTGGCTATTTTGGGTTATTTCAGTTGGTTATAAGTTTTCATGTTAACTGACTTGATTAATCAAATGCAGTTCATCAAGTTCAAATAAATACGTATCATCTTAGAAAAAAAATATTGTATGAATAGTTATAAAATTAAATAAATTGATTATATCACAATCTCTACAATACATTGTTCAAAAGATACATTATAACAAATTCATTACATTGTAGGATATTTATATTTTATTTATTAATCTTTAATTTACACAATACAATAAAATAGTGGTACATAAGGATATTAAACATAGATCCAACGTAAGGTACCATAATATTGCGTTACATAGTAAATCCAGATATAGTAGTACAGGAGAATGGAGATTCGCAAATGCAAATCAGGATTTTATTTAAATGTTGGTTTCATTTCTAAGTATTTTTCTTGTTTGCTTTTATGATTTTCACTGTAATCGATTGAGAGTTACATCAGTACCTCTCTAACGATATGTCAAATAATCTGACATATGTCGATGTCAATGAGAGCTACGTCTGTTCAAAACATAAATCATTTGAAATTTTCGTCTAATGTTCCAATAGAAAAAATAATTTTAATAGCAACAAAATTAAAGAAGCAGTACTTTGGTTTTACAACAAAATCAACTTCATATACAGCATTACATTTTTAAATGAAAGTAGTTAACATTCAATCTTTATTTTTATAATATTATGATTTTAAGACGATAACATCTCAATTATGTTTTGGTATTAGAACCGATCATTCATAGACCGATTCATGTCACGTACGACTGAGCGTTCCAGTTCCTAGTGCAGTATTTATCTAATCTTTATCATACAATTTTATATTCTATCTTCTTTTAACTAATATCATTAGGTCGCATTTTTATTGCCATTTTGGTTTTTTGTATGCTTATTTACGCAGACGTCAATTGAACATTTTAGTGAATGTTTGTCTGACATTTACGCTTGTCGCGTATCGTATTCAAATTGGTTTCATGGTTTGGTTGGTCATATTCGGCTATCACCTGATATTAATTTACACCTAATAATTTAATTTATTACCTTATCAGGCTATAATACGAGTGATTTTAACAAAAAGTGAGTGTGTGTAAATTAAGCATTTAAATCAAGGTAATTATTTATAGAAATAGCATTTTGGTATTTATAAAAAATCTTGTGTTAATTTTGTGTTTATTTCTGTTGTGTGTTGCTCAATAATCGCTATTTTGGATGATGACAGGCGTGTTACTATGTTTTAACGTGTTCGGTAGTAAAATCGTGGTAGCGTAAAGCGTTGGGTTCAGCGAAGTTTGGAGCTATACACCCACAAATTTTATCAAATGGCTATATCAGCGTAGTGGATTACTATACATAATATTTTCCCTCGCCCACTGGTAATATGACTGTATAGATTACGCCACAGTAAAGTGTATGTGGAACAATTATTTTTGTATGTAATACTGCTTGATGTGATGTTTAAATATTTGTAATATTAACTACAATAGGTATAAATATGTGATTGTTACACCAAATAATACTTCAATAGTTAACTATCGATTACAGATCTATTTAAGGTGTATTAGTTATTTAATCAGTCAGACATCTTCATTGTAAACACAGTAAATGTTTTATGTAAACAACTTTCTCTTTTCAATATGAACTTGAAGTAAACCACACTTTCATACCCATAAGCGAAGTGCACAGATAATGAACACTCCCCATAGACTAGATTTCTTTCATATGTGGAAAATAAACTCAAATTCTCAATTATAATCTCTATTTCTAGCATAATAAGTTACAGAATATTATAACCATTTGTGCAATGAACCTCACACACACATACTTGAAAACAATAGCCACAATAATTGGTGTTAAATATTTGTAATCAGTCAGTGATTTCATAAATGATAAAAACTGCAAAATATTTTGATAATAACTTTACTAAACAGATATAATTTGTTGATCATAAAGCTTATTGTTACAATTTCTTTATTGACTTAACCAAATTTTATCTATACTTAAAATATTAAGCTGAAGAATTGGTTTGTTTGTTTGAATATCCTATTCCAAGAACTACTGGTCTGATTTGAATTTATTTTTTTGTGTTAGATACTGCAATTATAGAGGAATTCTATAGGCTATAAAACATCATGCTACAATTAATAGGAGCCGAGCAGAGCTGATGAAACCACAATGGAGTTTTTAGTATCTAGATATCTGGCTATCATTTTAAAACATTCGAAAATCTATTTCTAAATAGGTGAACCATATTTTAATACTTTTTTGAACATGTGGTCGCAATAAGTCTCTGTAATTGACACTGTGTGTTATCAAGCAATATGCTGTTAGTGACTAACAATGTATTATCAACTTTTTTGTACAGATCTCACTGTTTGTCGGTGTTTAATGATTACAGGGACTTTTTTTTAAACTTTATGAAATTTGTGATTAGAATGTGTTATCAAGCAGGGTTAATGAATTTTAAACTTATGCGGTTCTCACTAGTTACTTATCTATGGAGAGTGTGGTTGATTTCACTTTTATATCTTATCTATTGTATTTTCTGAAGTGTAATTATTTGCTTTCCTTATTAAATAAAATAAATGTGCTATCAATTATCTGGTTGTTACAATACCATAGATGAAGATTATTTAGCTGGTTTATTTACTTTCTAAGTGCTTTCCTTTAGTTTCTTAGAACCTTATAGACTGATTAATTCTGTCCTTGTGATAGGTCATCACCTCATACAAAGTCACAGCCAATAGAATAACAACAGTAGAGTACTGTTTATAATTGTAAGACTATAAAAAAAAATTAATAACTAGTTATTTATATAAATAAAACAGACAAAATAATGAAATCATTTTTTCAACACTATACTTATGGATAATTTCATACATGCACTATAAATTGTGTATCGCGCCGCGTGTTTGCACGCGCTTAACTCAAAAACTGCAGAACGGATTTTTATGTGATCTCTACCACTGGATAGAGAGTTCTTAAAAATGGTTTTTTTGTAAGGTATAAGTAACTGCGATAGGAAAGCTAGTATTGTAATAGAACTGGAACATGTCACTCTGTTTCCAGGTGATCAAAAATGGTTGAAGCAGGTTTCCCGGGTCAGCACACGACGACGACGACAGTGACGTCCAGCACCACGGTGCAGACCAACATACGGTTCGACCGCTCCTACATAACCACCATCCCAGGGATACTCAAGATAGTACAAGTTGTGAGTACCACGCCATTGATTCATTACACCATAGTCTGCTATTACAATTGTGTCAGAGAAGAGACAGATCTACAACCTATTACTGGCACTGCTCAAGATCGAGTGACACAATTGTAATAAACTAAGGCCCCAGGTGTTTCATTCCCCATACGATGGACATTTCACACATTGCCATGCCTTGAACATAGCAGTTAGGTACAATTTACTGACGCTAAGAACGTACCTATTTTAAGCTAGTTGTGTTATTTATAAGGGTGAATTACCAAATTAACGTAATACCTACCTAGTACATTATATGTAATGTTATATTACATTGCAACATTCCTGATTACGTAATTATTATTACTAGTGGTCGCCTAGTGGTTGAAATTCAACCATATACGATTTAATTTACAATACCACTTAACATACGTTCAAGGATAATTTTTATTTAACTCAAACTCAAACAAACTCTTTTATAAAACTCTATTCATATGAGACGTCAATATCATCGCAATGTCTATCGATTTTGACGTTTTGTCAAATACGATCAGATACTATGCATGTGTGTGTAATGTTTTATTTATTGATTTAATGTACTTTATAAGCATTATTTTTGAAAAATATTAGAGTTTTGCACTTCTCCTACACATAAACTATAAGTGTACCAAATTTTATGCTCCTACGTCCGCGCAATTTTCGTAAAAAGCGGTCCAAAGTTTTTGCATCACGTATTAATATATAGATTGTCCGGAATCGAATAATAATTTGGAATTTAACTCAAGAGCGGATCCTCGGCGCGACGGTCATAATATCTTGATTTTCCTCGTTTATACATAATATGTACGTAGTTATGTAGGGGAGACCGAGGGGTTTTGAAACAGAGGTGAGATGAAACAGTCCCGATTTCTCGAAACCTAAAACCGTTAGCGATTTGGCATCGTCGCTTTTCAACCACCTCCCGCCACCCGCTATCGAGTTAGTTCGCGCCGGTGGCGTCAGTGGTGCGGTTGTGTAGTTCTGAGTGACATGTGCCGAAAATCGCAAAATGTAAGTATTTCACGATTTTTTACGATGCACGTACTTTGATAGTGGTTTTGTATTTTGGGTTGAGTTATATACGTTTTCGAAACTCATTATCTATAGATTCATTAAATATAATTGATAAATTTGATTTCTGTGTATTTACTGCTTGTTCGCGATTTGAATCAAAATTGGGAGGTTATTTCTCACTGAGGTGATTTGAAACAGACTGTTTCAACTCTCCTCGTTTTCAATTTAATATTTGATTATAGCTACGAAATATAAAGTACAAAGATTTAAGGATTTTATTGTTGATTTAATGTGTTTTGTTTCAGCATGCCTACTGATTATAAACGAAAGACCGACAGAGGTATGGCGAGTCGCGAGATTTACGATCTCGCTGCTGAAGAAGTCACTTTTTTTGTTGATTTTACCGTTATTTTAATTAATGTTAAGAATAGGGCAATTTTTACTAACTTAGGAGTTAATTATTTGTATTAGACCTGTAGTTATTATAAATACATTGTTTAAAAAAGGTAAAAAAGGTCATTCTTACTTGAAAAGTTTTTATATTTTTGTATTTGTCATTTGTGAGATAATTGTAAGCTGAATAATTCAAGAAATATTGTTTAAGACTGATTGTAATACTTAAAAAAATGACTGATAGTTAATAATTATTATATGTCAAAGATTTAGTTACTTATCTAGGAATGTAAAACATTTTGTTGATTCGACTGAAAGAGTTTATTATTTTTATTTGTGTTAGACCTACTTGACTGATATGTCATTAAAACATTACTAAAAAAGATCGTTGATTACATGAAAAGTTTAATTTTAATTAAAACCTTTAAATCAAATCGTCATTTCTATTTTGCAGCTCCTATTACTCCTCAAAATCATAATGTTTCAACTCTCCTCGACCTCTGTTTCATCTTACCTCGGTATGAGGGGAGTTGAAACAAGTTGACTTGTTACGGTTAAGTCGATTTTTCACCACAATTTTTAATGCTTACAGATTGTCTATGCTAGCCATTCGCAAGTGTATAGAATAACCTTTCGATTGGTACTAGTACCATAAGATTTCTAATAATAGTATGAGTTATATCGAACAAAACGTGAAAATTGTTTCAACTCCCCTCGGTCTCCCCTATATTAGCCGTCGATTAGCTTGCATTTTAAACCCGAATTATCTAATCTAGTTTGTGGAAAACAAACAATTTTAGTATACATAAGTAAAAAAGCGAAGTATCTATATTCACACATTAACACATAATCAGCCTATAAGTGCCCACTGCAGCTGAGCCAAGGCTTCTTCTCACACAAAGAAGGCATGTGCACCACGTTTTTTCAAGACAGATAGGCGATTTATTGAAGTTACGTTCGTTTCTGGTTTCTGCTTTGACTTTTACTTTTAATAACCCGAAAAGAACAGAATAGACTAGTTATATTATAGACTACACAATACAATAAGTACACATGCCTACATAAAACGCAGTAAACCTTGTAAAGTTTCGCACAGCGACCTAATCAATACGAGCAGCAAACGTGGGCATTGTTCTGTTAAGCCACCTGACTTAGGTTTGAGGTAAAACGGTAAAAGGTCAAGTTTTTCAATGTAATTCCACGCCGCGTCGTGTTATCGCGGTGATCATATCGCAGCCACTATAAACGACGTAGTTATAGTTATACACCCAGTAGGTATATACAGTAACTAGCATGCGATACAACACTAGCTGTATAACGAATTATGCTAATATTGTTAATTAAATGTTCACGCCCCATCCCTTAGGAGCCCCATCGCACCCGATCCCTATCACGTCACACAGACATCGATAGGGTATACTATATCATCTAGTAGCAAGCGTTTCTCAAACTTTACCTTGTTTTGGTCTGTAGGTTCCTAAGTGGACACAAGATTCATCTTACGATATGAGAACTGAGGTAGCGTTCAAATTGATATAAAATGACACGATCGTTTATTTTTAATTATGATCGTAAAAGATAATGTTGCAACGCATTACCTAGCTATTTAGCTATCGTGGTCCGGTATGACTGATCGTTGCTGATCATTTGGGAAAGGCTGACCTAAGGGGTTTGGCGTGTCATTGTGACTCAACTCTGCCAGATGACGGCATACTTACTTATGCTGTCGCAGTCAACTGTGACGTGTCCTTCTACTTATTCTCAGGCATAAGAAACTAACTATTGTTAGGTATTCTCCTGAGTGCCTAATCCATTCAACAAGAGATTGTCTAGGTTGGTAATCAGATATGTATGTTATAGAAAGGGTGAGAAAGAAATCTTCTAATACATAACATCCGACCATCAGTCGCAATACCACGATATAACATATTAAAAATGTATCATATTCCTATTATATGATCGTATTATGATGCGACCACTTAAACGAACAAGTACCTACATATAAATGACGCTAAAACACACAAAAATGCTAAATCCTGTTGATAAGTGATGCACATATTTTGTAGTGCGTTTCAGTTGCCCGATAAGGATTAAAATGATTAAAACTTAGGTATGTTTCGAACTTAACGTTTCTCCAAACAAAATACTATTTTTTTAGTTTTAGTTATTTATTAACGACATTCTCACGTACCTGTTTGACGAGGCAACTCGACTACTTTCAAGACACGCTGGGGACTCATGAGTGCCTAGAATTGCGCGGCATACGGCGCGAATGTTACATAGTCAAAAACATTTTACAGATTATACGTATTCGTCGCTAGTCGTATTCAATAAAAGTGTAATAAGTGTATCCTTTTACCGTAACCTACTATTCTACCTTTTAATTTTCCTTACCGACTACAATGAACCAGGTAGTAGTAGCACCTGCATTGTGTACGTACGGACATCGCAACCGGATATTGTGTAGCCATTTCCACACATTGCAAAAATAATCTTTCATTGATACGATAACTTCTATAGGTATTATTCGGTTCGCTGATAATTATCAATTTATAGGTATGTGCGAATTAAAGAAAATTACCTATTTAGGTAGGTATCTACCTACTTAGGTATATTAACATTTAACAATGCTATGAAATCGATTATTCAAACCGGATAATGTGCTTAGAAAATGCTCGGAAACACCATCCAACACTCACAGCACTAAATTAGTTAAACATGCTAGTCCTCCGTGTATAAACAACCGTGTAGGAGCAGCCATTTTCCTAAATTCTCTCTTGGTTATACATATGCACTATGAACAGTACTCAAAAGCAAAACTTTGCGCATTGTGTATCAGTCAATTATTACTCAGTTACTGAAGAGTTTATGTTATTGATTGTATAAACTGTATTACTTCTCTCCAGCTATGCAGTCTCCTCGGGTTCATATGCATCCAGTGCTCGCGCCTCAGCAGCTGGAGTAAAGGCTCCTTCTTCAGCTGGATCTCTATGATCGCCTTCTGGTTCACCGGGATCCTACTCGGCCTGTACCTGTTCCACATCCTGGAGAAGTTCTACAAGATCCCTTGGCTGAAGATTGAGTTCCTGTTCTGCGCGATCTGGACCCTCTTGTACCTGATTGCTTCTATTCTGGCAACGACTGTCCATGATAACCCTCATTCTGCCGCTGCGGTGAGTATCCTACTTTTCTTCTGATATTTTTTGCGTCTAAATCAATCGATTTAATGTCAGTATTTTTTATGGAGCGAGCGAGCGATCTCTCCCTCTACTCTTTATCACCTTTGAAGTCAAACAACATTTTTTTCATTTAGACAACAGTCTATTCCGTAGCCTTGGCGCCGATTGTGTATTTACAAGTAAAAATTATCAAAAAAGGTCTATAATGAGAACAATTATTATTTTCAGTTCTTCGGTTTCGTGGCGATGTTGGCGTATCTGGTGGACGCATACCTAAAGTTTAAGGCGGTGCGCGACGGTGGTCTGGCCCAGGGCTCCCGTGTTGTCTCCAAGCAGACCTCCACCGTCGAGTCACCTCCACCCCGGATCGGCTACTAAGGAGGCTCACACACTAGTCCTGCAAGTCATCAGCCGGGAAGTATAAACGTGCTCATGTGTAGATAGTCTTTAAGTTGAAACTTGTACTTACTTTATACATTGCTTAGAGTTCTTCGAATTGCTCGCATACATTTTAGAAAAGTTCTCGCAAATTAAAAGACATTCAATTGGCACTGTATTGCACTGTTAGTCGTTAAGTGTTGCGACGACATTTGTAAATATTATTGAGCAAGGAACTTAACACATATTATTGCCATTATGAAATGTTTGTTGCCAGCAAATAAGTTCCACGTTCTCAGCTCAAATTAAAAATGCATTTTAGTCTGTGGTCACAATATAAGCGCAATAACTTTCTCTGGTCTGTATGTCAGCTATTTGTTTAAGCTGTATTATTTAGATTAAGCCTGAACAAAAATCATGTACTTACAATCAAATGTTTAGCAGTATTTTATAATTTTACAATTACTATCGCACTTATGTCGTCGAGATAAGAATGCATATCAAATAACTTTATAACAATAATTTCAAATTGTTTTATAAATATTTATTAATGATCACGATCACAATGTACTATGGACTCCTATTTATTATTGATTTGTATTATAATAACTAAAATTGGGGTGTTAACTTTATAACCAAAGAATATGTACCTATCTACAGGGTGTGACGGCTCAAGGGGTGATCTGAAAAAATGTAAGCATGACACATTTTGACAAGCTTTTATTTTTATGTATATTTTTTATATTTAATACTTTTTATTCACCTATAAGCCTTATATGACATGGACAAATAATATTAATTTGTATGTACTTTATAAGCATATTAAGTAAATATGTATTATATTTGTAAACGTCC
The DNA here is from genome assembly GCF_023101765.2 of Spodoptera frugiperda. NCBI lineage: Eukaryota > Metazoa > Arthropoda > Insecta > Lepidoptera > Noctuidae > Spodoptera > Spodoptera frugiperda. The sequence continues at coordinate 388,323 of NC_064212.1, forward strand.
AGATGTAACTTTAAAATGAGCCTTAAGCACTGTGCCTTGTGTTCATAAGTATTCTATTTACATAGATTATGCACTATTTTATTAATTAACTTTTCAGTATTTTGTATCAACACGCGAAGTATTTACAAGTCACTTTTGACAGTATTTAAAAACGTTCTAGAATTTTATTATTTTTTAAAATGGCGTACCTAATCATGTACCTTATGGCCAGTCTCATTTTGACAGCACTGCCAACTATGACGTCATGATCGTGTAACATAGTAACTACTCATTTGTTTCTTGCATTTAAAACTTTTAAGGTGAGCGTCCACAGGCCCGCATCGTACGCATTCCGTATGACGTCATCAGTACGCATTGCCGACGAGCAGTCCGTACGATGCGAATATAAGTTTCTATACAAGACAAACTAAAATGCGTTGCGTGCGATGCGTATGATGCGGTCCTGTTGACGCTTACCTTTACTTGCCTACAATGAATTTGACTAGTCATTTTATTTTTTCGATGTCGAAATGAATGCTTGAAGCTTATAATGGTACATAATTAGGTAGGCCATAGCCACAGAAATCACTTTTATTAATGTATTCACTCATTTTTGTGTCAATTAATGTTTTATTTTAGTAGTTAAGTTTAAATTAACCACCTGACTAATTCAAGTTATCTATCAGGTACATATGTATACTATTTTCTTTATACATATTTACTAATTTAAGTTTTAACTAAGAATTTAATAATGAACTTTACATTTTTAACTTCGAACTAATTAAGTTTAGTAATGCAATTTAATATAGTTTTAAAAGTATATCAATTTTAATATATTTACAACGAAATAAATGGATGATATCGGGTCAATGCAATACGGTTTTTACAATATTTTATTCAGAGGGCTTAGTATTACTTTCTTTCATGTTTCGTACCGTGATTAACACGATTATGACGTTCGGCGCTTTGATTGGCCTGCTTCAATGAAACAACCAATCAGAAGCCTAAACGCGGTTTCGTTTCGATCTGGTTAAACATAAAACTCGTATACTAGGCCCTCAGATCAACTAATTATTATTTTGGAAATGAAATGAAATGAATTCTGCAATATTAACATTTTATATTCTCCTATTTTAAAACTATTTCTGACTTCTAATAAATAGTTAATAAGCACTTGTTACTAGACATAAGTTATCAATTTTTTATTATCATTTTCTAGTTATTTGTTTCGTCTAAAAATAATCATGGCTAACAGATACCGTTATGTATTTTTATGTATAAATAAATAGTATTTCTTAAGTATTGCTGCCATACTTGTATTATAAATATAATATGCTTGAATTTATAAAATGAAATAATATTTTTACTAATTACTTTGTAAAGCACAGTCGCACTTAACAACCTTATACCTCTTTATTAAAATATAGAAAATACTCAGTATATGTAACAGAATTTTTGACATTTAAAATCGATTATTTTTTAATTCATATCTCTTAGGGTGCTACCACACCAATCAATCGGAGTCATCTATCGACATTGATCGTTTGGTGTAGTAGCTTTAATTGAGCGACGGATACCGGTCGACTAAGCAATCTATTGATGGTCGATCGGCTATGTTTCATCAAAAGAGGACGTTCTGTTGTTGGCCAGTGCAATATTACTCGTAGTATTACTACTCTGGAGGCCACAACAGTTTTAAAGTGTGGTCTGGTAGAAACTGTCAGTCGACGTCGATTAATCCATTCTACCACTGGTCGATGGCATCGATCGATTGGTGTGATAACTCCCTTACTATATTCCATCATAGATTTTTATGAATTAAAAAATATCAATTGACCATTTCTATGCATTTCTTGAAACTACTGTTCCATAACAAATATTTTCTATAAACAATGTATTTTATTATAATAATGGTGCCTTACGAAACTCCTGTACCTATTTTGTAAATATTTTTAACATAATCATATCTCAGATCAATTTATATTTATATATAGGATGGAAGTGACCTGCATTCATGTATAAATATAATAATAAATCACATATTTTCTGATATACAGATAAATAATTATATGTAATAATCAAATTGCCTTCACGGTCACTTGTATATTTTGTTATGCAAAACGTTTTACAGTTTTTCATAGATAACTATAAATATTTTATCAATCAACGCTTTGTATTAAAACTGTTACTAAATATATTTCGAGATTAAATGTGTTAATTATTATACTGTGGTTTCATTTAACTATTAAATTGAATTGAAGGATGGCATAACAATATTATGATACATGTTTTCCTTCGGCATGTGTTGTGTAGTTGATGTCATTACAAAAAATACTAAACTAGTTTAACAAAAGATAATGTTTCTAATCATTGAAATGATTAAAATCTCTGTTTATCGGTAAGGTGTTTGAAAAACAAGTCACCGATAACGTGCGCAACGCACTTTAAAAAAAAATCAACCAGGATGTCGAGTATAAACATTTTTATAGACGAAAATAAATACCTGGAAGGGGTCTTTAATTTGAGGTTAAATACCTGATAGGCATCAGACTGGTTGAACTTATAATTTTATTATTATATTTCAATTTTAAGGGTTTAGGTTTAAATAATACAAGAATTATAACATAATGGTAAATATATTTATTTTAAATGCAGTTAATATATTAATAGTTTAATGTTTAACATATATTCGTATATCTCAACAGTATATACTATAGCTTCAAACGCTTGATGTCTTCCATTTTGAAGTCAATTCTGTAACAAGAAACATTTTATGAAGACAATTTCATAATAAAAATATTCATGTATAATGTATATTTAAAAACTATTACAAATCTATAAATTTTGTAATAGATTGAATTACCAATTTATTATGACTATTCGCCTAGTGGTCGAAATTCAACCATATACGATTTAATTTACAATACCACTTAACATACGTTCAAGGATAATTTTTATTTAACTCAAACAAATTCTTTTATAAAACTCTTTTCATATGAGACGTGAGTACCATCGCAATGTCTATCGATTTTGACGTTCTGTCAAATACGATTAGATACTATGCATGTGTGTGTAATGTTTTATTTATTGATTTCATGTACTTTATAAGCATTATTTTTGAAAAATATTAGCGTTCCGTACTTCTCCTACACATACTATAAGTGTACCAAATTTTATGCTCCTACGTCCGCGCAATTTTCTTAAAAAGCGGTCAAAAGTTTTTGCATCACGTATTAATATATAGATATTCAGTACGACGATATAAAGTATATCTGTGGACACTTTCCGCCCTACTTTGGGGGCACAGGACCTTAAGTCATAGGTAGGGATGTGAGACAGAGTGTGTGTACCTGCGCGCGAGTATGTCCTTGGCGCGGGGCGCGGGCATGCGCGGCGCGGGCCCGAGCGCGTCGCGCGCGTGTTGCGGCGCGTCCAGCGCCAGCAGCGCGGCGGCCTGCGTGAGGCGCGCGCACCGCTCGCGGCCCGCCGCCGCGCCGCCCGCCCACGCCGCCAGCCGCCGCGCGCGCCGCTCCACGCGCAGCGCCGCCGCGCGGTCGTACCGCCCAGTCAGCATGGCGGCCTCGGCCCGCGCCGCCAGCTCGCCCAGCGCGGCCTGCAGCAGGGCCTCCACGCTGCGGCTGGAGATGGCCGCGCGCGCCGCCTCCGTCAGCTGTTCTAATGCTTGTGGTAGTGCATCTGCGTCGTCCTCCATGTCTTCTGTAAATACATAATACATCTTCATTTAGACACTTCTACTCAAATGGGTCTTAATTAACCAGCATCATACCACATGCTCACGAAAAACTTATATGTAACTTTGGTTCTAAGGTGAATTTTTAAATTTCAGATTTTATCGTGCAAAGAAACTCTGAATATAACTCTTTCTATTGTTTGCTGGGTAATTTTGAAGATCACGTCTTAATACCGTATGTCATGTATGTCATCATTAACAACACACACGCAACTAGGGTTGATAAGGAGAAGACAGAAAGATGCAATTGAGATTGAAAAATACAGTAATTTTGGTTGTGCATTAAAACAGATTCCATCAATAAACTAAATGGGATAACATTGCTACTGACCAGTGTTAGCAGTGTCGACCAGATGCAGCGCCCAGGCCTGCAGCTTGGGAGTGAGTGCGGCGGTGAGCGCGGCCAGGGCGAGGTCCTGCGCGGCGCGGAAGGCGGCGGCGGCCCCGCCCAGCCCCGCGGCGCACGACGCCACCTTCTCCCGCTCCGCAGCGGTCCGCGCCAGCACGCCGGCGGCGCCGCAGGCCTCCGTGGCCAGGCGCTCGGCCCAGTCGGCGCCCGCCTCGGCCTCGGCCATGTGCGCCAGGTACAGCAGGCGCGCGGCCACGAGGTCGGGGTCGGGCGCCGCGCGTGCTTCCCTGGGAGCGCCCAGTGGCAGCGGCTCGTGCGGCGGCGCCCGCAGCCAGCGCCGCAGGGCGCCCGCGGCACGCTCCAGCTGGGCGCTCACTTCGTTCAGTACGCAACATGCACCGTCCACGCTACCCGCTGATACTGCGCGTCTGTGGACATATCATGTTTTTGTTTTCTCATATACCTAATGAATTGTATGGAGCAGTGTTAAAGTAATAATTAAAATAGAAAACGGTACAACAGTAATTAAAGTACAAAATAAATGTTCCACACTCTTCAAATAAATTACGTATATTGTCCATTAAAAACCACTAACCTAATAACCTTCCTGGCTATGAAGAACACATCATCCACCAAACTAGATGTGGTAACCCCAACCTGTGGTGTTGCCAGCTTCAATGCTTTATTTACACTCTCCTCCAAAAAGTATCTGTAAAATTAGAACAAAATATTTACATACATTTAATTTTTAAAAATAATTACAAATATTTAAAAAAAGTATGCTTTACCTCTCCAATGCCAAGTAATATCCAAGTATTTCCTGTGCAGTCCTCATAAGGTCACACTCCGCTATAATCTTTTCCACCGCGTCTTTGCTTGCTTTCTTTTCAGCTTCCTTAAGAGGAGCTGCATCCACCTACAGAAGTGAACACAAGGTGAAGTACCATTCAAAAATATTTTGCAGTCAAATCTGAAGACGAAGATTTCTATATAATTCTAAATGAATTCCTGAGAGGTATAATATTCGTAAAAATTGAGTGAGGAAAGTTACATTACCTCAGCCTTTCTCCTGAGGAAGGAGAAATATAATGAGATGCGTGAGTGTGTGAGTGCGAGCTCTGCCAAGACGGGCTCGGCACTGAGCGCGGAGCTGAGCCCCCGCGCCGGGTCCTGCGACAGGCGCCGCGCTGCTACTAGCTCGCCCGCTATACGGCGGATGCCCGCACATACCTGCAATGTGGAACATATACTGATAATCTTTATACATAGGCCTATATAAAGTCAAAGTCATTATAGTGCATTTATAACGCGAGAATGTTTTTAGTTTCAGTTTCTCGTTTTTCAGTTTTAATAGACTTCAAAATTCCCAAAAGACGAAAAGGGTAAGTGAGCACTTACCCTTTACAAGTTAACTTGCGGGCGCGGTCACGAAATATCAAACATATGGCACTACATGTCAACTGAGAATATGTCCTGAGTCAACTGAAGATAGTGTAGTAAGTGCTACTTAAGGATTAAACATTAGGGATATACGTACAGCAGGCTGTATGGCAAGCAGCGCGCGATGCAGCAGGCCGGGCGCGGCGGCGGCGGCGGCGCGGCGCGCCCGCTCCAGCGCGGCGCCGCCCGCCTCCACCACGCGCGTCACGGCGTCCGCGAACACCGCCGCCTCCGACCGCGCGTCCGACACGATGCACGCGCGTCTGATCGCCGCCTCCGCCTGCACACAATTAACTCAACACTTCAAATAAATGATATTCAGAAAAATATGCTGTGTCAGTTGTTGAAGCTACTATTTTTGACACTATACAGGTGACTTATTTGGAAAATTAATGTAAGCTATTTTGAAGACTAGTATACTAACTTGTGTCGCCAGATACTTGGCAAGAAGATCAACTCCCTCCTCAGCACGCCCAATTTGCGGGAACAGCTTAAATAATCGTTCTATACTTGGCTCATCTTCCTTGCGAGCTGCCTCTTCAAACCTTGAAACATTTTACAAACAATTTCTATTACATTTAACTCAAAACTAATATATTTATAATGATTTTAAGAAGAAAAGATGTTTCTAGAGAAATAAAACATTAAATTTTACTTACTTGCGCACTAGATGTTCTCTCAGTGTGTTTGCTGCACGAGTCATTGCATCACGAGGGTCTGGAGCTCCTCGAGCTCTTGCCGCAGCCACAGAGCCTGGATCCATGCTGAGAAATCGAGATACATGGCCCGCACCTTGAAATGTACCATTATATTTATGAAACAGATATTTCTTAATTACATACTTTGAAGATTGTTTCTTTTAAACATACCAGTTTCATAATCATGTGCTTTAATAGCAGCCTCAACTCCTGCACTACACAGCTGAAGGTCTATTAAGTCATGTACGCGACGCTGGCATTCTGCTACGCGAGACTGAAAAACAGAAAGATGTTTTTTAAATTTATGTCCATATATTCCATTATTTTTCTTTTTATGTAAATGTCTAGTAAAATATCTACCCTCGCAAGGTCCAGCTGTCGCACTTTGGCACTGACATCTCTCGCAAGACCGGCTGTTTTTTCCACCATATCAGCGGCAATTTGAGAATCCGTCTTCACGTCATTGAGCTTCGTATACGCCTGACTAGCAGCGCGGAGGCGGCCTTCTAAGGAACATGCTCTGGATAACACTCCCGAGAGAGCCTCATCCACCTCAGCCTGCGAAAATATTATATTTACAAAATGCAACTTGTTTTACTTGTGCCATCGTCACCAAAACAGTGCAACTCACCTCTTCTTTCTCAATATCATTGAGTGCTTTCTGTAAGCCTTCGTCTGTAGATACATCATATTTTTCTAATAAGAGACTGAGTGACATTTTCGAAACGTTTTATTATTTACATGTAGTTTATTTTGTTTAAAACTTTGCAATTATCGAAAACAATATTCCGAAATCTAACACATATCCAACAGACAACTGTCAAATGTCAAAATTAATGAAAATGTCAATATGACATTGACAATCCAACAGAATAAGATTGCCATTTTAACGAAGTATCAGCTGTGCTTCACTGCTCTACAACCTCACTAAAGTTAATATTAATGAAATTCAGCCATTTATCATGCTTGTCAATAATTAATATCTTCCTTTTAAACGCGTCTCCTTTAATAACATACCTTAACTATTTTTATTACTGATATTTTGAAAATAAAACATAAAAAAAATTGATGGCAATCAAAAACTTGACAATACTGAGGAACAATCACAAACCTTGAATTCTGTTTATTTCGTGTCGATTTTCGTAGGTTTATTGTTATTTTTTGACAACTTGAATATTGAGTAGTTTCATAAATGAAAGGTGTCTATTGAACTGTTGTTTTGTGAAATTATTTTGTATTGCTTTTGATACATATGAAAATGATATAATTAATTAAAGTTTCTGAGTGAAGACCAACAATAACCTTGTCAGTTATTTTGATCAGACCTTCAAAAAATTGACTAGTGGACAAAAGTACGATACCTATGCTGCAACATTAGTAAACATAAAAACTTGTGAAATCGTAAAATCGATGTGCTGTTAACTGTTCTGTATTCCTCAGGGCGTTTAAAAGTGTAACACTCCTTAGAGGACAGGTTTCTTTGTACGGTCAAATAGGAATCGTTAAAGGTGAGTGCTGAGTGAGACTGAGGGCATACATTGCATAAATTAGTTAGTATTGGCAAACAAGATTCGTTATTGTGGGAACGGATGGTTTGACGGTATCACTGGATGGTGTGTGTTGCAGATTGACTCCGTGTGGGGTTGGGCTTCGCCCCCGCTGCGGTTGCAGCTGGGTAACTCTCGCGGACACAAGAGGTGAGTGAACTTTCATATCATTGACTAATAATTGGCACGAATATTTTTTCACATAGTTTGAATAGTTTTTTTAATTGATGAGTGTGATAACATGCAACATGAAGTCATTGTTTCGCCTCTGGCTAGGTTTGTGTTGTATATATGAGGCTGGCACCAGCTGACTGTTTATACAGCCTAGTACAGCCTAGTGCAGCCACTAACATTTAACATATCTGTATCACCTTTAGTGTGAATGAGAAGCAAGTAGTATTCCAATGAAATATTTCAACAGTTTTAATTTCACAAGAGATTCTTGTTATTTTGTGTTATAGATTGTTTGTTGGGCAATAAAGCAAGGTAATGTCCTCTCCTTTGTATGATAACATGAGTAGATATTATCAGATAAACAGTAACAACAGTGCTGTTATAATAAATTGTATGTATTTTAGAATTGTTGAAAGCAACATTCTTCCTAGTTAACCCCTAACCAGTAAAGTATTTGTATGCATAAAACATTAGATGACCTCTTAATGTGCCCCTGGTATAACTGTAGTGATGTATTGTAAATTGGGTCAAACATTGAGTTTTAATTTATTTAAACAACTGTTGAAGACAATGAACTGTTAACAATGTTTACTGTTATTTCTTGTATTTAATTGTGTTGGGTTTTGTGTGTGACAAACTAATTGTGTGCACTGAAATGTTATGAATAAAATGAATGCACATCTCTTCACGTAGTATAATGCACACGGGTGATTGTATTGTGAGTTCCACATGTTGATAATTCCACATTATAAACAATTGAACATTCTCTCATTGAACTAACTCTTATATTTATATTTTATTCCAATGCCTGCACTCCAAGAGCCTTCCTGTTATAAATTTTACTCTCACCAGACAATAGTGAAACCTTTCTTGTTTTAAAAAAATAAGAAAATCATCATAGAGGATTTAATCTAGGTCAATTTTTAATGTGAAATAGTTATCTTAGAAATGAGGAAATAAAGTATATAATGACCTACACAAAATAATGACCCTGCATGTAGTTGATACAGAAACCAACCTAGATATACTTAATGCTGTATACAATTAGAATGTTTTACGGCAGCCCCATTACATCAGCAGTGATGTGTGCTACTGACATTACACAAGGTGATTGTGTAAATATGTGAATTAACGGAATTACCAATTAGTTTCCTGGTTAAGAGAGAGTTGCTAAGGAACTATATAAATTAGCCTTGACTGAGTACTGCTTAAGTGCTTGTTCTTCCGCATAACTAATTATTTGTTAATATAACAATATGTGTGAGCATTACTACTTAGATTACATTATGTAACTTAACTTGCAATATTAAATTAAATATACTGTAATAAGATACTTGGAAGACCTTCATGTTACAAGATTACAGAACTATTTTGTTTTTAGTGTACAGGGTAAAAGGTAATTATTGTATTCACGTGTGAGGCTAGAATACATGTCGCGCGTGCGATAAAATGCCGCGATTTTCTTTTAAAAAAAACATTACCCCACACTAGGGTTTTCTCCTATGACGAGGGTGCTGTTCAAATATACGATTTCATAAGCACATGACACCTAGACGTAAAACAACAATTTGTGGATCACACAAAGTGTTGCTGTGCGCGGGAATCGAACCCGCTACTTGTTGCACGGCTGCCGGTTGGCCAGCCACCGCGTCAACCTTGCATTCTAGAGCGATTTTGAATCTGCAAATGTAAAATCTATTGACGCCAATTCTGATTACCCAATAGTCTGTTATTAAAGACTTTGGGTCCAAATTCTGACCCACTACCTCACGTAAGTGAAGTGCAAATGCGCTTCTAAATGTTGCGAAAGTCATGGGTACCTATTCGAATTCGCAACTCCCTAGATAGGCTAGTCGTGTAACATGGCTCATGATGAGAATTGTCAAATCTGACGAATGTACTACGATAATCACATCTTTTTGAGATACTCATAAACCAGTATTAATCTCCTGTCCCCCCTTTGCAAAACAACAGCACAATAGCGAAACTTCCAACAAGTTTGACATACGCCAGACGCAGCACCGCACATTGCATGCTATTCACATAAACAACTCGCCCCAAGGTGGTTGACATTTCAGCACCAAATGACCTACTTACCTAACTTAAACTTAGCTAACTCCTCACCACGAAATATTGATTTTACTCTAAGTAAACACTAAGCATTCCTTTTGGAATATTTCTATTCATAACTTCTACAATATGTCATTTACATAGCTCTAAAAATAGGGTCCATTTGCAATAAAGTAATACAACAGGTAACTGGCGACCCATATAACTTCATGGACATGAATAGCAGGCGAGATCGCGAGCCAGATCTAGGTCATGGAACGACGGTTCCACATTGTAATAACAGTCAAACCGACGGTTTATTTATAATGCTTTGATAATAATAATATTGTAGTTTCGCTAATGATCTAATTAGATAAAAGCTGATATTTTTAGTGAAGTCTGCGGTGACTAACGTTTGCGCGAATACGAGTCGAATGAGTAGCACTTAGATTAGGGCACTCGCATTTATAATGTCTCATCATCAGGCCTTCACAAGTTTCTTCCATTTTACGTCGAGCTCTATTTTTCTGTTTAAAATATCTTTTGGCCTAAATAACATATTTAATCTGTACCAGGAAAATGATTGTCATATTTTTAAACAACAATATTTTTGAACAGTACAGCTAGTGCATCGAAGAGATAATGAAAAGTAAACAATATAATATCTCTATGGACATGGAAAGTTCATCGTTAGTTAATTATTTCCCCTTTATTAAATACGCCCTTTCACTCTCAAAAAATATCGAGTGCTTAGTTATATTGTTAACCTATCTGATTGAGAGAATACTGCAGTATCGAAATCGAAATAGGATAAAAAGAACCAATTCTATTACAATACATTAAGTTTCGAATTCGCAACAGTGCACGGATTATTGTGGAAAATATTGCATACAATTCAAATTACTTGCATTCCAATGTTTTTTACATGAATAGTAAATATTTTATTTTCCGTCGCCGTACATTTTTATCGAACAATCACATTTCGATTTCACATTACAATGATGCACGCTTTCCTCTGGATATTGGATTGGCTTCCACCGTGAATATTTGCACAGCGCCCAACCCCAACTCGATCGTCAACTCATCAGTCATGTATGGCGCGTTTGTTTGTTCTGCTTCGTGAACATTCTCCAGTACATACAGTAAAGATGTAGTATATAGATGTAGACTCTCACAGCTATCAGCGCATTAGTTACCAAACACGTATTTACTTAACTCTACAAAACAGCAATAAAATTCAAAAAGCAAATATTGTAGTTAACACAAGTATTTAGGTAGTAGGTATGAACATTGTTGTTGCAGTATCAGACGAATGTTTAGCTAGGTATACTACAAGTCTAGATAGCGTTGATATTTTTACCAAGAACACTGTACATATGTAGATAAATATTTTGTACCCGCGGTTTGTCTGCAGAGAAACGCTGACGTGCAATCTATGTTCTATTCCAGCATAACACAAGCTGAATCTCGCGGGCCGCATGCTGCCCTTTGGGCTTTCCGTCCGGCCCGACGCCATATTGTTTGAGGCCCGGAACATGAAGTAATTAACAAACTTACAAAGTTACTTTAAGTTAAATGTTGCAATAAGTGTATCAATGTTCAGTAGGGGCGGAGAGGCTTTGAGACTGCCGAAGACATGTTGTGAATCGACCACTCCAAAGCTGTGTCAGAACACTAGTCTCCTGCCTGCAGAGTAGATCGATTGGCTGAAAGATTGTGCTACATTACAATTTGTGTTTGCTGCAAATGTTAAGACATTAGGTGCTTTTTGTGTTCGCTTTACCTACAAGTCGTGCAAAGTGAAGCGTAGTAGAACGCTTATGATGTGGATGTGGACTGTTCGCTTGCTGCTGCATGTCGGTCTGTGGAGGAGTCGGGTGTAACGTGTGTGTGTGCGCAGGATGGGCGAGGGCGGGTCGCCGGGGGGCGGGGGCGGCGGCGGCGGGGCGCGGCTGTCGCACACGTCGGAGAAGCACCCGCGCGCCATCCTCGGCGAGCTGTCCGCGCTGCGCCGCCACCGCGAGCTCTGCGACGTCGTGCTCAACGTCGCCAACAGAAAGCTCTTCGCACACCGGTAACCACTCGTACACAATGCAAAACTTGACTGTATTTACAAACAAATAGTGTTATCATTGACACGTTACACATTATCTTATCTCAAACATTGTAGTTTTAAAAAACAATCACAGCTATAAAGTGCTATCCTCCATGAAGTGTGTGATGCCTGCGTTGCAGTGTGATCCTGTCAGCATGCAGCCCGTACTTCCGCGCGATGTTCACGGGCGAGCTGGCGGAGTCGCGCGCCACCGAGGTCACCATCCGGGACGTGGACGAGCAGGCCATGGAGCAGCTCGTCGAGTTCTGCTACACCGCACACATCGTCGTTGAAGAGAGCAACGTACAGGTACTTCTTGTTGTTTATATTACACACACCACCTATACACCACGTCTTATAAATCAACCTGGAACTGTGTCTGGGCAAAGACCCTTTTGAACAAAGGAATGAGCAGAGTTTTAGACATATATTTTTCTTCGTCAAAGCAACCTTCTCTAGTCATTAACGAAAACAAACAAAGAAGATATATCCGATTTAGTCTGTTTTTGAGTTTTGCTCTTAGCGATAAATATTGTAAACAAGTTTCCTCACGATCTTATCTTTCACCATACTCAATGAACCGCTATTACATAAACTATTGTTCTCCCCCAGGCGTTGCTCCCCGCGGCATGCCTACTACAGTTGCAGGAGATCCAGGACGTATGCTGCGAGTTCCTGAAGCGCCAGCTGGATTGCTCGAACTGCCTCGGCATCAGAGCCTTCGCCGACACACACTCTTGCCGAGAACTGCTACGGATCGCAGACAAATTCACACAACAAAACTTTCCTGAAGTCAGTATCGTGTTTATAATACAAAACTATGTAGTTTTATAGAGTCTCGAGTTCGATTCTCATGAAGACACATTATAGTTGAGTAGTGCTCAGTGATTATCTGGTGAAAAGTGTGTTTTAAAATTAAATAGTCCACCTCTAACTTTCCCTTCAGAAAATAAAGTTCGTAACATTATGACCTGTCACACATTTGCTACAGTCAACTTATGTGTGAAGTTAATGCTTTGTCATTCTTGTCCCTAATATTTTATGACGAAACCGTCCGCAGGTGATGGAAAGTGAAGAGTTCCTATTGCTGCCAGCGGCGCAGCTGATCGACATCGTGTCCTCAGACGAGCTCAACGTGCGCTCCGAGGAACAGACCTTCCAAGCCGTCATGTCCTGGGTCAAATACAACGTGGCTGAGAGAAGACAACATTTAGCCCAGGTATGACACTTGTACTGATGTGCCGTAACTGTTTGAATTGCGATATCCAACCTACTTGTCAAGATTGGAGATAAACAACCTTCACTTGTCCTTTGTCTGTTGCTGGTGACGATGAGACAAACATTCAGTGGAATTACCTTGGTTGTTACTGGTGATGATAGACAAGCTAGTCCAAATAAATAATCTTTTATTCTTGGCAACTAAATCCCCTTTTTTAAATCAGTCTTTAAAAGTTTTGATTATAGTTTGATGTACCCTACTATAATTTGAATTTTGTATGTCCTATATTATTTGTCGTTTATTATCCCTAGTATATCACATTCTCTCCTATTATTTCCAGGTTCTACAACATGTCCGCCTGCCTCTACTAAGTCCCAAGTTCCTCGTGGGCACAGTGTCGTCGGAGCTGTTGATCCGGTCGGACGACGCGTGTAGAGACTTGCTGGACGAAGCCAAGAACTACCTACTGCTGCCTCAGGAGCGACCACTCATGCAGGGACCTAGGACGCGACCGAGGAAGCCTACGAGAAGAGGTCAGTGACACTGGTCGATGTGTGCATTTTGGGTTACATTGAATTTTGTTTGAGTAGTTAAATTAATCAGTCGTGAACTATGTTATGTTGAAGTTCCTTTATGTTTGATGCCTAGTCTATTGTAGTCTTTGTCTTAAAATATGTAGTATTTAGTAATTATGTGTTACATTGTCAGGCGAGGTCCTGTTCGCGGTGGGCGGGTGGTGCTCGGGCGACGCCATCGCGTCGGTGGAGCGGTTCGACCCGATGACGTCGGAGTGGAAGATGGTGGCGCCGATGTCGAAGCGGCGCTGCGGCGTGGGCGTGGCCGTGCTGCACGAGCTGCTGTACGCCGTGGGCGGCCACGACGGCCAGAGCTACCTCAACAGCATCGAGCGCTACGACCCGCAGACCAACCAGTGGTGCGGCTCCGTGGCGCCCACGTCGTCGTGCCGCACGTCCGTGGGCGTGGCCGTGCTGGACGGCGCGCTCTACGCCGTGGGCGGCCAGGACGGCGTGCAGTGCCTCAACCACGTCGAGCGGTACGACCCCAAGGAGAACCGCTGGACCAAGGTCGGTAACGTACTCATTACTCACTACTAACCACAAATCAGGAATTAGTTTTATCACCACATAATGTTTAAATCTACGCGGCAGGTGGCGGCGATGACGACGCGGCGGCTGGGCGTGGCGGTGGCGGTGCTGGGGGGCCAGCTGTACGCGGTGGGCGGGTCGGACGGGCAGGCGCCGCTCAACTCCGTGGAGCGCTACTGCCCGCGCAGCAACAAGTGGACGGCCGTGGCGCCCATGTCCACGCGCCGCAAGCACCTCGGCTGCGCAGTCTTCGACGGACAGATCTACGCCGTCGGCGGCCGGGACGACTGCACCGAGCTCTCCTCCGCAGAGAGGTACGTGTACCCTACTCGAATGCAACTCGCCGCAATGTCTTTTTCAACTTTATGTTTAAATATTAAACGATTCGCTCACGTTACTTTTACAATACATAGCTCATAATTATGGGTTCCGTCAATAACATGAAAGTAGACGAGCATCCTCGAACAATTTACATTAATCGATAAATACCACCACATATTACATCACAACTGTATCCAACAGGTACGAGCCCCACACAGACACATGGTCCCCGGTGGTGGCGATGACGTCACGGCGGAGCGGCGTGGGGCTGGCCGTGGTCAACGGACAACTCTACGCCGTCGGGGGATTCGACGGCACCGCCTATCTCAAATCTATTGAAGTACGTCACTACTACTATTCACTCATACTTACTTTAAGTAAAAGTATCTAGAAAAAAGGGTATATACTCCTTTATAAAAGGTCAGCAACAAACATGTTTCAGTGTGTCCTTAGGTGGCGCTGATCACTTACCATCAAATGATCTACGTGCTAGTTTGTCTCACTATTCCATAAAAAAGATGCTATTGTTTTTGTACTCTATCACCAGATGGCGTGTATCCTATTTGATAAATATCAAAATGTTTTTAGAATAACCATTGGACAGTAATTTATGTTCAGTGATTGGGCAAGCCTACATGCAATGCATAACTATGACGTCATACGGAATGCATGCGATGCGTACGATACGGGTGTGTGGATTAGACAGTAATTTATGTTCAGTGATTGGGCAACTAGGACCTTACGTCATTATAAGCGCCATCGGATGTACATAACAACGCTAACCTTCATTATTTGATTTGTCCTAAGAAGTTCAATATAATATTATTTTCATGATTACGTTGAGTAATGTACTAACTGGTAACTAAATGGTTTTTGTCCCAGGTATTTGACCCAGAATCGAATCAGTGGCGATTGTGTGGCGCGATGAACTACAGACGGCTCGGCGGCGGCGTCGGCGTCATGCGGGCGCCGCATCACGATAACCATTACATTTGGTAAATATACTCTATTGCTTGGCTATACAATTCTAAATCGTTTGACAGATATTAGATGCACCTTTACTGTTTTTTTCTTATACTGAGAATTCACAAAGAACTATTTTTTGGTGATCAGTACTCTTAGTATGAGTTTGCTTTACAATTAACGAGATCGAGACGAGAGCGCGTTCGGCGCTCTGATTGGTGGATTTATTCACGCCGGCTAATCAGAGCGCCGAACGCGCTCTCGTTTCGATCTCGTTTAACGTAATGCAAACTCGTACTGATACTGCAATGTTAATTTTAAAATAACAAATCGTTAGTTACGTGGATACTCGATAACTTTCGAGCCACAACCAGAGTTCTTAATCTAGAGCAGTATGTCAAAGTCGTTTGTCATAATATTTCGTTGAATTTTTCATTTCTCATTGTTGTAATTTTGTTTCCAGGAACAGAAAAGACTCAGTGGTGTGAGGTGGTCACACTTGCGCTGTAAGATATACCCCCTCCACCTTATCAGTTAAGTCGTTACTCATTTACTTTATTGTTAATACAAATATATTATAATTGACTATTTATAAATTAATGAAAATACAAATTTTAGAATATTCTCTTGTGTTTTATTCACTGTTATACAGCTTTATATAATTTTTCTTTCTTATACCTATAGTAGACACAAACCGATTGGAGCGCCATCTACATCATGTTTAGATTGTGATTCTTTCTTTATAAATATATTTTATTTTAATCGTATAAACGATAAATAAATGTTAAATTATGTAATAATTTAGTAATTTAAAATTATTGATAAAACTAGAATTATTTAGGCTATTTATTTAACTTCTTATGTTATCAAACAAACGGATAATTATGTCACTCACATATTGTTTGTGACTATAGCACTCATTCCAAACGTTTTGTCTGATAGTATTTGCTTAAACTATGTAACTTAAATAACATATAACAGAGTAATAAACATAAACTTCTTCGTAAAATATCTGTAAGTAGTCCACATAGACAATATTTCCAAAATAATGATTCCTCTGGTATAACATTCAATGTGGTGTAGGTGGTGGTGGGGATGTAGCCTTGTCCGCATGCTGATCCTCATTGTCCTCCTCATCCCCTTCATCCCCATTCTCCTCGCCGTCCCCATTTTCCTCACCATCGTCCCCATTCTCGGTATCCCCATTCGTTTCGGTCTCCGGGTTCTCCGTACTCTGAGTGCGGTCCTGAGATTCTTCTGCGTTATCTTCTTTGCTCGCGTGACGCTTCTGGAAGGGAGAATGGAAGTATAATATATATTCTGATTGTGTATGTTTTTTTACCGCTAGTGGGCTAATGAGAACTAAGGTCTGTCATCCAATAGAGTACACCTAAGATATTATAGTTTTACAACATCACGCCTTTGATCCCCGAAGGGTAGGCAGAGGTGCACATTACGTCACTTAATGTCGCTATACAACGTACACCCACTTTTCACCATTTGTGTTGGTTTGGTTAGGTCGCATGTAATAGCGGTTGAGCCTATTGCCATATACTGGGCACAATTTCAGATTCCGTGCTACTACTGAGAAATTTTCTAACAACCAAAAAACGCCCAGCAATACTTTGTCCGACCCGGGAATCGAACCTCGTTGGTCGAGTGGTCGCAAATGGGACTGCCGGTCAAGAGGTCTGGGGTTCGATATAGTTTTACCTTCTTCTTTTTCTTGCTCTTGGACTTGGGCTTCCGCTCAGGCTCACTGTACCCTGGTGGGAAGAATCTGGAGCACTCCTCCTGTCCCACGACTGCATCAGCGCTAACGTGTAGAGGGCCTAGAGCCAGGAGTTCCTCTGGTGGACCTTCAGGGAACATGTCTTCAGGCTCTGCCAACTCGGGCTCTGCTAGCCCCACTGCGATCATCAGGACTATGGTCTCGCAGCTGTGTTTATTAAAGAGATAATATTCATAATTAATGGTATTTTAACTACGTTATTCGCGTATATGTAGGTTATTCGACTTTGATAAGGGATAACTTAAGTTGTAATAATAACCCAAGGGCATATTATTAGGCCTTATTATAGGCTGTAAAAAGTAGGCGTTAACTTTTAACTTGTATACTCCTGGATAAAACTTTCAAGGAATAAATTAGCGTGATGGTATACAAAAAAAATGAAGGATGCGGTGTATTGCGGACTGGGTGTTGTAGTTCAATATGTATAGGCTCACGTACTAGTCCTTCTCCGGCCGGAGTTCATAGGAGTCTATATCCTTGGCGAGCAGTCGTGGCTCGTCCAGGTTGGCGTCTGCGTAGAACCCGTACCGCAGCAGGCGGCGCGCGATGTCGGGCGGCCCGCACATGGACAGCACGGCGCGCCGCTGCCACGCGCCGAACATTAGAGCCACGTGCGGGGCCTCCGCCCGCGCCGCCGGCTCTACCACCGCTCCTACCATCTGTGGAAGGCACGATCATGGCTTAATGAAGAGAAAAAGAGAGGCTTTTTCAATCAAACCAACCAAAAAGTTTGGGTATTACAATATATTCCGATCTACGTGATTTTATCGGTAATCAGGCATTATTACCTATCCTCGGAAATAAAATATTAATTTAAATTTCATTATCTAGTGTCATTGTATAAGGCTTAGAGCTGACGGATAGCCTGATAATGAGAAATCAACGCCTTCCATGGCCATCCACTTCATAAGAAAAGTTAATTAAAGTAAGCATAAACTTAAGACACTCGATCGTACCTTGGGGAACAAAACGTCTAGTACAGCGGCTCTTTCGTGCCTGTCTTTGGGCACGTAGAGTCCGATGGTGTTGTCTGCGCGCAGCTCCGTGACTGGGAGCTTCTTCCTGGCGTCGTCGTCTTCTGCCAGGCCGTCGCCACAAAGTGCACGACGAGTTAATTCTGCGAAGAAACCAGAGCAGGAATATGAGGATGTGAAGCGAGCTTAGTAGAGTTTTTTTGTCTTTTTTTTTTGGTTTTTTAAAAACTTTGTCCCACACTAGGATTTTCTCCTGTGTAGTGGGTGCGTTTACAAACATACAAGTTCACATACACAAGACACCCAGACCCGAAACAACAATTTGTGGATAACACAAAGAGTTGTTCCGTGCGGGAATCGAACCCGCTACACGTTGCGTGACAGCCGGTTGCCCAGCCACCGCACCAACAAAAAGAATGCTGCTAAAGAAGAATTATGGTGACGACCAAGAGAGCTCTCCTTTCCAGGATAACTTTCTCCTTACCTATAATATCTCCCTCTTTATCTGGCATCTTCTTGAACAGTAAAGCGAGTGAAGGTCTCTCAATGATCGCGGCTGCTGCATTTGGTTCTCCAAGCTCTGGTTCCTCCACTGCCAAGATCTTGGCACCTTCCTTGCCCACTACTATCGGGCACTTGTCCGCCAAGATGACACCTGAAATCATGAGAAATATTTATGGAGATTTTTTTTTACTAGAACTAGAATAGAATATAGTTGCAGCCATTGGGTTGGCCATGCTGTTATCTCTATTATGCCCGGTTTCTGAAGGTATCAGTTATACTGTCACTAACTATCGATTCAATAAAGTTATGGAAAAGATAAACCTCGGTTAACTATTCTTGCGTTTCTGAATGCGCGAAGAGCCGTTCGATAACTATGAAACCGATAGTTAGTTCCTTATTACGCCACTAGATGGGTCTCATAAAAAAGTATCGACTAAAATTAATTTTATCAATTAAATTAGTTGTAAATTATTATGAAATATTTTATAATAATTTAATTATTATTAGATGTGTGGCCACAAATAGTTTTATTTATTATTTACAATAATTATATATACAGCGGCTGCATGAACAACATCACTGACAGTTCTTTAAAAAATATACTATCAAACTCATTAGGAGTTAGAGCAATGAGGTTTTACCAATTATCTATACATATAATAAATCTGTAGAAGGGTCAATTCTGTACATTGAAAATATTGAAAAAATAAATAGCAGGGGGTGTTACTGAATCGATACCAAACCCAAATATGTGATTTTTTTTGTCTGTCTGTCTGTATGTTCAGGCATCACGTGAAAACTAACGGTTCGATTTCGATGAAACTTGGTATACCTATCTATATCATATACCTTACTATCCTGGGCATAAAATAGGATACTTTTTATCCGTGAAAAATACGTAGAAAAAATCTTTATTTTCAGTTTTATTCTACAGAACGCGAGCTCAACAGCAGTACCTCTAATAGAGGGATCTCCTTAATTATTATGGGCCTCGCCGTATTTGAGTCCAATCAAATAGATAGTTATAAGATGTCATTGTCAGAGTTACTCAAAATGGAGAAATAAAACTTCCACGAGCCCGACATTCGCGCGGACGGAGTCGCGGGCGGAAGCTAGTATAAAATATCATTGAGTTAGAGTTGGAGCAGGGCTGATGATTTCACTAAGGTGTATTACAGTGTTCTTCTCAAAACGATATCTCAATTTAAATTCTTCATAAGAAAATATGTATGTATTTCGAAATCTCTCCTACTTCGTAAGTTTCGGGATACTGATATATTCGAAATTAACTCCAGTACTTCCACGTCAGACTCTGATGAACTGCTGGTATTCATTATGCTAATATAATATAAAATATTTAGTTTTCACTGATAATAGTTTTAAATAATACGTATAAACATAAAAGTTTATGAAGCTTATGTCACAGAATGAAACGTCAAATAAAGTTATGGAACCGATAAACGGCGAGCATTGGTCAGTTAAGTTAATCGAAGTTTATTCGGAGTTTAACTGACATTACGTTGTTCAGAAACGCACATTCGTAGGTTATCAAATCAATAGTGCAAACGAATAGATAAACTGTCGATAAAAGTAACTCAGAAACTGGGCATTAGTGTTGCGGGTAGCCATGGTCTGAGTAATGTGTGTACAAACCAAAAGGTTCAATGGTATCAGTGATCTTCCTCAAGTGTTTCTGTGCGTGTGGCAGCATGAGGGCCGGGCAGACGTCGTTGAAGTGCATCTCCAGCCGCTTGGCGCGCGCCTCCCGTCTCGCGAACCTCGCCGCCTCCACCGCCGCTGCTTCCTTAGCTTTCTTCTCTTCTTCTATCTTCTGTTGAGCATTTGCTACCTCCTGGAATGAAGAAGTCAACAATGAGTATCTTCACAAATTTTAACCATCTTTTTACCTTTATAAGAGTTTCTTAGGGCAGCACAATAAAAGTTTTATTGTCCCTTATCAGATCTCGTTACTGTATTGCCATTACTTTCATGTCATTTTCCACTTAATGATTAGTTGTCATTTTCTTTACATACATCCACATTTTTAATTTCAGTCATTGCTTTACCAAAAGCATTGTTGGTATAATTTAATATTTACCTGTTCTGGAGTAGTGAGTTCATGCGGAGCTCGCTTCGGTCGCTCCAGTTCTCCCTTTTTTGCCAGTTCCTCATTTCGGAGTTCCTCTTCTATAGTGCGGGCGATGCGGGGTGCATCCGCTCCAAACACAACGTTCAGGAGTTGGCCCGACTAGGGTGGAAAAAGAATTAAAACATAATTTAGTAGGTAATTTATCCTTACGTATTACCCGCTGCCTGACTCTAATCGTGACATGTTTAGAAACTACTCAACGGATTTATTGCCATTTTCTTTAGTGGATAAATTAGATTAGAAATCGTTGCAGATTTGAGCATTACTGGAAAAACTATGATGGGGAAAATCTCGTTTTGTGAAAATACCTTGGTTTTGATCGATTACTTTTCTGAAACAATCGGTCCATACAGCTCGTGTATACAAAACACTAATCACCCTCAGAACGTTTAAAACTTCAAAAAGTAAAACAAAGTTTCCTTGAAAAGTTTCTTCAGCAGTAGACATGTAAATGTATATGTCTGTAGTTTTTTCCAGCGTTTGGTCGATACCCACATCCGTGCCAGCCTGCCTTGTATAGCTGTGTCATACATGTGAGGTGTAGCCCCTAGCATACCTACTTATATAGAGAGGTATATAAACACGTGTATCGTGCTATGTCGTACAAGGCACACGTGTGACTTCGTACCTACAAGACCCTATGAGATGACAAAAGAAACTCGGTGTGGAAACGAGTTTGTTTTTCTATTTGTTTGCATTAATTAAGCTCATTACTCACCGCTATGAACATCCAGGTAGGCTCACTGCGTTTCCTGAACCTCTTCAGACATTCTATTGTGTCAGATTTTGCCTGGGGATAGCATAAAAGCAATATTAATAAAGTTAAGAAATGTATATGCTATAGGAAGCTAAGAAGACAAATCTCTTACCACAGCTAAATGCAGGTTGTCGCCTCCAAGTTCCACTTTGATCTTCTTCAGGTTGCCCACCATACCGATGCACGGACCGCACCATTCCGAGTAGACGTCCACCACTGACCAAAAGATAGAAATATAATACTTATGAGGAATTATAGATAAGCCGTTGGAGAGCGTAACTTTTAAACCGAGGAATGGTTTAAGGTCGCTGAAAGAGGCTCGAAATTCTTTACAAACAAATCAGATAACGATTGATAGAATTTCATTTTGGAGTTTTTTTTCAATAATAAATACTAATAATTCGACTCACCCAACAGTCCATCTCTAGTCAGAAACTTGTTCCACTCCTCGTCAGTGTTGAGCTCGGCCTGTAATTGAACCTGCGCGGCCTTCTTGCCTGCGCCCGCCGCGGCAGCCGCAGCGGCAGCGTTGGCGACCGCACTCGTCAGCGCCATGCACTCGAGTGGAACCAGCGAACCACGAGCGGAGGTGCGAAGCGCGTCGAGCGATGTGTGAACAAGCCAAGACGTCGTGTAGAGGCGGCATTTTGGAAGCGATCGAGCATGGTAGCGGCAGGTGCCATTATACGTGACGGCGGTGGAACGTGCGTGGGAATTCAACATGTGTAGGTACATTTGATTCAAAACCATGTTGGGAAGAATTATCGGTTGTCATTGGGACTTAGTTTGGGTTTGCAACGTGTAAGCGACGCGTATAATGTTGCGGACGTCCGAAAGCAGTCGGTGACTTTAAGCTTGTTAACCATAGGTACTACTTAAATTGGGCAGAAGGAAAGAGTGATAACTAATTAAACCACGATTCTGAAATGGAGAACTGTAGGCACTGGAAACAATGAAAGATTACTTTTCATAATTAAAGTTTTTTTTTTCCTCAATATTGTCCCAGCAGATCGCAATTCCTCCTAGCTGAATGTTGCTCGCATGTCTGCCTGAGGAAAAGTAGCAAAAACATTGTTTTATAGTTTGTATCAGTAGCTGCTAGCGAGCAGTCGATACAGCCGTAAACTCGGGTGTTTATATACATGTATCGATTCAGGTTATGTAGAAAAATATCAGCTCTTGTATCTCGGTACCTAAGGCTAGAGGGAAGTGTCTTGAAGGTCACTATAGTGCCTGTCAAGAAGCAGCTCAAGATATTTAATTGGGGATAAAAATTGGCAATTGGCAAAATGATTGCTCATCCTAAAGTACTAAGTAAGTTCTGTTGGACATCCCAAAGACGTTTTCGTTACTCATTGGAGAACGGAACATAAAATCACACCAGTTTTCCTAATCGGTAGTAATTAAACTTTCCCTTGAATTGTCAAGTCCCGAACGACACCTTAATTTTCTAGACACCCGCTTGCGGCTATCCATTAAGTGGAATGAACGGAAGCTTGCTTTGTTTGACATGACACTTTCAGTGATCTATCAATGAGAGGAAAATGTTTTACAAGTTTTCCGAATTTTATTGCATAATTTCTTGTAGCGGTTTCTGTTAATTACTTAATTTGCTTTTGGAGATTTAAGAGATTACAGGATCATTGGACTATATGATTGTGCTTTTTATGGGTGCTCTTTCACGTAGGTACGTAAAACTGTCCGCTACATCTCGGCTGACTCCCGACCAATCCCGAGCCTCTATCGGGTGGCTGTAGTCTGTGTATCTACTGCACGCACAGACGCACTACAGTCACTACAGTAGTAAGTGGAGGCGCCAAGTGTCTGGCGCCAGAGTGTCGCCGGCCGGGATGGAGATTTTATCCGCAGCGGAAAGTATGCAGTGGAAATTGTTCTTTAAATGTAATATTTCGCGTGTGATCAGTATTTAAAGCAAAAATAATTATTTAAATCGTAGCGAATATGTATTCGTCTGTTCGTGTGAAGTGAGTTCCATCAGTAATGTGTATCTCGGATGAAGTGGTTGCCGCGCTACGTATACAATATGGTGTGAGGAGTTTTCCACAATATGGAAAGTGAAAAGTTCTGTGAGTGTCCTTACAGTGTGTGAATCTGTGAATATTGTTTTTGTGCTGTGGTGACAGGTGAACCGTGGAATTTAAAAGAAACGGATCTTGATCAGTAAATATGTCGAGTTGCTGGCTCCCAGGCACCAGGCCACCACGACCTGAGTTCGAAGTAAGTTTCCAGTCAACATTCGTCTCAATAGTTGTATGAGACCAAGAATGTTCATGGATTCTAGGTTCTTCACAACACACCGTACCAGTACTAGTTGTAGTACTGGGTATTTAGGTACCCGAACGCTACATGGGGGTGGAGTCGTCTTTGTTTCTTTACTTGTATTATTTTTCTCCCGTGTAACTAATTTTATTGTGATGCAGGAGACAGGGCTGTACTGCCCATTAGGTACCTATTACGTACCAATCTAGGTTGGTAATATATGGAAAGAAGCTTTTGTAGGTAGGTACGTGTTTTAGGAATCTGTGTTTTCTTCTGTTAAATCGTTTTAGTTTAGGCTTCTTCAACTATTGACGTGTGGATCATCTAAATGCAAAAGTGTGTAGATGAACAGTAAAAATAATGCTGAAAATCTATGAATGTACTTAATTGTCGGTTAAAAAGTCTATTTACTTAAAAATAATTTATAATCTTTGTTTTTAATTTGTGTAACTTAGTTTTTTCAGGAACGTGAATATTTTAGAACCCATTTTCTTTTATATAGTGCACTAAAATATTCAGTGTTCGAATGTCAGAACCATCTAGTAGGGAATAGAGTAACTAATCATACAAAGAACATGTTGCTATTCAACAATAGATGGCTCTGTCAAAACATATTTTGTAGTAACATAGATACAAACTAGATGGCGCTGTTACCCAACTTAAAGTGACTTAATTTTATTAACTCTTATTTTGATAAACTCAAAATAAATATGTTATTAAAAATCTTAAAAGAAATTAAGTATATTATTGTTTAATAGCTCATTGGCATTTTTTGTGTAAGTAGCAAATCTTTCTAATTTCTAAGCATACATAAAAAAATATGTCAATGGAAAAACAGGACTTTAATCAATTACTCGGCAACTTAACCGTCAGTGGGTAATGGATTGCTCGGTGGTCGTAACCGTCGGGTTCGCAATCTGTCACCATCTAGTTAATGCATTAATGCAATCTTTTAACTGAAAGTTACCTCCCCCCCCCCGCTCCGCGTCTTAACGGGCGCGTACTTTACAGGAAATAAAGAAATATAGGAGCGTCCTCTACGCAGTCGTAAAATTCTAGCACTTCTCTTTATTTCAACTCGAGCCGGAGTACTTTCACGATCTGTGATTCTTCTACAAGAGTTTAAGGGAAATTCTTTTTTATCTGTTCACTTTTCGTTTTCACAGAATTTTAAGCCTATGACATTTTGTTCTGTTTTCGTCTACTTGCCTATGAGGTACCTACATTTTAAAGAGAATAGGTCTTAAGCAGCTGTGTATGATTTTTTTTTATAAGAGGGAAAATCATCCAATGGCTTCTTGCGGCTAGGGATAGGCGAGAGGGACTGTTAGACTTTTGCTGGCACTGGCACTAGCTATACCTACATTTGGTAATTTTCCCAAATATTTGTAAGTAAGTAGGAATGTCAATTGTTTACTTATTCGAAAACAAGACTGTTTTAACGACTTTTATCTTCAACAGGATGAAAGCGGATTAACTGCTTAAATCAAAATATCTATGGCTTTGAGTCTAAAATAAACATAAAAAACAAGATTAATGATACGTTAACAAAAGACTTGTTATTCAAAGATAAGTCTAGTTTAAGTAGAAATCCTACATTGAAGGCTGGGTTTAAGCAATACTTAATACCTAAGTATAAGTATCTGAACATAGCCATTATACTTACATCGAAATAACAAGGGCTTAACAAAAATAAGTTATGGCATTCAAACAAAGTAAAATAAATATAATCTAGTTTAGAAGTGAAAGTTTTCCACGTATTACATGAAATATATCTAGACTTTTATTTAGGTACAAAGAAAAATTCGTAGAAGGTCTACAAATACTAGGAGCGGCACAGACAAATCGGATCAAAGCTTAGGTTTCTCTGTTTTGGTAAATAATGACCGTAATTATTGCTATTTTTAGAAATGGATATAGAGAACTGTTTCATCTTCAAGTGGGGTTCAGGCTTATAAAACGTTGTATTGTTCTGTAAATAATACTCATGAATAATAAGGTTACGAAAGAACTAATGAGATAATTTATAATAAGAGCTACATCACTAATTTAAACCCTAAGGTGACACAGAGAAAATCATAATCGAAAAACATCAATCAACTTCTTTACCTACTCATTATTCACCCATGAATCGAATCCGGGAAACCTTGTAACGTTATGACTGAAGCAATCATAATATATTCACATGGTAATGTCGTGGCTCAATATATGATTTAAACCCTTTTTTATGTACGAGGGGAAATAAAGTAAGACCTCAAGTAAGGCAGGCAGTAAAACTGAAATAGCATGAAGGCTGTACGATCACTATCTTCACTGAAACTGCTGTAAAGTTAATTTAATCAGAAACCCAAGTTTAGAAGGTCTACAAGGGAACTATGCAAGTATTGCATGACGAGGACTTCTGTCTCCCAGCTCGTGAATAGCAGCGTGATGTCACTCACAACTTGAGGAATTAATTAGATTATTCTATTGTTGCTTATTGGACTTGGTCGCGTATTTATGAATAGAAAAGCGCCTCAGCTTTGCTTGGGAGCAATGGTGATATATTATGCATGTTTTATACATATCAACCTTCCTCTGGAATCACTCTATCTATTTAAAAAACCGCATCAAAATCCGTTCCGTAGTTTTAACGAATTTAATCACACAAAAGGACATAGGAGACAGAGAAAGCGACTTTGTTTTATACTATGTAGTGATGTAATGCTCATACGATTTGACGACTGTAAAATAAAAGAGCTGCTTGTTACCATCCTCAATAGGCAAGAAGTACATTGATCTCAAATTCTAATTCATCCGGCATGTACATTAAGGCCTAAATAAAAAATGATCTAGGTTGCTACGGAACCCACATTCAAAGCCCTAACAAAACCTATCTACTGAAACGACTGCTTCATTCAGCCACAAAACGAACCGAACATGACATAATAAGTATTATGGCGTAACCATTAAAAATGAATGCAGAAAGAATCGTAGGCAATGTCAACTATTCGCGTTTGGTTCGGCTCGTAAATCAAGCGGGCTACGTTCTGTCAGGCTGTGGAGAAGTTGGTTAATTTTATGGAAGTCGTTGATTCATGGCGGGGCGGGCACGCGAGCCGCCACGTGAGCGTGTTTGTTGTGGCTCACCACGCCGTGCCTCAAGTGTTATGGTGTTACTGAGTTACTCCATATGACTTATTGATATCGGTAATGAAGTTGATTGTTGATTTTTTATGGGACGGTGTGTGTCGTGTAAATATTAATAAGGCGAGATATAAATTGTGTCTGAGTTTATCCCTTATTTTTCTTTAGATTTGAAGATTATTTATGGTTTCAGGCTATGACTGGCTACCAATAAGCATAGCTTCGTTGCAATAGTTAGTTATCTTGGTTACCAGATTACGTCCATACCTACACCCACAGCCGAATGACTTGGAAATAACGAAGCAAGACTATGTGGGAACGAGATGCACAAAAAATATTACAAAACTGACATTGGTAAACCACGTCGTGTTGAGAATTAAATGAATTTTGACTTCCATTTGTTGAAACGTGATCCCCGCATTATATTCCACGTATATCTAGTTACACTGCGACCTCATTCTACATGAACTTTCATCAACGTAATGGCCAAGAAATAAACGTTACTACAGTACGCAGTTGATATCGTTTATCGATGGAAATAGATTAATTTAAACTGTAATTCAAGCCGGGGCTACGTTGAAAGAAAGCTGGATGTAGGACGAGGATCGTGACAAATTAAGACAGTTAATTTATACACAGTACAAGCGTGTGATAAATGTGTCTGAGAGCGCCGGCAATCTAACACAGTTGTGTTCATAGACAGGATGTTTACTAATTACATTAACTACCTAGGCACTAAGAGTGGTTCGGTAATCACAATTATCAGTCCACATGCATCCACAAAAAATAGATTTAATTCCAAGGCCCCAGCTTTCCGTAAATCTAAATGAAATCCCAACATTTTAAATTTAAGCGCAATGTTAATTAAGGAACGAAATGAACTGAGATGTATAATTATATAGCAGCAAGATTAACGGCTTAGCCAACGGAAAAATGTGAGCAAATATAGTAAGGGAGCAGGCGGGCTGCTGCGGCCTGCAGATACGGCCGGCAGAGGGAAGCACTAGGTTTACGTCGGGTTTTATAATTACTACGAGGTCCATGCTCCATTTCTCCACAATACATTTTTTGTACGCCCCCCCCCCCCCGGATCTTATTCAAAACGTCGGAAACGGGCGAAATCCGGTCAAAAAGTTTCTAACGAGCCCTCAAACGCTGTGTATTCGCAAATCCGATACTTATTGAAAAATATTGATTCGCTTCCATTGAAAAGAAGTTATAATCTCTTGCTTGGCTGTTGGCTTTGAGAACGTCGAAACCCTTTGTATCTTACTCCGGTCGAGAGCCGGCGAATATTGCAGACAGGTAGCAATAGATTAGTTAGTTGGCCACTTGCCATACTCTTAATCTGTCCAATGACAGGATGAAAACAGTGTAAATAAAATATGAAGTGGTGTCCGAAGTTTTAGCCACATGTAGGGGGCGGTGGAGTGCCCCCTGTTCCCGGGGGCTCGTTTGCGGAGCTTTGCTTAAGCGGTCGGGGCTCATCACAAAGCTAATGCGAGCTTTAATTATGTACGGAGGAGGCCGGATGTAGGGATCCTCGGCTACATTAATATGCTAATATTCTATTTTCATACGCGCCACTGCCAGGGTTCCGTATCGCGAGCTTCAACTATGTAGTTGGAAAAATAGGTGACGATATTCTCAAAGTTTATTTACATACAAACATTTTGAAGTCAGCAAAGGCGGTACGGTTTCAAACGAAGCAATATTTTGCTTTAAAATTATAAATTCCGCTTTTAGGGCAGCGAGTGATTCCATTCGTAGTTTATGTTCGTTGTCGACTTTATTGGTTTGCGGTATATGTTCCACAGAAGGAAAATGACACATTTTGATATTATCTACATTATTCAAGATACATATGAAAACGTTGACAAAAGAGATGTTGAAATTTTCAACTCGGTAGTAATGTGCGTTGTAAAACGGTCCCACGAGCCGTGTGTAGGGCTCACGCAACGGTATTCATTTAATATTATCAAAGCTATTCAAAAAGCATAATTTTATCATGTCGGCGCTAATCTTTCCGGAGCGGAGCACTTATTAATATTATAGTACTTCCTTCGCGGCTTTCCCTTGGATCCTGGACATTGTTGTTCGCTGGTATTTTTCACGGTAAATGTGTTTCGGCTTTTCTCGGTCACGTATTTTCAATTTAGATTTGGAAATGGGAATCGAGTTTGTTTTTGAATTGGTGAAAAGTTATAGATGGAATAAAGTGGTGTAGTTTTATTTCTCTTTAAGTAAATTCTTTGTCCAACTTGTCTAAATCTTGAAACGGGGTTCTTTTGTCAAGTATTTCGTCTTCTAATTTCTTATTTACATTTAAAGAGCCATTCAAATAGGGCCCTAAACAAACCTACTAATGCTGCACGCCACACTAATAATTCACGAATGTGTAACGTTATTTTGAGTTGTTCGCAACTATGTGCACATTGTGCAGCGTTGCAGGTCAGTTGGGAATGCAATTAGGTACAGCACAACAGTGCTCAGTGCATGTGAGGTTGTAATTAAAGTGTGATGCCTCGCTTACTGGTATAACTTATTCTTTTTGTTGTAAAGCTCAACTTGTTAGCAATTTGTATTGTTATGTTTTGTGCACACACAGGAGAATACTTATAAAAATATTTACACAAAGATAATTTTGTTTAAGTTTGTTATGAACAATTCTGAAAAGCCGTTATTATCAAAGAAAGGGATAATAAAAACTAACTACCTGTATTAAATACCAGTATATTTGCCAATGGTTCGGTGCAATTATCAAGTTAAGCGCAATTTGGTGCGAATTCTAAAGCCTTCTAATTCAGTGGATGAGTGTTGGGAACACATCGACGTCCAACGTTTAATTCGACACTGGTGTTGGCGTTGGACGTAAATGTGTGACCAACATTGGCCAAAGTCGACCAAGGGTACTGACGAGCTAGCCTCATGGTGGGACCTCGCGAACTTTTTACACCAACATTTCAAACCCACAAGAATTGTGGTAGCACTATGTCTAGAATTTTTAAAAGTCAGTTACATTTTTATTTAGTTAACAATCCATCACTGTCATTATTCTTTAGTCACTGTGGTCGCAGTATTTGTTGTCCTGGGCCACGTTTGCTGGTGCACCGCGGATGGTACCTGTGGTGTACCTCGCCGGGTGCCGTCCCGAGCTCCACTGCGCCCCACCGGCAAGCCTCCCCAATTATAAGTTGGGCCAACACGCGATCCAACCTCGCCAGGTATCTGCCACATTTACATAAGTAATTTAAACTCGCTTTGGGGGTAATTTGAAAATAATTTGGTTGTATAAAGTTTTATAGCGAAATTATTTATGTACATTCGGTTTGGAAAGGTTTTGAGGGTGCGTCTTCGAATTTATCAGTCGGTTATAGGTCTGTCTCGCAGATAGAACTTAAAATTGGTTCAGAAATCTGAAAACTCGTTTCTTTCTCTGATGAGGTAGAATCTGATTCAATTGAGAATAATAGAAACTTGGTACAAGGACAGAAGGGCACAGGTTGTATAGTTGTACCTGTTCTTCTTCTTCTATAGTGGTATAATTATAACACCTGAGTTGGTAATTTACCAACTCATGTTATAAACAACCAGTCTATTGTCAAATTAGAATTGAAACTTACCATACGTATTTTACATGATTTAGGATCGAACTCAATGGTTCACATTCAGCAGAATTACTCCTTATTAGAGGTCCGTAGCAGAATGAGCACATTTGGTGTGAATGAATAAAGTGAGGCGACCGCTTCACCATCATATTATTATTCTAAAACGAAATAAACTGTAAATAAAGTGTAGAATACTTTGAACATTGCGCTACTAGAGATATCAAGTCGCGCCATTACTGTAGCTAGTTAGAATCACAATCCGGGCGCTAGCTGTAAACATGCAAATGTATCCTTCCACTCTCCCTGAAAATATTCTGAAAAATTGCTGAATAATATGTTCACGAGCAATTAACTTCAAGCTTGGCGGTAAGCGGCCGAGCAGGGCTTGGGGCCGTCGACCCCGCATCACACTGTCAGGGACAGAGATTACAGACCCCCGCTCCCCCTCCCCCCACGAGAGCTGTGGTGTTGCCAACACATGGCAATTTGGCACTGGTTAGGTGCTAAATAACTATGACAAATAATAATATCTTTAACAGTTGTGCTGTTAGTTAAATTTCATAATTGTGGATTCCGTTTTATTTCCACGGCTAATTAGCTGGTGCCAAAGTTTTGCGGATAAATCTAGTTGGAGGCGCCTAATGTGAACATTGAACTCTATTCAGTACAGTTAGTTGATAAAATGGTTCATATTTTTATGCAATTAATCTCTAAGTTACGTATCATTGTGTGTTGTGTCCAGTCAGTGTAAATGGTTTAAAAGACACGCCACGATTGTTTTAATACTCCCGATGTAATCCTGTGCCCATCTAAACCGTGACGTCATCCAGTGTCAGGGTGTCACAGTGTGCGACGGGGCCGATATTTTACGCGGCTGGCAACACCGGGACATTAATCACCGTGTTTAGGGGTTGCCAGTGTTGCCACACGTAATGAACTATTGTTACAATCAATAACCGGAGTGCTGAGTGCCGGGATTACGAGGGAGCTCCTCAATTAATGCAGCCGTACTGTTCAATGGTCCACGATGGAAAATGGAAACGCTTTTAGGGATTTTACAGACGTTCCGAAAACTTCGCTTGTACCAGTACTAGGTGGGAATGGTGAGGAATAAAAACTCTGCTGGAATTTATTCGTTTTCGCTTTTTTTTTTCTTTTTTTTCGGAGTTTTAGTTTTGTATAACTATCTGATTGTTCTTTATTCATTAGTAGTTTTTATAGAATTCTTATTTGATCATTAAATATTACAGTCTGCCTCACGCCTTTTATCCCCGAAGGGGTAGGCAGAGGTGCACGTTATGGCACGTAATGCCACTATACAATGTCCACCTATTTTTCACAATTTATGTTATTAGTCCCATGTAATAGGTGGTGAGTCTATTGCCATATACCGGGCAAATTTCAGACACCGTGCTAATAATTACAAATTTTCGAAAAACCAAAAAATGCCCAGCAATACTTCGCCCAACCTGGGAATCGAATTCGAGACCAGCTAACGGCCAACGAGGCAGTTATTACAACGAGGTAGATATTACACAGTCTGCTAGGTAATTCCGCAGAAAAAAACCAAGGAAAATAAAAAGAAATCTTGTATATTTTTATTGTGTTCAAGTTTACAAAAGAAAATAATAATAATTCCTTAACATAGACCTTCTAAGCTATCTCCAAAAACTTAGTTCAATCACTAACCAAACAAGTTCAGTCTAAGAGATCCAAATACGAGTATTATATAACATAACATATATAAATATAACATTGTCTTATACATATACAGTATGTTAACTAACAGAGGGCGTTCCTGTTAACCCGCAATAGTATAGCATCCATACATGCTAAAAAATATATTACCATTCAAAAACAAAACATTTTTTTTTATATTAAAATATTCACCAAAATTTTAAATCGATACGTAAAAGAAACACTCTTTGCACGCGTAGTTGAAGGAAGGCAACGTTGCAATTTATTGCTTATTTTTCTATGCTGATATTTTTATTTTAATCTATTAATGATATAGATTAACGAGTTTAAAGGAACGTCCTCTGTTAGTTAACATACTGTATATCTTAATTAATCATTAAATTATACAAGTTAATATACAAACAATTAAAAAAATTTTAATACTTATGTGTCTATTTACATAGGTACAAATGAAATTGGGAATTTGATCATAATTATGATAAAATTTTTAAACAATGAAGCATTTAACAAATTATAAATTCGCTATTTACAAAGAGGTTTTAATTACCTCCGTTGAATATAATTAAGATTTTGTTTATTTGCGAAAATCACAGAAAAGCGTGAGATAAGTAATTATTTCCACAATAACTATAAAATGTTTTAATTCCTTCATAATAAATAACGACACAAAAACTAGTTATATATAACAGTTTCAGTGAAAATTAATCATCTTTCAGGGAGTGAAGTTAGTTTTCTTTACATATTATAAAGAAGAAAATGTTTGACACTAATTCAAACAATCATATCAGCTCCCTGAAAAAAATATATTTCACAAAATTAGGTAACTTCTCAAGTCCTACCAGAAAACATAAAATCTATTTGCAATGTCGTGTTTCTAAGTCAGTACAAACATATATAAAACTAGGTTCTGCCAGCGGCTTTGCCCTTAAGATGAAAAGTATCCTATCACCCAAGTCAACTCATACCCTGTCTGTATACCAAATTTCATTAAAATCCATTCAGTAGTTTCAGCGTGATTGACGGACAGACATCCAAACAAACAAACTTTCACATTTATTATATTAGTGTGATAGCATTACAATTAAAAACAACATAAGTTCTAAGTACTTATGTACCTATCTAGAGAGATTTTAAATGTAATTTACTATTTGAAATGCTAACTAAAATTGTGCTAGCTAAAAATGTATTTATAAGTTGTGAAACGATCTATCTTTCAATTCATTCATCGTACGGGAGATCCTTGCCCCATTTATTACTTTTTAAAATGTAATCTTTATCAATTCGTTTCAAAAGATTTCGCTTCTAAAGTAATCATTTTAAAATCAATGATTAACAACCGCAAATACAGAGGACCATTACTAAAAATCATTAATAGAAAAAAAACAAAACTTAATTATAAGTTTATTATGTCAAACTAAGAATCTTTCTGTGTTATAAGTAAGTTAAATAAATGACGCCTGTACTCTTAGTACGAGTTTGCTTTTAGCGCTCTGATTGGCCGGCTAGAATGGACCAACCAATCAGAGGGCTTAGTATGACGCTTGCTTTACGTTTAACGAGATATAAACGAGCGCGTTCAGCTGTGATTGGATGGTTCCTTGGAGCCGGCCAATTACAGTGCCGATCGCAGTCTCGTTTCGGTGTCGTTGAATGTAAAACAAACTCGTACTAAGGTCACAGATATAAAAAAATCATTTATCTCCCGAGTTAATAAACTGTCATCTTTATCTATACCTTGGACCAATAAACTAGTAATTTCTCCTTGATCCACACTTACTATAACAACAACTCTTGATTATAACATTAATGATTTAATTATTTATTAGCATTGGTCATCTGTACTCGCAGTTATAATACGAACTTCGCAGTAACCGTGGCATAAGTAGTGTAAATAACATTAAAATTATCTCCTTTGGCGCCTTATGCCTTTGGTGTCGAAAACTCGAGAAGCAGCCTGGACAGTCAGCGATATCTCCAATCCTGTAACATTCATTTTGTAATGTTATCTGTGTGCAGTGGTTAAAAAGCTAATGACTTGTAATCACGAGGGTTCAACGAAACGATTCCGATTTGATTTATGTACTTAAATCTACAGTTTATGGATTGAGAGGTCGCGGGATGCGTGATGTAGGTTAACTCAGAGTTATTTAACTATTTATGAGTGCTTTGTTGTTTAATATTGATTTGCAAATTAATTGGCCGATCGACTAACCGACTATCTGACTGACTGACTGACTGACTGACAACGCGCAACTAAAGCGGCCGCGAATGGGCCGTAAGGATATGCCTAAATTCCCTCGGGAACGGGAAAAATGGGGGTTGCCTGTTTGTGCATACGAAGAATGTAGTTGGTATAAGCTAGTCAGTTACAGTACGGAGTCTGTAATCATGCCCTGGTCTATTGCTGTAAAACCTATTACACGGGTCTTCTAAATGAGACATACATCTCAGAAGATTGGGATCCATTTTACAAGGAGGTACAATGAATATCTTACTCACATTGTCATATTTGTTTTGTTAATTAAAAATTAATTCATTATAATAACGACTAGTCCTATTTTGGCAACCATAACCTCAGTCCTATAATACGTGTAGCGACCTCATTGTGGTTCCCAATTGTTCGCATAGAGGGTGCCACAAGCGGGCGGCCATGTTTATTATATTGTTTATTTCGATAAATGGTTTAGCACTGATGTACGACGCGATAGGAAGGGGATGTCCAACCGTTTTAATTTTAATTAACTTTTAAATTGGGTCAAATGAATTATTGAAATGGATGATGAGTTGAGTGGTTGCAAGGAAGGCTGCCAAGTAACAGGTCGTCAGTTCACGGTACAGTAATGGTGAAGTTATCTGGAACTTGAGTTTTGACTGCTTTATTAGTTCGAGTCAATAAAGCCAATCGGGTTCGATTCCCGGGTCACGTAAAATATTACAGATATATTTAATTTGCGAAATTTTAATATAAGAAACAGTATGGAGTTCAGAATGAGACAAAAGTTTAGTAATTTAGTTAACTGGGCTAATTTTTACTTAGAACGTGAAGTAACAATATATAATTGGAAACAGATATGACATCTATCCCAATAACTTGGCTAACAGTACTTTTGCCACCTAGCTTATTCTCACACCTCCATGTTTGTGGACAAACACGGCCACAACGAAGTGCTAAATACGTGTCGCACTGTTGGTTAACGACGTATTATTATATTTTGTCAATTAATATTACGTAATCATACTGATTGCGGGCATTTTAACCATCCATTTATAATTAAAATGTAGTTATTGATCAATTGTAGTTTGTAGTATTGTTATATACGTTATCATCGATAATGATAATGAACCTTTATTGTTAAAGGAGTGACCTTAAGTGCAACTAGGGTTGCGACCGAGGAATCTCGGGTTCGAATCCCAAGTCGGGCAAAATACAGTCTTCAAGAAGGTCTCCATTCTTAAAGAAATGTCAGTCTGGAATTAGAGTACGAAAATAGGTAGCTACTCATTATTTCTTATATACGTTAATTCACTTAATACCATTTATATATATTTGCCTAGAAAATTGCCACAGTATTTATTTTGTTAACAACTAGTCTTCAAATAATTTTAAATTCTCAAGGCGACATTAGTGATTAAATCAAATTAAAAAAGGAATAAAACCTCGTTTGAGACATTACGATCTGTACCGTACCTAATTTTTCAAAACGCAAATATATTTTTTTACCTATACTACTACTAAATGAACACACCCAATATGGTATTTATTACATTCTACATCCAAGCTTGTTTACCATAAATTATAAAGCGACTTTGTAAATGTTTTATTGGACTGGTTAACTGACTGCCATTAATAAACGCCTATTTTGGCTATATGTAAGTATGTAAATTGAGCGAAATAAATACCAGAGCTATATACAAACACGTTATTCTCCGAAAAATAAGAGGCAACTTTAAACCACCTCTTTGTAACCAGACCCAGGAATCAAAACTGATACCAAATAGCTCCTTGGCTCAGCTCAGCCTTCACTGTTGGCGCCATGACTGAGCAACCGGTTGTCACGCAGTGTGTAGCGGGTTCGATTCGTTTCTCGCACAGAGCAACTCTTTGTGTGATCTACAAATTATTGTTTCAGGTCTGGGTGTCTGGGTGTGAACTTTTTTGTAAACGCACCCACGACGTAGGAGAAAAACCTAGAGTGGGGCAAAGTTAAAAAAATACCTCTTTAAAACCAGACCCAGAAATCAACTCCGTTTATAAACACTATCATAAACACCTACTTATACCAAAAACACTCATTTTATAAAACAATAACCGGGCTCCATTATATTTTCTAACACAACAATACCGACTCCATTATATCCCGTTTAAATCAAGCCACTTACTTAATTAATTTCTATTTGAGAAGTTGAGAGTAAATCAGGGTTAACTTTAAGGTCCTCCGGGACCGCCGGCCCTTTGGAACACGAGACACATTGTTAATTATCATTATCATTTCGGTCAAACGTGTAACCGGTCGAGTTCAACTCACACAAACTATATATTTGGATACCATACATGACATACGGTGAAGGAAGATAGTTATTGTGGGGAAACCTGGGGCCTTAGTCTGCTATTACAATTGTGTTAGAATGGTCGATCATTGAGCAGTGCAAGAGGGAAGGAGCTATACAACCTACATAGCGCACCTCCTGCACCTCCCGCATCAAAAATTCTGACACAATTGTAATAGCAGACTAAGGCCCCAGGACTTATAATTTCTGCCGCTGCCTAATTCCTAACGATCGTAGCTGGACGTGTTATAGCCTACACAAAAATAACTATTCAAATCAAACCAGTAGTTCTAAAATTTACCGCGTTCAAACAAACAAACAAACAAACTCAGCATTAAAGAAGGGCTAAATAAAAAGACTGATGACTGTTGATGAAGCGAAAGAGGTATGTAAGATTCGTAGCAATTGGCACTCTATTCTGCCGCCATGGGAGACAGGCATGAGTTTATGTATGTATATAGCTCCAACCTTCTTCGTCTAAGAAGAGGCCATTGCTTAGCAGTGGGCTGTTGATGTGATGATGTGTGACCTCACACGTGGTCACTATAGACGCTTGAGTGGACAAAACAAATGGTGCATGGCCATAGTACTCGTATACTATGAGTTATGAGTCATTCGTATGCGAGACACTAC
Organism: Spodoptera frugiperda; assembly: GCF_023101765.2. Lineage (NCBI taxonomy): Eukaryota > Metazoa > Arthropoda > Insecta > Lepidoptera > Noctuidae > Spodoptera > Spodoptera frugiperda. The sequence goes on from NC_064212.1 coordinate 426,083, forward strand.
CGCACCAAGGTGAGCTGTGCTTATGCAATGATTACCACCAGTGCATAGGCCGGTGCGGTATCTATACCGCGTGTGTATGTGGTAGTGATAGCCTATTGTAAGTTATTATTTCAATCAGACTAAGATTAAAGGAGTTTTGAAAGTCAAACAAAAATAAATATGCGCTATAGGTAACGAAGCTATAATTCGTTCCAAAGCCTTTATGATGAGTAATTAGTCTGGCCATCATCTCCGGTTCACACCCTATTTAAGTTTTCGCAACTTAATACGTAATTTAAACCTGACAAATTAATATATCTCTTGATTTGTACTTCACACACGATCTGGCTAATCAATCCACATGATCTTTTGAGATGGAACCATATCTTTACTAAACTTCCCGTGCGTACGGCACGTCGCGTTCCACAAAAAGGCTGATGCATGATCTGGAGCTGCGGACTACCTAGCGGGTTTACTGGGACTTCGGCTCGAAAATTAGGAAGAAAAATGTTTAGGAAACTCGTTTAGGAGACCATTAATTACACCGTGTGACATCCGCCATATTTACATATTTGCTGCACTTTTTACGCACGGATGTCAGTCTTCCGTTTTATTAGATGCTAATCATAATTATAATGGTGGCATTCATTTGAAACCGGAATATTTGCATTAATTAGCATTATCTATCGACTGTCAACTACGGTGTTACTAGTTGGTATATTCATTAGATGATTATCCACTAATTTAATGACGGTAGTAAAAAACCTGTTCGTCACGAAATACGGAAATTACTTCTTAAGCGTTGGTGATTTACGTCAAGTAAATGCCGTCAAGGACTAGAACAGGCTGATGATGATGATGAAAAGCCGATCTTCTAAGATTTACAAGTAAATATTTTATTTAGAAGAAACAAGAATGGGCTCCGGTTCGATAAGTAGGAGTAGGAACGGGGTGGTTTTAAGTCAGTAAGAGTCTGACACTCCCTCTCGCTTTGCCCTGGCGAGAGAAGTCATTGGATGATTTTCCCCCTTAAAATAACCTATCAACTAATAACCCGCCCGCTCCTCGTGTCTCTCCACGTGCAGAGAACACGTCACGCGAAGCTACGTCGACCCCCAAAGTAGCTTACGCCGCAATTGCTGCCGCAAACACGACAGCTGCTACGGTACCTAAGCAGGGTAAGCAGAACCGGCGCTGTGAATCCGTAACAACGATTCCGGTACAGCGCTGTCCAGGAAAGCCTGAGTGTGATGAGGATGGCTTCATCAAAGTTCAAAAGAAGAAGAAGAAGAAGCCTACTTCTCGCAATCAGTGCGGTACTGGACTGACCGGACCAAACATGCTGCTGCGTCCAGCTGTGCCTACGACGTTGCTGTATGTGTCCCGACTACACCACACCACGAAGGTTGAGGACATCGTGGAGTATGTGAAGGTGAAGACCAACTGGACCTTGAGGGTCGTAAGGTTGGAACCGCGTCAAAATACCAACTTCAAGTCGTTTGTGGTGCGAGTTCCAACTCAACATCTCGAGAAGTTCCTCAAGGCAGAATTTTGGCCGAAGGGTGTCATATACCGACGTTTTCGAGGCAGGCTACGTGACACCGAGCAGCGTAATACGACGCCACGCATCGTCACATCGTGTGACCTTAATAACTAATATAAAAATTATGTATTTATAGTATTTTATGTTTTAGTATAGTATTATTGTATTGATATGGGCCTTCGTTGCCTGATGTATTCATAAATAAATATAAAAAAAGAGTTTTTTATATATAAGTTTATTTATATTTGTTCTCCACGGACTCTTGGTCCGTGCCTTGTCATACAATTTGTTTTTTTTACAATAAATCTGCTACAATATTAAATACTTTTTGGACATTTGTGTATAACGCACCTGATAAGGCATGTACTATTGTAGTAGTACTGTAGTAATGACTAGATTATCGAACAAGTAACTTGCAGTTGCAGTACCTAAGTAATTAATGTATTGTTCGCGGCTCGTGGCCTAGTAAACGTACTTACATGATCGTGTGTACTAGCCTGCATGTGTTGTAGGCAGTTGTGGTCAATCAGAGTTAGGAAATAATTTCTAATTGGTGTCAAGAAGACAAAACTCTTAAGAATTTTTGCCAGTAAAACATTTGAAAGACAAATATCGTCAATATTAACACAAGAAAAACAATTAAATTAAATTTTGGAACATTTGATCTTACATAAAATAATCTTTGAGAAGCACAAACAACAAAAATTTTATGGTATTTGAGGCAATAAACCGATGGTGGTTTAGTTTTCAGTCTTCATTGACGTGTAAAAGTGTTATTTTATAACCTATTTACAGAAATAAATATCATTTCAAAATGGCTAATTGAACAGTTTATGGAAATAGAAAACTAATAGATATTATTATTATAATAATATGTCCACGTGTTTTGGCTTAACTTCTACAAATGCTTGATAGACAGGTACTTATTACGACATAAGACTATTAATATTGTTATTCTGCTACTTAGTATCTACCAAGCTTTAATTATCAAAATTCGACAACAAATAAAATACATAATTCATAATATCATTACCACTTGTCACTAGACAGAGTTCTACTCAGCGCCATTTACTACGATCCCCACATATATTATACTTCTACATCTACATTCATATACATATAGCATCACGCCTTTTATCCCAGAAGGGGTAGGCAAAGGTGCACATTATGGCATATATTAACCACCACTGTAACTATAATGTACACCCACTTTTCACAATTTAAGTTATAAGTCCCATAGGTGGTGAGCCTATTGCAATATATCGGGCACATTTCCAGACTCCGTGCTACTACTGAGAAATTTTCGAAAACCGAAAAAAGCCCAGCAATACTTCGCCCAACCCGGGAATCGAACCCGAGACTCCTTGCCCGGCAGTCGCACTAGCAACCACTCGACCAACGAGGCAGTCATACGCTTATGTAATACATAATGCATAGTATCATTACCACTTGTCACTAGACAGAGTTCTACTCAGCGCCATTTACTACGATATCCACATATACTCCCACATCTTCATTCATAGGTCATAAAAGCTTGTCTCCGCCATTCACAGTACTTATTACGTAAGTGAACAGTAGGGCTACTCCGGTTCTCGAATGCGAAGTTTCGTTTAATCTTCGGCAGTAGGTTTTATTGATTTACTAATAAAATTATTCAAAATAACGTTTTATTTTTAATTTCATATCGAAATCTATTTATTTATCTTCATTTCATTCGTTCATTTTTGTTCACGAAATCTCCGAAGTATCGTACGAAACTTGGTGTTTCGTTGAATTAGAGTAGGCCCCCAGTTCCTAGTCTGACTGCGACATAGTACGAGACTACGGGTGTACGAGTACGGCTTCGGATTGCGGCGCGATCGGTACCAGCTCCGCGCGCCGCCGGTAATTAGCTTCAACACTGGGTTGCCAGCTTACTGGGAAACTTTTCCCTGGTCATAGTTAAGGTAGTTTAGAGTTTAGTATTTCATAAGGTGAGATAAATAGTGGGACTATTACTAATGTTACTATCAATTTAATATCAACAATTGTGTATTAAGAAATTCTGTATTTTTGGTATATATAAGCCAAAAAAGATACTTTTGAGGGGGGCCTTAATTTTAGGATGATGAGTCTATATGCAATCCTGTCTTATTACAAGAGATTATTAGGACAGTTGTACAGATCTCTTTCATTTGCAATTTAACACATTGAATGCCATGGTGGTCACCGGTGACCGACGTTAGCGGAGGATTTGCCTTCAACAGTTTTCTATTGGCTGTCAAAGACTTAAGACGCAAATCATTTAACATTATTCAAGATTTTTGACCTACTACAACACCTATCAACCGACTTCCCAAAAAAGAAAACATTCTCATCGCCTAAAGTGCCCCAGTTTCCAGGGAAACTCGCAGCGGCTGGCAACACAACAGTTATGTAGCTAATACCGTGATCCTGTCGAATATTGTTTCGCGTGTCTTCTATTCTCGTTCCGAGGCACAAAAAGTTTCAATTTCGTTTGTTTTTCTAACTGACTTTGTACACGATTTCGACTTTAACAAATAACTAAGGAACCAAAAATGTTTATACTTTTTTTAAAGTGCGGAATGAGGTTTCTGTTGGTTGGAGAAGCAATCATCGCACGAAGATAAATTGTTTAAAGGATTCTTCTTTAAAGGTCGCGCAAAGTTATTTGATTTCTCGATTTTTTCAGTAACTGTTTGGAGTCAGAAATTGTGGTCATCTGACTGTTCTGATTAACAATATACATTTGAATTGAGCCCATGTCATACTCGGTACTCTCACTCAATTAGGTACTAGTTACAACTAGATTGGTTGAGTAAATAAAGCCTACAGAGGTAACAAACAACCAAACAAACAGATAATTTACTTTCGTTTTTTGAGCGGGGAAATTGTCCAATAACTTCTCCCTCGTTGTAGCGAGGCAAGGAGTGTCAGATTCTTACTGAGTAAAAACCACCCTGATCCTACTCCTGCTATAACCTGGAACCCCGGTAACGCGTTAAGTTATCCACAGCTCCACATAGGATTTTAAAACATAGTGAAGTTTTAATTTCAATTTATTCGATAGTTTTATTGCAACGTCATACCTTTCATCTCGGCACGTAATGTCGCTACACAACGTACACCCACTTTACACCATTTGTGTTATAAGTCCCATATAATAGGGGGTGAGCCTATTGCCATAATATACTGGACACAATTCCAGACTCCGTGCTACTACTCAGTAATACTTTGTCCGACATTTGGGGAATCGAAAGTATTTCCTAATTTTTTTTTAAACTATCCATCCTCTGCAATTCACATGTCAGTCTAGTACCAGTTCAATTAACATAGTTTTATCTGTGGGCAGCAGGCTAACGGGTCAGTCGACTCAGTAGCGACCGCAGTTATATATCGGTATTATTAATTAGCAGCAAGTTATTGATAACTTCTATTAATGTCAAGATCAATTAAAATATCGACTAATTGTTGTTTGTGAGCTGTGCGTCAAATTGTATTTATTTATTTATAGCTGCAAAATTTTGCAACCCAATTATATTTTTTGTACATATTTTGTACACACACATACACAACGTCACGCCTTTTATCTCCGCCGAGGTAGGCAGAGGTAATAAGGGGTAAGCCTATTGCCATATACTGGGTACAAATCCAAACTCCGTGCTACTACTGAGAAATTTTCGAAAATCCGAAAAAGGCCCGATAATACTTTGCCCGACCCGGGAATCGAACCTGAGACTCCTTGTCCGGCAGTCGTACTTGCAACCACTCGACCAACGAGGCAGTCAGCAGGCAACATTTTTCTTGAATGGGTTTTATTTCACGGTTTTTTACTAAACTAACGATATGTTTTCTTAAGAAGTTACATAATGATAACTCCATTAAGAATTCTAAACTCCATAAACATAATTTTGTCCGAATCAAGGACCAATGCATAGACCGACATGCTCATTAATCCCTTTTTTGTCTATTACACTACCGAGTCAGTCAAATTCCATCTGTATAAAAATATCCCGAATTCTTTAACAAGTAAATAAAGCATGTATAAGATTGCTATAAATAATGATTCTCCTCGTCCAAGGCTGATGCAAAAACTCGGACCCACTTAAAATAGACCGACATAATTACATTTTAGTCTACGTTTTTATACATAAATAATCATAATATGTATATGAGGCAGATGTATATAAAAAATTTAGAACTATCCTTTAAAAAAAAGTTGCGCCGTACTTAACATTCTTGATTATTTTTTTCAGATTTAATGGGTCGACGTTTGACCGCTATCTCACCTGATGGTAAGTGATGATGAGCTAATAGTTTGCGTGTCAACAAAAAGCGCATGCGTAATTTGGAGCGAGATTAGTTTGTCGTACCTATCTGTAGGTACCGCAAACACTTTATATAATAAGAATAATAACAAGAGGTCTTTGGTTTTATTCCCGGGTAAACTACACTACTTTCTTTTTTTACTTTTCCAATTTTCATAGACATTTTACCAGTTATTTCTACTGTGAATTTCACATTAGCCTGGAATAATGTCCAGTTTATTATGGCGTTTGGAACAGCCTTTTTTTGAGGGAGGAAAATCATCCAATGACTCCTATCGCCTTGGGCGAGGCGAGAGGGAGTGTCAGACTCTTACTGACTAAAAACCACCCCATTCCTACTCCTGCTTTTCGAACCGGAGCCCCGGTAAACCCGCTAGGTAGTCCGCAGTTCCGGATTTGGAACAGCCTAACTGCTAATTATATTATTATTACAGTTATATTATCCTAATAATGGGGGGTAATAATTACATATTACACACAATTTCAGACTTCGTGCTACTACGAGAACTTTAGATATATAAAATATATGAAAGCGTAGCCACGTGTAGATAATAGTGTTTATTTAACAATAATGCATTATCAGTCCACTTGAAATTATACTAGGAACAAGATTTACTAGATAACATTCGAGTAATGTTTATGTGACATCATACACATACGCACCGATATTAACATACTTCTATTTAAAAAAATAAACAACGTCGCCCTACTCTAGGATTTTCTCCTGTGTCGTAGATGCATTTACAAACATACAAGTTCACATACACATGACACCCAGACCCGAAACAACAATTTGTGGATCACATAAAAAGTTGCTCCGTGCGGGAATCGAACCCGCTACACGTTGCGCGGCAGCCGGTTACCCAGCCACCGCGCCAACCGTGCGGTCGTATACCTGAGTAGTCTTTATATTATGTCAATGTATGTATAAATTATTTTTCAGTGAAGGGTGGGTCAGTTTGCTTTTATCAGTTTCGATAAGTACCTAGCTCAAGAGTTCCATCGAATCGAATCTAAACAAACTTTTTAGTAAGTATGTTTAGTTATTTCTAGAAAACCTAAAAATTCTTCAAGATTCTTTGACTATGTTTCTACCTGGACCTAAGAATCCAAGAATTACAGTTCAAAAACATTTAAATCGAGAGAATTCATCCCAGTACCTTTCGATAGCAAAGGCTGCACTTTAAATGTTAGTTTACGTGTAGGGATCACATACCTGAGATCATATAATATAGTTCCTGTCAGGCTGCCGTCGACCTATGGCGAATGGCCAGGCCCTGGCGCGCACGGCAGCCGCCACGTCGCCGCGCAGCAGCGCCACCACGTCGTCCAGGAACCGCAGCGCACGCGCCTCCGCGCCCAGCGCCCGCGCAGCCGCCGTACATCGCCGCGCGCGCACTGAAGACGCCTGAAATACAATTATGAAATTTTATAGGGAGTTTCTTTGCACGAAGTTAATAACTCATCTCAATCAAAAACATTGTTATTGTCTTTTTTGAAATTACTTAAATGTATAAAGTTTCTGGCAAATACTTAGATGGATCCAGATTATTCCAGGTACTATGGATTGAGATCAGTCATTAATTTCGGCAGTTGGTAAGAAAATTACAAGGACTGAAGAACCCATTAACCGCGACTATACAATTTTGGGTTTAATATTGTCTATAACAAAGTCTATTTTATAAAAGACGTGCTTGAAAATCGTACTCTAATTGCCCATAGAATACAATTTATTAAGTATATACGCTACTTGTAAATACTTTGTGATAAACAAAACAATTGATTCTGTCGACAATCAGTTGAGAATCTCGTCGATTGCAAACACAAAAATATCTCGTTAATTGGACACGCTTGAAACGTTTATTCAATCAAGTGATAATTCTTCGTTTACGAAGCATACACTACATGAATTTAAACGACTGTCCGCCTATTCTTACAACGACAATTTAACATGGATATTTAAGTCTTTGACTGCCAATAGAAAACTGTTGAAGGCAAATCCTCCGGTAACGTCGGTCACCGGTGACCACCACGGCGTTCAATGTGTTAAAAAAACTGTATTTTTCTGCCTGCCCTAGTCACGCAATGTATTTGAATGGAACCTATCAATCATCAGCCGCTTCCTATCTCATCAGCATCATTAGAATGATCGAGATCACTGAAGATCTCTAACAAAAACATTTAAGTGATGATACGAGTCATTATAATTAGTTACGTCTAACTTACAGAGCGCCATAAGCTAAATAATAAATACCTTGTTTGAAGTAATGGAACAAAAAACATGGAGGTACTAATCTGTTTATAAATGTAGCACAAATTGTGTATTTAGTTGTTATTGTTAATGTCTATTACTTATTATTGTTTCCTTATTAAAATACATATATCCTTATTAAAACCGCAATAGGAGGATAGTGGCCGACTGATGGGACTGTTTTCAGTTAAAATAATATTAATTTATGTTACGGAAACGTTCTAGGTGTGTTCGTCATAGGGAGGTGGAGGTTAAAATCCCACAAATCCTAGTTTTTTCCCCAAAAAGTTAGGCGCCTTTTATAGGCTTCCCCCCGGCACCAAAAAAGGAAAAGAAACAGGCATGTGTGTGACATATGAGTGGAATTTTTAAATATAAAAAGGGAAGATTCATTTAAGAATTTGAGTAAACAAAATAAAATTAATTAAAGACATTTAACTTCTTCTGATAACAGTTTGTAACTGGGTTGTGTTTCGTTTGTTACAAATGTTCAGTTAAAAACCTAACTACTAGGAAAACACTTATTTGAATTTAAGTTTAAGTAATTGTAATATGCAAATACTTTTTATATATTTTTTATATCAAAACGAATGATTATTCATAAACGACATTGTATTTGTGTCATTTGGTCACTCACTCCTTATCTTTGTTATTGTTTGACTTCGAATATTTACTGATAATTATTTATATAATAACTCGTATCTCAAGCACCCTACAACGACCTTGTAATTAATACTGAAATCGCTTGTCAATACTGACTAAGAATAGTTCATGAAACAACATGTAGTTATTCTACCGACTGGTGTTAGTGGCCACCGCGCGCTACGCCACGCGTGGTGCTGCTTATGCACTCAGTGAAGCGCATCGTTCCGCATTGGTGAAGAAGATTTACTACAAAATTATGAAATCGTCTTACAGCTAATAACAAAACTATTGAAACACTGAAAACTATACCGCCCGGGCGGACACCCGCCGGTTCGTGTGCTTTCCCTGTGCTCAAAAACAACTTTCGACGTAGTAGAACATTAGAAATGAATTCCATAACGCTTAACTGTTGCCAATAAATCACATTGATCGAGATTTTCACAATGCACTCACTTTAGCAGAACGCGGGGAGTATCTTAAATAGTAGATGGCCGACGTACTCAATATATTCCCGTGTCACTTGCAACCAAGTTTGGTTTGTGGCGATAGACAGAGACAACGAACCAAGTGAAAGTAGCACGAAACAAACGATAATGTATTACTTAATGATGCAGTAAACTAGATTGGTTTGTTTAAGTGCACGCAGATAACGAGCAACTGACCGATGTTTACCGACCGACCGGCGACCCGCCGAGTCGCTGTAATAATTATATCGACACATCCGCTCGCCGTGCTCCCGCGGCTCTGGCGAAATTCTCATGAGCAGCCAATATTCCAGGCGAGTGGCCCCTACTCGAACTGTGCATTATGGAACGGAAGGAAATTCAATCGTTGATGTAGGTCGGTGCGAGGTGCGAGCTCTAGTGTACGGTGCAAAGCGTGCGTGAGGCGGCGCAGGGCGGCAGAACGGTACGAACGCGTCAGGGGTCGCGGCGAGCCACGCGCCGGGCCAGCACCTGCAGGTCCGCGTGGATGTCGGCCAGCTCCGAGTGCAGGTCGCGCGACTGCGCCAGCAGCACGTCCAGGCGCCGCGCCGTGGCGGTCAGCGCGCACTCCTCCTCGTCCTCCTCCACGGCCAGTGCCAGCCGGCCCAGCCGGTCCCGCTCCACTGCCTCCCGCACTCCACCACCACCTCGCTTGCGGAACTCGCTCAGCAGCTCCCGTCGGCAGCCTCCTGTAAGCTCCTCTTCCTCCGCCTCGCGCAGCTCGTCTGCCAATGACCGCTCAGCAGCAGAGTTATTTGACTTATTGTGACTAGTATCTTCAGGGGATGAGACTGACTCTGAATCCTTATCTGATTGTGGCGGTTCTGGCGGTCTGTGATGGGGCTCGGGTGTGGCAGATGCCGATAGCAAGGGGCTGGGTGATTGAAGAGCTCGCTGTAGAAACCGTTTAGTATCTTCATCGAGTGGTCTAGTGAGGCCGCGGCGAGGGATCGGTCTCACGATGGCTTCAAGTGCGTCCCGCCCTGGATCTTCGGGCCGCAGCAGTTCCAGGATGCGTGCGCGGGGAGGTGATATGGTGGCGCAGACGTCGTAGCGAGCAACCAGCTTGCCCTTGCTGGGCGAGGTGTGGATGTCGCCAGTGGGGGTGTAGGCGCGGATGTTCTCATTGAGCAGCCTGTAGTTGCGCAGCTTGACGTTGCCCTCGGGCGGCAGCGCCGAGGGCTCGCAGGCCGCAGGGTCCGGCTCCACGATCTCGATGTAGTGCGCGGGCAGCGGCTCGTCGCGCGGCGTCTGCGTGAACACGTTCATGTCGCGCTCGGGCGGCGCGCGCGCTCGCACTGCCCGCGCTGCCTCGCGCCGGCCCACTCAGCCCGCGCGGGACGCACGCGGTGACAAGGACGCGCGGGACCTGACGCCTGGCCCGGCACTACCGGACTGCACCCCACGCACCACTAATTAGATTTAACACTCCCTTGTTGTCAGTGATATTATGAAATCACTGTTAGTGTCACATTAGTGGGACAAGAATAACAACGTGTTAATGTAAAAACGATGCGCATTCCGTGCGCAGTCGAGGTGGGCTGCGTTTTCTAGTAGCGGTCGAGTGGCTGTGTTTCACTTTTGTTGCATTTTGTTAGGAACTCGCTGCACGATTCAATGTTCTTGAAATGTAATATTTAAGTGTACGTTGTACCAAACGTTTTGTTATTAAAAGCGCACCACAGTACGCTGCGATGAGTCATTGTTCCCTAGAGTATCAGTCACTTATACCAATTGATGCGTTTATTATCATTTATTGGTTAATAAAACCACAAAAATGTTTCGTTAATTTATTTCTTCGAGATAGCGTCGGCGTAGACCTGTACATACCACAAATATTTGTCACTCGGATGAAGTAAGGTTGCGCAACAAACTGGTCCAGTTATGTTAACCGCATGGTAATCGCGGATTTGTATATGCTATAGAGGATCATCCACTAAGCAGTTATGTAAAAAATATGCTAATTAGTGTAATAAAAACTGTGAATCACTGTGATAGAAAAAAACCGGTTAAGTGGGTACCATCCAGAATAAAAACAAATATTTTGGTATGTAGATATACATTATGTATGAGGATGATTAAAAATACATTAATAATGTGTTTAAAGCCTAGAATTAATTTTCCTGTTATTGAAATATCGCATCAGCCTATTGGAAAAAATAAATAAAAAATAAAATATTTGTCCCACACGCTAAATTAACAAGTGCCATGTATAGTTTACATAAATATTTGTAAATACATAAGATTTTATAATAAGAAAAATGTCCCAAGTTTGCGGTGAAATGGGACATGTTCAGCATGTGTAACATAGGGCCTTGTGCTGGTATTCTACTGACCCCTCAGATGACCCACGGATGGACAAAGTGGCTGCACTGGCATTGGCGAGGTAGTACTTGCGAGTAAGTATCGGGTTCGCACCCGGGTCGGATAAAGTACAATTGAGTTTTAAGTAACTCATTAAGACTGTAAATAGTAGGTACAAAAATTTAGGCGAATACATAAGACGTTAGGAGGTGCCTTCCGAATTGTTACAAGGTTGATAAAATACTTAATTACACAGAATAAATACAGCTTTTCCTCCATGGAATATTTCTGAAGGTAAGGAAGGTACACCAGTTACAGGTCCCTTAAGGGAAAACCGACTTTATTGTCAAGTTTAATAAGGATATTCAAGAAAAAATACAACTTTATGTATAAAGGACTAGCTTGTAACATTATCCTGCACTAAATATTTGAAGGTTATTTTTTTATTTAACAAACTACACAGGAAATTATGAGACCGTACTAAAACCAGATTCTCTTTCTAACAATTAAATAGAAAGTACAAATGGAAGAACTAACAATGAAACATTTAAAATATACACACAAGTTTGCATGATGAGTTTCCATTGATCTTGTTTATAAGTATGAAAAACACTTTTCGACTATTATTTCCCATGTTATCGACTGCACGGTTGGCGCGGTGGCTGAACAAGTGGCTGCCACACAACGTGTAGCGGGTTCGATTCTCGCACGTAGCAGTTTTATGTGTGATCCGCAAATCGTTGTTCCGGGTTTGGTGACATGTATGTTTATAAACGCACCCACGACACAAGAGAAAATCCAAACTTTTTTTTGTTAGTGGTGAGCCTATTTACATTAATGGAGTACGTATCTGGACTGTATACTATTCGTCTAGCGTCTACAGGCGTCTTCAACTTATTGCACAACATAGTACACGTCACCAAAGAAAATGCAGGTGATAAGGGAAATTGCACCTTATTTCCCGACTTTTTCGGTGAATTTTCCAACTTTTTCTTTGGTAAATAAGCATGTTAAAGTAATAATGATCTATCTAATTTTGTTTAGTTATACTGGAGTTTTACACCTGACATTTTTTTTTTTTATTAATGATAATAGAGATATTTGTACCAGTACATACAGGGTGTGTGTGGGTAGTATATGCATACATGTATGTATGTATGTATGTATGCATGATAAATGAGCGATGTATGTATGTCCGGTAGTGCAAGCGTGTGCGCGTGCGCAGTGGAGCGTCACACATCGGCCTTACCTTCTGTCTACCCTGATTGCTGCACGCAACTTGAACATTCCTTCAAGAAAGTTATAATAAAAGAAAAACTATAATACAACCAATTATAGATAGACAGATACAGTCAGTATGCCTGACAAGCGAGATTCGATTCCCTGTACACAGAAATTAACGTCGAGTTTTCAAATCTTTCAATCGGTATTGAGTCTCAATTTGAAATTGAACCTAAGACCTATATTTGAATTTGTATTTTGTAATAATAGTAGTAAAAGTAGGTTTTAAACAAATAAAAGTACTATGTTCCCCATAAATATTTTGTATTTGATGAAATGAAATCGACCAATAACTTCACGGCATTATTGTAATGAGGGCACAACAGCAAGCGGACGCACTCGCTTTCAAACGATACGCACTTCACGAATACACTCAATATCGGTAGCACTCAATTACTAATACACACATTATTCATCTACTCTAATTATAAAGTAGACGAATTTATGTAATGTATGTAAGTAGTAACCTGCATTTCCACAAAAATATAGCCTTTTTTAGGGGGAAAATCATCCAATGGCTTCTCTTGCCAGGGCGAGGCGAGAGTGTCAGACTCTTACTGACTAAAAACCACCCCGTTCCTATTCCTGCTTTTCGAGCTGGAGCTACTTCGTCTTCTGGTTATAGATCAGCAAGACTCAACTGTCTTCGTGGCCCCATCTATGTCTTTGCCAAAATTCATCAAAACCAATTCAACAATTTAGTAGATAGCACATAAAGCAAAGAAATTCTGTGTCACAATTACAAAAGAAGTAGAAATTAGGATATCACAAACATATCATTAGAATTACTCAACCCAATAAACACACGACAATAATCCACACCGAGACCGAGTGCATTATCGCTAAAAATAGATTAGAAAAAAAATATACAAAGGAAAGGAAAAATCGGCCATTGTCCTCATTCTATCGATTAATTACATGAATCAATCAAGATTAATAGTAAAAAAAGGTTACAAGATAAAAAAAAACAGATGCCAGGATCAGCAGAGGTCTCGAATACCAACCGGCCGCGGATGTGAGGGAGGCCGCCATTAGGTACCCCAGGCCACCGCTGATGATAATAACATGTCGAATTTAGGCTCTGCTCCTACACAGCGGCCCGTATCTGCGATTGTTCGGGTGATAGCGGCTTATCTGTGATAATTTGTGTTCGTGTAACGATAGTGTATCGTGATTTTTATTAATTGCGGTGTGACGTGTTCTTATTGCTTCGTTATTTTATGTTGTTTGTCCAGCGTGCAGGTGCTTGCATTGCCAGACTTCTGTCGGTCTGTGCTAGAACAAAGAGATTTCATTAACGCATGCTGGAACACTAGGTTATTGTAATACGCAAATATAATAAGCACAAAGAACCGAACTGCCTAATATTTACATCTGCTTTTGATGACCAAAAAAAAGTAGTCAGTTTCAATATTTATGATTATCTACACAAGGGTCCATGGAAAGTCACCTCATGTCCATTCGTCGAATCATTCATGGTTAATTGGAATCACTCTTCATATCGTGATACATATTTTGGATGCCAATGTAATGAATGCAACACTTAACATTTTCAGTAGCTTCACCACAACACGAAATTCTCGTGAAAATCCTAATTTGCACTTTTCCAGGACCTCTATATGGCCCATATTTGATTTGCTCAAAACATTAGATATCATTCATTTCGAAATTAAGTTGTAATTGTGATCTATCGACTAATTTCTTTGCAATAACGAAAGATAGTATTTATTTATTAAAAACTGCAGTCTCTATCCACCAGTTTGCAGACACAGAAATAGTACCGCATAATGAATGTAGGTAATGCAGCTAAGTCTAGCGCTCTAATTTATTGTGGAAACGAACCAATGAACGGGCTTCTTGTCTCTCTCCCGTGAAGTAGGTTCAATTAATTAAAATGAGTAAGTAAGCGATACTTTTTATGCTAACAATAGCGTTGGATGTTGCTTAGTCCTTTTCTTTCTTTAAACATACAACATACAAACATACAAGTTCAACAGTACACATGACAGCCAGACCCAAAACGACAGTTTGTTTTCACACAAAAAGTTGCTCCGTGCAGGAATCGAACCCGCTATACATACGCATTTATGTGATTCACATTATTGAGATCTCCATATCTCGACTGCTACGTAGCTTGGACTTATTTGTCAATCAGTAGAACCTGTTTAGCTTGTAGAGCTTATATTTCGAAAAAAAAAAACTGAATAAACTACAAAAAGTATACCGTAATACTTTTTCCATACCGGAAGTCAAACTTGCGATCCTTTTTACAGCAGCCACGCTTGTGGCCGCTCTATCAGATTTTTTGTTTTCATTTGAAGTTGGGGGCCCTAATGACAAATACTTAAATTATATTGACATAATACGATAAATTCTCAGGAAGTTCTTATCTATAAAATAACCATCATTTAAAATCATCCCAGGGTTGCTTTGACCAAAAGTCCGCAACCTTTGTGTATTCCCCCAGAAATTGGCGACGTTTTATCTTAAACACAACTATAATAATATTCATTTACGTAACTAAGGATTACATAAATCTACATAAAACGGAACCAAACACATATAAAGTTCTTAAAAACCAAAATAAGGGTGTGTGTAGACAAGCAGGAAATTCCGTGGAACGGCCATTCCCGTCACCTCGTGATATGACCATCTGTACTGTTTACGTTGGCAATTTCCTACCCGACTGCCGACACCCGACACACGACACACGACAGGGCGACACGCGGCTATCGCGATCACCAGCTCGTGGGAACGCCGCCTTATGTCGCTTTTAGAAAACAGGATTTCTGGACTTTTAGAAGTTATTAAAGTTCGTACTTTACTGATCAGATCTTTGTTATTTGTATTGGTTTTTGGTAGTGGTCTGGGTGAGATTATGTTTATGTGATTTTTTAATAGTTATTGTCTATTATGCTACACAACTGGTCGTAATATCAGACTGCATGTTATCCCCAAATCTTTTGTAAACCTAAAAAGCTCCATATTACTTTGGACGACTCGAGAATTGAAGCTAACCAAGAGAGCTTGTTAGACAGTAACATTTGCGATCACTCGACCAACATGACTTTACATGACCAATTAACAAGTATGATGTATGAAAATAAATAATTTCACACACGCATTCAGGCGATGTTTTTATAAACGCACTAAAAAGCAGTAGGTACTTAAGTATTTCCTATATACTTATCTCAAGGTAGGATTATGTTCTAAATGCAATCATTAAATTATCGAAGAAAATTCTAGAGGGCTATATTGTTACTATGACGTCATTTAGGTCTTTATGTTATCTATGCAAATTCACTTGATATCTGATAATCGAATTATTAGGTTTACATTCTTTCAGTGTGGTTCTTACTAATATCAGATCTAGATAAACATATTATAATTAATGCGACAATTATTATATGGTATCTTTTCTTATCTTTGCCTTTAATCGTAACACTTACAAGAATCTGTTGAACTAGAAATGAATACTTATAATGCAAATTAATATACCTATTGTATAGTATAGTATTGTTAAAACGTATGCTTTAATTTCTAACTAAAGTACTAAGATAAATCAATAAATCTATCAAATTTAGTATATTTAATAGTTCGTAGTGCGAATCTCGTAGCGTATGTATAGTAGGTGCCTCGTAGCGTTGAGATCGTAGCTCGTAGTGTACAGTACGTAGCTCGTACTGTGTAGCATATAACGCGTAGTAGATCGCAGTGCGTAGTTAGTACTTCGTAGGGCGTAGCTCACAGCGCGTTGTAGATAGCTTGTAGCGTGTAGATCGTAGCTCGTAGTGTGCAGTACGTAGCTCGTAGTGCGTAGCACGAAGTAGGAAGCTGGCAGTTCGTAGTTCACATTTTGCTATTGTAGCTGCTGAGCTATGCATTTTGATTTAAGGTTTATATACTCTCCATGCGGTTGAATCGCTAGTTGAGTTTATGGCGTGTAACGCCTTCAAAGTTAATAGCGGGATAACGCTGAGCAGAGCTTAGAGCTGCGAACTACGCGCTACATGCTACGAGCTGCGAACTACGCGCTACGACCTACGGCTGTAGTATTTTGCAGCAACATAAATGTAATAATTTAAGACTGGGTATGTAGGGTTTATGGTTAGGGTAAAAAAAATTGGGTCAGGAAAATGATCGACTAGAGACCTCGGAACGGAAAACAAAGCGTGGCTAGACCTCCCACCAGGTGGACAAACTTTTATTGAACTAGAATAGGTTTTTCCAAACCTTAAATAATAATAGCATACAAATAATTAGCAGTCATGTCACAACTTTCAGACTGAATGTGTAAAGGGTAATGATCATTTATTTTTGAGGTTTCTAAGTTCAAAAACTTTGGTTCAGTGACGTGACGTCACGTATGTTTTGTTCTGTACCGCTCTCAGTAATTCATTCCTTAATTAGTCCTTGTTCGTTAATGCTCTGATTTAATTTGGTAGCTCTGTGTAATGTTAATTAAATACAACAATGGGTTTTGGAATTATACGTTGCAATTTATGTAGATGGATACGATTAAAACTTTAATACACAATATAATTGATTTATTAGTAAAACATGCATAATTTTACAGCTTAAGCCAATGCAGTTAAACTGATATGAAACTACTCCATATTATCTATTTAAAAAGTATAATACTGTCAATTACTTAAAACTAATTCATCAGCCATTCATCTTCTCACAAAATCTTAAACTTAAATAAGTAGAACATATTTTTTTAAACTCACATGTTTTAGCTGAGATTGAATGTCAGATCGACAGACAGACGGACAGAACGATAACTTAGCACATGTTCAACATTCAGGTGAAGAATATTTACAATATGGGACAATTGTGAAATATGTATTGAGGACTCAAACCGTTAGAAGGAGCATGCCGTTTGTAATATTACTTGGAAGCTAATCTTGACACGGTTTCATGATTCCATATACTCAAAACTTGTCAAAAAGATACCTTTGTGTGGAGGGCCCTTGAGTCGAGTGGCTCTCGTGAGGAGTGTCGGTGCGAGGGGGGGGAGGAGGGGCTAGTCAGTAAGGGTACCCTTCTACCGTCAACTTGACAAGTCGGCGTTGGTCTGAGGACCTGACACTCGCTGGTTCGAGACTAATACCAACTTTAGGGGGTTCCGACCCCCTTATCTATACAAGTGCTCGTATTTTTTATTTTTGAAGGTTTCTACCCAGTGTGGCGGCCGTGAGCTGTTTGAATGTCGCTTTCAATGCATTATTGTGTACTGATAAGCAATTGTATAATTATTCTGTTCATTTCTATTTTTGTTTTGTTTTTAGGACTTCGAATAAAATTCATGAAGTTCTCACTATAACAGTGTTTCTATTATAGGTTAAGAAATTTTTATTTGTAATTTTTGTTTAAAAATTCACATTTCCAACGTCCAAGTTGTTAAAAATATAATCAGATTAGTTAATTTAGTGGCTTGTCTTTAAAGGTTCCGTATGGTTTCTGTTCAACAAATCGTAGTTTTGAACCCTGAACGTGTTGTAATTCGATAGCGGGATTACGTTCCGGTGCGCTCTTTGAAACAAGAACTGAAACTTTCAACAACATATTGCTATTAGAACACCGGCAGGCGTTTAGTGTTACATTATTTTCATATCGTGATTTTGTGATACCGTGGCCATATTGTAATGTTTGAGGACATAATGTATCAATGAAATGTGTGAGTATTTAATATAATCTCATACGTAAAGATTAGTAGAAATAACTATCATTTCATTAAACTCCAACAAACCATATTGATCTCGACGGTTTTTCGTCTTCAGTAGTTGCTATGCTACACGACAAGTTATTCGGTTAATTTGCGCGCCAAAATCAGCGATGCCAGTAGATTCTGTCTCTACCCATACAAGTTACCAAAGGAATAAATTTATCCTTAAGAAAGAAACCAAAGAACAAATACCATCTAAATACATTTGGTCTGAAATCAGATAGTTAGTTGGCAAACCGCGGAGATCTCCTCACACGCTCGCAGAGACGAAGCAATCTTACAGAAGGCTCATAAATAAATGCGCGAGGCGACTGCCGCTATATTTCCATTGTTCCTCCAACTATTACAAATGTTACGAGCTGTTAATGCCCAAAAGCCGTGTGAGTGTTAGTAAATAGAGTAGTAATGCAGCATTGATTGGTCGAGGCCGCTCCGTCCGTCCGTTCGTTCATTCACTCTGTGAGTCATAGGGCGCGCGAGCCCGCGGGACGCCCGTACGACGGCTGAGCACGACAGGGCTGCCAGCGCCAGCCCGCCAGGGGTTGTTTGGGACTTACGCGCTTTGTTTTTGCCAAAAGCCGGACCTTTGAGGAAAAAATATACATGATATGGGATGCAGTCACGATACTCCAGATTAAGGGATTAGGGGTGAGATCGATGGGGTCGTTCAATGTTTTATAGTGTTCGGATGCTAATTTAGTTAACGTGGTGCAGATTCCGCTCGTTTGTTGAGCAATAATCTTTGTTGTTTCAAACACTGTTTTTGGAACTGTGTTAGGATAGAGAGACCGGTATTATATTATACTCAGTCACTTTACTGAAAGGATAAAAAAGCGACAAGGAATTCTCCTTAAAATGAAAATGATAACCAAAGAATGATTGCGATGCACGATTTAGGAATTGCATGGTTACCCCAAGAATTTTCTTGGTTTTTGAAAATGTTCCCGTCCAGCAACCCTAGGTGTTGGTGAGCGTGCGGGGCGGGGCTCTCGGGAGCGGGGGTGGCGCATGCGCGGTGCGCACGCTGGGTCGATAGGGGTCCGCGTTCAGTCCGCGCCGCGCCGGGCCACCAAGAGCCCGCGCCGCCCCGCCATGAGGGCGCGCGCGTTACTTTTCCTCCTCGTGGTTTATGCTACCTACAGCCATGCCGAGAAGAGCAAATTCTGTAAGTCTTATTATTATAAGCTCCAATCAATTCTTCAATGTTTTCAGAATTATACTTTTTGTGTTTTCTAGCGCGGTGATGTAGGTTTCGTCTGTTGGAGTTATTAGGCGGTTTCTATGTGTCTTGTGCAGGATCTTGTGCAGCTTCATAGTCTGTCATTTGTTGCGCATCAAAACTGTGTCCGATATAACTACAGTCAAGCCTAATAAAAGTTCGGTACAGGTTAGTGAAAATTTCGCGGCAATTCGCCGGACAATGTTGCTAACGCCGAAAGTGCACGCGAAGCCCAAACACATAAAACCATTAGATAATTAAATGTGTTGAAGCCTTTCATTCGCAAATAGCGTCCAGGTTAGTTATGTAAAATTACATTTGTCTTATATTGTCCGGAAATAGGTCACCAAGACAATAGCCCCTGAAATGTAAAAGCGGCGCGCGTCGTCCTCGGCCGCTCGCAGTGTGCGTCTAATATAGTAGACGATTCATTACCCCTAGTTTGGGCGTACGACTTTCTTTATATCGTACGTATCCTTAACGATATTAGGTCGTTTCGGCGACGTGTCGTTACGTCTAAATTATACTTCATAAATGTGTAATCTGTTTGATATTGTTCATGTTGAGGTTTTGTGTTTGGATGCCGCTTTTATTGATTTTAATTTCACTGAACCTCGTTTTGTTGTCAAATGTTTGGTTGCTTTAGGACCGATACACACCAGGTCCAAAGCGAACTCTATTAAATGCTCAAACATATTACCCTAGCCGGCTTTTTAAGATCATTTCTCACCCCGCTCGGTTGGTACTTTATTCCAACTTGATGGTTTTTACTCAGAGACGCATTCTTTTAAAAAAGGTTCAAGAATTACCAAATGTAAAGCCACTTGTTGCAGAAAACTTTTTTATTAAAAAGTTAAAAATGAACATAACATTGTATGATAAGGATAACCTAAAGTCATCGGTTCAGATAATTATAATTACAAACGTTGGAACTAAACGGAATATTTAGTTATTACATTTAACAACATTAATTACAAACTCAACTTTAATTTATCAAACTACTTATCACAAGAACATGAAATGGTCGCAGGTAATGTTTCAGAAGGAATATCATGAGCGTGGCTGCGAACTGTTGACGCGTTAGGTGCTAAAGTACTTGTTGACTTTCTGCCAACCTTCTTGTAACTTGCTGGTGATCTTCTCCACTGGTCCCGGGCCCCCGCAATGCCTCGGGGCTCCAGCCAGAAGTATCGTCTGTCCAGGACCTAGTCTCATAGTTTTATCCATCATCCAATGAGAAGCGACGGAGAAGCTCGACCCTGCTGAACTGCAGGCTATCGTCATCTCTGGCGGTATACCAGGGATCCTGGAAGGTTCCACCTGTGTAGGCTCGGTCGCCAAGTTCGAGATAAGCAGCAGAGACCCGCTGGAACCCCACCTCAAGATCACAATGGCTCCATTTTGTCGTTTTATCTGCAAAATTTGAAACATTAAGGGCTGGAGGATTAATTACTTTGATTGACATTTTTTAAGTCTCTGCGTGTACACTTCAAAGCAAGGGTTCGACCCTGCCCCTTTTTTATTGCGAGGCTAATTAATGCTCTTGTAAAACAGATGATAATTTATTTGCGCTCCTGTTTTTAAAAGTTAATGCTTTTTAACTTCAGTCTAATGGTCACTGCTCTCAAGAAGTTGACACATTAAGTCACGCGTAAAGTATTTTGATGTTTTCTTGGATACTTATTATTAACAATAAACTACAAATCTCTGAAAATTCACCCCCCAGCACGTGGAGGATCCAATTGAAGTAAAATACATTCCTCCGCTACCAAGAGAAGTATTATCCTCAAGAAACGTTTTAAAAGTAATGCTGTCATATCCGGAAGATGAGACGGATATTCCTAATGAATTTAGGTAGCGCTCCACATCTCTATCACCCCATGAAAAGGATATCATTCCCGAACGATGGAGACATATATACGCCATAATAGCTGCTTATCTCCCGTCGGCCAATTGGGGAAATGGGTTATTGTGAATTGCACACGCGTTATACTCGAATCAGGAATAGTTGTGTGAATTCACCCACATCGAGGCACTTTTATTGTGTAGATGTCGGGTCTTTTGCAAATATTTATTGTCAATTTATATTTGAGTTACTTTAAGGCTTTAACAGAAGAATACCATTTAAATATGTGTATATATAATTACCTCCACATGTGGTCCAAACGCCGGTGACTTCCTAAGTGCAGCAGCAATCCTCATCACGCCAACATGACTGTAATCATTCGAGAACTCGGTCTTTGCGTTAGCATATCTAAAGTTGGGAGCCAAAGGTAACCAGGATTCACCGCCTTTGGTGAAACCTGCTGAGTGAGAGTCATCCCATGGGAAGGGGGCTGCCCATGGTGCTGCTTGAATGGGCCAGCAAGTGCTGCCTGTCACCCATTCTAGGATAGTGTCTGCCGCCGCCAGCTCGTCTCCTTGCTGGATTATGGCAGAACCTGGTAGATTTAGGGCTAAAAGGTTCACGGCATCCACCATGTCACTTCCATAGCGGGAAGCTGTGCGACTGTCATTGGCGTTGCTTGTCTGAAAAAGAAAATAATAATTGCAATCTGCTAAGACTGGAATGTCATAAAAGTAGTGGAGGTGGTTTTCTTCCATAATTTCTTCGAAAAGCAGAAGATCTTATATATCTTATGGTAGAAACTACCCGAGACCTTATTAACTCTAACAAAATATTGTGAATAAGTTACTAAATGAATTTACTATTTTCGCAAGAATATAGTTGAGCGCGACTAATAACCTGGTCCCGTGGGCAATAAATAACTATCAAAGACTTTACGCGGCCAAAGACAGGCGTAAAACATTGTATAGAGACTCGCTAGGGAATACATCGGATGGTCTACATTTCTTTAGAGACCCTTGTAATGCACGGTTACTCATTAATTACCTAAGTCACTTTACAAGCTAACATACAATTTAGTCCATAGAAATACCATGTCTATTTAGGGTGCTAAACGTGGTATTAGAAATATGTAACTTGGGACTTTGTAATTAAAGTTTGACGCAAATACAAATATTGGAGTAGTTATGGTCTATTTTAAGCAATTCTCCGGTCAATATTCAAATTGACGCGGTGAATTACAAAACTGTTCTATTAAAATTTTCACGGAAGTACCTCCTGAATCAGTAATGGAAAGCCATAGTAACCCTAACTTGCAAACCTTTCACCAATTTTCACACTAGTCAGAAAACTTACGGCCCATGTAGGCTGGACATCTAAAGGCGAAGTCAGCAAAGATGCTTGGATGCCCAGCACCATTTCTGAGGTGGATCTGGTGGGGGTGGTCAGGGCTTTGCTGATGATGCTGTTGGCTCCCACGCCCCCATCCCCGTAGTACATTGCAGACTGTTCTGGTTTCAAAGATGACTCCACGAGGATAACCCTGTAAAGTTTTTGGGTAATGTCTGATATGAAGATAAAAGTCGCTTAATAATAGGGATAGCTTAACACAAGCAACAGATTATAATATAGTTTTTGTTGCACAACTTAATTAAATTCCTCTATCGACGGATAATTGCGTTCATATGATTTTCCGCAAGAAGTACGATTCTTCTAGCTTACAGGCTGTTTATTTACGTATAGAGAAACTTCATACTTTTCCTTGTACAAACATTAGACACTCAATTAAACACTCAATTAAAGAGTAACATAATAGCAATCTTACGGTGGGTCCATGCCACTTCCACGGGTACAGCTCATGGCATCTGCCACCAGCTTCTTCAGCAGCTGTTCCCCACAAGCCGTGTCTCTTGGGAAGTCAGGGTTCAGGAGAACGCCTGACACTCCCCTCTTAAGCCAGGTGCACTGTGCTGCAGAAAAGGCTGCTGCAACACTTTCGCAGCACAAGTTTAAGACAGCCTCGTTGTTCGAGGTGCCGAAGTACGCGTAGCGAGTGGCGTGCCAAGTCCAGGACTTCACACCATTTTCGACCTGCAAACACAAATAGTTTTTTTTTGATGATCCTATTGGAAATATCTAAGCAAGCTTTGTTTAATACTAGCTGTCCCAGCAAAGTTAGTTTTGACCCCAGAATATGAATGACCCTTCAATGGAGATAGTTTTCTGATTGTTATTCTACTAAGCGGAATGGAGTTATAAATAAATGAACGTTTTATTTATAAACTAGCTTCCGCCCGCGACTCCGTCCGCGCGGATGTCGGTCGGACAGACAGACAAAAAAAATTAATCACATGCTATTTATTTTTTTAATATTTTCAATGTACAGAATTGACCCTTCTACAGATTTATTATATGTATAGATACAAATACTCTGTCTATATAACAGAACAAATCTGATTATTGGTTTCCCATACAAAGGTCACACAATATTTCAAAATGGTTGGCCACGGGTCCAACAATAACCGCGGTAATTAATAGTTACGAATGCTGGCATAATGGCCGCTTGTCTGACTGATTGCTTGTTGTTCGCTGACAGGAAAATGTTGCTGTAATCTGTTACGTTACGTGATGCTGGTTGCGTTTCCATAATTGTAGTCCACGGGGTAATAACTAATCTTTGTTAGTTGCCATTTTTGATGAGCAGTCAGAAAATTTTCTTAGAACTAAGTTTTTGAATGATTTTAGTGTATATACCATTATTATTGACTATAGCTTGATAACTTACTGCTGGTGTGGAGTCAATAGTTCCATCCTTCCACATGACCCTGTGCTCGTACCCTGCCACGCGATCAGCACTCGACGTGAACCAATCAGACGCTATACTGACCGTTTGAAGTGGCAGCGTTATCACGATTTTCAACTCTGTACCAAACACGTTAAAGTTTAAAATTCTTCAAGAACTCTTCTCGAAGTTATAAAGAAGTTAGTTAAGCTTACTTACCTAGCTTTTTAATCTTGTCGACTAGATTGGAGAAGTCTTCAGGAGTTCCATATCTTGGGTCTATGTCGCTGAAGTCGATGATGCCTGGTTTGTTGCAGTCTATACTCCTGGCTGAGATCGGAGACAGGATCACTGCATCAGCTCCCAATGCTCGCACGTAGCTAATTTGTTTTACCGCTCCTGCGATGATAAAATTGGCATTTATCTAAGGCGCGTGTTACTCGTAGTATTTCTTTTTGTCAGGCGTCTTGTTGTGATCAAAGTACTTTAAACATATCAACTAATAACTTAATCTTTCTTCTTCAATGTTTCTAGGATTTTTTATGTTAATTCAGGCGTTAAATGGCTTGTTAAGTACTTCTAGTTCGTAGTTTAAAACGTACAAGTTTTCCTATTGTTTTTCGAACCAGCTGTTTATCACGGAATATGGTAAATTACGAACAGAATCATAATAATTCTAACGGTTACAGAATTTATTAAATATCGCTATAGTTTCTTGGCTCAACGAATAGTCTTCACAATCAACAAGCTCACCTTTTAGATCCCCTAAGCCGTCGCCGTCGCTGTCTCTGAAACTGTCCACCAACATTCTGTAGTAGACCGCGCTGTCCCACCACTGGGGCCCCATGGAGCCGGCAGCCCCGCCCAACACACACACGACAAACACCCAGAACATCTTGGACACAAATAAGCCCAGCACCAGCATCACCATCGACCTCGTAATCGCTAGTGCGGGGACAAAGTATCGATACACATTATTTATGTACCAGGTTTTACAAAGTTCCCACCAAGTTCAGTTTTGATGGATTAATGGGCCTCAAGTTCGCAGGTGTCAAGAGAATTATTTATGTTATGTATTGATTTGTCTCGGTTTTAAGTTGAGAGGTTCCGGAGTGTTCGGGTTTTAAGGGATTACTTCATTTAATATGATGAGAAGTTTTAAGGTAGATACGAAGTGGGCTGAATAAAAGGATTTGTGGGTTTTTATTTATGTGGATTTGTTTTATGGCCATTATTATATTGATTCTAAGATAGCATCGCCAGGCTTGCAACAATGCTCAAGGTAAATCAGTAAATTACTTATCAACTGCAATTGCACGCATCAAGTAAGTGGTAGGTGTAGGTATTATTATAATAGATAGCTTAAATATTTCGACTTAATTACCTGATTTAATGATAAGTATTTCACTTAACCTTATTAAATAAGATTATCGATAAGTACGATCGTACCTACCCACAGCACTAACCTTTGGACAATTTGTTTAGTAAACAAGGCATTGTGTCAAATTAAACGATTAGGTAATAGCTACGCCATCTTTATTTATTTCTATGAATTAGTTTAATAATACAATACATATACACACACGTATAAAGAGAAGACAAATACTGACAAGGTGACAATAGCACCACAAGACTTGTACAATATACAATTGCATAATAACCTACTACAAACATCTTCAATTGATTTTCAACTTAAAAACAAAATTATAAAATTTAGAATTCATTACTATAACAAAACATGATTTTGCTTAGGTACATATGTAGGTCCTAGTAACTAGATATTCTAGGAAGTAGGATCACGAGGGTGGAGCTCGAAGTACCAGGGCTTCTCCAGGCAGCAGGGTGATGCTGTCCGAAGAAACCGTTGACCTGGAAATGTAAAAACAAGATTTTATTTGAAGTGCTAAGCTAATTTTCAACATGTCGAACTCAAAACTGTTTTCGAAATATGAAATCTTACTATATTTTAAATGGTTCCTATTGCAATTCTGACCTTTTTTTAGTACTCAGTTCTTATTAATAAATCCAGGACAAAGAACCTTCAAGGTTTTAGGCGGTTTTAGTGGTACGTACATACATACATAACCTCAGGCCTGTCTATCATGGGAGTAGGCAGAGATTATGGAATACCAATGGCTGCGATTCTTATTAAAATTATTGATTAAGCCTTCATATTTGAAACCAAGGGAGATAATGTTATAGGATAATGATAAACGCCCAATTATCCTTTTTCTAAAGAAATCAAAGTAATAAAGATACAACAATCAGCACAGCAAGCACTAGGTACATTACGATTACACAAATATTTTTATATCCCTATTTTATCTTATTGTAATCATATTCTAGACTTTTGATAATTTGCCTCATTGTCATATTTGTATAATGTGCGTTAGTTATCATTGCGGATTACTTCGATATTATTAGCATTTAAGTACTGTTAGCTAATAACATAATCAGATTGTAAATTTCGAAGGTACATTATCCAAGATTATAGGAAAAGTGTATAGTTCCTTACCCAGGAGTTCTGGTGCTGTGCACACTGGAGACGTACACAGTCAGGGGTTCTGAGAGCAGCTCTACGTTACTGAGGCTGACTGTGTCGCTGACTGAGCCCACGTTGAACAGCAGGGCATACGTGTCGTAGGTCCTCAGGTGCCGGACCAAGAGCAGCGTGTTCAAGCTCAGCGCCTGCACGTCGTATGCTCCGTGGGAGAGGGTCTTCTCCTTACGAAGTTTCGTCAGTGATTGATATACCTAGAAAAAATAAATTGGTTTAAAAATGGCAATCTACTTATACCAACTAGTGCTTACTATATTACTTTTAATACACCATCATCATCATCCATCATCTCACCTTGTAATGACTAACATCCGCGTCTTTCTGTGCCTGAAGATTGATTTCCATGTAATCTTCGGCCACCGGCAGCCAAGTTCTTTCAGCCGTTGAGAATCCAGCATTAGTAGTGTTATCCCAGTGGTAAGGTGTTCTGCAAGGGTCCCTGGAGAACTCCAAGTAGTTACTTTCATTGCCCTGGTTCAGGGCTGCCACATCAACGGTGTCCGCCCAGCTAACGAAGCCGTCCTTCATACCGATCTCCTCGCCCTGGTACGTGATGGCTACTCCAGGGAGTAACATGTTCAGACCGTTCAATCCATCCACCATGTTGCCTCTGAATCTAGACGGCATTCGGCTCTGGTCGTGGTTTCCGAACTAAAATAAAAATATGTTTTGCGGTACCAACTAAGTACGACTTTATTTTGTTTGAATAAGTTTAATAGGAGAGAATTAGGATATAGCTTACCACCCAGTTCGGCACTTGCCCCTTTGGCATGTACGTGAGCCAGTGCCTAATGACGTAGGCGAAGTCTCTGGCACTCGACTCAGCAGACAACGTTGTGATGAAGTCAAAGTTGAAGGGGAAATGAGCGCCGATCCTTCCATTCTCATCTCCATAGTACAACATGGTCATACTTATGTTAGCATACGCCTCCGCTAGAAGTACTCTAAACAAAAAATTCATAATACATTTCACTAGTATTCTTAACATATACCTAATTTTTATTACTTAAAAACCATACATACGAGAATATGCATTCAAAAGATACTTACTTGGTCTCGGAACCGTTGTTCTTTGCCCAGTTATCAACTGCTTCTCTCCAATCGTATACAACATCGTACAATTCTATGAGATCCCTCACGTGGATCTGCGTGGTGTATCCAGTCTGATTAGGTGACAAGAACATATTGCCAGACAAAGGTTCGTCTGGCCAGACTCCATTTTCATCGGGAGCTGTTTCGAACAAGTGAGGAATGGCGTCTACCCTGAAGCCGTCAGCTCCTCTCTCAATCCAGAATAACATGATCTTGATCATTTCATCTTTGACTGCCTGCTCGCGGAAGTTGAAGTCAGCTTGTTGAATTGCAAATTGATGGAGGTAGAATTGCTGGCGTTTTTCGCTAAACTCCCAGACAGACCCGCCAAATTGACTTATCTAAATAAAAAGTGTACAGGGTTTATTATTGGAGCTTAGCTTGTATTACATAAGTAATTTGTAATGCAAAGTTTGTTCTTACCCAGTTCGAGGGCACGTCAGGTTTACCATCGACCATGACTGGATCGGCCCAGACGAAGTAGTCTTCATATCCTGGCTCTCTGTTTTCCGACTTTATAAAGTAGTCCGAATATGTACTAGCATGGTTGGGTACGTAGTCCAACAATACTTTAAGTCCTAAAAATCGATATTATTTTGTTTATTAACACATTGCACGCCGTGGTGGTCACCGGTGACAGACGTTAGCGGAGGATTTGCCTTCAACAGTTTTCTATTGGCAGTCAAAGACTTGAGTTACTATCTTGCAGTTCAAAGACTTTCGATTTTATTGATACCATATAATGTTTGTATTGTGGGATGTAGATTCAGCAATCAAAGCCTCGACCGACACCTTACTAGGCTAACATTATATGGTATGGTCAAGTGCTTGATGCAGAAAGCAATACTGTTGGACTTTGCGGGTACTGTCCAGAAATTCCTGTTACTAGTGGGATACTACTATTTATTATATTTTTAAATGATTTTCTCTTAGAAAATATTAAATATTTAAAAATGTAAGGATTTAAAGTAAATAAATGCTGCCAGCTGGTACATGTTATATTGGATAAAATTAAACTTACCAAGTTCATGTGCTTTTCGAACCAGTTCGTCAAAGTCTGCCATGGTTCCGTACTCCTCTTGTATATCGTAAAAGTCGCTGATATCGTATCCAAAGTCATACATCGGAGACTTGAAGATAGGAGACATCCAGAGAGCACCCACGCCAGCATCCACCAGATGCTCCAGTTTGCTAATGATACCTGCAAAAATATATTATGAAAATGGACGGGAAACCTTAAACGATTTGAAATATTTAAATTTTAAATCATTCGTTTCCTTATTTTGTTTCGTGAATTGCCGTGTATTTGGTATATTAGTGTATCGAGAACTGCTGCCCTTTTATAAGTGTATGTAATTAAATGTCATGGCATGGCTTCCTGATGAAATATACTATTGTTAAACAGCGATTGACCTTTACAGAGTACAGAGAAAATTCTAGAATCATTTAGTGATTTCGTTAGAGATGACCAATACGAAAAAGGATTAAACTGGACCCTACCACTGCCCAACCAGTTTGAGGCGCACACGTATTATTAACTTACCTTGAAGGTCTCCAACGCCGTCTCCAGTGCTGTCTTTGAAGGATCTTGGGTAGATTTGGTATATTACTGTGTGTTCCCACCAATCAAGCTCCCTCAGTTCTGGTGGCTCCGGGGTTCCCTCCCTCATCACGGCCCACACCACGACCCCCACTATGGCTCCCACCACCGCCGCGGCCAGCACCGCTACAAGCACAGTCCGTTTCCAAGACATGTTTGCTCGAATGCTCTCAGAACAATACAAGATCTGAATTTAAAGACTTCTTATCGATCTTTTAGAGTAATAAATCCTTATCGTTTCGATTTTTTATGATGATCACATTATGTTAATTGGTGGTAAAGGTGTCCTATCTACGAAGTGCGTATGTGTTCTGAGATAGACACGTAGGACTAAGCATTATCAGGTTTTTATCAATTAATACAGCATTGCTAGTATTGATCACATACGAGCGGTGGTGCGTGGAGAGTTCACACGGCATCTGCTGTGTCTTAGTGCTTTCATTAGATCTATACTTTTTGGTGGATAGTTTGAATTACTCCGACAATATCTCGTTAGGTTGTACAACACTAGAGGCAGCGGAAGTGGAGTCTGCAATTACCACGGTCGAGCAGTCTGCCGGCTGCCTCTAAATTATTACGCCGTATCTCTGTGATATGTAAACGCTATACAATTCCCATTAATACGCTATCATTTGCATCATTAATATTACTAATTGAATCTGAAACTACAAAAGGCATAACTGTCGAATGTGATTTCTTTGTGAAGTGATGCGTTATTAGTTTTATGGTTTAGTTTCATTCTCCGTGTTTATTTGGAAAAAGTTATATTTTTTTAGAAAACTGTCTCAATCTAGATTTTTCTCGTGTACCTACAAACACATATAATCATATACATATCACACCCAGATCAGGAACAACAACGTGTGGATCAACACGTTGTAGGTGGGTGCACCAGTCGGTTACCCAGCTACTGTACAGCTACAGTGATAAACTCACACTTTTATGCCATGGGCAAATGATGATGATGTAAAATAATCTTTGTCTAATTCTATAGCTCCCACCATATTTATAATATTATAAATGTCCATACAAGCGTACTGGTTAACACTTATTCGACAGATGTTAGTAGTACGTGTATTGATAGCGACGGAATATATAATTTAAACTATTAATTATTTAATATAAAAGAAAGTAGTTAGTTTAAAATCAACGCCCACTTGTCCATGGACAATAAAATAGCTAGAATAGAAACAAGTGGCCAAGTTTGTTCTATTATTAGATGTAAAATTGGTTCCAAGTGCCCCGGCGAGCTGAAATCGATACCTCTGGACAATACCACCTCACCACCTCAGTACCTCGTCAAGAATCAATGGAGATCATTAATTCAGAGCTTCTTGTTTCTTGGTGTACTTTTGAAGGACAAAAGGTTAGTTTACAATTGAGTTTAAAATCAATAGCTCAGTATACTGTTGGACTCTGGACCACCTCGAGTGGACTAACTAGTATAACATTTTACCAGTGGATTCGGTTGCGTTCTTGTGGGCTAAAAAGTATATTTTCAGCCAATTTAGCTCATACCCTGTCTGCATACCAAATTTTATCAAAATCCGTTCAGAACTTCGCACTTAATAATATCAGTGTGAGCGTGATTAGTGTGATTTACCCTTTGAACCCTGTGAGGAAAACAAGGTGTTATGTTATCATAAAATAATGATATCGGATGCATTCTTGATGCTTAATAACTTTATCTAAATATATAATTCTAGATTGCAACATTACTTATGAAGTATCTTAATTTTATCAATTTTATATATTCACATCCTATTCAAATTATGTTATCAAGTTATTGTGTCAGCTTATTGAACTTATATTTTTAATTTTATTTCTGGTGTTATGTTAATTACTAAAAGATTCAATGTCAGGAGGATCAAAAACGTGCGTCCTGGACAAGATCTAAACAAAATGGGTAACTGTCTACTAGCTTACCGAATAAGTAATCAACAAACTGCGTGTTGATAAGAGTAGTCCATTAAAAACTATATATATTTCAGTCGTTATATGTATAAATATATCGTCACGCCTTTTATCCCCGAAGGGGAAGGCAGAGGTCACATTATGACACATAATGCCACTGTAAAATGTACACCCACTTTTCACAATTTATGTTGTAAGTCCCATGTAATGGTGGTGAGCCTATTGCCATATACCGGGCACATTTCCAGGCTCCGTGCTACTACTGAGAAATTTTCGAAAAGCCGAATATAACCCAATAATACTTTGCCCGACCCGGGAATCGAACCCGAGACCCCTTGCCCGGCAGTCACACTTGCAACCACTCGGCCAACGAGGCAGTCTATATCTATTTCAGACACCATCAAATACTAGAGATTGCCTAAAAGTTGATGCAGTCTCAGATGCTTTAGCATTGCAGCACTGACAAACTGGGATGGAAAACATCGTGAGGAAACCTGAGCTTAAAATGTCTTAATATAAGTTGAAAATCGCCAACCCGCATTGGGCAATCGTAGTGATTATTGCTTAAACCTTATCACTATGGGAAAACGCCATTGGTCAAGAGTGGCTACTTATACTAATTTTTGGGATTAGTGTGTTATATTTAGTTTTAATTGTAGGTAGAAAGCTTATCATTAGGCTGTAGATGATTTCTATGCTATACTTGGCATTAGTATACAAGTTACAACTTGTTATCTGCTTTAATCTACCTAGGTATTTATGTAGATAGATTGTTGATAACGGACATAAGTTGTTATACAGCTTAAACACCAGATTGTTGTATTATGTTTATAATATTTTACAAGTTTAAATATACTGGTCAGGCGCAGGACTAACGGGCACTTTACGTGTTTTTCGAGATACGGGAGTGAAACACCGCCAAACTTCTAGACTCCGGGCTAATAATGGTCATTTGATTCAATATATGCCATTATCAATTTTTGATCAGCGCGGAAATCGAATCCGCGACACGTTGCATATCAGCCAGTTACCCAACGACTGCGCCAACCCTGCAGTTAGAGAAAGAAGGGGTAGACAACAATAAAAACCCTTAATTCCAATTAACATTTTTACTAACATAATTTACTTGACAAAACTTATAAATAAATAGTCTTTTGTACATCGGTGTGCTAAACAATAAATATTATACGAATGTGTCTCAAGCGGACGGTGACCGCAGGATCAGAGCTTCTCCAGGAGCCAGGGTCAGCTCGCTTGCATCGATGACAGTTCTGCAAACAAATAACCAATCATGTGTTAAAAAACTGTGGATTTCAATACTAGGCGCTTTTTGGGACAGGACGTAATATTGATCGTCAATAAATACAAGTTATAAGTACACGTATAAATAATACCTAGTCTAAGTTGAGGTCTTTTTAAATTTCTAAAATATGCATAATTATTGTGCTTGGCTGATTCTTCTTTGAACAGCGAAATTCATTTAGTTTGAATGTGTAGATATTTGGACAGTTCAGACCAACCGGCCGGTGGCTGTGCGCTGTTTCAGCGCCTTCTTATAAATAACTAACAAAAATCTTACCCAATATCCCTGCTGGAATGTATGCTAGAGACGTAGACGGTGGCTGGTCTTCTGAGGTATGGTACCCTGTTTAAGTCGAGGGTGTCTTGAGTGGTGCCCACATTGAACAGCAACACCAGCGTGTCGTAGGTGCTCAGGTAGCGGACCAAGTAGAACGAGCTGTCAGACAGTGCCCTGATGTCGTACTCGCCGTGGGAAAGAGTCTTCTCCTTTCGTAAGGCCGTCAACCTTTGGTACACCTGTAAAATATTCCATTTGTGTATTTATGTAATCGTAAGACTTAATTATATTGGAGTGCTAGGTTGTTATCTTCAATTATTCACCTTGTAATGACTCTTTGCATCCTCCTTCTGTTTGGCCAGATTAATTTCTTGATAGTCTTCAGCAATTGGAAGCCACGTTGTGTCACCTGTTGTGAAACCAGCCTTATGACCATCGTTCCAATGGTAGGGAGTCCTGGCAGGGTCTCTGGAGTACAAGTGGTAGGTATCTTCGTCTCCTCGGTTGCAAGCCTCCACGTCCACTGTATCTTCCCAGGAAACGTAGCCGTCTCTCATGCCAATCTCCTCGCCCTGGTAGGTGACGGAGGTGCCGGGCAGCATCATGTTCAGAGAGTTGAGACCGTCCACCATGTCGTGACGGAACCGCGTCGGCATTCTGTTGTTGTCGTGGTTGCCAAACTAAAAACCAAACCGTTCACATTGTTACATAAAGTTATATTATTTTCTTTATAAAAAGCTTGCGACACGTGGCACACTCAATAGACTGTCTGATCACTCAATAACTTTACCTGCCAGTTAGCTACTGCTCTGTAAGGCATGTAGGTGAGCCACTTCAGTATGGTGTAGACAAAGTCCCTCGCATTAGACTTAGCAGACACGTCGGTGATGAAGTCGAAATTGAATGGGAAGTGGGCACCTATCTTTCCTTCCTCATTTCCATAGTACAACATAGTCATGGTTATGTTCGCGTATCCTTCCGAGAACAAAACTCTGGAAAAGGGAAATCATATTTAAAGATCTCAAAGAAAACAATTTCTTAAACTTATTGCTCCGTAAATATTCAAACCTATAGCATACTTCCCTAAATACCTTTATAACGGTATTAAAGAAAGACGGAAATCACAAAGTATTCCTTAAATTTTATTGGAGTTTTCAATCT
Organism: Spodoptera frugiperda; assembly: GCF_023101765.2. NCBI lineage: Eukaryota > Metazoa > Arthropoda > Insecta > Lepidoptera > Noctuidae > Spodoptera > Spodoptera frugiperda. The sequence goes on from NC_064212.1 coordinate 460,380, forward strand.
CCAATTCGTTGTTAACTGAAGTATAATAATTTTGGGCCTTCTTATAGGATTCATTGGATACTTACATAGGATTCGAATTATAAGAATTCCATTACTTAGGACGGACAATTTGAAATAGCTATAGTAGTAAAATTGTAAAGAATTTCTTCCATCGTACTAAAATGCCTCACTGACCTGGTGTCTCCTCCGTGCTCCTTATTGTAGTTATCGATAAATTCTCTCCATTCGTACACGACGTCGTACAATTCTATTAAGTCTTTGGTGTATAGCGGGATTGTGTAGCCAAGCTGGTGTGATTCGAACTCCGCCAGTCCACTGAGAGGATCATCAGGGTATCTTCCGCCATGGTCAGCTGGATCTGCTTCAATCAGATATGGCAGAGCGTCTACTCTAAAGCCGTCAACGCCTCTGTCCAACCAGAATGTCATAATATCGAACATTTCCTGTTTAACGGCTGGGTTTCTGAAGTTGAAGTCTGCCTGTTGGATGGCAAACTGGTGGAGGTAGTACTGTTTTCTCTTGTCGCTCCATTCCCACGCGGACCCGCCGAATTGACTCACCTGGAAAACAGTTTTGTTAATGTTTCTCTCTTTTACTGCTATCAGACAGGGAACTGGAACACGTCATGGTAACACAATATAGCTGAACAGTTCTAAATACAGAAAGTATTTAGGTAAATGTTATGTTAATGGAAAATACTTATTACGCATTCAAAAAAAAGTTTTGCCAAAAGTTATAAACCGCCGATGTTTATGGGTATCTTTTTCATACTTAAAGCAATCTTTTAAGGGAAATAATGAGTTGGGGGAAGTTATCGGCATGTTCACTTGCTGAAGGTTGACTGTTGAAGTTATATTATTTTAAAATATTTTACTATGCCACGTTCTGTTTTATGAACTCTAAATGGTAATTCGTTTACAATTTATAATAACTATAGCACCACAAATAACACTTAATGAAAATGTTGCTGATTCTAAAACAGTTTAGCTAACGACCAGTAAATAATGGATGCTAGTTTAAACTGCAGTTGCAATGCGGTGCAATCGGATGGCCCCTAATTTTAGCCAACTGAATGATTGCGACCGATTGACTAAAGGCCAGGATATTCAATAAAGCCCAGGATGTGCAATAAAGACCAGGAGATTCCAATAAAGGATGTTCAATCAGTGTGATTGCTAGTGATCACGTATGGTCCTGAGAATAGACCTTAGATAGACTTAGAGTCACTCAGCGCGTGATGGAAAGAGCTAGGTTTCTTGACGCGGTGTGGTCTGGCCTGTAACTCTAGGTCTTTGGCGAATTTCCATATTTCGGAGTGTTTATGGCAACTGCGGACCGGAAGATGTAATATGGAAAGGCCTCCCGCTAAGTAGGATGAAAGTGGCAAGCTGTCATTAAACGTGAGGGCTTTTGTCCAGCAGTGGAGATCTTCCGACTTATGATGATGACGAATGATCGGTTGAACTCCTACTTAGTTCGTGGTAGACGTCTACAAAATACTAATAACTTTTAAAATACAGTGAAAAAAAAGAAATAGGACAGGTGATAGATAACAATGCTTTCAATGCATGTGAACATATTCTGGAAGCTTTTGAAATCTTACCCAATTTGAAGGGGGGAGCGGCCTGCCATTTGGATTTGCAGGGTCAGGGATACCATCATCCCAGATGAAGAAGTCCTCGTATTTTGGATTCCTCTTCTCTGACTCTATGAAGTACATCGATTCATTGCTCGCGTGGTTCGGCACGAAGTCCAATAGCAATTTTATTCCTGTAGAGAAAAATGTCTATATAGCATCTTTATGTCCTTTCACATATCTTATAGTGTAATGCCATAACAGTAGTATAGTTACCACTTTTAATAAAAAAGCACTCAAACTTGTATCCTTATTTGACTTTAAATGTCTTCGAAAATTGGAACATTCTACAAAATGACCTAATTGTTTGTACGTATGTAGTATAGGTACTAGGTACATATATAATTATTCCTCGTTATCATAATATCGACAAAGGATTATTAGTTTTTGATAGATTACTTTGAATCAGTGCATTGATAATATCTGTATCTGTAGGTTTGATCTTCCAGTGACTTGTTTGTACCAGGTTCAGTCCCGATTTTAGATCGGTGTAAGATTAGTACGTACTACGACAGTGATTACATTATTTTATTAAAATGCACGTCAGCACTTGGATTTTGAACTCTGCGAGATAATAAATACGCTTCTATTTCGCTTACACATTACCCCTGCTGATAAGACCTTTACTATATTAAGTCTGAATTAATTATAGCTTCGTTATCATCATCAACTGCCTGTAAGTGGCCACTGCTGACCAAAGGCCTCTTCTCACACGGAGAAGGTTTGAGCTTTAATCACCACCAAAACGCTTGCTCAAAGCGGAACGACGATTTCGAACTTATATTTAGAAATTATTAACCCAGGTTTCCTCACGATGTTTTCCTTCATCGTTTACCAGTCGTGTATAACTTGGAAAAAGTCACATTAGTACTTGGTAGGTTTCGAACCCTCATGCATGACAAGCGTCTTAAACCTTTTACGTATTTGTAATTGAGACTTTTACCTCCACAATGACAGTACAAATGTTATTTGTAAAAAGTAATAATCATATAGTTATCAGTATGTTAATAGGTAGGTATACAATTGTTATCACCGTTTACCTGTAAACCTACGAAGAGAAATCAGTAATTTGCTTGTTAAATACGATTATCTACACTATAAGCTTATGATCGGAATATTTTATTATGATATTTATATCTTGTGAACAATTTAATTCGTGATAAGGAATTCTTGGCCACACGTACCGACCGCCTCTGGCGGAGCAATAATCAATATTGCGAATGTGAATAATCTTGCCAGGCAAAATACAAGTCGTATTCGATAGAAGAATGTTTTTCTGGGTAGTTGCAAGAAATCTCCAAATGTACGCATTTGCCAATGGCCTTAAACGCCTTCCTTACAAAATCCCTAAAATTTCCACAAGGTTTCCATAACAAGGAAGACCTTTTTCTGTTTTTTTTTCTTCAGTCGTATGAAAGAACAACTTACCAAGTTCATGAGCCCTCTTCAGGAGCTCATCAAACTGTTCCATGGTCCCGTAGTCTTCATGGATTTCGTAGAAGTTGCTGATGTCGTACCCAAAGTCCACCATAGGGGACTTGAAGATAGGAGACATCCAAATAGCGTCCACTCCAGCATCCACGAAGTGTTCCAGCTCTTGCATTATACCTGAGGAAGAACATGTATTTATGAGTATACCTTCATGGTGATAATTGTGATGAAAGACTTAGTACAGGATGGGGTACCCAAAAAGGATTTTTAAAGGATTTGTAACGGGATAGAGACTTTCCGGGAGTTGTAGACCTAACTTCTTTGTCGCACCAGTTAGATGGGAAAATGCTCTAAGCCTTTTTTTTTGAGGGGGAAATCATCCAATGACTTCTCCCGTCTTGGGCGAGGAGGAAGTGTCAGACTCTTACTGACTAAAAACCACCCCGTTCCTACTCTTGCTTTTCGAGCCGGAGCCCCGGTAAACCTGCAGGCTAGGTTGTTCGCAACTCCGGATCAGGCATTTACTACCCTGGGCCCCATCTGTGATGGTCTGATGACATGTTCTAAGCCTAGACCTGTGTTTGACAAAATAGTACAGACTTTACAATGACAATCGTCACTGACCAGTCCACGTCACCATCATCAGCATCTATCGTCATCAGTCATGTCTCGTTAAGCACTAATGCCACTTTAATGCCAATAATTGCAGTTATTCAGCGATTATTACTACACAAACGATAATGTTTGTCATGATTATGTTCTATAAAACATCGGATAAAGAACTTTAGCAACACTTTTTTATATTTCATTTTAGTTTGGCAGATTTGGAGATAAGTGGCTATAATCACGGAGAATTTTGGTCTTCCTGTCTTCTGTGCAATTGAATGTTTGAAGTTATTTATTTCAATAGGGGTTGCAACCAGTTACCTTCCAAATCTCCGACGCCGTCTGCATCACTGTCCTTGAAAGACCTTGGGTAGATCTGGTACAAGGCGCAATGTTCCCACCAATCCATGTTCCTCAACTGAGGAGTCTCTGGTAAACATTTCTGCGTAGCTATCACTCCCCATGCTATCAAACCTGGAACACATTCAAACAAATCTTTAGAAATATGATCAGAAGGAAGCCGTGACATTGGGGCTCCGGAAAGTAGGTCTGTCTATAAGAGGACCTGGCGTCACCGGTGATGATGGCGTATTCATAAGAATCCCACACTCTTTTGCCTTTCTCCCCAAAAAGCTAGGCGCGGTTTGAAGAGAAGAAGAGAAGTTTCTCTCCAAAAAACAGTATTTTAGGATTGTTCTTTAAAAACCTTATAAAACAGACTGTAAAATTATTTCTTTGAATCAACAGAGGCTGCATGGATAGCAAAACTAATTGGCACAAGCCTTTGAGAGAGGAAAATAAGTCCTATATAAAGGAGACCTAAATCATAAAAGAGCAAGGCACCTCTTTGCTAAGGAACTCGGTGCAGTTGCATAACTATGAAAGCGCAACACCAACTAACTATTTACTAATTGAAAGAAGTCTCGCAAATGCAGCAGTAATAAGGCGTTCATAGAAATAAATAGGTCAATTGAATCTATATTAAAAGGCACTTTGAGTACCAACTGCACTTTGAAAACTGCTTTTAAGTACTAGCACTTTTATAATTCATTATAAGCTTGAACCGATAATAAAGACTTATCAAAATTAGAAAATGTGACACCAGGTGTTGAAAAAAATGTATCACCGCTTATGATAACCGTAGCAGACCTTTCTGTGTAAAATACCGACAAATTCTATATCGAACACACATCAAACACGAATTAACTTATAAGCTCTGATAGGGAACGAGTTACCTCCAATAGCGCCCAATAAGGCGATAGTGAGTACAACAATGAGTGCCACATGCAACGACTTCATGGTGTCATAGACGCAGGCCGACTGCCGACTGCGGACTGCCTGCCTGTCAAATTATCTACATTTTAAATAAACGATATCTGCGGACAATTCGTAATTATGTTATGTATTATCGCAGAGATATTGCTGTATGTGGTCTTTAGATCTCCTATCGTTTGTAATATCAGTGTGAGATTATCAGATTCTTTGAAAAACAATATTTGTGTTTGTCCTGTATGTGGTCTGCGCTTGGATTATAATGATATCTTATATCTTATAGTAAGGCACGTGGTCCGTTGTAGGTACAATATAAGGAATAATAGGTTGAATTATAAATTAATCGAAAGTAATCGAAGTATTTACTTTTTTGTCTATTGCTCATTTACAACTATGAGTCTTTTCGCACCCTATAGTATACTTATGGAATATTTTTTGAGGGTGGGGGGAATAATCCAATTGTGGTTCCCGCCTTGGTTGAGGCGAGAGACTTTTACTGACTAAAAACCATCCCGTTCATACTCCTGTTCTTTGAGCCGGAGTCCCGGCATCCCGTTAAGTCCATGTATAATATTAACATTTACGTAATATGAAATTGTAAAAATGTAAGATTGTCTGTTGGCTCGTATGCTACTGATATGATAATGATATGACGGATTACTTATTTGTCGGGTTGATAGCTGTAATTATTGTTATTCGAAATTCTACAAATATTTATACATGAGAAAGTTTGTGAGGACGTCTGTGTGCTTGTTACTCGTTCACGCAAAAACTATGAAACAGATTTCAAGGCCTAGAGATAGATACAGTATAGTAATCTAGAATAATATATGGGCTATTTTCTATCTCAATAACCCAGGTGAGAAGCTAGCACATATACACACACTTGATATGAAATATTTGACTCATTTTGATAAAAAACAATGGTTAGTCGTAAACAGTCTGCAGAAAATAATATGAAAAAGTGATGGAGATTATAGTGACCCCAGATTTGAAAGACTAGGCGCTATTATCATCCCTTTAAGACGTATGGGGTTCGCAGGTGTGTTTCATTTTCCAATAAAATAGGGACTGGATAAAAGCGCTTTGCGTGTGGCTAACATTCAATAAGAATTTACAAGTAGTATTGTTTATAACTATCTTTTAGCCGTGTCTTTTCTCGTGTGAATTTCCCATTAAAATGTCCTTATCCAGACTTCGAAGTAGGTATATGTATAGGTATTTGGTAGGTATATAATACCCATTTGTTTGTTTAAAAATCTGTAGTGCAGTTAACAATGTATAGCTCTATGCAATTTACGAATGCCCTGCACACTGAATATGACAACAATGGCTGATGATACTGCTTTATACACATATTATATACATGGAGAATCAAGGAAGCAATTGCATTTAAATAATGATTATCGTAAGTATGTTTTTATTATGAAATCAAGGACTTACTGCCGCACTCAGAGACATTTAATGATTATTTAAACTATTCCTTAGTAACGAATTTCTTTCTAAGGACTGGGTTAAGTAACCATTAAATGACTGAGTACGGCAGTTAGTTATTATTTAATGGAGACAGGAGATTTTAGTTTATCAATATTTATTAAACACGTTGTAACTGAAATCATATCCTTTGCAATAAGTTGAACAGTAATTGCATTGTTATCGTTTTTATCGAAGATTTAACGAAATGAAGTTTATAGATAACCCATTTAAAGATCAATTTGCAATGAAACGCAACAATCAAAAGGAGTAATACATCAAAATGCATTTAGATAAGGCGGTAATGTAGTAAATCCTTATGACATTATCCCTTTTATATCCGTGATATACCAACAATCATACCTATCACCTACCATTATTATCTGAGATTTGTTTTTATCAGGAACTGGTGTTTTTATTGTTTCCATAGAAGTACTATTGTGGAATCGTCTAGAAGTTATTTCAACATCATCGCCATCATCAGCCAGAGCAGAACAAAGTCCTCTTCTCACACGGAGAAAGTTTGATTATGAATCACCAATCTTGACTGCACGGTTGGCGCGGTGGCTGGGCAACTGGCTGTCGTGCAGCGTGTAGCGGACTCGATTCCCGCACGGAACAACTCATTGTGTGATCCACAAATTGTTGTGGTATGTGAACTTGTATGTTTGTAAACGCACCCACGACACAGGAGAAAATCCTAATGTGGGGCAACGTTTCTTTTAATAAAAAAAAAAACTGTTCAATACATGTTGACGATTTCAAACTGAGAAAAGGTTATATATGGGTGTGAAACATTTATATCGAAGTATTACACTTAAGTAGCGCATTATTTCATTAGAAAATACTAACAAATTTGAACAACAAAAGTGACAGTCATATCAGGGAATTAGTATACAATTTACATTTTTTTTTATTGAGTACTCGCAACGTGTCTAACACACCAACGATGTTTTTAAGACTAAATTGATTTCAGTTCGGAAACATTTTTAGCGGGGCACATTAATCAAGCCGGACGTCGGTGGCTTAATTAATCTCGTTCGGGGCAAAAAGACGGCTGTCGATACCACTCTCGCCCCCCGGCGTTGCGCACCGAATATAAAAATATCTCACACTAGTGCCTGACCCCTGCGTTGCCCGTATGTAGGCCAGGTTTTTGTTCAAGTTCATATTTTTGGGTTGATGGGTTGAATCGCTTTATGAGATTGAACCAAACTCTTTCTCTTTGCCCATATCACAATTCTTTTTGGGTTTTCGCTGTCTTGACGACTCTACCTGATGAGGTAACCTTGTCATTATTTTACTCGTTGATAAGCAAAGTGAGAACGAAAAGTCATTTAAGTCTTTGACTGCCAATAGAAAACTGTTGATGGCAAATCCTCCGCTAACGTCGGTCACCGGTGACCACCACGGCGTTCAATGTGTTAAGTAAAACAGTTTGTAACACTCCAGTTACTTTGCACAATATTCAAGGTTATGCGGACAAACAGACAGAATAAAATTATATAATTTGTGTTGTATCCACGTGTGCAATAAATACGTAGGCATTCGGAAAAATGGCGATTTTAACTCGCAATAAATGATAAGATCAGCAATACTCGTACGTTCGCACCCAATCGCACAGTATCTGTAGATACAGCCGGTTTTAACGAGTGATTACTTATTTTTAATTAATCATATGACCTTTATGACTTTTCATTAAGATATTATCTATGTATGTGTTTGTAAAACCAGCTATCCAGACAAATATTCTAAAATGAATGATTTTTTTTTTTAGTTTTTTTGGTTTTTCTGTTAATTAGAGACGAGTAGAATGTAACAACACAAAAAATCTTGACGAAACTGAGAAGGTTGTTCGAACGGTTACAAGACACGATCGGGGCTCATAACTATGAGTGACATGTACAGCGAGCAACCTTTAAGAACAATACGTGATTAAGCCGAAGCGTCTAATAAAAAAACTAGTTCAATACACATCTTCAAGGGAAATAAAGAGGAGGTTTGAATAATAAACATGGCATTAATGCAGGCACGTCATAATGTAGTCCTGATAGACTGGCACTGGCACGTATATTGTAAATACCGTTCAGTAATATAGGAACGTGCCGAAAATACGCAATACCCTCCAGATTATTGGCGTATTATTGAGCACCAGCCGCCTAAGTGGGGAGGGTTAGCCTGAATTATAAGTAAGGTGTCGTTTAAAGTTCCGATCGAGAATTCCACATTTTTTTTTCTATAGATCCAGTATTTAGTTGGAGGTTGATCGATTGACAGTTTGTTGTTATGTTTGTTCTGTGAGTCAATATTTGTGTGACATACTTTTTTCGTTATAATTATTTTTTCGAGAATTCCGTAGTTTGACGTTTATTTATATTACTACCTTATTCAGGTTATGCTAACAGTTATATTATCTTGATGGAACCTATGGTTATGAAGTCATGTAATTATATACAAAGGTGACTACTTCGGGGTTTCTATTGAAGAATCTTTCCTTTCTCATAACCTAATGATATACTTCACAGTTACGTTAAAGTGTTTGGCAGCACTAACTCTACAAACTGCCCCCACAAAGTGTCTCAAACACTAAAATTTTCAGGCAACCTCAGCAAGTATTGTACCTAAATAGGTCGGTACAGAAACAAGTCCTATTTTCGCAGTTTAGTGGCCACTATCTCGAATTCCGTGTGGCCATAAACGGGGCAATAGTGTTGTAACTTGGTGTTTACAAGCGCGGGCCGTGTCGTCCTCCATTTAATGACGTCATCGACGTCAGCTCAGCCGCAGTGCTGCGTAGGCTCGTGCATTCGACGTGTTTCACGTAGGCACCTACTACCTAATGGATGTAATGCAAAATGCTGACTTAGGTCTCTATTAGGTATGAACTTCTGCACTGCAGTTATCTGTTTCATAACCAGCAAAGTTCTTTAGAGAAAACTTATGATTAGTTATCTATTTCAATCGAGTTAGTTAGAGTCATTGAATATCAAATTAAATGTTAATGCAATATACATTTTCCGTCTCTTGTTATTAGTGTACACACAAACACACAGAACATGTCCCATAATACATAAAATGATTAGAAAATATATAAAATTTGGTCCCGTTCCCAGTAAGTATCAAAGATGATTAATATTCCGGCCGCGATGAATATTATATTACGTTCGCTAAACGGGTCCAAATGCTTAGATTGATGAAGTGTGGGTACGACCCCCTGTCTATGCTACTGATTGGATTTCTGCTCTGTGTTATTACATTATACTTGTGTTCATTTCACATAATCAATATGGAATGGAATGTACCGAATAAAATAGAGCAGTTAAAATATAAACGGTTTCGATAAATGAAGCTTAAAAATATTGTGCAAAAACATTATGTCCCGCTAGTACTCGTACGTGCTCCCACGACACTTACCCGACTACTTATATTTATACTGTAAATTATTGCCGTCGTACGTACAAATATCGTAAGCGTAGTCTCTCTTGCCTCCCATTCACATTTCCAGTAAGCGGCTGGATTAATCAATGTGCCATAAAAATATTCTCGTCCGCAATACTAAGCCCTGTTGAATTTGTAACGAAAACCCATAACGACAAACGTTCTACTCTAATACTTACATTGTCCTAAAAACAAATAACAAACAGGCTCAATATTGGAGCAAAACAGAGGAAAAAAGGAAAAAATGCCTTTGGTAGCTACGACGCTACGAGGCTACGCCGTAGCCGCCTACGGTACGGCTACGCGGGGCGCGGGGTGAACGACCCAGCGGTATAATGGCGCGGGTCGATACCCTTCCCCATCCTCCGGCCACCCTCGTCCCCCTACTTCTAAAGAGGGTGTACTCCCGACTTCGTTTAGGATGAGTGAAGTGCTTTCCAGACCATTATCCGATAGACTAAAAGGTTTCATATAAAACCTTAAACATATTATCTTAGGAAACTCTCCAGTGTCATATAACACGGCCTGGAGTCATGTGGACTCATGGATCATACACCCGTCAGTGCACGTTGAGTGTGAACTACTTGAAGTGGGAATCAAACACAGGAACAAACAAAGTTATTAGTGAATGTAGTTATGTATGAGTTGGCAGTCGCAGCTACCAGGAGAGTATAACAGTTAGGAGTTGGTAGCGGTCCGCAACAACTTAGTGCATTATTGCAAGTTGGAAACTTTTTTATCTGCTCTAACTTGGGCACTTATGTATCGCGCACTCTTTCTCCCTTCATGAGAGTTTTAGTTAGCCGTGTCTGTAGTGTAAAGGGGTGTGCACACGAGTTTGTGAAACGATTTACTAGCAACTCGTTTGTTTTTGTGTTATGTGCATTGTGCCTTACTTTATTTTGTTTTATGCCCATTGTTATCGGGATGCCGGTACCCGTATTTGAGAAGCATACATTTAGTTTCAATGCTTTGCTGTGTTAATTAATTTCGTGTCTCTTTTATTCACTAAACGTACAATTAATTAAAACTGGAGTTGCATTGTTCTGTCGTTGTCTATTTACGTTTGTGTACCGAAAGACTTTCTTTTTAAACCTTCTGTTTTGCTTTGAATAAGTTGCAGTGATCGGGGGAAACTATCAGGACTTTGCATTTCTGTTTTAATTATTGAACCTTGGTCTTCGTAAAAGAGTTTCAACTTTACGGACGATGCAAGTTTTTTCCATGGCTAAGTGAGCTCGCTAGACGCATAGACGCCCATAGCTAGACGCCATGAGATGAGTAGTAGTGGTGGTCTCCTTATCATATGATTACGCGGCGTCTCCCGTCCCGTCCCGCCCCGCCGCGCCCCGCTCCGCCCAGCGCGACGCGGTGATGCTGCACATTTCACGCTACGACGAGTCTCACGCGTAATTTACTCGAATCTATGAAGTCTGCCATCTTTACTTACTATAATTATTATTTAGTTAGTACTTATTACAGTTTATAGTGTGCATAGTCTTAGAAAAGATCGCAACTACTGCGGCTGCAGTAACGGGTTAAAAGTTTGATTCCCAAGTCCCTACAATTTATCTCTATAATTTTACCAAATAAGTAACTAAGTATTAGTTCTTAAAGTTTTCGTTAAATAAACACTTAGTAGTAGAGAATGAAACAGCTCGCCTCCTGAAACACGGAATTAAAACATTTATTCACGAGACTAAGCTCAGTGGAAAAATATACGTTCTATTATGTTCGTTCTACATTTCACATTATCCTTTTTCATAAAAACATAAACTCCAAGTTCTTTACAAAATAAACTGTTTACTTTATACAATAAATTATATAAATTTCTTCTAACATTAACAAACGTAATTTAAAAGACAAAAGCATAAATTAAACACAGAGGGCGCCACGGTAGCAGGGAGTTGTAATAAATTATAATAACAGCGAAATAGTAACGCAGCTTTACTTTGTTAAATTAAAAATTCTCTATTAAATGTTATTTACGAGGCATGTTGCTTTACGAGCCGTAAAACACAGTAATCACAATTCGGACAGATCTTGTTTCCTAACCGCTGAAACTTCATCTGGAAGACAATTGTACATTTTTAGGAATTACACCTTATGTCTTTGTCTATAGCTTCCCTTCTCTTTCTCTCTTCTTCCTGTTCTCGTACTACATTCAAGACATTTGCTTATATTCATTGTGTACCGGTAAACTATGGCAACTTTACCGGGCCCTTGGCAACTTTACCATACTATAGGTATTCGGTATAAACTCATTTATCTAAAAATCTACCCACTAGAATTCTGTTTTGTAATAGAAGTATTTTTTAGACATTAAAAGGAAATATTTACTATATTTTGCGTAGACGTAAGACTGCTATTATGCCAGTAATGGCCGTCACAATGTATGCGTGAAAATGAGCTATAAGTTAGTTGTTCCTAAATTGTGCTTACAGAGCCTTAACTATTTGTCACAGGTGAGTGAAATTTTGATCTTGTATGTATATTATAGTTGGGATTACTGTTGTAATGTCAGCAATTGCTTTTTCTTTAATTTATTGATAAATAATCGCTTCGGTAATGTTGACACAGGTTAGGTAAAGTTGCCACGGCCTGCTTTGTGGCAACTTTACCTACAGTTAGGGTTGGCAATAAATGTTTTTTTCTTGTTTGTGTGTATGTAACCATTTTCGAATACCTAAATTTCACAGCATAATAGTGAATATCCTGGATGATAAGATATAATGTATTTAATAATACCTTTTGTTTTACAGCCAAAATGGCTCCCATGAAACAAAACCGCAGAAAACTCGGAGCTAGACACTATAAAAATTATACGGAAGTGATGTTAAAATTAGCTACGGAGATAGTGAAGTCATAAAATTAAAAAGTCAAGGATTAAACATTATTTTGTAGCCTTTTTTACAATTTTAAACATAAATACTTAAAATTTTAGAACTTAATTTAGTTTAAAAGGGAATAATATTTATGTTAGAAATTTGTGCGTTTTTTTTACTTTAGGTTTAAGGTTTATTAATTTTTTTTTAAATATACATGTCATAAAAAAGTTCCTCCGTTTTTGACAACCCCGAGCGTAACAAATTATTTGTATGTAAATTACGATGAAACCCGTGGCAACTTTCCCTAATGTCTGTGTAGCCGTTATCTTTATAGATTTCCTCATACTGTTTGCATTTTAATACGAAGTAGTCCTAGATGAAGCCCTCTGTACCTCAACAACTCTTCAATATGCAATACACGATGAATACGGCGCGTAGGTAAAGTTGCCAAAAATTTGGTATCTTTACCCATGTTGTTTTTTCTTTACTACGGCTAAAATAAGTGTTTGTATTTAATGACGATTACGGTAAAGTGAGCCAGATAGACTACAATTCTAAATATATAGTTTTGGTTTCTATGCGTCTTATGGTTAAAAATATATTTCGTGTTTTGTTCTAAAATATGGTAAAGTTGCCATGTTTTACGGTACTTAAATTGCGATCTCTGACAATAACAACAATACTTACTTACTTCTGTAAATCGCATCATCATCTTTTATCAATGAGAAGAAGCATTCTTCATTATTCAATAGCTTTACTCCCAATCTGATTCTTGTAACAATCATCCGAAGCATTACCAGCAGACAATGAGAGCTCACCTGGCCAACCCATTAACAAAGCAAGGCTCGGTCTAACAGACCCGCTAAATATATTTAACATTACAACAAAAAGGTTGGTGCACACTTACACAACGGTTGCTCGTCGTTCTAATTTGCTCACGCTTTTTGTTTAACCCTTCAGCGTCCGCACTCGGTAATAACCCACTTTTTACACAATCCTACGTTTGTACCGCACCGGCTGACGGGCGGAAGGGTTATTTGCACCGACTCTTTGAATCATGTGAAAACATAATGAAGTCAACAATTGGTGCTTATGTTTAAAAGGGTCTGTATTGTTCAAATGTGCGTAATTATACGCGAAAAGAACTTTTGTAGGTAACTTTGAGAAATAATTTTGTCTAAAACCTATACTAACATCAGTGTTTTGATTTCATCAGCGAAAGCCACTATAACAAGGTACTATACGGCATAGTAGAGCTAGTTACAATAAAACTATACCAGTGCGTAACGGTGACCCAACCGGTGGCCAGACAGTAATTGACTTTGGCAAATTGTTGGAGTTTCATCGCTCGGTTCGTGGGGAGCGTCAGGGGTCGGATTTAACTGAGCGAGCGTTGTAGATGGAACGGCGATGCGGTGTCGTATGTGGGTCAATGTGTTACCCGCGCGGGGTAAGACTGTGGCGCCCGCTTATTAGATGGATTACCGCGGGTAACGCAGGTAGAGGTAGCGTCCCTTTGATCTCAGGACGGAGGGGACACAGCTATGTCAGATACGCGGCTTCTCTTGTGTGTCTGTACACATTCTACGGGGTATTCTATATAGAATGGGTGTCGGATTCATGTAATTTAATGTTGAAGATTTTATTTTACTGCCTTGTATACCAGTCCAGACTTTCCGTATTTGTGTATATCATTTTCGGGAAGGCTTGGAAATTATACTTAAACAATTTTCTAAATGGTCCGCAAGGCAGTCGTAGTTCCTCTGATATTGTAGGTGTACTTAGACTATAGCGACCCCTTATCAGTCAGGGATCAGGCAGACTGTAATCTACGTGGCTACCCACAGTACTATTAATAAAGAAAAACACAAACTAGCAATTCTCTATCATAAAAATATGATACGCAATCTTACCACCACCCCACAGGATATGCAGCGAGATGGTCTCATTATTATTTAACGATGGCGTGCCAGGGTAGTGGAGGGGGGGGGGGCAACAGTAAATATAACGTGTTGTTATGTTACCCGCTTCTTATTACTACTTGTGGCGTTTATTGGCCACCTGATGGACACAGCTACATAGTGGCTTCTAGGAAACTAAAGAAAGTGGCCACTTATATCACTTATGTATACTTAGTAGTGCTAGGATATAAGCTAGCACTACGTTATTTTAATATTACTTGAATCTTGAAAGATGACAATGACAGGTTTTCTATTTGCTACATCATCTTACTGTCGTACTCAGAGACATATTTAATAATTACTTAAACTATTTCTTACTTACGATTTTGTTCCTAAAACAATTTCTTAGGGCTAGTTACGACTCTGAGTACGGCAGTTAGATCTTGAACTGACATTTAAAGAAGAATTAAAAGTGAAAATATTTTAAGCGCTTATAACTAAACGCTTTGTGTGTGTACTACATCTTCGACTTGTTGAATAATTGATCTCTCACATAGCAAAATCACCATGAAAACATCGGAAATTGTACGTAAAGTACATAATAATTAAGACGAAAATCAGTTTTCAATATACGCTCTAACAACATGAAACTCTTGAAGATGTTAAAAGAGTGTAACTTAAAAAAAATATTATCTAATACGCGATCATATTTCAGTTTCGATTAGCTATTCATTTCTCGCGTCCCTACCACGTTAGGGTTGCCACTCCCGTCTGTCTGCGACTCGCTAGGGGTGACACCATATTGTTTACACCCTTCGTCTGACTAAGCATTACTCATGGTTGTACGTGGTGTAAAATATCGATCATTATTATGGAGTCATCATATTTTCAAATCGTTCGGAAAACATATTTTGACACCCCCTTTTCGCTAATATATGGGTCCTATGTAATAAGGAACGAACTCATGAATGATTTTATAAATATACCGTATAGTCCTAGGGAATTTGAATAAAACTCAGAAAATTTTTGCTCGATCGAATCGAACTCAAAAATTCTTCCTGCCAATCGTCCAACTGTTTTTAGTAATAAACGCTTTAGTATCGCAAAAATACACTCTGATTCAAAGTACATATGGTTTCTTTTTACGTGTCTAACTTCATTAGGGTTGATTTGATAGACAGTAATACCAGTAGCCCAGTGGTTGACTCATCAGCTCCTGCAATGACCACAGTACGTGACCACTTCGGGTGAAGTCGGCAAAAGTCGGCAATCTACGACATGTCACCATTAGAGTAAATTAGGACGACTTTTATTATTTCCTTTACTATCCACTTGATTGTAATAGTTATTACAAGTGTAACGAGGTGATAAAAAAACCACATAAAAAAATTACATTATTTAATCAAAAATATAAAAAGATGCAACATGCACTTTCATACAGAATTATCTTATATGTTAATTAA
Organism: Spodoptera frugiperda; assembly: GCF_023101765.2. Taxonomy (NCBI): domain Eukaryota; kingdom Metazoa; phylum Arthropoda; class Insecta; order Lepidoptera; family Noctuidae; genus Spodoptera; species Spodoptera frugiperda. The sequence goes on from NC_064212.1 coordinate 476,428, forward strand.
CATAAGGTTTATTTTTGTCTAGGCGTTTTTCTGATTGGTTTGGTGTTAGTATTTTACAGAGTGCCTGCCATACACCCATTGCCAGATTTTAAAGCTTCTTAAGGGTGATTTTCTACCAGAGATGTGCTATGTAGCTGTGCTACGAAGATGTGATATGATGCGCAGCTCGAGTATGCGATGTATCGATAGGGATGCCATCCATAGCACACATCTGTCCATATAAAAAAACATAGCTCAGCTTATTCCAAGCTATGTGTACCAACGAATACACATAGCTTAGCACTGGTGGAAACGGAACTTTAACCAATCATATTATACAGCACAGCAACGTAGCATAGCACATTTCTGGTGGAAAAGTACTCTTAAAACATTAGGTAGGTATAAATAATGAATGTTTGTTCTATATTAACTAGAATTGGAGGACAAGTTCAATATCGTTTATTTTATATCAGCATACCATGATATTAAATAGATGAAACTGATGATTACTTATTTTATCTAATCTAGAATATTTCTCAATGTTTTCTGTATTGACAATAATATTTATACCACCTTTCCTGCTTGTTTAGTAATCATAATATTAAACCTATAGTTTTCTAGAAAGGTCTAGAAATGACATACTCTGAATATCGATTCCGAAAAATTGTATAGTACATTGTCCGATTACAATACTTATTTAATTAACACCTTTCTATTAAATGCATTCCGCCTTTTATCCTTTATATACTACTGAGAAATTTTCGAAAAACCGAAAAAAGCCCAGTAGCACTTCGTCTGACCCGTGTATCGAACCCGAAACTCCTTGTCTGGCAGTCACACTTACGACTCGACCAACGAGGTAGTCTCACATTATATCAGTAAATTAAACAAATTTCCGAAATTATACATTTCATATGTGCGTCCTTGTCATACGAAACGAATAATTTACAAAATTGTTTGGAATTTCCATTTAAACCTATTTTTAAACGCGTCAATCAAGTAGTTTGTAGACAATTTCGGTACAAACGAACCAGTTTAAAAAAACACACATTGCCATCAGTTTCCAATACAAAATTCGCCATTTTGCGAACTGAGCTTGAAACCAGATTGCACTCCATTAAACTTTAGTCAAACGGTTTCGGTATTTGATAGAATATATATTTATGTGTACGTCCCAATTATGCCGTCTTCAGTTCGAACACAAACAAACTGACAAACTAAAATGTATATTCATATATTTTAATATACGCAATAAGGTAGTTTATTAATTTTTATATATTAATGTCCGTCTTGTAGATCATTTTAAAATATTATTAAACAATAACTTTCTTTGATATATCGATTTGAAATATCGCGTGACATCACTTCCAAGTACATTTTATACGTAGAAATGACGTATTTGCTCCCACTCCAAAACTTTGATGCGTTTTATCTAAGTATTGTTATCTTATATGACATAATGAAAAATACGTGTCTAATATCTTTTCATTACCTAACTGACGGACGAAATAGATTTTTAATTTTCATACCCCGTCATACGTCAAGTAATAGTAGAAAAATATTCTATCAAATACCAAAATACAGTAAGGTTTAGAAACTATTACAATTATGTTCTCCATGTAACCATGCTATTTCTTCTCTCTTTAAGAAGAGTAGCAGGCCTTAGTTAGACTTTCGGTAGTTAGTATATTACAATATCAACTTCAGCTTTCTTGTGTAGCAATAACAGGTTCGTTTCCAATTCGTAACATTTACAGATTATCTACTTTATATTGCATTTTTATTGTTATAGGTTTAACTAAAAAACTGTTTTGTTGGTTACGTAGATTATTGCCACACTTCAATTCCCGAGCATAATTTAATAGTAAAGTATATTAAACATTTTTACTTTTAGTTACAGATACAGATAATCTCATAACTATGGAACATTGTTTATGTTATTTATACAGGGTGTAAAAGGAACACCCCTGAAAAAAGCTATCTTTTTGTTTTTATAAATTTTATCATTTTTGTTTTCGTTTTATTCATGTAATATCAGCCTTATGCAGTTGGATACAAACTATTATTACATAAAATAAACATTGAATTCCTTTTTTTTTTGCTTTTTACCATTATGTGTTTGCGGCGTTTGGGAGCGTTTCTTTTACACACAGTATAATTACTTGTGTAACCTATATGCATCATGAAATACAATTGTGCATCTATGCACATTACATCTGTGCATCATATTCCTTACTCAAATCAAACGAAACATTACATATTATCAAACAAATATTTAAAAAAAATTGATCACACTCCCATGTCTACAAACGTATGGCTCAAAAGAAAGCAAGAAAAGTAAGCCAGCGTATTAACAACCTTATCAACAAGATAAAACGATATCTTTTAGCGAAACACTTGAATATTTATTTAGACGCCGGATTCCTGAACTCAAATATTATCTTATTTGATGTTCTCAAATTTCAGTCGCTGTATCTTGTTTCCCTGCTATTCCTTTGAGCAGAATTCCTTCAGTTTGCATAATGTTACCGTTTTACTTAAACCTCTACACTGCTTGCTCGCTCAAATATCTTAACTATTCTTAATAACTTAAATATCTTCGTTAATTTGAAATTTAAATTGATGCATCTTTAGTTTCTTTACTCTGCTTTTAAATGTTTCATTTTCAATCTTTGCACTTCCCGGGAATTGATCGTACACTAGAATACTTCCTCGGCAGTCGCGCTTTAGAGCGCTTTACCAATGAGAGTCACAATTTTCTAACAAACATAATTGATATATTTTCTATTAACAATATTTATCGACAAGTTTTTTTCTAAACGTTGCCTTACACTAGAATTTGGTTATGTGTCGTGGGTGCGTTTACAAACTTACAAGTCCACATACACATGACACCCAGACCCGAAACAACAATTTGTATATCACACAAAGAGTTGCTTCGCTTCGTGCAATCGAACCCGCTACACGTCGCTTCAACCGCGACGCAAGGATAACTTATTTACGAGTATAATATATAGGTTTTTAGTACATATACAGTATCGTAAATACATAGAGCTGTCCGAGTGTATGATTGTCGATAGTCTTATCTGGTATCATATCTACCGTTCACACGTTTTCATTCCTTTTATCTCCATTATCTCCAAATTGACGTACATTGTAGTTCCTGGCTACACTTATACTTTCTTCTAAAGTAGGTAATATAATTTTATAATTTGTTACTCAATATGAACTAAGTTGGTGTCCAACGCCTGTTTTAATCAATTTCTCCTAAATCTTAAGAAACTGCTGACCTAAGATACCTAAGATAGGTGGTTTTTTAACATCATGTTGATTTTCATTAGCCTATAAGTGACACCTAACAGTACAAGTATGGGGTTAGTTTAGCTTGCTACATCACACTAAGTAACTTATAGTTAAAAGATGGTGTAGGGATGGTTGGTACATTCGATAATAAGTCTTATTTTAAACTTAAATAAAGTATAGTTTCCTTGTATTCTACTTATCGTTTAAGGCCTTATGTACGAAATTTTATCTTACTCACACACTTAGAATAACACTTATATCCGAATATTTACAGCGACACACATACACAAACCACTTTATGAAGTAAAACCTTCCAATTGCCACTAGTTAGTAAACACTTCAATATTTCCGTTACTATCCGTGTGCACATTGATCACAAGTTGGACACTGCCGGTGCCCACGCCGGTCCCAGCTGTGGCCTCGGTGGGTATCTCCAACCCGGTGGTGACTCCTGTCACCATGGTGCTCAGGAGACGCATGGCTGGAGCTGATGATGAGCCAGCCACTAGAACTAGCAGCAGGAGAACTATGCTGCTGTTGGACCTGGGGATAAAGACCATAATTGAATGAACCACTTTTCTTATGGGGTATTACGTTTTGGGTGTTAAAAGAATTATTACACAGGTTTACTATTAATGGAAGTGAACTCAATAAGCCAATGATCTGACAAGCCTTTACCAAGTTGCCAATGTTTTTTTGTTAGCTACACGCTGGCTAGTAAGATCTGAGATGTAAAGATTGACTCACATAGTATCTGTGAGTGCAGACAAGAGTCTGCGACCAGCAGTTGTTCTCTCGGCAGTTCCCAGCAAACTGGCAACCGACCAACGGATAAACCGACTCAGATAATCTAATCTTTATCTCAGCAATATCTTGAACAAGATCAACACGATTTTCAACTCTATAATTGGAGATGTAGGTTTATTTTTAAATGGGAATAGCGTGTGAAATGAAATTCTTTGACGATAAATTAAAGAATGTGATAGTTTCATTTCCTATAGGTACGAATTTTAGTGAGTCTGGTTCATTGATCAATACGAATACTTCTAGGAAAGCGTGTGTGGAATTTCCGCTTTCCGAAACATATACTTACTTCTGCAAACAGTTTAAAAGAAACACGGGCAGGACGTTAATAACCTCCGTCTTGGTAAACTTATATTTGTCTAAACACAGATGAGGACAGCGAGTAAACAGGTCCCTCTTGGAGGGAGTTAATCGAATGTCCATCATCGGGGACTTAAGGTGAATGTTTGTGTTGCGTCCCTCCGTGGCGTCCTCCGGCCTGTGTGGCAGGCAATCATTTATTGTCGTCTCAAGGCGCGGCTGATCGATGTCCTGCGCACCCTGTATCAGCCGCTGGATCATGTAGCCACGCTAATTACTTTTGTTATCCTCCACTACATTATGTTGTTTTTCAAGCTCGTGCTATGCAACTACAGTGGTGACTAGTTCTATAGAAAGCTAACATAATCTGAAGTTCAAAGATTAGTTAATGATTCGCTTGTGTTTTCTTACTACCGCTGCGATATGTCTAAATTAACAATTTTATCACTTTAAACACTGCCACAAATTTTACATACATACAGTTTCTCTTCCAAAGACTTTATATCAATCTTCTGTTGTCCCCAGATTACATGGAGTCGATCTGCAAGGACCACTTCCTCCAGCGCCAGTACCGCAAGGTGGACGGCGGCGTGCTCTGGTCGCGCAACGAACGCAACCTGGACTGCACGGTGACGTTTCAGACGCACAGCATCCTGCAGCGGTTCATGCTGCACTTCGACCTGCTGCAGCTCGACTGCAACGATCATCTCTACGTGTATGATGGGGCACATGCCACGGCACCGCCGAAGGTGAGTCTCTTACTCTTTAATAATCGTCAGTGCTGGAGAAGGTATATTAAAGAAGAATATTTTATTATTGCCTTTTAAAGAGGTGTCAACAATGGATCTTTATACAGTACCTACCTAATAAATATTGCAGGGTAAAGAATTAAAACCGACCAATTCTCCGTGTAAACCGCTCATTATCACTAGCCGCTAAAATCAGTCGCGCTCTTCTTGAATCATAAAAAAGAATTAAGAAACGAAATGTTCTGTACAAATAAATGATCGAACATTACACAAAATTGACACTTTCCATAAGTTGGAAATATAGGTAACGAAAGAAACAAAATATTTGATGTCTTTTAAATCTTCATTTTAGCAATCTCCGTAAATTGTAATTACAAAGTTACATACATAAAGAAACGAAGCAAGAATAAGATCTATTTTCCTTATCTCAGAGAGTAGAGGGACCATTTTCACCTCTTTTAATTAATTCAGTAAGCTCGCCCTTAGCGCTGGCAATTAAAGTAATTATTATAATTTGAGTCATGCTCCCAGTCATAATAGATCCACGCTGTCTCGCAGGCGATGAGATCGAATTCCACGCATTTATTCATTGCATACCTCTCTCGAGGAGTTTTCAATTTAATTAAAAATGGTGGAACCTGTCTACTATACAGACTATACTGCATTACTGTCCGTCCGTTAACGTTCAAGAAAATTTGACGCACGGTTGGTGCAGTGGCTGGACAATCGGCTGCTGCGCACCGGGTAGCGGGTTCGATTCCCGCACGAAGCAATTCTTTGTGTGATCCGCAAATTGTTGTTTCGGGTCTGGGTGTCAAGTGTATGTGGAATTGTATGTTTGTGAACGCACCCACGATACAGGAAAAATTCATAGGGTGGGACAACGTTCTTTAAAAAAATAAACTAAAACAAGCAAATAATTCCATTAAACCTTCTGGTGCTAACAACCGCCAAAGACGCCAGTTACCGGCCAGGTGTTGGAGCCCAAATAATTAACAAACGGATTGTAATGCAACTTTTGTCAATTTTAAATTTAAATTCGCCAAGTTTGTCTCGCAACGAGTCTTGGAACAATGGCCGGGCAAGTTTTGGCTCCCATTGTACATCTGCCAAGTTTCCTACGTACCGGGATGTTTATTCTGTTCTGGTGTCGGTAGCCTTTGTGGCTGCGAGCTATTATTGCTGGATATTATTATGTGTAGTTAACTCATTTAAGGATATTAAGGACACCGTGGGTTCTGTTGTTTTGATGTTAGGAACCAAGTTAAAATTATATCAAGACATAGAGTTAAGTGTAGGAAGGAGTAATAGACGTAATGGAATTTGGTATTTGAGTCCGATATAGAAATAAATTGTTAGTTTGTTTCCTGAATAAAGTGCCGCATCGCGCTCTACGTACTGTCAAAATATCGACTAAAACAAACCCGTTCGGAGTGCGATCACTGCACTCGTATCATATTTCAACGAAGCAATTTCTGACATTCCAACTTTGCTATCCCGACTTTCATATGTAAAATATATCCGGCGTTCAGCTGTCGGACATATGACAAAGGCCGAAGTTAGGACCTTCCAACTTGGATTACCCGGATTACCCGGCAAGTTGCCGCAGCACTAACCTGCAGCGTGCAGCGGCTAGCGCTATTCTTGGCAATATGTAATTGTCACTGAAACTTTGACGGTTCAATTCAAATGGAAGTTTTAATGAGAAAACTGTTCCCGGCTCCGGATGCGAAGCCGCGATAGTCCGTGATGTGTGTAATTAAATGCTAAGTGAAATGTAAACAGCGGTTCATGGAATTTAAATATAAAGTAGGAATGGAAACGCGAGGGAAATGTTACTGTCGGTTCACAATGAAGCTTTTATAGTTTGTCATTTCGATCGAAATGAAATTAATGCGGAAATATTTTGTCAGCTAGCGACATGCGTCACAAATATTACAATTACTTAGGTATACAATAATTACGTGGATTCCGTCGCCGCTATGTTAATAGCCATTAAAGGCCAACTATTACTCATTCTGCTGTATAAATACGAGCCGTGAATTCCGAAATCGTTTGTGAGAGTTATGATATTCCAACAAACACCACATCACATGAAACATTTGGAGCGGCGGTGCCGACCAACTTTAGCATTCCGCTGGAAATATTTGGGAAAAATTTCACACGAAGCCACGAAACAATACAAAGCGAAACATGGCCAAACTTAAATGGAATATATTTGTACGTCGCGGGAACTGCGGCGCTGTGGAGCGGCGGGCTGTTTATTTGTGGATATATTACGCACAAAGGGCTGAGGCCACCTGTGTAGCCAACTATCTGCGACACTTTGAGACAATAAGGAACAAACACTTTGATGCCTGGCGCCGCCATGCCCGGAATAGTTTCGGAGCTATGCGGGCACATGCCCGGTGACCACTACACTGTATATTCTGCACATTTTGTGCTAAACCTATTGAAGTTTAAATTTATACAGCACATTCTTATGCTTGCTATAAATTCACGAGCAAATCTCTAGCGTAACAAGAACAAACAAAATCGGTCTTTCATGAAATGTTAGTGAACAGAACCTATATTCATTTATTGAGTATTTCAAAACTAAGTGGAAAGCGGTTCATAGAATTTACAACAAAATAGGAAATGCTCGAGTTTATATAAATGGTCAATTAGTTGATGCCATGATATGTGAATCGATGAAAAAATACCGAGATTAAAATGACTGTGTACCAAAAATCGAAACAATGACTTTTTAGTTTCGAATACTAGACTTTATGACCAGTAATGATGCAGTAAGTTTCTAGTAATTAGACTAGAATCTCTATCACTACTATCTACCAAAGATGGAAGTTCGTATAGCAACAATATATGAAAGCTTTAGTTTCTGATTCGGTCCGAAGTAAGTTGAGATTGTATTTCGAGTCACGTTCAGCGGAACGATTTCGAGAAATAAATGACAAGAGTTGTGGAGGCCGATGGGCGCGCCATCTATCAATACCAAACGATATTGCAGCCTTTTAACACATTATTGTTATAAATGGGGAAGAAACTTCACCGAGCACTTCTGTCCTGTTTTTACACTGAACTATTTACTTGCGGTATTTGATATTAATTTAATTGTGAAAATAGGTAAGCGTTTAATAGATTGGAAAATGGAAATCGTCACAAATTCTTAAGATGTGTGAGTCATATAGATACGGAATATGTAAAAGACTATAGACTCAGAACACTATATATTCACGCCTGCAAAAGCTACTGACTACGATAACTACGAATAGGGAAATCGAAAAATCCAATAACAAGCCAAGTTATTACCAAAGTCATTGTTCCTTGGAACAAAAGAGAGACAGGAGCCTGACTCCGACATAACTCACACTAAGCACAATGAAGCTCTACTTAAGTCAAAGTGAGTGAGATGTAAGACTTCACGTTTTAAAGTTACCGAGGCGCCCCCTACCAGGGACTCAAGTCTGACGGACTCTGAATAGCAAGTAGGTGCAATCTTAGCTGCATTGTGCTTCTAGAATACTAGTTTTGTCCCCCTTTTGTCAGCGAGGACCGCTGGTAGGGGAAATTGTCATATAATTATATTAACCATTGTTGGAGCAAAGAAATGGAGCCTTTGTTATGGAAATGTGTCAGCTATTTGCTTTAGTACTAGTATTTAATTAAGTTTACTTAACTATAATCCTGTAGAACAATCTGATTATGGTGTTGTGATAAGAATAGTTTAAGAAGTACTTATTGAACAGAAGAATGAGTTATGAAACAATACTTGCATCTTAAACTTTTTAAAGTTGTAAGGAATTGTGTTTGAATGAAAAGCTTTCGGTAGTATTTAGTTGTTTCATAGACTCTCAAAGATGCAATTGTATATTAAAATGCGTGGTGAGTGTACACCTAAACATTTTACTTAAAGCATTTAAACAGAAAAGAGTAGAGCGTTCTTTGAAAACGAACTTTTGCATGTCCCAGCGCGCTGCCGCCGTGCCGCCTGCGACTGTTGTAAAAGTGCGAATCACTGCAAGAGTGGCCGCGGCCGCTCGCTTACTGCACAACTAACAAGACAGTGACAAACAAGAATCGCTGTAAACTTTCCACTGGCAGAAAGGGAACTCGTTAACTCATTTTGTTCAAACTCGCAACTGTTCCAACGAATTCTGTTCACGCTGACTAATTAAAAGCATGTTTTAGCCGAGCCGCGGCCATTAAAGTGTTTAATAGAGCCACCCGAGGCATAGTTAGCATAACAAAACCCTTCTCAATTCATTCCTCGGCGTAATCTGAAGCTGCAGAAGAATTTTTAATATCAACCCGAGAGCTTTATTAAACGGAGTATATAAGAATAAATGCAAGTCCACTGGCTGTGCAGTGCAAGGGGGAGGGTGTCTGGGTGTCCGGCGAGACGTGATGTATGGGAGTGGAAGGGGGGGTGTTTAAATCCAGGGGTCGTCACGTCTTCGCTATCGTTCTCCGTGAAATATGACAGCGATATAGCCCGGACATCGTCACTAAGCCCTGCTCGATGAAGAAAATATTGCCGGCGCATGAGCGATCAAGCGACTGCCACAGATTTATATACAGTCCTCCGTAAGCTATGATTGAACGCCCGGCCCCGCCCGCCGCAGCCCGTGGGAACCGAGCGCTCCGTGCTCCGAGCGAGCCACCGACGCGACACTCGCATTTATTTCGTTTTATCATCGTATTCCACACTTCTCAGTTTGCTACAATACGTGTTAGGTGCATTGTGTGGGATTAGCTATTATAAACGTTAAAGACTCTTTACCTATAGTCCAAGAGTTATACAATGTGTGTGTATTTTCAAAATACCTGTAAGTTTATGCTCCATACTAAGAGCCATCCGCCCTGACCAAGCATGGTGATTAATGCTCATCCCCATCCATGAGAGAAGACGGCTTTGCCCAGCAGGATAAATAGGATTAAGCATTGCATTATCCATTTGTTTCATGACACTTTATGTTCTTCGAAGGCATAAGTCCTTAGACCCACTTATCACTCACTAACCCGATGTTAAAAGTGAGCACGGTACCATTGTAACTTTTTAACTGACTTCATTGTGCATTTAATATTTAATAACTTTCATTTAGATCGACAGATTAGATTGGTTACCCAACATATGTACATAACGATAATACCTAGTTACTTATGTAACAGTAAATTGTCTTTTTGTAATATTGATGATAATGTTTTAGTAATTGCTTCGGAGTTGCTTCCATATTTTATGGTTGTGATTGTAGATAACAGCATAGTGTCCAGCTAATGGTTTCACTTCTAAAAGTGTAATTATTTTGATAATTTCTTTAATTCGTTTGTTCATGTTGGAACTTTATCAGTGCATGGATTTGAAGTAGGATTAATTTCTCACGTAGATACTGCAAGTAAATACCTATGGTATAATATTTCGTTTTCTTTTGTAGTATTTCAGTAAATGCGAAGTGCATTTTAAGAAATGCAGTTAACTTGAGTTCATGATGTTTAAACAATTCAATGCTCTATTTTCTGCGAACACTTTATTTCGATATTTATTACTTAATTAATTTCTCAAGAAAATTCCTCAATAAAATGTTAACAAACCCAACTTATAAATCTCATCAAAACCAATTCACCAATTTACGAGTTCCGAACAGATAAAGTGGCAGACATAATATTAACTAAAGATTAATTAATGTTCAGTATAAGCACAGCTGAGTCTGTCCTTGCCTGGCGTAATCTGGCGACAGTGTCACCCAGTGTCATTGGGCCATTGTGGCATGTCAATAGTGTGTGTCTGCTTGCCTGGCACTCGTGTCTGTCTGTCTGTCTGACAATAGTTGGTGACAAATGGAGTATCCACTCGATGCATAGATGAACAGCGGGATTGTTTAGCGATCGACTTGGCTAATTGTTTCTCTGTCTGTAGATCGGTTTGTTTGTGTTATGTAGGGATATTTGTTTTGTTCTTGCTGTAATCGTAGGATTAGGTTGTTTTTGGATCTCTATCAAAGTCAAAGTCAAAATAATTTATTTCAAATATACTAGGAAAGCACTTTTGATTGTTAAAGCAAATATAACAATATTAATGACGTTTGTCTGTCGGTCGGTCAGTCCTCTAGTGAAGCTATTTGCATTTTATAAGGTATTGTGTATACCTAATGGGATTTGAACAATCAACCGATAACAAAGAGATGGTGGTTAGGTTAGCATACATTCAAACCGGAGTTGCGGACTACCTAACGGGTTTACCGGGGCTCTGGCTCAAAAAGCAGGAGTAAGAACGGGGTGGTTTTTAGTCAGTAAGAGTCTGACACTCTCGCTCGCCTCGCACAGGGCGGGAGAAGTCATTGGATGATTTTCCTACTTAGAAAAAAATAATAAAAAAGAGCATACATTCTAATCTCATCTACAGTGGCTGAGAAAAAAGCGTCTCAACACGCCCTGAAAAATATTGAGATCCTACTCCTTCACGGTCTCAAGTTTATACTTTACATACACATACACTTTTCAGTTCAGTCAGATTCATCATTATTTATGCTTTTAAGATCTGTCTACCCTTACATGGCTAACAAGTGTGACGTTATAACACTGATAACAAAAAATCCCGGCGCAACAAAGATTTTAGATAATACAACTTTATAAATAATTCGTTGATTACCTGCAAATATGTTTTGTACCTAAACGCCTTGGTAATACTGATTGTTATCTTTTGTCATATCATTGAAGAATTCAGAACTTGGTGCTAAATGAAAGATTGAGTTTGTCCTATATATTTTTGTCGTTCATAATTCTAACACTAGAACTGCACATTAATAGGCTCACCCCCTATTACATGGGACTTATAACACGAATGGTGAAAAGTGGGTGTACATTGTATAGCGGCATTATGCCGTAATGTGCATCTCTGCCTACGCCTTCGGGGATAAAAAGCGTGACGTTGCATAAACTGCACATTAATTGCAGGTTCAATTTTCAACATTTTGTTTGATTCCTTGAGAAGCCACTTATATGTTATAAACAAGGACTATTGCCGATACAGCTGTAAATATGACTTGTATGTGAACTAAGGTACCATAACATTATAAACTTCTAGTACTTACGCAACATTTTTTTTAAGATACATTATACGGTAGTCACCATACTTACAAGATAATTTTACTACGCTTTTATCTTCTTCTATATTTGAAGTAGGCCTTAAAACTCTACCAATTTTTGATATCTTACTTAGATGTATATTGTGTACGAACTTACCTTACATAGCATCACTATTAAGGAGTGTGTCCATTGGTTCCAGGCCGACCTATCGTGTCGCAACACCAAGCAGCAGGTGGGGGCGCTGTTCACGCGCAGCAACTTCGTGACGCTCAAGTACGTCACGGACAACTGGGGCACGGACGCCAACGGGTTCCGCCTCGTCATCACCGCCGTCAAAGACCCCAGTGAGTATTCTCAACTATTTGACATGGCTACACTATCTCCGTTATCGAGTATCTGATTGGAAAAATGCTGAGCAACGAGGCTGAGGGTCGACTTTACAGCCTTATTTAGTGCGCACGTGCGGAAATTCACTCGTCTATCCAACTAATATTTCATTGCTTAGTTTACAAACATCACATTATTCGTCAAGTCATACAAGCACGTTTGTAAAAAGTACGTACTTTGAGCGTACGAGTTTGGTGTTTGTTTCGCTTCTCGGGTCGGACAAAGGATATAAAACTAACCCGGGAATGAAGCAATAACCATGTGTTTGTCCAATAAATACGAGCATCTGAGCGGTTCCGTATAAAAGTGTGAACTCGGGACCCTCCTCCTCACCCTCTTTAATTCCACCAAATGTTTATTTATTTGAACAAACAGACGATAGGGTAGTTTGTCTATACATTCCTCTTTATATGTACTTTATATGTATACGGAAATCTTTTACACTGGAGCTACAAGTTTCTATGTTCATTCGTGCTCTGTAGCATGACCTGTTGCATTGTAGGTACGTAATTATTTGAAAAGGATTAGAAAATTAGACTCTTAAATAGGCATAACGTATCGTTACAGTATTCGACCTTACCCACTTTTCACCAACTGCCAATTGCCGTAAGGTTGTAAATACAACGGTCACAATTCTATACTCCCAACTATTACTGAGAGTTTGGAAAAACATAAAACAAATTGATTACAAAAACCTTCATTTCTATTGCAATACAATGGTGTTCAATCAAACCCGTAGAGCCTGTATACCCCGAGCTACGCATGGACTAATGACGGGTCTGGGTTCCATTATTCACCAACAATCGCCCCAGTCATTACGCAGCTCATAATTACAAAAATCATCTCCTCCATATATGAGGATCTGAGGGTCTAACATTAATTCCCATACAATGTTGTACCTCCCTAATGGGACTCCTAAATTGTCATTATTAATATTGCTTTTCAATTTTATTAAACCTTTTCATTCAGCCACCATTTCATTTCATTTCATTCGGCCTTCGGAATGTATTGTCATGATTACTGGAATATTTTGTAGTAATATGAATACTTACAATGATCGATTGATTATTTGTTACTGATTTCAACAAATCAGCGTAGTTTAGATAAGATTAGTATTCATAACAGCAATGTACTTAATTAAAAAAATGTGTAACGATATCTCAATAAGCTTTAATTCTGGGATAGCACAAAGAATTTTGTGCTCATGTAGCCGTCTGCCCATCCAGCTGAAGACTTAACGGTTCATATTGAATACATAATGCTATACAGTGTTATATCTAGCAAGCATCCTCACAATATAATTACACACAAGGACAGATCCCTTACACTCGAGTATGCATATGAAATTAGAACGAGGCGTACAAAGGAAGCAATTAAATTGTCCAAAAACAGCTCGACGCGAGGCATTTGTTTCGTCTTCACCTTTGAGCCGTACATAGTACCAATTAGATTTTCCGCTTGGCCGCGTGGAAAAACATACTCCAAAGGATTTAGGAACACACGACGGAGCTCCGGAGGATCAGAGAGAGATACTGTGAACATTCGCGAACATTCGGCACGGTGCCGTTTTAATGGGAATTTTATTGCGACGCGACATATTTCGACGATTTCGGATGGCTTCGGGTGGCCCGTCTTTGTTCTGCGTTAATAAGAAATGTTTGCCCATGTCACATAGTTATCTCGTTCATCGTATTTATAAACAGCTTTGTGTTATTCAGCTCGCCGCCTTCGTAGGGACAATTTTATGTATTTTTCAACGCAAATAATCCTTACATATTACGTCAGTATTTCTCAAAATTTTGATCAACTTGTTCCAGTACTTTCCAAAGTATTATCCGATCCATTTAATCTATCATAAGTTATTTAATTTTATGACTCACTCTTTGTATGTCTGAATACTTCATTGATCGACTAGTTGTAAACAGCAACAGTCAATAGCAAAGAAAATTCAACTCTATTTTGGATTCGAAGCTACGATCACAATCAGATTGATCCGCGCACCTAATTACCATGTACAAGAGCTGCCTGCATTAAGTCTGCGGCCAGCTGAGCTAGCAGCCATAGACCATTACACAATACGGCTGCAACGACTCGCATTATCAAAGCCATAAACTTCCACCATTAAAGAGATCCATCGTGAATGAAATCTCGTATCATTTTTATGTTATGGACATTAAATCTGAAACCCAGAGATCTTCTCTGCGCCAGCATTGAAAACGTCATTTATGGACCATTATTGGAAGAGTGAATCGATGCGCTAACTGTCCTTGTGTTCTCTGAGTGGTCATCAGATACTTGTGTATTACTATTCAAGTCGTTTTAATAAACCGTTATCTTTAATTTCCTGTTTTCCATATTACCATGTTCAAAATTTTAGCTTAAAATTAGCAAGCAGAATGGACAGATTACACTTTTAAGTCTAAATCTAAAGTTCTACTTTTAAGATTTAATTTCATTCTGAGATATATCAAACACATAATGGTAAAATGTCGACTGTTGACGCAACTTGCTCCACATCGCTCCACGTTCGATAATGAAGTGTGGGAAGTTCACAAGTTTACCCCATTAGAGATAGTTGCGGGCGGGGAGACAGACGCGCGACCCCTCACGGCGGTCCAGCCGATGCGACCACAGTCACTGCACCTCCGCTTGCATACTTCCAAACACTATTCCACTACATTGTTTGGGAAACTTTTAACTGCGACTGCAAGTTACTTTAACATATTTGGCGATGGGATATGTTGCAACAACTTCTTGTTGTTTGTATAAAAACGATGCAAATTATTATGAACATCTTCGCTCTTTGTTGGCAGCTCAATTTCCTTTGTACCCACTGGCTGGTATTCCTATACAAATTCTTTATTAATTAGAACCTTTCATTTTGAAACAATAAGTCAAGTGTTTGTTATGGTACCCGGGCCCGGGCTGGCAGTTTTAAAATTCCTGCGAACGCAACTGCTTGGTCCCACAAAGCAGGATATGTTAAGCGTTCCTGCCATTGAATTATGCAACAAAAACGTGCTTCGCGACACGCTCGGCACGCCGGGATAACATTTAAACAATGCATTTCATACATGCCGGTGTACACAGACACACCCCCCTCCCCCCAGCGTGCATGTAGCACAGTCGTCAGGGAGGTAGGCCGCGAGACACAATCGTCTTTGGAGATCAAAAGCAGTGTCTCGGTGAGCATCTCCTCTCCGAATGTTTTGCTTCATTTTGTAAGAAATTTTATAGCTGTTGAACATTTTGAGAAGGCTCGTTAAAGGCTGGCTGTGACGGGAGATTAGCGCCCTCCATATCGCAGCGTATCGCCGCCTCGCCGGCTCGTTACAGGCCGCCATTGTTCGAGTCTTTGGCCGGATTTTTCCGACGATGAATACCCAATTTTCCCTCAACACAGCGTCAGCAGTTTGATTGTCCGGTTGTGACAGGGGTTTTCAATTGATAAGCGATATTTATTCAACGGACCAGTTGGTTTAGTACTAATATTTTTGAAAATATCAATCGTAAAGATACTCAATAAGAACTTCAATACATAACTACTATTAATGTTTCATCAAGATCACTTTATGATGTCTACTCTTGTAGTAAACTTATTTCGATTCTTAGATTTCTCTTGTTGACCTTGTTGTTGTAAGAGGTCTAATCTGTAGATAATAATGCACAGAGCCAGCACACGACAATGAACAGCTCTGTGAGGGCGAGCCGCAATTTATAAATATGTTTTCCTTTTTCAATCAGAATCAAGATTTCGGGTCAGTTCGCTTGGTTGGCGAGCCGGCGCACTGCCGTCTTCTTGTATTTTATCGTTTGCCCAGAAATATAAAAGTAATCTTCCTGCTTATAGAAACGGATCTGTAGTTTCTTTTCTGGATTAGATTATATCATTAATATTGTTCTAACTTCGATGCTGGTCAGTGATCCGACTTTGCATAAAAGCATGGAATGAAACATGTTCAGATGAAGGAAAACTTTCCATTATTATCAAGATAATCAACGTGTGATGTTTACATGTCTTTTCCTGACCATTTTATTGTAACATCTTTCTTATTGTACCTACGTCATCATATCCATCACTCATTATCCACGGAGATAGAAGCCTAGTCTTGTAAACAAAGAGTCAGCATTATATAATGTGTCCATGTACCATGTAGATCTCGAGCCACGTGTCACCTGCACATCTAACGAGTTCACTCTATTTTTGATGTTGTTTCCCACCGTTGTTCCAGAACATGGGTGCAAGGAGTTCCGGTGTAAGCAGCGTGAGTTCTGCGTAAGCGCAGACCTCACCTGCGATGGCGTAGATCACTGCGCCGACGGCTCCGACGAAGACACCGCTACGCTGTGCCCAGGTTAGCGAGTGCGTGTGTGCATTCGCTTGTAGTGCGTAGAGCTGTAGAGCGCAGCCTGGGCTAATATACTCGCCATAGCTTATAATGTAGATAGTAGTGAAGCTTCCGGGCTAGTAGTCGTAGTAGCAGTACAAGTAGTGTAGTCGACACCAGTTGGAATGAATCGAGAATGTTTGTGTCAGAGAGCGGAGGCACAGGCGCGGGCAGTGCGTGGGTGGCGGGGTGCGCGGGCGCGGCGGCGCTGGTGGCGGGAGCGGCTGCCACGGCGGCGTGCTGCGCCTGCCGCCGCCGCGCCGCTACGCAGCGGACACGGTTACATTGTGAGTGCGCCATGTTCCTGCGAGGCCTCGCTCAGCGGCTAGCGAGCCGGCCCGCTCAGTACTGACTGGTCTTATTTTCGCGCAGTGCAAGAGCTGGCGAGCAGTAATGGCGGCGGCAGTGGCGCGGGCGCAGAAGCAGGCGCGACGCGACTGCCGGGAAACCCGGAGCTCCCTGCGGGCCCGTGCGGGGCGGCGCGGGCGGGCCGCCTGCGGCGGGCGGCCTGAGTGCCGCGCCGCACAAGGACGAGTGGTTCGTCTAGCGGCCCGGGGCCCGCAGGGGGGGGCCCGCCCGCCCCCGGCCAGCAGTGTTACGCAATGTAAATTTATCGATATGACATTAAACATTTTTGGCTTATCGTTGGTATGTTATTGGGTTGTATTTGCCGACCCGACTCCTCATCCTTTGTTTGTATACACGTTGTAATTCTGCGACTATTCATAGATATTATAGAATAATTGTAATCGTCAAATAAATAAGTTTTTTGGTATGAGTTTTGATCATTGTTGTTATTCCTACCCTTAGTTGTAACCCCACATTGATATAAGTACACAAACAATCCAGCACTCAGCTGGTTGTTGCTGCGAGCACAGAAGACAAGTACTGCTAGTACTGAGACTGTGACCTGCACTCGTCAGCAGTCAGTTGTAGAGAGTAGCGGTGACTGGTGATGTAGCGCGTATGTTCTTACTGGACAATGACAGCCTCCTGTAAAGTACATAAATATATAGGTACTTACACTAACACAATCTGTTCGCCCGCCATGTTATAAATCCCGTACAATAGGAAGCGAGTCCACAGGACGGCCATATTTCTGAACTCCGTGCTATTATTGAGAATTTCCGAAAATGGAAAATACTTGATTGTGGATTAGCAGGCTGAATTGGCAGTGTATGGGGCACATAGCTGGTCCCAACTGGCTACCGCGCAACGTGTCGCGGGTTCGATCCCTGCACGGAGCAACTATTTGTGTTATTTACAAATTGTTGTTCCGGGACTGGTCGCCATGTGTATGTGAACTTGTATGTATGTAAACGCACCCACGACACAGGAGAAAATACTATTTTAGGGCAACGTTTTTTTTTAAAGAATACAAGGAGTTGGCGGCCGTAGGTTTTTTTTTATGGTGTAGCGTAGTCAACGAGCTAACGGGTTACCAGATGGTAAAAGCAATCAATGGCGTCTAAGGACAACTGCTGGGCATAGACATCAGAGGAGTTATCTACAACTGGAGTCTCTTCTGGGTTGGGGATTTAGGAATCGAGAAAGGAGAGAATTAAATTCTTTATGAAATGACAGAAGCAGCAATATTTAAGTACAACTTAACATTAAGTAGCATTTCATTTCGGCTGTTAGTGTGTCACTTATGGAGACATGAGATGTAAGACTATCTACTATATTAATTTTGTAGGTAGCAAGCTACTCTGTATCATTGAGAATTTCGATATTCGGAAAAACTTTATAGGTGACACCTTAATCAATAACATGATCAGAACGTATAGGTTAATGGTCGCCTGTAAGCATTAATTGTAAAAATGTAAATTAGTCTAGGCTTGACATAAATGTAATATTTACAAGTAATGGCACTTATAATATAGAGGTAAACTTATTGGTGTATGTCCACATACCTACCGTATTCTGATTACTTTGTCTGATAGTATTTTGTCCGACCCAGAAATCGAACCGTCATTTCTAAACGATCAACGAAGTAGTTTAAATCAGAGGCATAAAATAAAATTACAAAAAAATACTGAAATGGCACGCAGAGCGCCATCTAGGTTTTTTTACGCAAACTTAATAAGTTGAGTTTGGCAACTAGCAGAGTAGTCACTATTACCCGATAGATGGCGCTGAACTAAGATTAGTTCGATAAAGTTGGTTTAAGAAAGTAAAGTACTAAGTTATAAAAATAAATTTAATAACACCTTTAATTTTTATTATGTATTTATGATATCAATAGTTAGCGATTAATAAATAAAATTATCTTTCGCTTGTCATCTGGCGTCGAGTAGCGGTACCATACCAAACCAGTTTTGTAATCCAATACGCAAACAAAATAGAGCTTTTGAACTTCGAAAACAAAAGGTAAATAAAAAGCACGCACGCAATGTTCTGTAATGTGATGAATGAAAACTAGTTTAAAATCAATTGCTTTTAACAAAATCACTCTTATTTCATTTGAATTAAACTTAATGTCGATAGTTGAGCTTCTCAAAGTTGTTGTTTTTGTTGTGTGTTGTACAATGTTTTCATGAGTCGCGCGGCCCGCCGCCGCCCGCCGCCGGCCGCTTGTTACCGGTTCGCGGCAAGAAGCCGGGCTCGGCCGTCTCATGCTTCTTGCTCTATTCGTACAAAGTACAAAAGCTCGTCAGTCGACCACAAGCTTTCTGTGGCTGCGGTGTCGCGCGCGTTGATCTTGTACTCTCGGATTTTACTTCGTGCGTAAACATTAAAAACTTTCGTGTTTTCTTTAACACGCACAAAGTTGAAACTTATTGTGTTATCTTTATGTTGTAAACAACACTTGTTACAACTAGTAATATTTGACTGACGAGTGTGTTAATAAATACTGAAAAGAAATGAGTGTTCGATCGTGAGTTTTAGATAAATAGTTTGGAGTTTTGAAGCAAAATCTTCGAGTTTTTCTGTGTAGTGTGATGTTAGGTACTTAGGATGCGGTGGCGTGGTCTCTGGCTGGCGCTGCTGGTGGTGGCTGTCACCGCCAAAGGAAAGAAACACCGCCATCATAAACCTGGTAAGAAGTTCTTACTTTTACAATAATTAAGTCTTTGACTGCCAATAGAAAACTGTTGAAAGCAAATCCTTCGCTAACGTCGGTCACCGGTGACCACCGCGGCGTTCAATGTGTTAATAAAAACAATCCTTAACAAGGATACCTGACTAAGTACCCTTTAGAGTCTGAAAGGCTCTGCAATTTAACGTTTAGATTACTTATATATCTATCTCTAAAACACCTAGTTACTTAGCGTAAATTATCTAACGACAGTTTTTCTTAAGTCTCAAGCGTTAGCCTAGACTACGCCTAATTCCTGGGACATAAAATGTTCTACTATCGTAAACTCGTAAGTGACTAACACGGCATCAGACTCGCAATAAACATCAACAGGAATTGCAATAACCATTGTCTTGAGCTGAAGCCGTACATTGAAAGCTGAGCTATTGAAACAATACCTTCAAGGGTTAAATAAGGCTCTACCCTAAACCTAAGGACCCCTCTAGTCCCTAAGTTATTTAATATTGGTAATCCTTCAGCAGGACACATAGATTACCTAGTTACTGTAGTGATTACCTAAAGATCAGACCATATCTATATATATATTTGCTGATGGTTACAAGTCATACAAGTAACCTGGTGCCCAGTACTTTTATTTTCTCAACATCCTCATATAATAAAGTTCGCCTTATGTACCACTATTTTATTGTATTGTGTACATTAAAGATTAAATAAATAAACACTTAGGTACTGGAAAATAACTTTAAAATATTTTAATGTGATAATTAAATTAGATAGAATAGATTACTTAGGTAGAAGTTAGTAAAGTATGAAGTAATGTTAAAGCACTTCTAAGCAGATACCTTTAAGTATGTAAATAAATAAAGGCTCATGATCAGTTACAATTAATTTGTACGCAGTGTGATATACGGAATGTATGGTAATGAATTGCGAATACAGTGTAAGTACCTAGTACCTATAGCGTATTGGGTGGTATTGGTACTTACCTAGCCAAAACTCTGTGATTTACCAGTGGCGCCTGGTAAGAAAATAGATAACTACTACCAGTACCAACATTAACATTAGCAATTAGCTTACTTATCCAAAAATAATATCAGCCTACCTATACACTGATTAGGTTTACAAGCTTTATTTTTATCAACTTAATTAATCCTTTGGTTAGCGGCAGCTACCATCAGGCCCGCAGTCCGGCGCTCCGGCAGGGCGGCCGCGATCGCGAGCCTTTCCCGGAAACCTTGTTTATCTATCTACCCATACACGCGTGCCATACCATACTCCTTCTACCCACTTAGCATACCTCAACCTGGTTTTTAATTACGACATGCTTAAGTATTTCGTTGTTGCCAATTTCTAAGAAAAATCTTAAAAATCTGGTCTAAATCTCGTTGCTTATAATGAAAACTGATTATGTTTCATTGAGAAGACAAGAGAAGAAATAGGAAATAGGTAATTTGCTTGTCTTGACCTATCTACTAATATACACACAAATTTATCACGAGAACCTACACATTTCCTACACCTATTACTACCTAACTAACTATGTACTTGTTTCGACAAATTATAAGAAAAGTAGTAGTTAAGTAAATATCATCAGCACCTAGCCATACCAACCCATAAACATATAACTAGTCCACACGAAGCAACGAGTGCCTCACCTATTTAGCAGGAACAGAGAACACGTACCTAGTGCCTATGTAAGTGAGCATAAAAAGTTGAGTAACAAACGAGTTATGTAGCGGGATCCAACGCTAAGCCGTGCTTGCACTTAGCTCAGGCCTATGGCCAGCATTGGACAAGACCGGGCTGATGATGAAGAAAGATAAATAAATACGTCACGCCTTTTATAATCGAAGGGGTAGACAGAGGTGCACATTACGGCACGTAATGCCGCTACACAATGTACACCCACTTTTCACCATTTGTGTTATAAGTCCAATGTAATAGGGGGTGAGCCTATTGCCATATACTGGGCACATTTCATTATGAAGAAAGATCTGTGTAGGGAATATTATGAGCACAGTTGTAGTGGTCATGATCAGTGTCAGTGCAAGCTAATAAAATTGAAGATGAACTAGTAATCGTGTGGTTACAATGACCACAGTCTCGGACCATTGACTCTGAATGGAGCACTTTACAAGTTAATATTTATACAATCGAAGATTGTATCTATGTAAATCGTAATAGTCCTACGTATATTATACACCGTTCTTCTTTTAGATGCTCCATTGATTCGTAATTGCCCCCTTTTTGGTTAATAAGAGCAGTTAGTTTTACTATGCTGTAGTTATACGCACAAACAACCCTTTTTAAACATTATGGTTTCATGCTCTAATGAGTCTAACTGCCGCTCAGATATATTTAATGATTACTTAAACTATTCCTCTGTAACGATTTTGTATCGAATAACTATAATTGCGAAGGACTGGATTAAGTAACTAACTATTAAATGACTGAGTACGACGGTAATTCTAAAGTTTAATTTTTGAGCATGATCTGTGACCTCATATTAATGACTATTGATGCGTGTGAGGATGCAGCTACTCCCTAATTATGGCAATAAGACATAAAGTTATCCTCTCCCGAAAGATTCGTTAATTTCGTGGAAAGTGAAACATTATTATTATTTAGAAGTTTAATGATTAATTGAAAAACCTGATCAGTAATTACTTACTCACTTAACTATCAAAACAACATTTTTCAGACAAGAAATTAGACAGGTAGTTACATCATTATGTTCAGACTGTACACAGGCCTCTCTTATAGAAGAACTCTTGTAAAACAAACTAAATAGTGCACCAACTAATAATAATTAGGCAACCGATTAACTAGTAGCAAGGAAGTTATTTAATTCGCCACAGCGACACCGGCAGGAGTGGCGACATTTCGACAGAATCACATCATAATCTTGCGATCTGCACCCGGGCATCGGCTGAACAGGTTGCATTCTATGCACTTAGATATTATCAACTCTACTTGCAATGGATACTGTTATGAATAAAAAAAAATCAAGAATTCCTGGTAACTATGTCATGTAGTTAGTTACGATTTAGAATAAACTGACATGGATATTTATAATCAATCAGCATTAGGAAATTGACGTTTTGAGCGCTAACATAAAACTGATAGACGAGTTTGCATGTTGACAATGAATTTATTTATTTAATTTAACTGCCACAACGGGGACAACCAATCAAAGTAACTGACGTAGTTACTTATAAAATGAAATGATAAAAGAAGAAATTGGTTTTAACTAAACAAAACAAAGCACATACATAACAAAAGTAATGTAACATAAACAGTATACTTGCGCAAGTATACTGGATCGTGTGTGGCTGCCATAAAACATAGCGAAACAGGAATTAATTGCATTCATAAGTTGTCGCAGTATTTCAGGCAATCCGATAAAATCTCCTTTCGAGATGAAATAAGTATATATGTTTAAAATATTCTTAAAATTAGGTAATACTACTAAATTAATCCCGTCTCGATTGTTGTAGTACCCATTTATTAACTATTTTCCTAAGAAATTAAAACATAAATAAAACTAGTTAGTACTCCTGCCGTTGTCATTCTTGTATCTTATCATTAAACACAATAGTCCTGCCTGTACTGCTACAATATTCATAATTATTGTTTTATGGTCTCATTGGCGCGTCACTTTATCTCCAGCAGCTATTAATATGCGCACACGCAGACCACAGACTCGCCCACTGACATGCGAACGAGTGAAACGTCTTCGTTTATGACCTAATTAATTAATGAGCTGCCGTGGAAGAGACTTGCCATTTGACAAAATTATTTTATAGTTAACCAAATCGATCGAAGTGTACCCACAACGATACACTTACTCATAATTTCTGTATCGTTTTACAAATGAGGAAAGTTCCTACCTTGCTCCCTAAAATATTGTGTTTTAATGACACTTAAAATGGCGACAAAACAAACCAATAAACATGTCCTCTTCCCAATTTAGCAGCGGCCCGCACTCCACAATCTGAAGTTAAAAGTTTTAACGGTATTTCACACTTCGTTGTACCCGTGACTAGTGAAACGTATTGTTGGGTGAGCAGGTAGGCCCTTCGGGGAAGGTCTATTGTCTTGTATGATTAGGGCCTATTATGTGGCCGAACTACCCGAGCCGGTAATTATTTACCTACCGCACTAACACCGGTTGAAAGCAACGCTCAAGTGGTACTTCATTAAATAGTTGTTGGTAAACACTTAGAGTATGGAATAATTTATTAAGTAGTCGGATGAATAATTTGTGGAAATATAACAACAACGCAGAATATAAACTTGTTGTAACTTATACTGGATTGTGGGCCACAGTCGTGTTTGCTTCGTGTGCGTGTATCTTGAATGATCCTGAATCAACAGATCCCTATAAAATCATTGAAATGAACGACTCTTTCAATGATTTGTTGTGTGTTGTGTGCCTTTCTGACCAACACATGCCCCATGCCCGGCGCCCAGCACGCACTGTGCGGCTTTAAGCACCAATAAACAACATTTGTCACGACTATGAGGAACAAATCGACGCACAGGGAGCCCACTTTAAATGTAAACGAGGAAAAAAAACGTTTTATTATTTTTATCCAATGCAGGTCAAATGTTTAGAAATGTACCTTATTACCTTCTCTGAGGTGACATATTATATGTATTATTATGAGATAAGACCATGACCTAGGTTAACAAAGATACTATATTCAGTGGCGGTTTAATCTAGCAACGCGAGTTTAGCCGCAAACTAAAACTATGCTGGACAATGACCGGCACATCAATAGCGTAAATGACCCGTACACTCATGGAGGAAACCGATTTCGTTGCCAACTCTTAATGACTATTACCGAGATCCATGAAATAAAATAAATAACATAAATCGGAAACATAAACAATGTCAGCAGTACTCACTACAAAACTGTTTTATCTAGAAAATTTATTTTCTAACTACGTGGGGGTAAGTGACCGATGATTCAGCTTGCACAGTTCCGAACCCCGTCAGATGTCACTCTGTGCACGCAAGGGACTTTGGTTCTTATGTCAGGAAGTGTAAAGTTGACAAATGTGCTCGCAATGGGAGAAGTGAGATGTTTCGGTGTTGTGTCAGGCAGTCTATATCGGTAGAGTGCGTCCCCCCCCCTGTCGTGTGTCGTCGAGTACTATTTATTCTGCGCCCCTAGTTTTAGCAGCCCATTGAGCAAATTGTATGGAAATCATAACTCAGGTACAAGTAGTCGCCGGAAGAGATGGGTTTAATTGTTTAAACGCAGTCTGATGTTGGATAGCACGAACACTTACTACGTGAGAAACGATCGAGTATCGAGCTCGCACTGTGTCGGGGTCTACAATTATCCAGCGTTTGTGTTTGACAGGAGGATCCGAGATCCGACTAGATAAATACTAGGACGCTATGTCTGGGCTGGCTGCGGACGCGTCAGCAACAGACGCCACCAACAACTATCAATATTTACAACGGCAAAGGAAACATCGACAAAGAGAAACATTAATTCACCATCCACGGCTTGTCTGTTTGTTTCACGTCGTTTGTCAATCGTTGATCTAGTTATCAACGAAGCTATAAATAACTGAATGACTGACTTTAACACATTAGTGAAACACTGCTCTGTATTGTAGCCACAGGATACTCGACCTAGGACAACCCTAGTACTTATATTCTTATCACTAGCCTGGTTCTTAAGTAGTCGCCTGAGTCGCGTAAGGACTCAATAAAAACGTGAATAACTATAAGAACTGAATATAAACTATTTGTATTGAAATCCATGTCTTATAGTTAGTTGAAACTTAAATCGATTGAGAGATTAGATGGGCTATTAATTCTGGCCAATACTTGACATTGGCCTCGACATACTGAGTAATTATTTGTTCTTTGACAACCAGGCGCCAACGGTCGCCTTCCATTGGCTGAATAAGGTGTAGCTGTCGATAGTTCTTTGTATAATTAACGGATCTACTACAATCTGGTATAACTAGTAAATTAAAAATTAACTTACACATAATAATATGTGCACAAAACTAGACTCTATTTCTGACGTATTTAAATGCTCTATCCTGTGCAGATTGATTGATTGAAGGGTGGGAACTAATTGGTCTTAGAATTATGTAACTATCTACTTAGTCATAAACAAATATATGTGTAGTAAGTATATAAGTGAATTTGTATTAATAAAAATATATTATTGTATGTTCCTATTTGTATGTCATATGTCTATTACATCTTATCTTATCTATCTAAGTATTTATCAATTATTATGTATTATAAGTTTTTAAACTGACATGGTCACTAACACTAACATTAGAACTTAAGACGGGATATATACCATGTTTATTTATGTCTAGTTATGAGTTTTCAATATTTCAGTTCATCCGTGATCATGGCGCTTGCAACAGTGCCGAAATATTGAAAACTCATAGACCTAAATTAATATGGTAAATATGGTAAATATCCCGTCTTAAGTTCTAATGTTAGTAACTATTATGTATTATCTAAAATTTCATGTCGGACTCACCTACCGTATTGTCTCCGCAGCACTTAAAGGTTGACAAGAAAGAATCCCCGTGGCATTATGTACACATTGTGCACAATAAATTTAATAAAAAAATATACAAATCAGAAGTTTGTTTGAGTATCCTAAGCTAATCTACATACATACATACATACCGTCACGCCTTTAATCCCCGAAGGGGTAGGCAGAGGTGCACATTATGGCACGTAATGCCCCTGTGTACACCCACTTTTCACAATTTAAGTTGTAAGTCCCATGTAGGTGGTGAGCCTATTGCCATATACCGGGCACATTTCCAGACTCCGTGCTACCACTGAGAAATTTTCGAAAAAACCGAAAAAAGCCCAGTAATACTTCGCCCGACCCGGGAATCGAACCCGAGACCCCTTGCCTGGCAGTCGTACTTGCAACCACTCGGCCAACGAGGTAGCCTAAGCTAATCTCTTGCAGTTGTAGTCAGGTTTGCATGTAATTGAGGTTAATAGGAGCCTATTAAGCACATTTACTTCCTGAGGCGGGTCGGGCAAAATCAGTTATTACTTTATTAGACTTTTCATTGACTATGTAGTTATCTCGGAGTCGTTTTTACCGGTTTTGTGTGGAGCTGGTATCACTCCGACTCCGGCCCATTGGTGCATGCGCTCAGGTGCACGTGGGTAAATACTGAGTGCTGTGTCACAAGTTGTTTTATTTCAGTACAGTTTCGCACGCGACAGTTCGTCTCGCGGTCGGCGGCCGATGTGTACCGATATATTTATATCTAGATCCAGGCCATATGATTCACTGTCACTACGCGACTGTGACTAAGTGTACCTGTGCCGTTTCAGCTGTTTCTGGCTTTTCGGAGCAATGCTTCAATCAGACAATCGGTTGTAAGAAAATGTGATACATCACAAAGGTGAATAGAATTGTAGAAATATGTAGATAGCATTTACGTACTTCAATAAACTTCTTAGTTGTGTTGGTGAAAATGACAACTGAACAGAAACTGCGAACGATACAGCGTCCATAGGCTTTTATGTACAGTTTATGAATTTACATAGTTATACTTATAGGCAATATGGTATGTATTAGAAACACATAGCATTAATAAATAATAAAAGAATACCGCATTAAGTAATATCGTAATCATAAACACGCAGCGACGGCCGTCACGATATGAGGCCTATAAAGAAGAGTGGATACTTGTGAACACGGACCCCAAACACGCCCATCTAATATTACAAAACTTTCCAATTAACACTCAATTATACATACAAATTCCATTGAGAAGTAACTACACGCACAAGTTTCGAACCCGGACCATCGAGTAAGACGGTCTTAGAACCGGTTTTATCCCAATTACCTCCACCTTCCTGGGACTAATTGGACCCGTGTTGAACCTTGTGTGTTCCAGCTGGGGCCACAGTGTTACTTCTGGGGACATGGTTTGGGTGCAGGTAGCACACTGTGCTGACTCTCTAGAAGGGTTAGTCCGCTACTGCGAGCTCTTGGCTTTCGTTTGCAGTCACTGAATGTTTGTCCAGGGACAATGCCCAATGGGACACTATTGTGACGGGGGCTGTTGGACCAGAACAGTAAGCTTGATGTTGACTGCTTCATTGATCATGTGACTGCCTCATTGATCATGTGACTGCTTCATTGATCATGTGACTTCAACCGGGATTCTGAGCTGGAGATCTCGGGTCGGAAAAAGTACCATATTTTATGGTTGTATGATTACGATTTTCTTAGTAGTACCAAAGAGCCTGGTATGGTATGACAATAAACTCACTCTTTCTTAACTTTTTTTTTAACATTAACTTTTTTTTTATTCGATAAAAACTAATGCTTGACTACAATCCCACCTGATGGACTACTAACAATAACTATGTTACATAGTCTTAAGTAATGGTATTTGTCAGTCAGTCAGTCAATTCTGTGTCGTCACAACCCGCCACAAAATACTATTTGAATATCTTACAAATTGTGGGCTGCTTGCACTCATGTTTGTTGTCACTCTCGCTAGCAAGCAATGAATGCAAATGGTAGAACTCGCTTGACGGGATAACAAACTATTATACACGAAGACCAGTTCCCTTGTGAAGGGTTCAGAATATAGTTTTAGTTTCATAAAAACTGATTCAAGAACGGATAACACTACTAGCGGCAGAGGTTCATTTAATTCATCTTGTATGTAGATAAATGTATTCGAGAGACAAAAATTGAGTACGTCATGAATAGAATCAGCAGGACAAACCAATTTCAGTGTAGTTTAGATTCCACGACATGTGCTCTAGGTCCTAGGTCCTAGGTGATTGGCAGCACATCAGATACCTGTCCCAGGTTCGGCCACACGCATCGTTAATTAGGCGAGTGCAGGCGTTGATGCCGTCACGAGACCATCGGAGCTCTGTTTACTTTACAAACACTAGCCGGTTCGAGACCTGCGCCACGAGCTACAAGCATTCAGCGTTTTTATGTCAATTATTAATGATGTTGAGTATGCTTAAAATCGACGACGACTCTTTGCGTTACAAGTGCGTTGCCGACTTTTTGGGGGTTAGGAATTTAAGGGTTGTTGGGGAATCGAGGATTAGGAAGATTAGGAAGGGAGGTCTCATGTGGACCTCCGGTAACATCACTCACATTACGAAACCCAACGCAAGCGTTGTGTCACGTCGGTTCTCTGTGAGGCCGTGGTATCACTCCGGTTGAGCCGGCCCATTCGTGCCGAAGTATGGCTCTCCCACACTTTAAACATTATTTTTAAATGAAACGACGACTGAGCTACAAGTCCATAATTCAGAAACAAGAGGGAGAATACAAGTGGCACAGCTTATTTATACAGGACAGAGACAATATTCACACTAACAGCTATTGACCAATGTCATTCTACAAAATGTCTATGGTCTGCAATTAGTAAAGTAATTACAACAGATCGATTTTTTTAAGGGGGGAAAATCATCCAATTATCAGACTGTGACAGTGTCAGACCCTTACTGACTAAAAACCACCCCGTTCCTACTCCTGCTTTTCGAGCCGGAGTCGTTGTTGTTTAAATCGCGTCCGCTTATACCTTGCGCAGTAATCAGCTTCGGTATGTAGTGAGCGAACCGACTGCGGTTCACAATGGGGAAGTTGAGCGTTTCCTCCGATATTGCTTAACGCCATATGCGTGCACGTGAGAACGATATTATTTACACACGTTTGACACATACCTCACTTTTAAAGGGCATAGGGTCCGTACTTCAAAGATTAAAAAAAAGAAATTCGTAGCTATCACATATAAAAACAAACCACGGTAAAAAGAGCAAATTATGAAGTTGTGTCTCTAACTGCCGTACTCAAAGTCATTTAATGATTACTTAAACTATTCCTTAGTAACGATTTTATATGAAAACCAATTGCTATGGACTGGGTTTAGTAACCGTTCCTTAAATTCCTAGCCAAAAGGCCGGCAACCCACTTGTTTTAAGTGTCCATGGGCGGCGGCGATTGCTTACCATCAGGTGATACGTCTGCACGTTTACCGGGTGTTCTATAAAAAAAATCCATTAAATAACTAAGTACGAAATGCTGAAATTAAGTATCTATGTGACTTTCGTTTTCAGTGATTTTGTGAACTTTTCTTTTATTTATTTGTTTTTACTTTTTTATATGGTATAAGCCGGTAAACAAGCAGGCCTGATGGTAAGTAATCGCGGCCGCTCGTGAACACCCGAAACATTAGAAGCGTTACAAGTCTTTTGGGAATTAGAAATTTAAGGGTTGTTGGAACTTTGTTATTGGTAAAAGCATCACCATAATATAGCTACATAATAAAATATTTTTATTTTACCAAATTACCTACCTACCCATTGACTACAATGACCCCAACACATGCCATAAATTACCCTTAACTACTACATATTCTTGAATACACATCTAACGCCCATAACTTGTCATTATAAACCTTAAGGTTTAAAACATAAGTTTGAAATTCGGCCACAATGTCGTAGATGTGTCCGAATACCATTTTTCTTATAAAATGAGACAAGGATTGGTGTTGTGCCCGGGAATGTTCCCTAAACCATTTTAATGACAAACATGGATTCCTACTTTCTAGTCATTAGTTTTAAGTTGTTTATCGGAAACATTTAAATCTTTATATCAATGGGTTATCAGTAAACACTTGTTTATTTTCATGTCTTCTTATAGTGGTCCTTGTAGTCATAAAAAGACCATGAAACGATGTTGTTAGCTGTTCGTTCACGCTTAAAAACATCTTGATATTCTCAGTTAGACATTTATCTAAAAGATTTCTTAATTTTAAACTTATAGTTAACTAGCTTTTGCCAGCTTTTGTCTGCATTCCCGTGGGATAAAAAATGTATGTGTTATTTCAGAACATAATCTACCCTGTTCTACATTACATTCTGATCTCTTCAGCCGTTTTGAAGTGATTTAGTAACAGACATACACACAAACTAATAATCATTAGCATTTATAATATACTAGCGACCCCCCCAGCTTCGCATGGGAGCAACGATGATATATTCTGCATGTATTATACATAAAAACCTTCCTCTTGAATCACTATATCTATTAAAAAAGAACCGCATCAAAATCCGTTACGTAGTTTTAAAGATTTAAGCTTAAAAAGGGAAATAGGGACAGAAAAAGCGACTTTGTTTTATGCTATGTAGTGAAATAAGATTGCTTATTTAACCCTAGAAAGATAATCATATTGTGTAGTACGGAAAAGATACTCATGCGTAAAATTTACGCATGTGTTTTATTTAGCTGTAGGTTGGTGTTTATTAATTTATTTTAATAAAATTGTATGTTATATATATTGACACATATATAAGAATAATTTAAACTGCAGATAATATATTTATAAATATTTTTTTAATAAAAAATAACCAAACTTATAAACTTCAGTCATAAATCAAATAAACTTTATAACATTTACTTATTCTGCTATAAATTATTTTTAACCATGATAATCAGCCTTTTTTTCACATAATCAACAATAACAATATCCTATACATATTATATGAACATAGAATTCTAAAAAAATCAGTTACAAACAGTTTTGACACATTACAAGACGCATATGCCCTTCGCCTTATTTTAGAAGGGCAAAAAGTACAGTAAATTCCCTTTTTTACTACAGGTTCTTCAGTATTTTCTTCTGTCTACTTCTAAGTCATCTATAAAAGCTTCTTTTGTATCGCTCTGCACGTCATCTTCACTCTCATGGTCACCTACTTCACTATCGGTATCCTCACAGGGAAGCTCGTCGTCACTTTGCATGAGACTGGCCAGGATACGGTCTTCGTCCAAATTACTACTTCCCATTGTTGCACCAATATCTATAAAAGAAACTGTTAATGTTAGTAATGATATACAATTACAATAACATCAAAAAAAAATAAAAAAATATTATACTAATCAAAATCATAAAAGTCACGTAAAAGATAATCATGCGTAATTTTAACGCATGCGGTCGTTATATCTTAAAATCGGTTACACTTACCTTACTGACAAGTGCGCCATATGGAAGCTCCCAGCGACGAATGAGATGTCCTAAACGCACATCTATGGATTCCCACTATTAAGAAAGATAGAGCTATATTTCGCAAACGCATGCGTCATTTTTACGCAGACTATCTTTCTAGGGTTAAGTAAAATGAAAGTATGTAAATATTTGAGTCGTGTATGTAATGTTATGAGCAATATTCACGAACTACCTGTTTTAAACGCAATGCGAACTTCATAGTGACTACCTACCTATTATTATCATCATGCACTATCAAGCATTTTCCAATGGATTCTTCATATAGTTATTTCAATGATAAGACACATAGTTAATTGCATTGCATTGTTATCTTTCAGGTTACGTTACCTATGATTTTACATGCTATGTTAATTTAAAAACTACTAAAACTTAAATAACTACATCTTATTGCGTGTGGGAGAGCCATGCTTGGGCACGAATGGGCCGGCTCGACCGGAGTGATACCACGGCCTCACATAAAACCGACGTGAAACAACGCTTTTGTTGTGTTTCGTTGTGTGAGTGAGGTTACCGGAGCTCCCATTCCCCAACAACCCTTAAATTCCTAACCCCCAAAAGGCCGGTAACGCACTTCTAACGCCTCTGGTGTTTCTAGTGTCCATGGGCGGCGGCGATTGCCTACCATCAGGTGATCTGTTTGCTCGTTAAAAAAATGCAACAACTAACTATCATGATTCCCAGCCCTAAAGGTCGTCGCACGTTTCATACACTTCTGGTCTCTTTAAATGACCTCTCAACAATCTAACGTTGCTTATTTATGAGCCGACCCTTTGATTTACAGCCCCCACACATTATTGGTTCGTCGGAACCTTCAAACACACGAGTTGTCGTAAAAATATCGTTAAAGTCGGACAAAGAGCTATGTGTTCGCCGGGGATTGTAAAATTGTTGAGTGTGTTATCACTACCCGTTTCTGGGTGGGACAGGGTGACTGGAATTGATCAGTAGTTAGGATTAAATAATTTTATTCTGTCATGGGATTAGGTTTTGGAAGTTTATTTTGCTTACTATACAACTTACGATGGATAAGTGATAAGTGGTTTATATTATAAGCGAACAGAGAGTAAAGTTCCCTAAGGAAAGTGATCATTATGATCCAGCACCCATTTTTATAGTTATTGTAATCTTTTAGTTTTAATTTCGACAAAAACGACAGAATAATCTATACTAATATTATAAAGGTGATTGTTTGTTTGCACGCGCTAATCTCCGGAACTACTGGTCCCATTTGAATAATTCTTGTTGTGTTGGTTAGTGCATTTATCGAGGAAGGCTATAGGATATAAAACATCACGCTATGACTAATAGGAGCCAAGCAGAGCGGTTGAAATCGCGCGGAGATAGCTAGCTACCTCCGCGCGATGCTGCTATATAATCATGACGGAATGGCAATCGTATCTCAATCGTATCGTTGGGAGTAAACGCCCTTCCATCACTGAACAAACAGACCCCCAAACTACGCACTTTATTCATATAATTATAATACATATGTATGTATATTTTGTACTGATTGTGTGGGAAATGAGGAATGGTAGGAGCGCCATTAGAGGGGGGGTCTGTCCGTCAACGCGGCTCTTTATGAAGGGAACCTATTCCATGCGCACTCCAGTTTTTTTCTCATCTCATCTGTGTTATGAATGGAGGCCTTTTTTTAATAGCTAGTGTTAAGTTATATTCAAATGCCGTGATGTTTTGTGAAGTTTTTATTAAGTGACTGCTAGCTGCGATGTCTATGTACGTTTTAATTCTTTTACACAAAGTTCATTTATTTATTCTTGGTCAAAGTAAACATTTTTAGGATTGTTGTAATTATTCGGTGTATATGATTAAAATATTGCGTTGGTCCATTGACAACTTTACAGTCATAGTTATGTAGACTAAGTTTTAGTTTGTTATATCAAGTTACCTACCAATTGTCTTCTTGCTTGATATTCTTGGACTAATCTCAACTCCATGGGCTTTTCACCTATGGAGGTATGGTAGGTTGAAAGGATGATGCCATAGTTTCTATGAAATCTGGTCCCACCTTTCAATAGCTATGTGTGTTACATATTTTTTTATGGGGGAAAATCATCCAATGACTTCTCTCGCCTTGGATGAGGCGAGAGGGAGTGTCAGACTCTTACTGACTAAAAACCACCCCATTCCTGCTCCCGCTAGGTAGTCCGTAGCTCCACGTGTGTTGCCTTTTTGGATAGGTAATTTTAAGCTGAATTAAAGTTATTATGGCACCATGTACCAAATCTTAGTCCGTTCCTCTGAACGGACTAAGATTTTATTCTTTATTAAACATGGTAGTTTTATCAATCGCCAAGTAATGTTATTTTACGTCAAAATTGCATTTGTGCTTTGCCTGCTGGGACCAGGATCTGCATCCTCCTTCGAAACATTGAATATTAAGTCACTAAGTAGGAACAGTAGTTAGATTTTTTACTTAAATCGTTACGAAAATTCTATTTTAACTAGAATGATTCAGCGGTGAGCGTATAAGTGAGACGGCAGGTCTTCGCCGTGTATGGCCCGCTCGTTACCGCCGCCATATTAGGAGCCGGCGCAAGCGCATGAGCCCCATTTACACCACACGATGTTTTTGTTCTGTACGTAAGAATTAAGTGGTTAGTTTTTGTAGTTAAGTGTGAAGTGAAAATATACAGAAAGAGTTATCGTTGATTTGTTCCTTTTTTAATGTTACCGCCTGTTTATTTAACATCTTCGTAATGGTACCGGCTCTATGACAATATATTGTATTGTGAATCTGATTGAAAAAGAGTAACCTATGGAGTTTCTTGCTCGTTCTCCTCCATAGGAATCTACACTTTGGAACGAGCAAATAGCTTCACTAGAGGACTGACGGACCGCCAGACATTTTGTTTTATTTTAAAAATTGTAATAACTATTTGCTTTGACGTTCAAAAGTGCCTTCTTGGTCTATTTGAAATAAATAATTTTGACTTGTGACTTTTATACCTAAATGTATAGAAGAAAATGAAATTTATTTTATCGTGTTACACTATCGTCTAATTCCTAGGTAAAAATGTGACGTATTAAAATAATAATCATAAAATAATAATCTGCATGATTTATTTATCTATCAGCTCAGTCTGGACATTGGGTATCATACGAGTAGATAGTTTACTTTACATCAGCTTATTTAGTTTATTAGTCCCATTCTTGGTTTCGGAAATGAACTTGAATGTGAGGAAGGAAGGAATGATAACAGATGGTAAACTAAATATAAGTATATAGTATACCTATAGCTTCACCAGACGACTGACCGACAGATAGACATTTTGTTTTCTTTTGATATTACAATATTCCCATCTATATATTAATACGTGATGCAAAAACTTTGGACCCCTTTTTACGAAAATTGCGCGGACGTAGGAGCATACAATTTGGTACACTTATAGTTTAGGAGAAATGGAAAACGCTAATATTTTTCAAAAATAATGCTTATAAAGTACATTAAATCAATAAATAAAACATTACACACACTACCATGCATAGTATCTGATCGTATTTGACAAAACGTCAAAATCGACAGACATTGCTATGATATTCTCACGTCTCATATGAATAGAGTTTTCCTGTTTCTGATGCGCTGGAATATATTAATTTGAATTTTACAAAACTAATAGCAATGTTAAATAAAAATTATCCTTGAACGTATGTTAAGCGGTATTGTAAATTAAATCGTATATAGTCGAATTTCGACCACTAGACGACCACTAGTTAACAATGAATACAACAGTGAGTTATAAGCTAGTAAGCTTTCAGATCTCTGCCAAGCTTTTGCTACTGTCCGGTACCAACGATAACGGTAAGTCGTGTCGTGCAGTGTAAAAAGTCGGTTAAGGGTCGCCGCACATGAAAGGGCTGCACATTACTGTGCATTGATCAGCACCAGTTTGGAACTTATAATGAGAAGAGATCACAAAAGGAAACCCTTACGTGTAACGCCATATACAGATGCAGGGATAAAGTTATTGCTAGGGCTGCACAGTGCACATACCGCCGCGCCTAGCGAGGGAAACTACTTCTCTAATAGTACATTGTACACATGACACAATACATTATCACACTATACCTTTTCAGTTCACGATTAGTGTTTTTTTTAAACGTTGCCCCACACTTAAATTTTCTCCTGTGTCGTGGGTGCGTTTACAAACATACAAGTTCACATACACATGCCACCCAGACCCGAAGGAACAATTTGTGGATCACACAAAGAGTTGCTCCGTACGGGAATCGGACCCGCTACACGTTGCACGGCAGCCAGTTGCCCAGCTACCGCGCCAACCGTGCAATCAAAAGTTAAGAAAAGGTTCAACAAGCCTTGTATCAAATTCATCAAGTCTACCACTAGAGAACTCACTACTCTTCTTAAGTTCAATAATAACAAATACTGGTATTTGAAAATTGTAAGCTTTTTTTTGAGGGGAGAAAATCATCCAGTGACTTCTCCCGCCCTGGGCGAGGCGAGAGAGAGTATCAGACTCTTACTGACTAAAAACCACCCCATTCCTACTCCTTGTCGAGCCGGAGCCCCGGTAAACCTGCTAGGTAGTCCGCAGCTCCGGAAAATTTAAAGCTAAATAATGTTTAAACACGCTTTTTCGATTTCATTAAAGCCCCGTACCCCTGTACACTTTCAAAAATTAAAAATAGTTGCTGTGTATTTCCAAACACAATCTAATAATAGGCGTGACGATGTATTCTCACAGAACTGATACTAATGAATGATAAATAAATAATGAAGTAGTGATAAGAGCTGTCGGCGCCCGCGCCGGTTGGGGAGACAAGATCGTGGTGTGTGAAGTTCTCACGATGCGCCCAGGCCAGGGCCCCGGGCCCCTGTGAGCCCAAAGCGTCTAGTCCATCGGCTGTGAGGCACGTACCTAATGATATTACGTTGTACAGACTATTTAAAAACTATTTTCTTTATTTATCAGACTATTATATTTTGAACTTAAGACGGGATATTTACCATGTTTATTTATATCTATGAGTTTCCGATATTTTGGCACTGTTGCAAGCGCCATGATCACGGATGATCCGGTAAATATCCCTTCTTAAGTTCTAATGTTAGTGTTAGTGACCATATCAATTTAAAAACTAATATTATATTTTGTTTAGTCCCAATATTTATAGATGTGGTATCTATAGTGCGTAGGAGACTTATCTAATGCAATGTAGGTACTAGGTACCAATTAATATCAAATTTAGTAGAATTCATTATCTGATAACAAAAAATTATAACGCCTGTTCTTCCCCGTGGACAATTAGATTAGTGAAAATAAACTTAAATACATATTAAGATTGACAAGGGCTTCAAGGGCAAACATCTATATAATTATCAAATCTATAATAATATCTATAGTTATATATATGGCTTGGACCATGCCCCCGCTACTGGTCGGCTCCTATTTTTAACCCCCGACGCAAAAAGAGGGGTGTTATAAGTTTGACGTGTCTGTCTGTCTGTCTGTCTGTCTGTGGCATCATAACTCCCGAACGGATGCAGTGATTTCAATTTAGTTTTTTTCGTATGAAAGGGGACTTATGTGCGAGTGTTCTTAGACATGTTTGATGAAAATCGGTTGAGCCGTTTTAAAGTTATGGGCGGTGAAAGTGGGGAGGTTAGCCGAAGGTCTGCAAATATACTGGGATGGGGTCTCAAATTAAACCGCACTGAAAGAATATATTGAAAGATATTATTTTTTCGTGATAACAAAAATAAAAAATTAAATAAAAAAATGAAAAAAATAAAAATATAATAACAAAAATATATTTTTTTAATTTAACATTGTTTTATAAACAAAAAATCTGGCACCAATGTAATCTTTAGCCTTTAGAAACAAAAACTAGTAATTAATAAGTAAAAAAAAAAAAATTAATGCGAACAAGCTTGACCTTAGATGTAATCATTATCTTAACAAGAATCGAAATTATAGTAAGTATATGTAATATACTAAGCCTAACTTAACCTAACCTACCTATAAAAAGTATTAAATAAAAAATTAAATTAAAAATTTAAAAAACCCCCGACAAAAAAACTTAATTTCCCTTTAAAAAGTAAAAAATAATAAAAGAAACTTAATCTTAAAGTACCTAAGAATGTACTAATAATTCTAAAAAAAAAATACGTCTCGTTGGGGGACCGCATGAATACGGACTGCACACCGCCGCCCGCACCGCTATATTTCTAATTTCTGCGTTATAGTTAAGTACTTAAACATCAATTTACTTTAATGTTAACACCAAGCATGTGATACTGTGATACTTATGAACAAATCGTAGATAAGTAAGAAATAATTAGGAGCGGTCCCCCAACGCGACGTATTTTTTTAGAATTATTAGTACATTCTTAGGTACTTTAAGATTAAGTTTCTTTTATTATTTTTTACTTTTTAAAGGGAAATTAAGTTTTTTTGTCGGGGGTTTTTTTATATTTTTAAATATTTTATCTTGTATTTTGTAGTATTTAAAAATGTTATTTTTGAGGAATTTAAATAAATATCTATAGTTATAATAACTTAACTAAAAATCACGGTAATAGAGAAAAGCTCTACTCGTTTCAAGTCACACGAGCTCTACCAGTAGACTGCGCGCACTGCTCAAGATGAAGAGTCCCTTTGTGACTCGAAACTAGTACCTAGAGCTTTTTTCCATTAACGTACGTGAGTAAACCGTGATTTTTAGTTAATGTAGTATGTGTCACTCGTATTAATAATATAGAGCATGCACAATTCGACGGTCCCCTAAATACATTTTTATAAAAGATTGAACATCATAAAAATGTGTAATGTTGCACGTAAAAAGTCTAAAGAAATGGGTAATAATTTTGAAAATCTTTAACTTAGTTCGAGGATAACAAAGGAGGTCGTATAATTTTAATGAAGTGTCATTTAAATGCACATTTTATGGCAGGAGCACAGCGGGATGTCTCCCAGACACACACACACAAACACACACACACACACACAGACACACACACACACGTAGGAAGCTCCCAGGTTCATTGATATGTATGAGTATAATAATTGTTTATCTATCTCACTGTGACTATTTAACAATAATGTCAAAACAAAAAAGTAACGTCACGCCTTTTATCCCCGAAGGGGTACGCAGAGGTGCACATTATGGCACGTAATGCCGCTATACAATGAACACCCACTATTTACCATTTCTGTTGTAAGTCCCACATAATAGGGGGTGAGCCTATTCCCATATACTGGGCACAATTCAAAGCTTGGTGCTACTAGTTACTGAGAAATTTTCGAAATATCGTAAAAAGCCCAGCAATACTTTGCCCGACCCGGGAATCGAACATGAGACCTCTTGTCCGGCAGCCGCGTTTGCGACCATTCGACCAACGAGGCAGTCATTAGCATCATCAGTAATGTCAAAACAATGTCGGTATAACGTAGGTACTTTACTACCATTTTTTTCATGATTTTTGTCTTATTGAAACAATTCACGTTTTTATTTATCTTTCACTAGCTAGTCCAGTAGCGTGACCAATAACCTTCTTCGATAAATGGAGTATCCAAGATCTGGAGATTCGCGCATTCAAACAAGCAGATAAACAAACAAACACGTCAGCTTTATATATTAGAAGATACTAGCAAACTCGGCAAACTCCGTTTCGCCAACAATGATTTTCCCTGTTTTACTGCTTTTCTCCTGAATTTCCTATGCTTTAAATCTCACGGAGCACGAGACCTTCCCAACGAATGCAAAACCATGGAAATCGGTTCATGCGTTCTGGAGTTATAGTGTCAGGAAGGAAAACCCGACTTATTTTTATATTATAGATATAAGATTTGTTTTTTATTACTTTTACGTATATGCAGCCAGTATTATGAAGCGATGCAGTGTCAAACATATTCCTATTGTTGCATGACTAAGTTCGAAAATACTGTAATTTTGCAATACTTTGTCCCGTGATTTTGAATACTATTTCAATCGTACCCCAGAGCTCTTCTTTGACAGTTGCGGCCACTCCAAGAGTGAGAAGAAACCTGTCTATAGGTTAATGTAAAGCTATATTTTATACGAAGAAAAAACACGCATACACTAATAGCAGCATCCCTTTGTGCAATTTCACCCTTGTCGGCGCAAGAGTGCCGCCCGCCGGCGCCGGCGCTCGCGGCGTACTGCGCGCGCGCAGGTAGAGCTGGACACATACTGAGAGCGTCTAATGCAACTGTTCTATTGTGTATCGTGTGATAAGGTTCTCTTGTGCTTTCAAATATACGCTTTTATTTAAACATAAAAATACATCGTTTTTGCCATTTTTGCAGTGGTATTGGAAACCGTTACACACACACTGAAAAACATTCTTACATAGAAATGGAGACGTGATATGTTACTTAAGAAAATAGTGTTAATATAACAAACGTTAGTTTTACTTTGGCTAAAAATTGGACAGAAAAATAGATGGAGAGACTCGAACTCCAACACTTTGGTACAACCAAATAACTTCACTAGATGACTGAACGACAGACAGACATTTATAATATTTTAATATTTGCCTTCGATGTTCAAAAGTACCTTCCTTGTCTAATTGAAATAAATAATTTTGACTACTTTAACTCGCTAACGAGACTAGACACAAAATCGTCTATCTCAACTAGAATAACTAAAAAAAAAACTCAATAGGTATAAAACAGGATTCGTTGTGACAACTAGTATACATAATAAACACAGTTTGTGCCAAACTATGGGACCACCATGGCCCTTGCTCTTATCTAAAAAACAGAAAAAGTTGGGCTACTCCGATAAAATAAAGTTTTTATCAAAGTGGACAATGTACAACAAATGGCTGCTCTTAAGGCTGGTTCCACGGCAATTTGTTACGGTGCCTGCGCAGCGCCGCACGCATGATCACACACTGGCTGCGCAGACGCCGTCCTGCGTTGTTCCACGCCAATTATCCTGGCTGATTCATCATTTCATTGTTCAGTGTATAATGAGGTGACTTAATGAGGCTCTCCTTACATTCAGTGCTTTCATTCTGTCTACTACAGGTTTTAGTGGGTGAATCATAAATTCATTGAATTTCTTATAACTATGTATCTATTTTAGATTATATAATTAGGTGGTCCAAGGTAAATCTCATATTGTATGAAAGTATTTTCTAAGGGGGGAAATTATTCAATGTCTTCTCCTGCTTTGAGTGAGGCTGTGGCGTGAGGGAGTGTCAGACTCTTACTGACTAAAAACCACCCCGTTCCTACTCCTGGTCTTTGAGCCGGAGCCCCGGTAAAGTAAGATTACGGAGGCTTTCGATTTACCTGTTCTTAAACAAAACATTTGTATATAGAACTTTTTTTTCATTTCTTATATAATTAAGAAGTTAGCCTTTTATATCTAATTTAAACGTATCTTTAACCTGGAAATTTCAATTAGAACCCGGACACGTGTAGCCTGGATTGGGCGTAATTTATCACCTAAGCAGCTCGCCTTAGTAGCCTTATACGAATGAATAGATGCGCATGAGTCGACTGCTTGTATGGAATTAGATCTAAAACAGGATAACAAGAAGCCGTTGATCCTTCGTTCCTAGGGACGTGAGTTTGCGTCCCGTTGATTTCTTCAAAGGCAATTGTTGTTTCATACTAACTTTTAGGTTACGTCGCAAATCACAAGTGAATATGATCTACTAAACACTAACATTTTACAACAAGAATACAACAGGGTATTATATCATTAATGTCACCACTGAACCATCGTTCAACTAAGTAGTGAAGTTATTGAAATGTAGAAAGATTGAAATGAGTACCTCATCTCGATCCGACAGCCCTATTCCATGCTCGTGGGGGGAGGGCATTCCTTCCCGTGGCCATCGCTCATCGCATTCCACGCAGGGTAGGTTGCGTAGTCGATGTGTTGAGACCTCTCCCCTGTGTTATCATTGTGGCTTAGTATAGCACAACTACAGTTCATATTTTGATTTGAACCTACTCAACCTTCCATTATCCAAATGTCTATGAAAATATTATC
This sequence comes from Spodoptera frugiperda, assembly GCF_023101765.2. Classification (NCBI taxonomy): domain Eukaryota; kingdom Metazoa; phylum Arthropoda; class Insecta; order Lepidoptera; family Noctuidae; genus Spodoptera; species Spodoptera frugiperda. The sequence goes on from NC_064212.1 coordinate 518,538, forward strand.
CATTACGTGGTGGATAGTGATGAAGTTGTTCTGCAGCGGTCACAGTAATGTCAGTAATCGTACAATATGACATCAAGTGGGATACTATCGACGAGAGCAACATAGAAGTTATTGTGTTTATACAAGACTTCACTCGCCGTCGTAGCAAATGGAATCGGCTCGACACGTCGGCATTTTATCGTACCGTTTCAACATCGGTCGTCCCCATCAGTCCGTCTGGAGTGTCCCCACAAAAACGCGACTCCGGCCCATATTTGGTGAGGTCTAATGAGCTTAATGGAGCTCAGAGGGCCGGAGGACATCGCGCTCCCACGGAACAGCCGTCTTTTTACATTGCACTCCTTTTTCGAGAATAACTATCCATTTTGAGGATGTCGTTTTGTAATTTATGCGATCGATGTTACTTTTTTCATTATTCATCGCAGTGCTTGTATCTAATACGTAGTTAGTGGTGCTAGTGATGATCGTAGCGGCCTGGTGGTGAAATATATGCGTTTCAAAATATAAATGTGCCGTCACGATTCATGGCACGATATAAAACTTGGGTGTTTCAACATTTCCCTTGGAAAATAATTACAGTTCGTGCCTATCCATGAATGTGTGAATTAATAACAAACTATAATATTGCCGTACAATGGGGTAGGCAGTAAAGGCAGTATGCGCGTGCAGGTGTCGCGGCTCCGTCAAAGCAAGTTGTGCGTATATTTCAGTGCTTACTGAATTCCATTGGCGACTCTAGTTATGATGTCGGAGGTCAGTGAAAGGTCGCCGGATGATGAACGGTTATGAAGAGAAAACCCGGAAACCGGGTTCTTACACATTCATGGAAATAATTTAATTAGTTACAGAACTTTACGGTCCTCGCACAGGTCCTGAGTTTTTAGTGCCAGTAGTAGTAATTGGTTAGGTAGTATAATCAGTATACAATTGCGAAATTAATCCTGACATTTATTTAGTATCATTCAGTCTCAGTGGCGTCATGGGTATAAAATTCGGACCACGATTGATAAGAACCCCAAAAATGAGTATAATTATAATAAAATAAAGATTTTAGTCCGTCCTAGATTAGTCTAAGATATATATTTTTTAAATAACGTTGCCCCACATTAAGATTTTCTCCTGTGTCACGGGTGCGTTTACAAACATAAAGTTCACATACACATGACACCCAGCCCCGGAACTATGGATTACACAAAAAATTGCTGCGTGCGGGTATCGAACCCGCTACACTTTGCACGGCAGCCGATTGCCCTGCCATCGCATCAACCGTGCAGTCAAGTATTTTGAAACAACTACCTGTACCAAAACGTGCGAAGTATAGAATGAACTAAAAGTGCTATAAAACCGTATCAAGGATCACGACGGCTGACGACATATAGGTGGCTGCGCCTGCGCCTATCTCTGCACTTGCCATGCCAATTAGTCGTCCGAGTGTCTGTCTCGACGCTTCACAAATGCAAATCCAGCCCGACACTGATATCTGTGCTCATTTGAATAAAACCTTCTTGTGTACTAGATACACTCGAACATAAATAAAAAGAAATCACACACAACTTTTAACTTTTTGAACGTTCCAGTAGACAATTAAAGGAATTGTTTACATTAAAAAAATAGCATACCTATATAGCTATGGCCGCAAAGACACTCGATGACTGTACCTCTACCATGTGTTTGAAGCAATTGTATTTGTCGATAGCTAGCGACGACTTTTTACTACGCCTCTACCGGTCACCTGCGGAACTAAAATTTGCCATACAAAAAAATTGCTTCAAACTCATGGTAGAGGTATTTAAAACGGAAAGGGCTTTTTTGTCATAATTACGTAGGCATGTTTCGAATTTCCTTATTTTTGTATTTATTTTCCGTCTGAAAAAAGTTTGTGCTACACCGCTAGATTAACCAATCATAGTAAAGTTCCAAGGTGTCATGGTTTCACTCATGTCAGTCGGTAGCGATGTGTAAACAGAGGGGGTGGTAGTATTGTCAGCCACAAACAGATCACCTCATAACGTAAATGTTTAAGTTACGGCGCGTGCGCCGGTCTAATGATAGCTGGTTCATTTATGTTTGGACTGACTGCTGTAACTCACACATTTGGCAGGTCTGTGTTTTATTGGTAGTGATACGAGTAGTCATCATTTTCGATAATAGACAACATAACTAACCATGTTGCCAGTCCTGCTACCATTTTTTTGTTTGATGGCAAGGGAAACCTTCAAAAGGCACCTAGCTTTTTGGGCAGAAAGACTAGGGAGTGTGGGATTTTTGCCTCACTAAAACCACACCGGTGGTCACCTTCAGCACCGATAGGGGGCACCGAGTCCCTATGGTGCAACGCCTGTTACGGCACATCCCTAGGACAGTTCTACCACTTGTTTTTACTACTCGTATATCACCATCATTATCATCATCAGCCGAGAGACGTCCACTACTGAACAAAGACCCTTACTCCTCATGTCCTCATTTAGCAGGGGTGGTCAACTTGATTAGACATAAGATCTACTCTTTACTGACGAAACTCTGTGCGATCTACCACTTACATACTTCTTGAAATCTTAAATGAAACAAGATCGGTCTCTATTTTTCTATATATTAAAATGTAATATGTGCTGTTAACTGACTGAAAGAGACATGATCACGGGACGGATTGACAATCGCAAGCGCAATATGGACTATTTATTTTTATTTTTTGCCTACCACGATCGACTGTACTAATGGTCGCGATCGACCGGTTGGCCACCCCTGCTATATTAAATTAAAGCCGGTTATTAATACTGTTCATTAGATAAATGTCTTTAATTAAAACCTCTAGATCAGTGGATTAATTGATTTACTTGTTTTGTTAACTGCCTCGTTGGCCGAGTGGTTGCAAGTGCGACTGCCGGGCAAGGGGTCTCGGGTTCAATTCCCGGGTTGGACGAAGTATTACTATGCTTTTTTCGGTTTTTCGAAAATATCTCAGTGGTAGCACGGAGTCCGGAAATGTGCCCGGTATATGGCAATAGTTTCACCACCTATTACATGGGACTTACAACATAAATTGTGAAATGTGGGTGTACATTGGCATTATGTGCCATAATGTGCACCTCTGACAACCCCTTCGGGGATTAAAGGCGTGATGTTATAAAATAAAAATTGTTTTGTGTCAGGTCGCGCCCTCCTGGACCGCCTGTCGAGTACGACAGTGGGGGAGGTGGTGTCCGCAGCAGGCAGTGGGTCGGTGCCGGCGCCGCTGGACGTGGCGCCCTACTCCAGCCTGGTGGCCAACGCCACCTGCGGCCACGCCGGCACCGAGGAGTACTGCCGCGACACGCCAGGAAAGTAAGTTAACAGGACATTGTGCCCACGTAACTAGTACATTCCTTTAAAGTTTTAAACGTTACTTACTTACCCTTGAATGACCAGCAATGAACATGAATTGACCAGCTGCTGCTTCAATGTCCACACGATTTTATGTTTCTTTGTGTGATCAGAACCCTTAGTACGAGTTTGCTTTACGCTTAAAGTAATTGGTTAATATATTTGATCCCGGCAATCAGAGCGCCAAACTCTCATTTCGATCTCGTTAATCGTAAAACAAACTCGTGCTAGGCCCTCAGTAATTTGTTGTTTTGAGTTATAAAAATATTTTCAGAAACTAATGTAAAGTTTGTGTGGCAGGCGTGGTGTGGTGTGTGACGTGTGTGAGGGTGAGGGCGGGTCCGGGTGGCGGCGGCACCCGGCTGCGCACGCGCACGACAACGACCCCGCCACCTGGTGGCAGAGCCCCACACTTGCGGCGGGCGACTACCAACACGTCGAGCTGGTGTCCACTCTGCCAGATGTGAGTAGATACTAGATATCCAGTATCCTTTCATATTACACATAGGTACACAATGTATTATGTAGATAGTAGACGACTGTACGGTTGGTGCGGTAGCTGGGCAACCGGCTACCGCGCAACGTGTAGCGGGTTCGATTCCCGCACGGTGCAACTCTTTGTGTGATCCACAAATTGTTGTTTCGTGTCTGGGTGTCATGTGTATGTGTACTTGTATGTTTGTAAACGCACCCACGATACAGGAGAAAATCCTAGTGTGGCGCAATGTTTTTTTAAAACAAAAATCAAAAAATAGTAGTGGTACACCATTTCAAACATTACATAACAATTTACGAAAAACATGCAAAGTTTGTCTTGTCACCGATAGTGACATCTGCCAGAAAACCTGTAGGTGGACAGAACCGTACTGTTCAATAAATATTATAGTCACACATTAAATTCATTTATAGGTATATTTCACTAAAGTGGTGTGCGGTTTATTTACCGAACCGAGTCGACCAGAGCCTGCTTCGGAAAATACTAAAAGAAACAAAGACCAGTTGTTGATAATTAATGTTTATTAAAAGTTAGTAAAAAGCAAGTTAATAAAACATAATTGTTAAAAGAGGCGCTTCGTATACATGTCATACTCTATCTTAACTATCTGATACTTTGATAGCTCAGTTCAAAGTACTTTTTTCTGTTTAATTAAGTATTTAGGGTTTTCATCCACATGGATACGCCAACCCCAGCGTACCTTCTTAATTTTAATGACACTAACTTAGCTAATAACTAAAGTAATCTGAATAAGAGAAAATCATCAATACCGTATTATTACTAACATACTTAATCTTACTGTTAACTAAGATTTAGGATTTGCCAAAATTGTCTGTATAAAACCATCATCTAGAAAAATCTGTTTATTTAAACATCAACTAAGTCCCAACTTATATAATTATTATTCGGAACATTCTGTTGTCTTGCATATTCTATTTTTTTTTATTTATTGGAACTACAAACATAAACTTGTTAAATTCTTATACAGTACACTTCAATATTTAGACCTTAAATAATACAATTTAAACACTTTTACTTATTCTTTATATCAATGGGCTCCTGAAACTACTAAATAATATATGTATATCTATGTCGGACAAACAGACATGTGTACGTATATTCATTATGTTAGTAAGTTAATGCTAAGCGATATTACATTTCGATTTGCAAACAAATTGTGTCTGACTGATGACTAATACGTATCGCACACAATAATAACTAGGTACATATGTACTTAATTAGTGTTTTATATATTTTATATAAACATTGTTATCTTCAATAAGGAAGGATGTTAACTTCCTAATGACACGGTTCACAATAAAATTATATGTTCTGCGTGTTAACACTAATCGCCACTCACTCAATAACCTAACCAATAACGGGGAACGCAGGGGTGCTAGTAAACATTACTCCCACTTTCCACCAGTCTCATTTGCGACCACCGGACTAGAGGAAGTGGAAAGCAAGTTGTTGCAAGTTCATTCCGTTTCATCGTCTGAAGTTCTAGCATAAAAACTGTGCAAAAATAATATTTCATTGATTTTTTCAGTACCCATTTCATTTTTGCGATCATTATAATCATCAACTTTGATGTGTTTATTCCAAATGTAGTCTCCAGATACTGTTTCGACCGGCTGAGCGGTGGCAGGCATGCACAAATATTTCTGTGACATATCGTACAACTCACTGTATTTAGATATATCTTTGAGCTGCTCCCAAAACTGGCAAGGGTTATCACCTCGATTTACGTGGGGCAAGTCCAGGTACTGCTCTACCTTAAAGCGTGTGTTCAAAGAATTCGCCGAGAATGTAGCTCGCAACTTGTCGTCTAAATAGTCTAGTAAACCATTGTCTTTGTCCTCCTGCTTAATAGTTGTCACTGGAACTGCGTTCTGATGGTCTGATGCAGAAGATGTAGAGGGGGTGTCCGGACTAATGCCGTGATGGTTAACACTCGGTTTGATATTTTCTTCTATTTCCTCAATGACTTTACCTCGCACAGACTCAGCTTGCGTTTGATTTATGAAACATGCTTCCTTGAATCTCGGGTCCATGAATGTTGCCTTGTGTTTGGCGCTGGTAGTATCTTCGAGTAAATTAGACACTTTGTTCAGAAAGTTCTTTTTAAATGCAATTCCTGTGTCCGTTGTTGGAGTACATTCATTTAGTCGTGTTTTCAAACCGACTAGGATGGGGATGACGTAGGATAAACTCTGATACTGTTCACTTGACAACGTTTTCGTGAGATCTTCGAATGGTTTCAAAAGATTGATGCAATCCTTGTATATTTTCTTGTCAATCTCTGAAGAATTAGAATCAGCATTATCAGCAAAATTTTGCAACCATATATATTGACTATGCCAAGAAAACGGATCTGTCTTCTTCTGGTTGGGTGCTCTTTTGTCTAACTCTTCAAATAGTGACTTCATAACGTCATGTATGGTTATAGCCACAGTGCTAGCTAAACATGTGTGAAGCTCTTTCCCCCATGATTGCAGCTTTACAGAGATAGCGCGATTGGCAACACAGAGTACGATTTTGTTGAAGACGTTCCATCGCATTAACTCGTCTTTAATTAGCGACAGTACGATGTCGTCGTTCCTTATTTTTGCAATCTTTGCGAAAAAGCATTGGTTAATACGCTTTCCTCCGTATATAAAATGTATGGTCACAGTGTACATGTTGCGGCCGCGCCTGCGTTCCTTCACTCCTATCTTCCAATTGTTTATTGTGACTGCTAGGTATTTCACAGATTCCAACATTTGTTTTAATTTATTTTTTTCTTTGTCGTATTCATTAGGAACGAGTTGCTCTAAGAACGTTTTCACACATGGCATCTGATAATTGGGGAATTCATATTTGAAAAAAGTTTGCCAGCTCTTGTCATTTAATATATTGTAAGAAAATAAGCCATCGCAGAACATTCTCACCAGTCTCGCGTCCCTGTTGGCTTGTTCTGCTGAACCGTCGTTGCTGGCATTTGAGCTTAACAATGGTCGTTTAGCAGGCGTGGGCCCCTCACCATTTTCTTGCTGCATTTTTAAGTATCTCGAACAACTTCAAAGTTAATACACTAACTTTATTAACGAAACTTTCAATGCGTTCTAATTGAACGTGTGGCGAGTATAGTACGTCTGTGGCGACTAATGCTGCGAAATGTTTTATTGCAATATATATATACACACTCAAAGATAATTCGAAATACCTAAAATTATTAGGCTATCAACTCACGACGCGATTTTTTCGCAGCACGCGCGCAACAGAGCTAGAGGCGTGAATTGTTATACATATTTCGGAACTCACGCGTCTGTATAAGTTATAAAGCAATATCAGTTGATGCAGAGCACTCGCTGCAATAATTACACGTTTATACGAGTTTATTTTCACGATCGCTGCAGTCCCGACTTAAAACCGCTCTGTGATTAGCCTTTATCGGTTATATCTTATCGTCGTCTATTGCTAAAATAATGATTAATTTACTTATCTTTCAAGTAAAACTGCACGGCGACAGTAATGTAATGATGGAGAGATTTGTTGTGGGAATCCTTATTATCGATAGGTATTGGTGAGTCACACGGGAGCGGTAGGGAGTCAGTGCACTAGACATAATGTCATTGCGTATTCATTGTGTAGTGTGGCCATCTAAATTATAATTTTGTGATGACGCTCGTACATAAATAAGCCAATGCCTCGATAATCGGTTTTATGGAATATGCATAATAATTACAGTCAGGGTACTGACACTACGAAAAATAATGCAAGCTTTTTCTACGCCTGAGAAGGGTTGTTCTATGCGCATTGAATAAATTGTTTTATAGGAATACTTCACCTTTATTAAAGTAAATAAAGGATAGTTACGTTGTATGAATGGGCTTACCGGAGGCCCAATTACCTCACTTCCCGATCTTCCCAATCCCCGATTCCCTTACAACCCTTAAATTCTAAACCCCAAAAGGTCGGCAAAGCACTTGTAACACCTCTGGTATTTCGGATGTCCATGGGCAACGACAATTGCTTACCATCAGGTGATCCGTCTGCTAGTTTAAAAAAAACTTTTAGTAGGTCGCTGATTAATCTTTCTGGAATTAAAAGGCGTTATGTTTTTGTAAACGCAAAGGAGCCAAAGAAATATTAGTGGAGAGCGCCTAGTAAGAACATTGAGCAATATTTAATTCAATACATTTATTGCTATGATTATTTTAGTAGGCGCACTGCAAAGTATTCCTGTTGTCGGACGTAGGAGAGCGTGACACTACAGTTCTACAGGAATAGGTCGTGAAACAAAGCATGCAGTGTGTAACCTCCCTTTAAAGGCTGATACGATACCGCAGCTGCAACACCTGTAACTCCACTACGGTCTACCTACATGGTGGAATATTTATTGACACAGTCAAAACAAAACTTTATTTTGTAGGTATTTGTGTTCAAAGTGCATCTTTATCTTTACTGTATATGAAATGGGAACGGGCTCCTAATAAATTGACGAAGAGAATTGCCTCGAACAGGCAGTTCGTTATCAGGGCTCCATAGAGTTAAGTGGTCTAACAAAAGAGTCGAGTTTGGCCATTAAACAGTTTAGATCTGTATCTCAAACTTATCGTTGCACCGACAGCGTAATGGAAGCGTGGTAGGGAGCCCAGTGTCATTGATACACTGATGATAAATCAGGATTAAAACAAAACTGCGCCCTTTTAAGTAACAGTACCTAATTATTATATCTTACTTACTTACACGACTACAATATTGTAGATTATTCTTTCTTACAATATTGTAGTTCTTACAATATTCTTTTGATTCTTACAATATTGTAGTGAAAGGCTACTAACATAGGCTTAAGTTTATTAACTAGCATCAACTGTATATTATAATATTTATGCTAGTCTGTAAAGTATGGGCCATAGTTGCCTCATAATAAAGGTTTGAATAAATAAAAATAAATTATACCACTATCTCCTGTGTCCTAAGTAAAAGTTTTAACAGGTAAGTGCTGGTATTGAGTAATTGAGAGATTTATTCCCGAATTGGATATTTTTCGACACACACATTACATTCAGACTTGAATAAAAAATTAGTAAACCCCACTGTGACCAGCCACTGCACCAACAGCCAATAATATTGCAGTACATACATAGTAAGGTTTGCGAAGATTAATGTGATTGATAATGTGATTAATTTAATACCTAGCCAGGTGATAAACCTCGGATAAGCAGGTACACATTATTTAAATTTTGGCTATAAACATAAACTCACAACAATATAATACACAAATAAAGTAGAGTAAATGAATAGAGCATTCAGATATCGTGTAAAATAATAATAAAAAGAGACAGATACTCTTTATAATACATGTTTGGCCCCAAATTACTAATTGTTAGATATAAATAACTATGGCAAATTCTCAGTCAATACTCTAATAAACTACAACTTACAATAGGTAACCAACTTAAATCTAAGTGTCGGAGAGCCATGCTTCGGCACGAATAGGCCGGCTCGACCGGAGTCATACCACGGCCTCACAGAAAGCCGACGTGAAATAACGCTTGCGTTGTGTTTCGTTGTGTGAGTGACCGGAGGCCCAATTCTCCCCTTCCCAATCTTCCCAATCCCCGATTCCCGAACAACAACCCTTAAATTCCTAACCCCCTAAAAGCCGGCAAAGCATTTGTAACGCCTCTGGTGTTTCAAGTGTCCATGGGCGGCGGCGTTTGCTTACCATCAGGTGACATGTCTGCTCGTTTACGTGTTTCATAAAAAAAGTGTTGAGACTTTCAATAAAACTAAGCTATGGCAAAAAAGAAAATGATGTTATATATCCTGTCAGCCATTGTTTTATAACTATTATCTTCGTTTATTCCGGTAATAATTATAATAAAACTTCTGATTAGCTTCTATACTTTATATTTAGCGGCTTATGTAGCACATAGACCCACCACACTGCTTCTAATGTCTCGTGAGAGATTATGAACACTCAGGTTAATAGTCTTTACTCAAATAATAAAAAACCTAAATATTATAACTTCAAAATAATCTAACGACATCACTGTAGCGTGTATTTGTTTAGCTTATCATATAAAAATAAAAATTCTTTAAATTTTCGTTCGAAAAATTTAAAAATTGTTGCAGTCTTATACTTATTTCAAGGGCGTAGATCACAATTCACTTAAATCTATTTCAAGATACCAACGTGAGAGTTCCAGCCTTCCTGGAAGTGCTAATGTGACGTAAGGTCTCTTGTCCAATAGAAGGTTTCTTCATTTTTGACTTGGGGCTTTATACCATGACTGTGTGGCGACACACTGACAAGTGACAGATGACAGAAGTCGCACATAGACTATCGACGAGCAAATCAATGGACGAAGTTATAAATATCCTGCATCGCACATGTGAAGTTTACATGCGAATAAACATGGATAGAAGATCCCAACGGAGGATCCTCATTTTCGTAGGGAACTTTACTCTCTGTTTCCTAAAACTAGAGAAACTGGTGTCACATTTAATGTACCTCTCTGACCCATCCTTGGTGGAATAAATGTTTATCCTCTTCTTGCTCTTATCCCTAGTACCCCAGTCTTTATGTTTTGGCATTTTTTGACAGCTATGGGTTCCTCTCATAGGGCCTCATTAGACCTCACGCCTCACTAGCCAACTGGTCATCGACACTCTTATGACACTTATAAGGAATTCACATCAAACCGACACACTCACAGTTTTCAAATAGTCACTTTATGATTAATATCGTGAACTGTAAACCACAATGGATCTCCTTCCTCTTCACTAGTCGGGAGCTGAAGCCAGGAACATTTGTGGGAAGGTGTCCTCGCCGTGTTCGTTCATGGTAAGTAGGAGGGCAGTTACCAGAACAATGCTGGCTCCGAGCAGCACTCCAGCTCCTATTGCCACCGCCTTCTTCGGCCACGACCACTTGGAGCACGCCCAGTACTGCTCCCGGTAAACACTGGAACAAGAAAGTCAAAAAACATCAGTTACTAGCTGACTCGGCAAACTTCGTATCGCCTCAAACATGTTTTTCCTAACTTTTAGACCTGCTCTGAACTTCCACAAATAATTCAAGACCAAAATAAGCCTTAGTTCTCGAGTTTTAGTGAGACTAACGAACAGCAATTGATTTTTAATAATTTAATATATAAAATTCTCGTGTCACAGTTTTCGTTGCCATACAACGGTTTTGCGGGGCTTAGTATATTGTAATGTAATTTATATGGAAAAGGAATAAATCAATAAATAATAATACTCATCCGAAACGGCTTGACCGATTTTGACGAAATTTTTGTGCTTATCCGGTATCTATGAGAATCGGCCAACATCTATTTTTCATCCCCCTATATGTTGGGGGTAGTACAACCCACAATTTTTAATTTTCCGCGGACGAAGTTGCGGGCAGAAGCTAGTATAGAGATAAAACCTATAGAGTTGTAATCAATGAAACAACTTCTTTAGTCTAGTTGCAAACACTATAACCGAGTAAGATTCCCTAAGTATGAACAGAACGTACTACAAAAATGATGTCTGGAATTGTGTTGGCTGGACAGGGATTTAATTACTTAATATTTATAATCTTACTCAGTTACTCTATAGGGATAAATCGCTGAAACTTCGTGTTGCTGACACGTATACGGATATGCCTTCATTTTCCTTTTCCTTGATCAGATAAAATTTAGTTTTATTATCATTTAATTAGGTACAAATTTGTATGAGTCATGTTATATTGAAAAATGTACACTACCTTATTCTCTTAAGTTATTGGATAAGGCAAATGATCAATCTATACTAATATTATAAAGCTGAAGAGTTTGTTTGTTTGTTTGTCTGTTTGTTTGTTTGAACGCGCTAATCTCAAGAACTACTGGTCCGATTTGAATAATTCTTTATGTGTTGGATAGCGCATTTATCGAGGAAGGTTATAGGCTATAAATCATCACGCTACGATCAATAAGAACCTAGCAGAGCGGGTGAAACCGCGCGGAAGTAGCTAGTTACAAAATAAATGGCTATCTTTCGAACCAGCAGATCAGAGCACAATAATTGTTTTATTTTGAACCCTATTAGTGTTCCCACTAGACCACTTATTGCTAAGCCCGGCAATAAACAATGATTACACTTCTTGAAGTGTTAACCCTTTACTTTTAACCCTTAAGTCTTTAGTATGCTAGATGAAACTCAACGTGTTCTGTACTGTCTCTCATATACCGACAGACGGGATAATACGTGGTCGTTGATGTCGACGTTGTTAATTGATGTTTTTTGGACACTTCAAGAAAGAAATAGTGTCAAGATTACTAAAGCATCTACAACTGAACTAATAAGGCGTACCAGTCATCTTATGGGAAGCAGTGACCGTAACCCATGGACGTCTGCAACACTGCACTCACAAACTGGTAGCCTTTCAAATCCCTTTAACTTCTTTTTGTATATGATGGGTCGACGTTTTGTCGTTATCTCGCCTTAGTAAATGATGATGCGGCCTACGATGGAACACGTCTGCCCATGACCAACCTACTCACCCGGGCCTTGAAGACTCTCAGGTTATATTATTATATTATACCATAATAATTAACTGGTTCTTTCCAAAGTTGTATGTGCAAATACATCAATCTTTCATGTATTTCCCAAAAGCTAATGGAATGTCACACAAACTGACGTCGGAACCGCTAAGCCGATAAACGTATCAAGGAGCTAACGTTATCACATTCTGCGCCCAGTACATCCGTTAACTAAACGTTATTCTATCATCATTTCGCATTTTTTTATTAATTACAATAGTAATCTCGTATTCATTTTTGTTAAGTGTGCTTTTCCACCGAAGATGTGCTATGATACGTTGCTGTGGATGCGCTTGGCTTCCACCAATCATATTCATCGGTGGTCCAGCTGAACACTGGTGGAAACAGATTCAGCTAAGCTATTTTTTAGAAAGATGCGTGCTATGGATGGCTCTCCTACTATCGATCCATCGAATACTCGAACTGCGCTTCTTCCTCTCACAGCTACTTTGTGGCGGTGCATCTTCTTAGCACATCTTACTCGAAGAAGAAATATGTTTCTTATTTATTTGAAGAAATGTATTTTGAAGATGCGCTAAAAAGCACATACTCTTCATTTGTATGGTAAACAAATGTTTGACGCGCTATCACATGATTTCCCCATAGATTTTACCCGCTCTGTAACCTAATACTTAGGGTTTGCTTTACCCACTCCTCTTGTGTTGCATGTCATGGGTGTCCATGGGTGGTGTTGATCAATTAAGGTACGAATAGACTACGACTCTATAAAACCAGTGTATAAATTGAATATCTCTCTGTGACCACAGATGTCTATAATTGGAAAATTGATTGTGACACGATAACTATTGTCGCGCCAGTTACTAGCTTATGAGAACAGTACAGTATTCTTTTGAAAAGAGTAATGATGGATTTCTTTCTCATTCTTTTCCATGCGAAGCTATACTTTGGATAATTGGAACGAGCACCCAGCTTCTCTGACAGACAGACTGACGGACAATTCAATTTGAAGTACCTAATTTGATTTAATGAGCAGATATACATATACATATCTGATTGGATCCGGATATCCGTCTGCTCGTTTGCCATTGCATGTTTTAGGTAATCCAGTTATCTTCAGCTATAACTTTTATATCCCGTATACTTTTTCATATGCGATGATGCGTCCTACGATGGAGCACGTCTGGCCATAAGCAACCTATTCACTCGAACCTTTAAGACATACCTTTAACATCACAAATTTTTGTCTACAAAACTTTCGAAATTTCATATCTTTCCTTACCTACATGTCAGTGATTCGTAATGATATCACCAGTGATATGGTGCGGTACTTACCCTGTGGGGGGGTCGTGGCTCCCGTGGCACCGCACAACATTCACACTGGTCACACTACCATTATAAGCTTTATTGTCATATGCATAGCTTTTGGATTTGTCTAAAGCTTTCGTTACTCTCAGATCAGGTTTGTCACTAATAGAGATTTCTTGGTCAGGGTCCCTTCGTTTCTTGCTCCTCATAGTTTCCACTTTCACTTCACTGAGCTCGACATCCTCTCCTGGTCTCGTCTTCCTTGACATGGTAACGAGTGCGTCCTTGCGCATGCGACGCCTCACTGAGGTTTCTAAGTTTTAACCGTTTACATAGTGTTATCGTTCGTGATACTGTTATCAGTGGGACAGGTGTGTTCTGTTGTATAATGTTGATACTGGTTCGTGATTTATTAAAAATATTTTCTCTTTTCCGTTTGTTGGGTGGCGTGACGTCACAATAGTTTTCACTTGATTGTAATGTAATCTGTAGTTAGTCATGGGATTTTAATTTTATTTCTTTATTATACACACAACACATAGGACAACACATATAAAAAATTAAAGTACACATTCCTATTGGAATTTCTCCCTATGGGCCTGTGGCAGGACAAGTGAATACGATACGAGACACAGTGTACATACATACATAACCTCACGCCTGTGTCCCATGGGGGTAGGCAGAGACCATGGAATGCCAATTGCTGCGATTCTGACACACCTCTTTCGCTTCATCAATAGTCATCAGTCTTTTCATGCGTGAGACACAGTGTGTTTTTTCAAATTGTATCAATCAATATTGGTATGTATGGTGTATTCTTTGTTGATTGTCCTTAAATAAATAAATATAATAGATCTTATATATTTGTGAACAACTTTATGCAGAGTAGAGACAATGTTTATTTAGCTTCTTTATGTTCTAAAATTGAATTAACTGGTCCGAAGTACGAAATTTCTTTACTATTGTAATCTTCAAATACAACACTACCTCCCATTTAAACCGTAGCACATACTTTTAGAACACCTTATACAATGAGTAGTAGTCAGAGCATTTAGAAAAAAGGTGTCTGTGTTGTTATGTCGTTATTTGCTTGTTTTAAAGTGTATATTTGCATAGAAAAGGGTGAGCAAGAAACACGGTCTACTGGAACAGTACCGAATCCCCTACACTACATACACGATACATTGTCTGGACTTTTCAATAAGTATGGGAGAGCCATGCTTCGCCACGTATGGGCCTGAACGACCGGAGTGATACCACGGCATCTCAGAAAACCGGCGTGAAACAACTGTGAGTGAAGTTACCGGAGGCCCAATCATTCCAATCCCCGATTCCCGAGCAACAACCCTTAAATTCCTAACCCCCAAAAAGCCGGCAACGCACTTGTAAAGCCTCTGGTATTTCTTACGATTGCTTACCATCAGGTGATACGTTTGTTCGTTTACCGAATCGAATAAATAATAGGTTCTTTCATTTTGAAACTTTAAATATAGTCCGTACATTCTGGAGTGAATTCTTTATGACTGAGAGTTCCGAAATGAAAGAACCAGCTATTATTTATACAATTCGAGAGTCGAACCCGAAACGGTCTATGAGATTGCTTGTAGTTGCTTCAAATTTTTTTTTTTAATAATATTTTAGTAGCATTAGCCATCACTTGATCAGTGACAGCGGCAACACCAGGGAAGTTGCAAGTGCGTTGCCGGCCTTTTTATGGAGGGGGGAGGGAGAGGTTAATTCGAATTTTTTTACATTAAAACTTCATCGTTTTATAAAAGGTAATTTATTAATAAATAAGTAGTAAGTACATAGTATTATTTACATAATTACACAGTTTTACAACTAAGAATTAACTAGATAGTCGCCCGCGACTATATTTATGTTAATAAATGATTTTCGACTTTATTAATAAAACGATAAGGTTGAAAATCTATTATTATTAGTAGCACATAATGACACACCAAATTCTAAAAAATCTCGGGCAGTATTGGCAACTAATATATTTAGAATAGGTTTTAAGATGTGCTAGCTCTGACTATTATAAGTCTAAAACATCATAATATGGAAATATATGTTCAGATAGGTGCCAGTACCAATGTCTAATCTTCTATAATATAAAAATAAATCGGGTTTTCCTTCCTGACACTATAACTCCAGAACGCGCGAACCGATTTCCACGGTTTTGGATTCGTTGGAAAGGTCTCGGGTACCGTGAAGTTTATAGCGAAGAAAATACAGGAAAAAAAAATTCAAAAGAGGGAAAATCATTGGTGGCAAAACGGAGTTTGCCGGGTTTGCTAGTGTTTTTTTACAAACGCTACTTATCAACCAATACAGAACCAGTTTAAAATGGTCTTGCTTTGTATCACCTTTCCGCACATTCGACGGTCAGTTTACAATGGTTATTCATAGCTTGATATTATGCCTTAAATCTGACCAAAGTTCTAGAATTCATCGGAAGATACTTGTCAGTCACAATGTGCTTATCAGTGCTGATAAGCCAATACAAGGCATAGGTACACGAACCTATCGAAAGCCCGCAAAATATTTTAAGGTTACAAAGCAAAATATTTGAAACTATATACCTACTTAATCTGAAAACACGTTATCAGTGTGTTATCACTTGGCAAATGCTCGACAAACATATATCTAGGTCACTACTGCTATAATCTTTCCCAAATTATTTTTTATGTGACGTCATGGCTTCTCTTTACACTGCTATATTGAGCAAACGTTCGAGTCATATTCTAAAGTTTCTCATAATTATATTCATACTAGCTTCTGCTAGCGGCTTTGTCCGCATCTCCGTGGGATAAAAAGTAACCTGTGTCTTATTCCAGACCTTAATCTACCTCTGTTCCAAATTTCATCGCAATCCCTTCAGCCGTTTTGACGTGATTGCGTAACAAACACACACACACACACAAACTCACAAACTTTATCGTTACGTGGTATATTAAAAGTTTTGTCATGAAATATGAAACTTGTAACTTCTATTCCTAATTCCACAACCTCTAATCCTTCATTAATCAGAGCATGAACAACAACTACAATATTATTTGACTTTTCAGTAAAAAATCAATACATTTGATTTGTACATCAGAGAGTAACGTAGACACATACCTTAAATGATAAGATCTTAATATTATATACAGACTCCATCAAATCACGACAATACATTCGTAACAGGTACTCTACGGAATTATAGTCCATAATTTGTTCTAGCTAGAGTTCAAAACATGTTGTTTCCAGGCAACAGAGGGCCTATGATCTCATCAGGATTCTGTCCTGTGATCACTAAGATCAGAGTGACGACGCCTCCCACTAGAGACATCCCCAACAACACTCCTATTCCAATCGCCAAGATTTTCTTCCCGTGCGACCACCTGGAACAGGCCCAGTACTGCTCCCTGTATGTGCTGGAAAAAAATAAACATTTTGGTTAGTAAACTGCTTAAATTTACATGGTCTATGATATAATATTAAACCTAGAGTGCACCCTGGGTACAAGCATTTCATAGACGCCCCCAATTTCTTTGACGTTAATTTATACTACTCATCCCTGAATAAAATAAAATAAAAATATGCCAATAAAAAGTATTCCGTATTGTACTGTAGTGCCACAATAACAAATGTTGCCGTGACATTAGTAAGACTGACCGATATCTTATCAACACAGAGTTGATCCACTACTCTAACAGGAAAATAACTAAGAAACAGGACATTGTATACGTTTTTTCTTTTTCCTCAAAGTAATTCTACTTTGAACAATATACATAGAAGGACCCACAACGATACGATACCCCTCACTTTCCAGTCTTGCTTGCTAATATTCCATCAACCAGTAACTGATTCAAACCAGTGCAATAACCCAACGAATAATTGGAAAGACATATAACATCAACTTATTGTTTAACTAAAAGTTACAAATTTGCGTATTTTCAGGACGTATTATCTCGTAGGTAATCGATAAGATAAATTTTATGAGTCATCGATTCGCGGGTCACGAAATATTTACCAGGAAAATTGTTGAAATGATAATTTATAATAGAGAGTCACATCACTTCAAACCACTTAATCCTCGGAGGGTCAGGGATTATGTCCAGCACCTACACCCATTTAAGTGATTTTTATTATGGAAGGAAAATTAAGTTCGATTTGCTGAAACAAAACAGCAGAAATAGAAACGGGAGATACGTTCTATTCAAATAAATAAATAGGGTGTGGACTCGATCAAAACCCAAAATCGATATTTTAGAACCAAGTCCAAAGTAAAGTAGTAAAGTATAGTAGTCCAAGGAGCCACTAAGTACAATTAATATTTTAACAATAATTGTAGTTCGCCTGCAAGGTAATATTTCGGTCTGAACAATCTTAGAAAATGTTGCTTTCTGATATGAAATGAACAGATAAGAATACTTATAATTAAAAAGGATAATAATCTTGGTTACTTTGTACGTACGTCTTAATATTTAAATCAACATAGTTTAACACTCCATATCTTTCTAATCTGCTTATATTTATGATTAAATGTGTAAATATCGCTGTTGCCAAATTGATTTAGAGCCAACAGCCAACAAACAACACATCACTGCTATAGATAAATAAATATTTATCTAGCAAGCATCTATAACTTATATATTTATCAGATAACAGGAAAATTTGGAAACGAACGACATTATGGCTCTCTATACACTTAGTACAAGTTTGCTTTATCTTGAACAAAGTCGAAACGAGAGCGCGTTCAGCGCTCTGCTTGGCCGGTGCGAATGAAGCAACCAATAAGAGCAAACGCACTCTCGTTAAACGCAAAACAAACTCGTACTAGGACCTCTGATATTTTTGTACCCAAAATGGAACCCTGCGAATTCCGATACGAGTTTTGTGAAACAACTTTGTTGAAGGCGATTAGGTTGAATTTTGATTGAGATGATTTTTTGATTAAAACTGCGTGAGTACGGTATGACGGTTTATTTCGAACTGTCATTTTTACAAGAGTAGTGGACTGTATAAATATGATCTATGTTTAACCATAGCTATATATCTAGGTACGCATCTAACTTTGATTTGCTTGAACATTCCGCCCCCCAAAGAACGGAGTTCTTTAACATAAATTACAAAAAAAATAAGATAAAAAATCTTAGCAATACATAATTATGCAGTTTAACTTTGATAGTAAGGTAAGTTGGTAAGTTACACAATTATATACATTTCAAATACAACAAACAACTAACACAATTGCAAAGGTAAGTTTACACACACTAGTTAATAACGGAACAACTTATATCTATTACCTGCGAGAGGATGATTCATGCTACAACAGTTGGGTAAGTAAGTACATAGGTAAGTATATTGAACTAATGCTGCAAGAAAGTAGCTTTGTTACATTAAACACGTAAGTATAAATCTCAAAGTAGGTACACATTTTACGTTTTTTTTGTTATGGTTTATCTTTAATTAGTTTACATTATTACATAGTTATGCAGGTAGGTAATAGTACAGTATGATACGAATTAGGTAGGCGAGAATCGAGCTGAGGTTGCAATTAATGAATGCTTACGCACATCACATGTTTATCAACTGACTTATTCGTACATTAATCTTATTCTACATAGCTTTTAACTAGATAAAACAATCTATATAGGTATACATGATGCATCGTGTAACACACGCATGCTGATTATCTTACATTATATAATGACTAGCCTTCTGCAAGTAGGGTTGTCCTTAAATAGGTAAATATACAATATACGAGAACCTTGATACGATATAAGTGCAATGTTTGTTTTAGTACATCGATTCTATAATGAATTTTTTAAAGATAAGGTATTTGTTTATTTTGTTAAGACACAAATTTTACTTAATGGACGTTTAAAAATGTTATTTTTCGTTTTAACAGTTGCAACACGAGTTAGGTTATCAGGACCAACATGTTTTTTAATAACCTTCCCTAGAACCCATTTACTTGGAGGTACATTATCCTCTTTTAGAATGACTATGTCATCGATTTCTGGCTCAGTCTTTTTTGTATACCACTTATATCTCTGATTTAGATTTACTATATACTCCTTGTACCACCTGTTCCAGAAATCGTTGACCATTTTTTGTGTCAGTCTCCATCTATCTAAATTCGAAATATTTTTACAAGTGTGACTTTCGTCTGCCAAGGTTAACAAGGGTTCGCCTATCAGAAAGTGGCCCGGTGTAAGTGGAAGAGGGTCATTAGGATCATCGCTTAAGACATTTATGGGCCGTGAATTTAAACACGCTTCGATCTGTGCCAACAAGGTAGATAACTCCTCGTAAGTGAGAGTAACATCACCAATTACTTTTTTAAGGTGAGTTTTTGTGCTGCGAATCCCAGCCTCCCACAGACCCCCGAAATTGGGTGCATGAGGAGGTATGAAATGCCATGTAGTTCGTTCTGTGGCTAACTGCTCTGCCACCTCACCAGCAAAGGAAGATTTGGCACTGTTGAACATGTCTTTTAACTGTTTGTCTGCTCCCACGAAGTTAGTGCCATTATCACTGTATAGATCATGGCAGTGACCTCGTCTTGATACGAATCGTCGGAAGGCTGCAATAAACCCTTTCGCTGTCATGTCGGTGACGGCCTCCAAATGTATGGCACGTGTCACCATGCAAATGAATAAACATATGTATCCCTTGTACGATTTTGCACCTCTTCCCGGGGAAAAACGGATGTTAATGGGACCTGCGTAGTCCACACCAGCTGACTTAAAAGGTCGGTCGGGATTTACCCGCACCTGTGGCAACTGTCCCATTAGTTGCGTGGCATTCCTTTTTGAATATCGAGTACAAGTGACACACTCTCGGTAAACCTTCTTTGTTAAATGTTTTGCACGTAGTATCCAATATTTTGATCTCAAATAATTAGACATTACTTGAGGACCACCGTGTAATGTCCTATGGTGAGCATCATGAACTATTAGCCTGCTAAGATGGCTCTTAGCGGGTAAAATTATGGGGTGCTGAGTATCGTAGGCCACTTGAGATTTTTGGATACGCCCGCCAACTCTTAAAACTCCGTTATCATCGACAATGGGGCAAAGAGTGCGAAGCTTGCTGCCTTTGGATACGTGACCTTGAAATTTTAACTGTTGTATCTCCTCTTTGAAATCAATGGCTTGAACTTGTTTTATGCAATTAAGTAAGGTTTCCTGTAATTCTCTTGTTAATATAATTTTAGAAAAACATTCACGCTTGTCTTTAGGTAATTTGAAATTAAGGAACCGCCTGCAATATGAAATGACTCTCAACATTTTTGATAAACTAGAATATTTAGTCCAAATAAATTCCTCGATATTGTTATTTATTGCAGTCAAAGTTGTCACTCGTTCCTCTTCACGTGTATCTTCGATATTAGGGATGACGATGCTTAAATTTAAACTAGACAACCAAACCGGACCGTTCCACCACAGAGAGTAGTTTAACAACTCGGGCCCCTGTACGCCCCGTGATGCGCAGTCCGCTGGGTTTGTATCAGTAGATACGTGCCCCCAATGCTCGTAATCTATAATGTTTAGTATGTCTGATACTCTGTTGCTCACAAAGGTGCTCCACTTGCTTGGTCCACCTCGCAACCAAGCCAACACTATGGTGGAATCGGTCCACGCGTATAAGCTATGTTTAGGTACTCCCAGCACTTGAGATGTCTCTGAAATTAATTTAGCTGCCAATGCGGCACCACAAAGTTCTAGTCTAGGGATGGAAACTTGCTTCTCGATTGGAGCTACCTTGGTTTTGGAAGATATTAGGTTTACGAAAACTTGATCCTTCTCAATGACTCGCATGTACACCACTGCTCCGTATGCGGTTTGCGATGCATCGGCAAAGACATGCAACTCCACCTTTGATGTACGTGTTTGGTGTAACCATCGTGGTAAGCGTAGGCCTTTGATGTATGTCAAGTTCTTCCGGTACTGTAGCCACTCTGCCTGTAAAATATTGTCGATAGGCTCATCCCATTCTAGACCCGTTTTCCACAGTTTCTGCATGATAATTTTGGCCGTTATTATGATTGGAGCTATCCATCCTAAAGGATCATAAAGTTTAGCTATTTCGGATAGAACATGTCGCTTAGTCACGGGTTGTTTAGGTTCTGTCAAGTTAACTGTGTATTGGAAGGCGTCTGCTTCCCTGTTCCAACTTAACCCTAATACTTTAATAACACTATTAACCTTGAACTCGTTGTTATCATGCTTGTTTTCTCCGATGTACTGTAATAAAGACTCACTATTACTGCTCCATTTCTGGAGTTGAAAACCTCCTGAGTTCATGAGGCTGTTCATCTCGTTATAAATATGTACAGCTTCTTCTTCTGTCTCACATCCTGTGAGCAAATCGTCGACGTAAAAATCAGCTTCAGTAATCTTTGCAGCAATAGGGTACTGTAATTTCTCATCACTGGCGAGGGTTTGAAGTGATTTTACAGCAAGATATGGTGCACATGCTGTGCCGAAGGTCAATCTCATAAGTTTGAAATGTTTTATGGGCTCATTGGGTGCAGCCCTCCATAGTAATCTTTGGTAGTCTGTGTCTTCTTCGGCTACACGCACCATTCTATACATTTTAATGATATCTGCTGTGATACATATTTTGTGTGTCCGCCATCTCATTAAAATGTGACGTAATTCCTGTTGCAGCTGTGGACCAACACATAAGTTGTCATTTAAGGAAAAGTTATTCGAACCTTTGCACGATGCGTCGAAGACTACGCGAACCTTGGTTGTGGACTTGTCCTCTCGAATTACGGCATGGTGAGGAAGATAGACAGCCTTAGTATTATCAATCTCGCTAGGATTAACTTGGACCATGTGATTTAAGCTAATATATTCTTGCATAACTTTATGATATTCTTCCCGAAGTTTACAATCTCTTGCCAACCTTTTCTCTAAATAATTTAATCTTTTTACTGCTATCTCTCTCAACCCGCCATATTGACACTCAGGATCCTCGTTTTGAAACGGTAATTTTACCACGTATCTCCCCTCATCGTCTCTGACTGTCGTGGCTGCATAAAATTCTTCGCATCTTTCTTCTTCTTTTGATAACTTCTTTTGTATGCTATTTGGTTCCTTTTCTATCTCCCAAAACTTACGCAGCAGCTCGTCTTCCTTCACTTGAGCGTGGAGGGTTGTAATATGTTTCTTTGCTGAGGAGGAACTTTGTAATATTTTTCCAGATATCACCCACCCTAGGATTGTGTTTTGTGCCAATAGATTACCCTTGGGGTGTTTAATAACGCCGTTTAACAATATGTCCCCGTAAACCTCAGCTCCAAGCAAAATATCTATTTTACCTGGTGTGGTAAAACTTGGATCAGCTAGCTCCAGTTTCTCAAGATTGGCCCAATCAGGATGTTTAAGATTAATGGTGGGTAGCAGTGCTGTTAGTGTACGCAATACATAAGCATTTACTCGAATTGACTCGCTGGGATTGTGGCGTGATTTCACGCAGAGTGAAACCATGTGTTTGATTCTCGTTTGCCCCTCTCCCACACCGGACACCCAACCACTAACTGATTTGCGTGTAAGATTTAGTAATTGAACGGTCGCCTCGGACACAAATGATGCTTGCGACCCCTGGTCTAATAAAGCCCTTAATATATGTTTACAACCGTTCTTACTACTAACTAAGACCTTAGCGGTAGCTAATAACACGGAATTAGTTTGAATATGCTCACAATGACAAGAAACAACATTGGACTTACCCTTACACCCCTCACTATCGGTACCTGTAGCCAAGCAGTCTTCTTGTTTTGTTGTCTCCGTGGTTTGCTCTCTCTCGTAGTGAAGAAGGGAGTGATGTCGTCGTCCACACCGTCTGCAACACGCTGATTGACGACACTTGTTCACAGCGTGCGATGGCGCAAGGCAGTTGAAGCACAATTTATTCTTCTGAACATACTCCTGCCTTTCTTTGGTAGGCATGTCGGCGAATTTCTTGCAATGATAGATGTAATGGTCGCTGTTACATAATGCACACTTCATTTCGCGCTCTTTTCCTTCCTTATTGACATTCGAATGAAAAGCCTTAGGTTTAATAGCTGGTTTTGGTTGTGAAGATTTTACTTTATTGTTCTCGATCATTTCCAGAGATCTGAATCGTGATTCCAAGTAGTCTCTTAAGTTGGGCCAAGTGGGTAGGTCACAATTTATCGCACTGAGTTGTTGTTCCCACTGTTTCATCGATTCTGGATCTAACTTGGACACAACTAGAAAATTGATGATCAAGTCCCATTTGTCAGTTTCAACACCCAAGTTTTTTAAGGCTTTTAGACACGTCGAAGTAGTATCTACCAGGAGTTTGATTGAATTCGCAGACTCAGAATATATAGGTTTTTGTGTGAAAAGAATTTTCAAAATTGCGTTACAATTGAACCTCTTATTGTTATAACGTTTCACTAACTCGTTCCAGGCGTCATCATAATTTGCATCTGTCGTAGTATAGTTGCGCAACATCATTTCCGGTTCTCCCGACAAATTGCTCTTCAAATAATGCAACTTCTGTACTGGTGATAATTTTGTATTTTTATGTATTAAGGACGAAAAAAGATCAAAAAATGTTTGCCACTCCTCATATTTGCCACTAAAAGTGGGTATTTTAATTTTTGGTAATTTAATTTCATTATTGTCTGATGACCTTTGTTGACCTTCACTATTGTTGGTTGTTGGACTTTGACCTGATGCATCGATAAAGGGCTCAAGAGCTTCCTTTATTGCTACCTTATATTGTATATAAAGTTCCTGGAATGTGTCGTATATTTTCTCCTTAAAATACGGATCTTTCTGATTTTCATCTTGACGTAATATAATACTTTTGTGTCCGTCTTTAAAGTTCTTCCAAAGTTCTTCTAATAACTCTAATCTTGCTTCTAAATAAGGCTTTTTAATTCTTTCTTTTGGTGACTTTTTGAAGTTCTTTTCTGCACTTTTTAAGTTTTCTAATAGTTCGTATTGATAAGCTATTAGATCTGCCATCGTTATTCTCAATATCACACTTTACGCAGCAATACACTTGTATAGTTAAAGAAATTCTTATACGAAAAAGTAATGTTCACGAATGTTCTCAATGTCCACAAGTAGAAGGTATTTTTCACTTTTTTAACTACGCACTTATTTGTCTTTGTTAATCGTAATCCGATCACTCACTGAATAATTATAAGTACTTAGTTATGTTCGTGTTTTTAATGCTATTCATAAAAATCACGCGTTCACAATAGATTAGCATTCACTTTTGTAGCAAAAAAAGAATCCTTAATCGCTTTCTTTTGTTCTCGCGACGCGCTCGTTCACTGCCGGTTAGCGGCGACGATCCGGCTCGAAGGACCATATGTTGAAGGCGATTAGGTTGAAATTTGATTGAGATGATTATTTGATTAAAACTGCGTGAGTACGGTATGACGGTTTATTTCGAACTGTCATTTTTACAAGAGTAGTGGACTGTATAAATATGATCTATGTTTAACCATAGCTATATATCTAGGTACGCATCTAACTTTGATTTGCTTGAACAAACTTCTTGTCACATTTTTATTGAAGTTTTATTGTACTTCTAAATTCTGTGGGACATTTTTAATGTACAGCCAACTGTAACCATGTGTACTAATGTGTAACTTTCGCTCAAATGTCATAACACAAGAGGACGACAAAGATGAAACCGTAGAAAAAGTTAGAAAAATAAAGGGGAATACCATCCGAATTTGTATTGTGCAAGAATAAAATAAAATTGATAAGATAGAAAACCGCGTCGTCACTTGTACGCCGACATTGCGTACATTATAAATCGCTTAATATGATTTAACTGATAGATCCTGAATCCTGTCCGATTACCGATGCCATCGGCAACAACATAGTTTCTAAGCTATCTAAAGCCTATCTATGGCCATGACCTTTCAAGCTATCTAAAACTCGTTTCATAACTCTCAATTTCCTATGATATCTTTCGGTATTACCTATGATATGGAATAAATTATGTCAGCAGTAATAGAACATGATACTAATTCTAATCGGCAATGACCGATAGTTGGATCTCATTGCCAATGATAAAAACTATGCGATCGTTTAAGAATTAACAAACCTTTGTAATGGTTGTTGGCGTCTTCCTTCGTTAACACTGTTTAAGCTTCCCACATATGCGTTGTTAACGTAGACGTATTCCGTGGGTTTATTTGCTACCTTCGGCTTGCCTTTCATTGTCCCTTCGTAAGCACCTGCGGAGTGCGTGCTGCGTGACTTCTGACGTGTGAGATCTGAGCTGGTGCCACTGTGTTCATCTTTTCGTCTCCTCTGTTGTCTCACCATATTTATTTCCTCGTCACTGAGGTCGGCGACAGCTAATCGTTTCTTGTGTCGCACTACGTGTACATTGGTAACACCATGGTCTACGTTGTCATAGTTCCTACTACGTTTCTTGTGATCCCTCATGACCACACTATCGTCACTACTCTCAGTCTCCGGTAGCCTAGCTTGTATCGCACCTACACTTCCAGCACGATGATCAACTTCCCGCTTCTTTCGTCTGCCTCCGTCTAAGTCATCCTGACTCC
This sequence comes from Spodoptera frugiperda, assembly GCF_023101765.2. Taxonomy (NCBI): domain Eukaryota; kingdom Metazoa; phylum Arthropoda; class Insecta; order Lepidoptera; family Noctuidae; genus Spodoptera; species Spodoptera frugiperda. The sequence goes on from NC_064212.1 coordinate 544,792, forward strand.
TGGATCTGTCTCGACGCGACTTGTGTCTGCTTTCATCACTATCTACGTCTCGACTCGTCTCACTTCTGTTTCCGCTCAGTTCCTCTACACTTTTTCCCTTCCGACGACTCTTGTGTTTAATAAGCACGTCCACTTTCACGTCACAAAGCTCCTCTTGTCCACTAGACATGGAACCCTTCTTCGGCATCGTCAAGTACGAGCGTTTACATGAACATAAAACCAGTCACTGAGCGTACATATACCTTTTTATCGTTTGTGATAAAGTAATCAGTAGATAGGGGTGTTCCTATTTTTTATGTCTTTTGATAATATTGATACTGTTTTGCAATTTATCTCACAAAAAATATCCGTCGGTTATCAGTGGTGCGATACTGTATTGCTGCGGATTTTAGAGCTTAATACAAACTGTCAACAGTTGGAATCTTATCGAATGTTCCTAGGGCTGTTTGTTCTATTGTACTCAGCAGTTTGATCAAAATGGAAGTCAAGTGGTCCCTTTATCATATCAGCGAGACTACTGTCTCTCCAGACACACCTTGCTGGGGTTTGGTTCCTGTTATCTTACATTAACCGACCTAGACTGCATCGTCTTTTGATAAGATATCGCGATTCACCAATTAGTTTTAAACTCCAAAATAACCGATGTGGCCTTCAAAGTGATTAATTACTTTTTACCTTCCGTAAAAGTACTTTATCTGTTTCCTACTAAAGCATAACATTAAAAATGTTGTAAAACTTTAGTTCTTTGAAACCGTTGTTCAGATTTCCATATACTTCGTTCATATAATCTATAAGAAAAGGTATCTTTAGGAACATTTTAGAATCCATTCGTGTAACAGGATAAACACTGAGAATTTCTAAAGCAGTCTTCCATTAAAGGAGGGGTGAGTCCAAAAAAGGCGTCAGTATTATTATACCTGGATGCCAGAGGAGCTAATTAGAAAAATGTCTCGTTAATTGTGCAGTGACGCGGCCGGTAGCAGTCGGGCGCCTTGTAAGGGCCCACTAATGAGGAGGTCTCCGCTTTTTGTGCCCCACAGTATTTGTTACCGCGAAGTCGTCAAAAATGTCGCTAATAGTGCCACTGTTACCGTATATTTCCTTGAAAGGATTGAAAGTCGTGCTACTCTTTGCAGCTGAGCTTGAGTGTGTTCGGTTTTTTATTTCGAGATTTTCAGTAAAAACTGAACGTAATTATCATTGGAGAAAAGCATATTAGGCAGAGTCGTGTTGTGTTATGATGTAACGCTGCTAACTAGATATGCACTGTTAAATATATGACGTGCAAAGTAATGAAAACAAAGATTTTCTTTGTACTTGAACGGAACTTAGTCTATAATACATATGATAACAGAACTAAGAAAAATTGTGTTTAGTGGCATAATTTGATTTGACTACACGGTTGGTGCGGTGGCTGGGCAACTAGCTGCCGCGCAACGGGTAGCGGGTTCGATTCCCGCACGGAGCAACTCTTTGTGTGATCCACAAATTGTTGTTTCGGGTCTGGGTGTCATGTGTATGTGAACTTGTATGTTTGTAAACGCGCCCACGACACAGGAGAAAATCCTAATGTGGGGCAACGATTTAAAAAAAAAACAAAATGTCTTCTTCATTTATATTCCCCTTATCAGTCGTCATCCTATTACAAATTCCTTTTCCTCATTTTTATTCCTCATACTCTCACATATCTTTTTTTATATATCCTGCTATTTCTGTAATAGGGTAGATGAATAATTTTTCTTTTAATGTCGGTCTTGTCGATTATTTTAAAACATTAGACAAGTATTCTTTATCTTTTGTTGATACGTTGATGACGTGACGTCACTTCTAGGTACGTTTTATGCGTAACGTATTTGCTCCCACTCCTAAACTTTGATTCGTTTTATCCAAGTATTGTTATCTTATATGACAAAATAAAAAATGCGTGTCTAATATTTTTTCATTAATTCACTGACGGATAAATAGATTTTGAATATTCCTACTCCGTCATCATCCCTATTTTACATAGAATTTGTGTTAACAGAACTGATATATTTGATTGTTAGATACACGTTGGCAAAAGTCTAGTAGCAAATTTATGCAAAAAGTAGCATTTAATCAATAATTGTAGGCACAGTAGTGGATATAGTTGAAAGTAAAAGTATTTGCGGAGTAGATATGGAACATCTGTGCGGTTGTGCTATCGACTGATTAGATTACATCCCTATCGCGGGCGAGTACGCAGCATTATGCTATAACAAAGCATTGTACGCACACCTGATTCAATTACGTTTATACAAATAAACAGTTAGTTTCTAACGTATTGAAAACAGATAACGTGATGTTTAATGGTAAGCGTCCACAAGCCCGCATCGTACGCGTCGTACGCATTCCGTATGACATCATCAGTACGCATCGCATGTAGGCATTACTGATGATGCGGTGCGTACGATGCGGATCAGTGGACGCAGTTGTATGAGTTTCTATACAAAACAAAACTAAAATCCGTTGCGTGCGGTGCGTGCGATGCGTACGATGCGGGCCTGTGGACGCGTACCTTTAAATAACTTTGACTCCGTTGGCTCAGCAATCCAAATTGGATCTTGGCCGTTGGAGTCATTTGATTTCAACATTATTTGGGGTTTTCGTTTTGACATTTAATTTATTTACTTTTTATAGACAGATTATTTTTAAATCCCGAATTAGGAAAATTATTATTGAGTTTTTTTATTTAGGTACTACTCTATCTGTAGAGTCATTTAATGATTACTTAAACTATTCTTTAGTAACGATCTTGTATCGAAAACAATTGCTGAGGACTGGGTTAAGTATCATCAGTATCAGTATTATAGGTACAAGCAGAGTTACTGATCGTTGGCACTATAGGTAGTATTAATGATAATGTCTTATTTAACTATTTCTAGAAAATGGAACTGCTGCACGTGATAATCAAGTCGGGGCCGTCTCCGCGACCCCTCGCGTGGTCCCTGGAGGTGTCACCTTCCGAGGATGGAGACGACTGGAGTATGATCAGAGCCTTTGGAGACAGGGACCATTGCCGCAAGCTCTGGGACCTAAGGCCTGAGAGAAGACGTCGGAAGGCCAGAGCCGCGAAGAGAACGAGTAGAGCTGATAAGCCTGCCTGCTCTACGCAGTTTGCTAGTCCGAGACCGCTTGAAAATGGAGAGGTACGTATTGTTCCTTTTTGACTCGTTGCGAGAAGTGGGAAGTGGGATTTGGGTTTCTAAAAACATAATATACTTGTCAATTTGACGTACCTATGTACTTGCAAAGTCATCAACTAAATAATCTGTGGACAGAACTAATGAAACGAAATTTGTTATGTAATACTTTAATTTATAGTTTATTTAACTTTACAGATGCATGTTGGTGTGGGCGAGGGCGTGGTAGCGCGTCGCGTGCGTTTGTCGTTCCGCGCTGCGCACGCGTCGCCCGCGAAACAACAGTACTACACGGTGCGCGCGCTCACTGTCGCCGCGCGGTGTCTGTGCCACGGACACGCCACCCAATGTGACGTCAACGCTCAGGTTTGTACATTATGTAAAGATTTCCTAAAGAAAACATTATTTTATTTGTGTATATAAATAAATAAATTATTACTCCCATTACAGTGCAGTATGTATGTTTATAAAAAGAAGAAGAATAAGTACTATGATCTTCTGGCAGAATCTTTTTTAGGATACTTACGATTTACTCACGAAACAGTTACGAGGTAACTCGACTAATTTCAAGTCACGATGGGGGCTCACAGTCTGATGATTTTTGATCAATAATGACGATTTCTTGTTTTCTATCATATGTTGGTGTATTTGTTCCAGGGTGCGAAGTGTGAATGTGAGCATGGTACCTGCGGGGCTCACTGCCAGCGGTGCTGCTCTGGTGGGGCGTGGTCTCCCCACGAACCCTGTGATGATGGAGAGGAGAAGGCTGAGTGCTCCTGTGGGGAGCGAGGCGCCTGCTCTTATGATGATACAGGCGCCATACTTTGTGTTAATTGCACGGTAACTATAAATAAAATTCTTCTATTTAAGTTTACAATCGGGAATGTTTGTCACGGTTTTGGATGAATGGAACCTAGTTACCTAGTCTTTTGTATTCCTTGGATGGAACTTTTTTACTCTTGTGTTAAGTACCTATTGAACTGATTTGAACGCCACTTAACAGAGGTGTAGATTATACTAACCTTAGCATTTAGCAGAGGCTTCTTTGCCCGATAATGCGGACTCTGCGATAGGCTTTATCTCAGAAGCTGGTTATTAATAAAGAAGTTAAGATCTCTCTTTGCTTATTTTCAAAAATATCTAGGTACCTAGGTAGGTATTTACAAATAATACAAATATTACTCTACTTAATATTATGCAGACATATAGTCGCAGGTCTAAGTAAGGCTAAAAATTTTGTAATTTTGTCCAAGTCTGTGTAGGTAGTAGACAGTAAGATTAAAAATTGTGTCGTGAACACGTGATATCGATGATTGGTAGATAGGTAAATGGTTATCGGTTAATTTATTACGTACATATTTATTATTAGGTTATTATATATATGTATGTAGATCAGAAAGTTGTTGTTTATTGCACAAACCATAATTTGTCTTGTCTAATCCTGTTGGTATATGATTCTATAGGAAATATCGAATTTTACCCCTAACAAACAATAGAATAATTCATATTTTTACGTGTAACTTCAGTTTCAGGAAATTACATGTCAAAAATAAATAAACCACTGAGTAAAACTGTAACTTCGATGTAACATCATTCTTTAACCTTAGTATGAGTTAGTTCGCGTTCGTCGCTCTGGTTGGTGGGTTTATTCGAGCCGGCCAATCAGAGCGCTGAACGCTGTTCACTTGCAATAGATAAACAATTGAACGTGTTTCGCGGAATGCTGCTCATGACTATGAGCCTCCAGTATGGCTTGAAACTAGTCGACTTCCATACGTAATAATTAATCTATATTTCTTGTAATGCAGGAGAATCGGGCGGGGCCCCTGTGTGATAGGTGCCTGTTCGGGTATTACAACGCGTTGCCTGACGGACCCTGCGTGCCGTGTGGCTGTGATCCTCAGGGGTCTGATGGTACGTACTTAAAGCTACCCTTATTTATAACTACCCCTTTTATTAAATGTATGAGTGGCCTGTTGTTGAATCTGGTTAAGAATAACAGTCAATTCTGTGGTTACTTTTGAGGCTCGTAATTTATTTAAGTTATTAAGGTAGCTGTTATGGCTAATCAAATTAAAAACTATTATAAAAATGAACGTCGAAAAATCTTATAAAACTCTCTTTAACTTCTTACAGGATCTTGCAAATGGGATAGGAAACAAAGGCAGGTGACCTGCAGCTGTCTGCCAGGGTTCACGGGTCCACTGTGTGACTCCTGTGAGGAGGCCACGGCGCAGTTCCCTGACTGCCAGGCCCCAGTGACGCCGGCTTGTAAATGTGACCCCCGCGGTATTGTGGACCCCGACCGCGTCTGTGATGAAGTTTGTGAATGTAAAGTAAGTGTTTATTTGTCTTCGTCGTCCGAGATGATAGAACAGAGAAAGATGAATCACCTGATGGTAAGCAATCGGCACTGCCCGCGCAATCATACTCGCAATACCAGAGAACTTACAAGTTCACTGACGGCCTTTAGGGAGGTGTAGGGGGAGGCAATCGGCCCTTGCTTCGGTATCCTGAATCACACGGCGAAAGACTTCACGCCAGTTTTATGTAGGTCGTGGTATCACGTCTTTCATTCGCTAAAACTTTCGACCAAAGTAACTGTGCATGATCTTGATTAGCTCCCTAATTTTAAGTTCTTCCTAACCTCCTTCTACTCCTCTCTGTGTAAAGCTTTTTGCACCCAATAAACCTCATAGATGTCGAGTTCGTCCCGCTAACCAATCATCAATCCCGTGTATCAATTTATTTGTATAATTACAGAGTAACGTGGTGGGCGAGCGATGTGACGCGTGTGCGCCGGGCCACTTCGGTCTGCTGGCGGAGTGGCCGACGGGCTGCAAGCCCTGCTACTGCTCCCACGTCACCGACACCTGCACCCTCGCCTCGCCTGATGACCTGGAGCCGCCGAGAGATGTCAGTATACTCTCCTTGCTTGATTTATTAATTATGTGAGTGAGGTTACCGGAGGCCCAATTCCCCCCTTCCCAATCTTCCCAATCCCCGATTCCCGAACAACAACCCTTCAATTCCTAACCCCCAAACCGGCAACGCACTTGTAACGCCACTGGTGTTTCAAGTGTCCATGGGCGGCGGCGATTGCTTACCATCAGGTGATACGTCTGCTCGTTTACCGGCGTGTTTCATAAAAAAAAAAATGTTTATCAGACTCATGCAACTGCTTGACGAGGTATCTCGTTCAATTTCAAGTCAAACCAGGGGCTCATATTCATGAGCAGTGCGGTGCGACGCGAATTTAATGCGTCTTATCATACATAGTAATAATAGTTAAGCGGTAGATGTGTAGACAAAAATCTCATTTATGTCATAGTAAAATAGTCAAATCTTTCCAGGTTATACTGCCCCTAGGTGAAGCGTGGCTGATCACCGACTCTCAAGGAAATGAAACGCTAGAGCCATCTGTCGACGAGCAAGGGAAACCGTTTGTTATAAGTTATGAGGTGAGGACTGAGGAGTAAAAATTTCGTACCTATTTAATCCATATTTTTTTTTATATATTATTTCTCCAATTTTCTCTGATTTTTTTTCTTAATCTAAAAATATGGGCATTAAGACAGTTTACTACCCCCTCCCTTACATGGGAGACCTTAGTTCATCTAGTTATTTTCTGTGTGACTGACGATATGATGTTCACGAATTATTCGCTTGAGCATTGGGAATGCAAACTTCTTCGTGTTTCAGGTAGAAGGGTGGGAGTACTTCTACTGGATGACGAACTCCTTCAATGGCGACCAGCTGGCTGCGTACGGTGGCGAAGTCCTAGCTTCCGTCTACTGGGGCATAGTGCGAGGAGACACGGGAGGAAACCCCACCTTTGGACCTGACGTCGTTCTTATTGGGACTGGTAAGTTTAAATTATAGTTGATGTAAACACTAGGTATAACTTAAGCATAATTTGTTATTGAATTATGAACTTTATTGCAATATCATAAGGTTCAAAATCCATTAACAAGTTTGGTGATAACAGCTTGGAATTAGTAGTTCCTTTTTCAGTGACTAATATTTGAGGGTATTGTACAGATGGCACCATGCTCGCATACTCCAACACTAGCCACGAGACTCCTGGCAACCTGCAGATCTCCGTGCCACTGCTGGAAGGGAACTGGCGCGTCGTGGAAGATGACCAGGTGGCTTCCAGGACACAGCTGATGGATGTCCTCCGAGATATGAAGGGCATCATGTTGAAGGCACACTATCACTTCGATCAGGATGAGGTATGTGAATTAAAGATCCTATTAATTATAAATGCGATTATGAGGTTTTTTATACCTATAAGCTGGCAAACGAGCAAACTAATCGCATGATGGTAAGCAATCGGCGCCGTTCATGGAAATCTGAAATACCAGAGGAGTTACAAGTGCATTTTATTGGTCTTTTGGGGGGTTAGGGATTTGAGGATGGGCGATTAGGGGATTGGTGAGAATGGAAGGATAACGGAGGGGGCAATTGGGCCTGTGGTATTTTTACTCACGCAGTAAAACACAACGCCTGCGTTATTTCACGTCACTTTTCTGTGAGGTCCTGGTATCATTCCGGTCGAGCGGAAATTTCGTGCCGAAGTCTGTATCAGTGGCGCCGAATTCTTACTATTAGGTGATCCTACCGTTTGTCGTTTGTATTCCATTACAAGGATATATTCGCTACAGGTCCGGCTGGAGCGCGTGGGCGTGCGCGGCAGTATGGTCCCGCGCGAGACGTGCGCGTGCCCGCGCGGGCACACGGGCCCGCAGTGCGCGCGCTGCGCCTGGGCACACACGCGCGTGCCGCACTACCAGTGCCTGCCCTGCGCCTGCAACCTGCACGCCGCCTGCGACACCGGTCTGTATACACCACGCTACCCCAACAACACATTATTTTCCCGTTACAAGTTTTTTTTTCAATAGCCCGGAAGCGTTCACTGCTTTGCAAAAGACCTCCTGAGAGGGAGAGATGACTCGTCTCTCCTAATTTTGCTGTGCCCGACAGGGTCCATATTGATCTTGTATTATTTTCATACCATCTGTATATGGAATGCAATAAAGTATTGAGTATTGACCACTGAAAATAATTTTATAGGTTTATCAGAGAACATTGCAGCCCCGCAAATCTTAAATACATGTGTAGACTGTAGACTAGTCGACTTTTACGGCACCCATGAGAAGAGTGGTGAAAAATATATTGTACTCTACCGTTTTACCACTATTTATTTGTATTAGATACCAAATAACGTTCACCTTTCATAAAAATATACAAGGAAAGGCCAAACCTGTAGGTACTCACCATACAAATAAGATAAAATCCTTTTTCGAGTATCACAGATGGTGTTATAATGCATTTGTCATAGTATAATGATACGTTCTAATAATAGTACACTCGTTTGACCACGTGACGCATCGATATAATATTAGTATTAACTGATAACGATTGTAATCGATATCACAACAAATCGTTAAGGCGTCACATCATACCGGAGTGCGTCATTCTAAACATACTTGACTCACCTTGACCGTCACAATGTCGGAATGGAGTTACACAATAATGTAAACAGAACTATGTCATGATAGAAAAACTAAAAAGGTCATTGACCTGTCTGTACACTATTTTCTCTTTTGTCTGTCTGTGTCTGTACTCTTTTTTTAAGTCCTTTTCTTTTCCTCTAATAAATATCTTCTGATTTATTTCGTTGCGGGATCCAAAATAGTCATTCGTGTCCCTGGGATGCGCCAGACTTCAATGTTCCGGTGTTTTCATGGTTGTATCTACTGTAGATCCTGGTGCACAGGATTTGCAGCGGTATGGGAGGTTGTGGCGGGCTTGCCCCATAAAAAAGTCCTTAGAGAACTCAATTAGAAAGATCTAGCTCATCTAACTTAATTCTACTCAATCAAAATGACTATGAATTTTTTATATAACTTTATTGGTGAAATTCTTTTTTTTTTTGACAGTGGATGGACCCTGTGGACCGTGCCAGCACAACACGACGGGCCCACACTGCGAGCGGTGTCTGCCCGGACACTATGGGAACCCTGTACAAGTACGTACAAAATGGATATAAGGATAACCACTTTAGGGGTGCAAGAATAATAGGAAACACTTAATTTCCCAAATTTGTGCATTTGCCTCAAAACATGAGCTTAGCTTTTTATGACTTAGGCCGACAAACAAGCACATTTATAAGTTCATGGTAAAGAGGTAATCGCGTCCCCATGGTCATTAACAACATTAAAGGAATTACAAGAGCGTTGCTGGCATTTTGTGGTTAGGGATTAAAGGATTGTGGGTGGAGGATTGGGGGAATTGGGGAGTTCTATGAACTCCTATGTATATGAGTGCTTACTTAAATTCTGCATGACATTAGTTAAGGTCTTACTAATAAAATATTGAACTATCAGGGAGCGTGCAAGCCGTGCGCCTGTCCATTGTTCGAGGCGAGCAACAACTTCAGCCCCAACTGTGCGCTGGCCAGCGCCGAGGGGGACGAGTACGTGTGCACTCAGTGTCCCGACGGGTACACCGGGGACCACTGCGAGAAGTAAGTCACAACACGTCCATGTTTCAATGTAGGCCTCCCTCAATGGCTTCCAGTACCCTTAGTATGAGTTTGCTTTACGTTGGACGAAAACGAATCGAGAGCGCGTACAGCGCTCTGATTGTCCGGCGCGAATGAACCAACCAATCGGAGCACCAAACGTGTTCTCGCTATTCGTATTCGTTATTTCGATCTCGTTAAACGTAAAGCAAACTCATACTAAGGGTACAGATCGGATACTCAGTCATTATTTTTAGTTGATTAAACGTTACCTTTAATACTAATATTTGTGTACAACAGTTGTGACTTCGGCTACTGGGGTTCCCCCACGACCCCGGGCGGTAGCTGCCAGGCGTGTGAGTGCGGAGGCTCCCCCTGCCACCCCGCCACGGGCCGCTGCCTCACCTGCCCGCCGCATACTGAGGGCGCGCGGTGTGATCTCTGCAAGGTACAGTACTATACTCCTCCACGACCCTGGTGGTAGCTACCTGACGCTTGAGTTTATATGTTTCTTATGTAGGATTATATTATGTTTCTTAATATTCTGGCGCAGTTGCTGAAGTTGACGTCAAAAATGAGTAGTCGTCAAAAATAAAATAAATGAAATATTGGTGGCCATAATCATTGGTTAATAGACTACTGTGTTAGTAAATGTTGGGTGATTGTACAGGAAGGCTACTGGTTCGGCGGCTCGGCGCCGAGCGCGACGAGCGCGGGCTGCGTGGCGTGCGCGTGCGGCGCGGGCGCGCTGTCGGCCGCGTGCGACGCGCGCAGCGGACACTGCGCCTGCCGCGCCGGCTGGACCGGCCGCGCCTGCGATACCTGTCTGCAGGGATACGGGGGTGAGGGGACTACTTCACTGTTCTAAGTCATGTTAGAAGACTGAACGTGCGATAAACATGTCACGACGATATCTTATGTGACATAGCCTAGGAATTTATCTGGGGAATAAGAGGGGTTTTAAAAAAATATAATTGAAGCTATCTTTCACCACATTTTTTAGTGAGGAAAATTATCGAATGATTTCTCCCGCCCCGGGTGAGAGGGAAGGTAGCCCTATCCCAACATCTGCTTTAAGCCATGCCCGATAAAAAGCACCTGGAGACCTAATAATAAGGTCGCAGGAAGCCACAGAATACAATTCGTTTCTAACTGACCAGTATGGAACTTAACGGAATCGATGGAGGCCTATGTTTAGCCGCGGACGTATTATAACAGATAATATAATGAAGCCATCTTCCGCATTAAGGTGTGTCGGCGGGTTGCCCGGCATGTCGCTGCGGCAGGGCGGCGGTGAACGCGACGTGTGACGTGGTGTCGGGGGACTGCGCCTGCGCACCCGGCGCCGCGCCGCCATCTTGCGACACGTGTCTGGATGAACACTACGGATTGGATAGCACGGGGTGTAAAGGTAAGTCAATACTGTATACTGTATGTAATTCGTGGCTGAATTTACAGGTGGCGTAATTTTTAATGTAGTCAAGATACATATTTTTGCGTTTTTAATTTATTTTGTATTTAAACTGTCATATATTTTGTTTTACGGATTACTCACATTTGATGAGGTAACTCGATTAGTTTCGAACTATATTCGGGGCTCATAGTCAAAAATAATGGTGAAAATTAATTCTGTTTTTTTTTATTGTTACGTACTTCCAATTTGTGAAGTAAAGTGCACACAAGAATTTAAGCATTTCGTTAAAGTGTTCCCTAAATCTACAGTAAATTAAAAAAAAAGTAATTTTTGAAGAAATACAAACAGAATTATGCAAATTGCTAATCCGGGTCGCACCCAAAAAGCGTGTTTACGTATACCGTAAACAAAGGTACGCGAGCACACACTTAGTGCCTGTAACCTAGGGCTAGACTCAGACTTAGTGCTTATATCCTAGGGCTCAGACTTCACAGACTTGTAGGACTAGCTACACGTGCACTACAATTTACGTAATTTCCAAACAGCTTCGAACATGCCCTTAGACTACTGGCCAGTGATGCTCAATGTTGCAGGAGACCCTAGTACTTAGATATTACTATATTTAGACTTAGTCATATTATACATACTATATCATAAAATATAATAATATATTCGTTTGCTTGTGTTCAGTTGTTGAGATGTTTGTCCGTTAATCATGCTGAAAATACTGAACAGATTTTGATGAAATTTGGTATTCCGACAGGGTACGAGCTTTGAAGGAGATGTTGAGTTGCGCTTGAGTACCGATCAAGGAAATTTTATTTTTGCGGGGAATATTGTATTGTTTACGTTGATCCGGCAAACGTTTAGGCCTTAAACATTTTTTTTCAACTTTTAGGGAAGGCAGAATTCAAGGCAAAATTAATCAAATCGGTCTAGCCGTTCACGAGTTTTAGCGACACTAACAAACAACAATTGATTTTTATATGTATATAGAGATAAACTATTATGACCCCTAACGTATTTTTTCTATGCTTAAAAATATTAATATAATTTCATATTGAAAAGTTTGAGAAACGTAACTAGACCTACCGCGTCGATCGCGCCACCTCCAGCTATTTGTAGATGGTGCACAATTGCACGGCATACACTGCGCGTTCGTTATGGCCGTATTTTTATACATATTGGATGGACCGGCAATGTATGCACAGCTACATGTTATTGTATTGTAGCCATTATCTCTGTAGTAGGGCTGCCAATGAGTTGTAGTTTGAAAAAGTTTTTTAAAGTAGAATGTGCACATCTAATTTTTGATAATGACAATTATATATTGTGAGCATACATAACATCACACCTTTATATCCCTAAAGGAGCAGGCAGATGTGCAGATATACAATGTAAAATCTACTTTTCACTAGTTACTCAACTTCACACTGACTAAACCTCAATAAAATGTTACTCGATCTGCGATACAAATCGAATATTTACACTTACTGACAATTATCGGAGTGGTTTACAAAAAAGTGTTCTTAAAAGATGCGTCTGAGCAAGTGACTTCAGTTACGTTACCATGGCAACCCTGTAAGAAAATGCCGGAGCCCCGTAAATAATGTCGTCACGACACGACGTACGGAACCCATTTGTTTTGATTACTCGAAATTGTTGGGTTCTGTATGTTTTGCTATGAATCATTCACATTCGGCTTTACGACAGTGACGTCATAAAAACGCGTTTTCATTACAATTGAAGTTTATTTTCGTATTTAGAGCAATGTTATTATTTAACCTGGAATGGATCATGGGGGGTCCTGTGGTCGTAAATGGGGTCACTTACTTTTGATTATCCCTGTTTTGGGGTATCGTGAATTTAATTATTATTCATATGATATGTAGGTTAACAAATAAATTCGTTATGAATAAAAAGATCTAAATTGGTCTGATCTGAAAATACGTAGTTCCACATTTAATCAAAAGCAATAAAACTAGATTTGAACAATAAAATACGTCTATAAATCGTTGTTGACATAAAAGCAGTGAAACAGTGAAACTAGGCGCACGCGCCGTTTACACAGCATGAATCACGTACACTGGCGTGCATAAAGCGGACGCTAACCAGCGCCGCCATCGGTGTGCCAGTAAACAGACCACGCACTGCATTCAATTGCACGTTGATATATAAATACATTGTACACTTAAGTTCCTAAGTTATGACTATTTTGTCGGTTTATGGTTCTAATGCCCACTTAAGTGTTGGAGAGCCATGCTTCGGTACGAATGGCCCGGCTCGACCGGAGTGATACCACGGCCTCACCGAAAACAGACGTGAAACAACACTTGCGTTGTGTGATTGAGGTTACCGGAGGCCCGATTCCCCCCTTCCCAATCTTCCCAATCTTCCCAATCCCAGATTCCCCAACAACCCTTAAATTCCTAACCCCCAAAATGCCGGCAACGCACTTGTAACGACTCTGGTGTTTCAAGTATCCATGAGCGGCGGCGATTGCTTACCATCAGGTGATACATCTGCACGTTTACCGGTGTGTACCTTAAAAGAACCTTCACCATCCACTTCTAACCATTTCTTAACTAAAAGGTACTTTTTTAACTTAACTTGTATGTACCTCTTACTTGTACAGTTAGAGTTAGATGTTACTTATACATTTGTAAAGTACCTAACGAGTTTACTCGAACTCCGTTTCAAAGAGCAGGTGTAGGAACGAGGGGTTTTTAGTCAGTAAGAGTCTGACACTCGTTCTTGACTCACCCAAGGCGAGATAAACACTGGATGATTTTCTCCCCTTAAAAAAAAGGTCAGTTTAAGGTTTACGCTGTTTTTTTTATACGTTGCCCCACACTAGGGTTTTCTCCTGTGTCGTGGGTGTGTTTACAAACATACAATTTCACATACACATGACACCCAGACCCGGAACAGCAATTTGTGAATCACACAAAGAGTTGTTCCGTGCGGGAATCGAAACCGCGACACGTTGCACGGCAGCCAGTTGGCCAACCACCGCGCCAACTGTGCAGTCTATTTGTAATGGTATGTGTTGTATAATAAGTAGGTAATTTCATGCCATATACCCAATGGGGACAGGCGTGAGGTTATATATGTATATATGTACTTATCTGTATACAAGCAGCTTATATCCGCCGGTATACAAAAGGATGCTGTTTATCTTAAATCGCCTGATACCAAATAAGCGTTGTGTGGCTCTGGCGAGCGAACTTCAAAAGATTCACCAACCAACACCTCGCGTATAGCAAAGATTAGTAAAATCAGGACCAGAGTGGACACTCCATATTCTAACTTGACATTATACCTATATCATGGATGTTTTAGTCCATCATAGTCTACCTGTGACCATGGATGCTGATCGTCATCCGATATTGTAAGAAGTAAATAATTAGAAAGATATACAAAATATTCAGTGGACAGTATTTTTAATATGTCATATAATATATAATGTTCACCAAAATCTATTTTCCTAAATTATCTATCATCCGCATTGTTAGGTGCCTTCAGACTGATTTATTCCATCTATCACGTTTTGACCTAAAAGTACCTAATATTTCGATTACTCTTCATATTTTTTAATTAACAACGTGAAAATTAATTGGGTCATAACCACCTTTGCCCACCATCCTTACATAATAAATATTTACACAGAAATCATCTTGATCTTCAGACGGGGCACGCAGGCGTGCGCATACGCAGCCTGCCTTTGATGACGTGTCAAGTAAACATCGGCTTCCATGTGGCTTTGTGCCCATCCCATGTAAACCACATAAGTGTAATGCTTTCTGCAAGTTGTGTAACTTTGTGTATAAGACTTTTTAAGGTGCGCGTGCGCAGCCTGATTTCCGCTTAGGTGGAGATATTCTGCTGCTGGATAGGAATAAAACTCCCGTCAGTTAGGTAGAGATGACCTTATTAAATAATCACTTGTTTAATTAAAAAGGTGATCACATAGCATATGACAAAATAGCAAAACTCGCAACGTCACGCCTTTTATCCCCGAAGGGGTAGGCAGAGGTGCACATTACGACATTTATTTAGTTTTTCGAAAATTTCTCAGTATCAGCACGGAATCTGGAATTGTGCCCAGTATATGGTAATAGGCTCACTCCCTATTAGATGAGACTTATAACTCAAATTTTGGAAAGTGGCACACATTGTGTAGTAGCAAAACTCTACCTATATAAGATACGACAATGTTACATGATAGGAAATACAAGTTTTTTTTTTTTACCAAGTATAAATGTGTTCAGTAAAGTATGCGAATGTCGCGTCGAATTGTCTGTTGGTCGGCCGGTGTTGTCGCCCGCGCAATTAATAGCTCGCCTCGCCTTCTTGTTGCGCACGCGCCTCCCGAATGCATGAGATGCTGCGCATGAGTCGCATCACAGCGATTGCTACCGTTTAAGAATACTTTATGACTGACACACACAAAGGTAATTGAATGTGATATAGACTTCTTAATAATGAAGATTATTTTTTGTAGCAAATATTCTCAGAAATTACTGGACCAATATTGATGGTGTTGTGACAACACAGGATGTTGTTTTATAACCTCGACATTTTTACGGAATTGGATCCATTGTCTTTATGTCGAAGTTATAATACCCATTATTGTCAAAAAAAATGTTACATTATCCATATATGTGTAAAACTAATAGGATTTTTTTTATATCATCACGCCTTTTATCCCCGCTGGAGTAGGCAGAGGTGCGCATTATGGCACCTAATACTACTGTACAATGGACACCCATTATTCACAATTAATATTGTATAAACTTTCATGTAAATAGGTAGTAATATTCTATTTTTATAACTTTGTCATAGAGTAAAATAATAAACAGTATCAGTAAATGAGTCACGCATACTGCACATAGTAGTGGGAAGGCAGTCGGGCGTCAATCCGTCTGGCGAGTGGCGCGTGCGCATCTCAAATAGTCACCGTTCCAAGAACACCGAGCTTTCTATGAAGGGAGAGATTAATGGGCTGCAGTTGTCACGGTGTTTCTGTAATCAATCTAAATATAATATTCCAACATGTCTCCAGCCTCGGAAATGGTCATCAGAAATAAATAATTTTGTTTTTAATCGGTCACCATTACCTATTTGTCGGTGAAGGTTACTAGAGATAGAATTTTAACACTCTATGTTTTTTTTATGTTATAAACCGGTAAACGGACAGACGGATCACCTGATAGTAAGCAATCGTTGCCGCCCATGGACACCCGAACCACCAGAGGCGTTACAAGTGCTTTGCCGGCTTTTTGGGGATTATGAATTTAAGGGTTGTTGGAGAATCGAGGATTGGGAAGATTGGGAAGTAATTGGGCCTCTAGTAACCTCACTCACACAATGCAAGCATTGTTTGACTTCGGTTTTCTGTAAGGCCGTGGTATCACTCCGGTCGAGCCGGCCCATTCGTGTTGAAGCATTGCTCTCCCACACTAAAAACTTACTGTATAGAACTTACGTTAAAATCCTACCATCCAGGTTATTAAGTTTCCGGACCTGCGGACTACCTAGCGGGTTTACCGGGGCTCCAACTTGAAAATCAGGAGTAGGAGCGGGGTGGGGTTTAGTCAGCAAGAGTTTGATACTCCCTTTACCTTGCCCAAGGCGGGAGAAGTCATTGGATAATTTTTCCCCTTAAAAAAGGACATTACTTCTTCGCGCATTATAGAGATTGAACCAGAAACACTTCAAACATTAAATAGTGTTATCTAATTCGTCTGACCAATGTCAAGTATTCACTACCTACATACCTTCGTCTGTCCGTCACATCCCATCAACATGACGACGTGCTGCGCGCACGCATCACTAACTAAGATTTATAATTGTTATTTATCTATTGTCTAAGAATCCGTCATTACATAACCGCTACTTTACTACTACGAAAAATAGGTACATAGGCATAGTGGTTCCGTGACCGGCTGCTGTGTAACGTGTCGCGGGTTCGATTCCCGTGCCGGCCAAAAAGTTATAATAGCATTTTCTGTATAAAATGTCCATTGTTCGCCTGGGATCAGGAAGTTCGGGGGTGTTTCACCCCCGTGCCTCGAAAAGCATGAAAAGCCGTTGGTCCTGCGCCTGACCTCTCTTTGGGTGGTGTCGGTCTGCCATCTCATTGGATTTAGAAAATGAGGAAACAGAGAGTGCACCTGTGTTGGCATACACACTGGTGCACTATAATATCTGCTGCGTTGTGGGCTGGGTACTTAGTACTGGCCACCGTGATCGAAATTGACCGGGGTTTATATGTACGTTTAAAAACTAATGAAAAGTTAGACTGTATTCTGTATTTTTCTTACGCGAAGGATGCTGTTTATGAGACCCAATTTTTAAATTCTTGACATTATTCACAGGAAATCAAGTGGTGCTTTACCAATTCCTATGGGGTAGTGATTATGACATAAACTATACTTACATAGAATTGACCATAATTTACAAGCAATGCATTTGTTCCCTCAATAAAACCCATTCATTACAAGCTTTCAAGCCCACAATGGTGCGGGCTGGGAGCGGCGGCGCGTGCGCATGTAATCTAATCGGGGGCCCCACGAATCCTGCGCACTTTGTCTACTTGATATACTGGACACTGTCCTACTATACTGATTTTACGGTTTTCAAAAAGAAAATAGTTCTCCGTTGGCTCAGTGATTGTATACAACCCTCTGCCAACCAAAATCGTACAAGTTCTGTCGGGAATCTGACCCATAGACGTGGGTAATGAACTTAAACAAAAAAAAAAAAAGATTTTTTAATTTCCATTCATATTTTTCCTCAATAGTAACTAGTAGACTGCCTTGTTGGTCGAGTGGTCGGATTCGATTTTCGTGTCGGGCGAAGAACTACTGGGCGAAAGAATCGAAAGGAAGAGGAATTGTAACCATTATATGGCATAACACAAATGGTGAAAAGTGGGTGTACATTGTATACCGCCATTATGTGCCGTAATGTGCCCCTCTACCTAATCCTTCGGGGATAAAAGGTGTGACGTTGTGTTTTTAGTAACTAGTGGCACAGATTTTGTAATTGTACCCCATTATTGGCAATAAGGGTCAAAAAGAGTCATACCATTTTAGGAAACGCATTATATCCTGTATCTGTTCTGCTAACTAGTGAAACAGTATAACACTAAACATTATCTAAGTTTGGCCTGAATACAAGTGCCCACACCCCACAACTAAATGATTCATCGTTTGGTTCCTAAAAGCGGAATAATGGGCACACATCCAGTTCTGGTAATTCCCTTATCACATAGTATAACAGCTCTATGCGGAAATAAGATGTTATCATCAGAATAACACTAAAACAATTCATTCAGAACAAGTAATGCCCAAAGAACTCTTTCTCATTAAAACCTTGTATATACTGATCAAGGCTTCATTACATCACTGTAATGCATCTAAAAGAAACTGCATTTAAATATTGGATTAATGAGTGAAAAAAGAAGTCTATAATACCTACATAATCATAAGCGATTAACCAAATATAACATAGATAATTAGGTATATAATAGATTCTCACGCTTTATTGGTAGGTTTCCGTTTGGCTACTATCTCGCCTAAAGGTAAGCGATGATGCAGCCCTTAGGGGAGCACGTCTGTCCATAAGCTACCTATTCAAACAACACTCATACGGCCAATTTCAATAACCTATCTATCTGTAGATTTGCCTACTATAATAGAGATAGTATTTTGACATAAGCTCTATAAAAAAATGTGTCAAAATTCTATCTCTACAAGACAACCTACATAGACTCTGGCAAAGAGTATTATTTTGTGCGTAAGAGAAATATGTGTGTTCATAATGTAGTAAACTAATCTGATCTCATTACTACACAGCACTTAGCACTATAGCTACAATATGTGCAGTTTGTAAAGATGCCATAATTTATCCTCTCCTGCGTCCCGTGTCCCACAGTCGTGATAGGTTATTCTCACTGCGTTTGTACCTTTCACCAGCTGGTGTAAGGCGACACTATTTTCTCATTTTCTCTACCTTTCGATCTGTTTGTTTGTTTAGTTATTGTATATTTCCTGCCTACGGCTTCGCCCGCGTGCCCGGGATTAAAAGAAGCTATGTTTTATTTCCGACTATAATTCATATCTATGTCAAACACTGTTATGATACGATTCAGTCATTTTTACGTGAAAGAATAACAGATACAATGTATATCCTCACAAAACATTTTTATATAATATTAGGTACTTACATACATATTTACTGCCGTACTCAGAGACATTTAATGATTACTTAAGCTATTCCTTAGTAAAGATTTTGTTTTGAAAACAATTGCTAAGGACTGGGTTAAGTAATTATGAAAAAACTCTGAGTACGGTAACACTAGGCAACACTCAAAATTTCCCGGGGAAAATTCATACCGTATTTTATTAATAATCATACACCTAATACCAGAAAAATAATAATTTATTTCAGTCACGTATAGGAATGGAGATTTTAACATTTTTGTAAAAAAACACTTTTTTATTAGTTTTGGAGGGTAGCTCTAAATTCTTCTTAGTAACGATCACAATAATATTTTGTAGTGTCAGTATACATTGATTTCTTTCGCCATGTCTCGCTTTTGTGTTAATTCTCCGGATTTATTTTGTTTTATTTTCACCGAAGAGTAAAAAAAAACCCATAACACCGTTAAGTAATTACGAAGTGTTATCGTGCATATTTTGGTTTAGACGTTCGCAACCAAGATAAATATTGGGTGCCACACATGTGTTGCTTCTCATGCCACAAGAATTTGACAAACTGGTTTAATGGAAAACCAACTAAGATGCCTTTTGGTCAACCTATGATTTGGCGAGAACCTAAGGATCATGTAAGTGACTGTTATTTTTGTCTCACAGATGTCAAAGGATTTTCTAAGAAATCTAAGCACACAGTAAAGTACGCAGAGGTGTCTTCCGTAACAAAACCAATACCACATTCAGAAGATCTTCCAGTACCTTACCCACAAAGTCACGTTGAATCCTCAAGTAACACTTCTAGTTCTGATGATGAATGTGAAGACTTTCAAGTGGCAAGTACATCTAAAGCACCACATTTGATCAGCCAATCTGAGCTTGACGATCTTTTTAGAGACTTAGACTTACCTAAGGAAAAATGCAATGGATTTGTTCAAGTCACGGAATTTTTTTTGGGAAATAAACGATCGCCTCAATATGAAAGCCTTATAAACCAATTGTTACATGCTTATAAACAACTGGGGTGCAATATGTCATTAAAAATACACTTTCTGCATTCGCACCTTAATTTTTTTAAAGAAAATCTAGGCGCAGTGAGTGATGAGCACGGTGAGCGCTTTCACCAAGAAATTGCCTCAATGGAAAAGCGTTATCAGGAAAAATGGACCACTGCAATGCTTGCAGACTACTGCTGGTTTTTAATTAGAGAGACACCAACCTCTTCTTATAACAGGCAGGCCAAAAGAACAAAAACTAGTTTATTTTTCAAGTCTAAATAATATTTTACTTTAAAATAATAACAAAAAATGGTTAAAACTAAAAATTAATTTCTCTTAAAAGCTATACGTGACTGAGATGTTTTATTTACTGTTCTAAGTTCTCTATACCATGGCCTTTCCGAATCACACAATCAGATCTCTGGGAATTTTTTTTTATTTTTTTTGTTGCCTAGTGTAATTAGACTTTATCATCGTTGTCGTCCTAAAAGCCTAATAGGTCAGTCAATAAAGTTCCAACTTAATTTACAAAATTAATAAAATGACAATCTGTTGACACAAAACCAATTTGCGATTCACCGATAAACCAGCTGTGCATATAGTCTTTGGAGATTATATCTACACCAATCAGAAGGAAAACTTCGGAAAAGTTTAACAAAGTTTCAAATGCGATTGGTTGAGTAGGTGTCCTGTAAGCTGTACCAGCGTGACGGACGCAGGCAATGGACCGGCCGACCACCCGCGCGTTTTTATCATCGCTTATCACCGCGGCAATCTCTAGATCAGAACTCGGCCTAATTAGTGGACTCGCGTGCCAGCCCAGAGCCCATAAGATGACGCTTTCTTTGGTTTTTTATTTTTTTCTTTTTTTATGAAACTCGCCGGTAATCGAGCAGACGTATTACCTGATGGTAAGCAATCGCCGCCGCCTATAGACACTTGAAACACCAGAGGCGTTACAAGTGCGTTGCCGGCTTTTTGGGAGTTAGGAATTTAAGGGTTGTTGTTCGGGAATCGGGGATGGGGAAGATTGGGAAGGGGGCAATTGGGCCTCCGGTAACCTCACTCACACAACGAAACACAACGCAAGCGTTGTTTCACGTCGGTTTTCTGTGAGGCCGTGGTATCGCTCCAGTCGAGCCGGCCCATTCGTGCCGAAGCATGGCTCTCTCACACTTAAAATGATTATCATCATTTCCTAGATATTATGAGATTTCTCTCACTTTGCAACGTTCTGTATTGTATTTATTTTCTTTGTTCTCCTAATTACACTTATTATTCATCTTCCATTTTCTTCTAAGAAGTGATTATCTCATCATCAAGATAATAGTTGTTCGGGTCATGTCTCACACACTCTTCATCTTTTCTTTAATCGTCTTTTTCCTATTTATCTGTCCCCATCTATTCAGCACTCGTTTTGTCCCATATTTATGATTCTTTCTTGTATTAATTACTGGTTTGTTTAAATTATTTATGCGTCTAAAATTAATTAAGTATTCTTTTACAAAACATAGTTTTTTGAACAGGACCTAAAAATATAGTTCCTCATTGCCCAAGTTAATTAGGCTATACATAATAATACATATAACAAAAAAAAAACATATCTTCATCATCTTATCCGAAATTGAAACAAGTGACCAATCGTTCAGAGGTCTATCTAAAGCGAGATCTTAGCTGCCCAGGATAGCGTGGTGCGTAGTCCTCGGACACGGCTCGGTGTGCCAGTCGTCGCGTCACCGCCGGCGTGCACACACGTCCCGCTGCCGACCGCTTACTGCTCCGGACAATAACACGCGGCTACGTTCATTCATTGTCAATACGAACACGCTGCACGAAAATTGTGATACCACAAGGATTTTCACCAGGAATTCTGAAGATATCACGGCAAAAACTACATTCTAAATGAGCTAAACTCAGCTTCGCATAAATAGTTAATCGTTATGTTATATTTCTAATGAATGGTTATCGCAGTTTTGTTTAAAGCTCAGCGAAGCTTGTTTTAGACTTTAAATAGTGTTGAACGGTGTTTTTTATTGATAAGTCGCGTGTAAAGTGAGGATTGCAAATTGTAAGTGAGCCGTTACTATGTGAGTGGATATGCGCAGACGTTATGGGTAGCGACTGAAAGGATGCTGTAGTGATGCGTTGGTGGTTCGTGTTGGCGGCGATGGCCGTGGTGGCTTCGGCCCTGGCGGTGTCCAGCCCACGGCGGTGTGCTGGCAGACTGGCCCGGGAAAGGCTCAAAGCTGCAGAAAAGATCCGAGACAAGAGATACTTCCAGTTGTGCTGTACTCCTGCGTGTGGTCTCCTGTATCGGAAGCCGAGGCCTCCGCCTACGAGGCGCTACCAGCCTTTCCACAAAACTTGGCTGGGACTGAAATATGGTACGTGCAGAATGATTTTGAGTCAGATTTAAACATTTTTATGACTTCAGCGTTTACTGACACCAAAGATTGTTGTAATGATTGATTCTTCAATATTCTCCATATCCTGATCTTCCACGAGCATATGAAGTAGTCTCCGTCTCACTCGTCGTTCAGTCAGTTGATATTATTGCGACACGCCTACGTCTGAGGATAGTCAGACACTTAACAGCGGCTCAGTCAACACTCAAAAGCTCTGACTATTGTTTAAATTAGTATCTATTTATCTAGCCGTCTAGACTTAGTTAGTTCTGACTATTTGCGATGTTTAGGACTAGTTTTGATTGAATGGAGGTCGTGGTTCATCTCTATTTTGTAGTTTTAGAATAAACGAGAAATTGATATTTTGTATTTCTCACTTTGTATATCCTGCAAGGCTATGGTTGGTGAACATACATTAACCACTTTTCGACGATGTAATAAACGGGGTAAAATACCGAAAACCTGCTATATTCCCGAAGTTTTTAAAACTAACAGGTCCTTTTTGGTGATATCAAAATCGGAAC
The DNA here is from genome assembly GCF_023101765.2 of Spodoptera frugiperda. Lineage (NCBI taxonomy): Eukaryota > Metazoa > Arthropoda > Insecta > Lepidoptera > Noctuidae > Spodoptera > Spodoptera frugiperda. The sequence continues at coordinate 568,042 of NC_064212.1, forward strand.
CTCATTTTTCATATCAACGCCTTTCATGTGTTATCAATAAAAATTATAATAAATTAATATATGACCCTTTGTCACGAAATTGTTTATCATCCTTGACTTTGTATTCTATTAACCTGTTTTTCTTATAGATTAGAAATATTTTTTTAATTGTTTTATCAGTATTTGGCCCACATGACTATTCATGTATATGTGGGTCGTCGGATGTAGAAAATATATGCACATATATATATATTGTTCATTCATTGCTTTACTGAATATCCCGGAAACTTACTCTTTGCAAATCTGATAATTTGAGAGCTCTTTGTGTTGTGTAAGCAGAGATTAAAGCTCATTTCCTTTCATCGTGATTATTGTTCTTTCATTCGAAAATCTAGAAGATTGTCTCGTTGTTCGAGGGGTTTTAAATGCGACAGACAAGCCGGAGGTTCAATCACCTGCCGGAAGATATTTATGGGGTCTGGACAATTTGAAGTTGTTCCAAAATAGTAGGCCTTTCTTTCTCTTATATCAACGAGATTTGTAACAATTTTAATGCAATGGCAGTAAAATTTCGTCCGAAATCCAAACTCAAACTCAAATCATTTATTGCATTCATGTGTACATTTAGATGATACATAATTAGGGGCATTTGTCTCAACATGAAACCCGAAACATTTATACTACATCCATACTTAGATGTAGTATATTTCTAATAATACAGAAAACATGAATATTTCACAATAGACATCCAAATCCCAAATCGCAAAATTTTCCCCTTCTAGAATTGAACTTTCAACTTCCCATTAAAACAGTTAACAGTTTACATGCGCGTGCGCAGCCGACGTTTGTACAGGATGTGTGCGTTATTGGCGGAGTGGTAATGAGTTCCTAATGTTCGCAACATAGTTCCTGAAACAAAACACTGCCTACTTCAGGAGCCCCACTTTCTTTAGTCAATTGTTATAATATTGGGCTTTATGTTTTTGCTTGCTTTGGTATAAGAAAAGGAGGAACTTCGGACCAGGCGAGGTGATAGTGCCTGGCGGGCTTTTTGCCCTACTCTTGTTCCTCGGGATTTTCTATCCATGTTTATTCGCATGTACCTAAACGCCACATGTGTGATGTAGAATTTATAACGTCATCCGTTGATTTCCTCGTCGATCGTCTATGTGCGACATAGATGATGGTGGTAATAAAATGACTACTCGAAGATTTAACACCTCGTTGATTCCTGAGAAAAAGTAAAAGTCACAGTAATTTACTGTGATCCTAATATTTGACTGGCTTCGTTCATACCTCTGAATATTAAAGCTCGACTTGACTGTCGTGCCCCCAGATAGCTCACGCTTAAGACCCCCTTTAACAAAAGGTGCAACTAATATCATCAGGAGCATCACAAGTGTATACCTTCATTTTCCGACTATCATACGGAATCTACTTCTTGCATTTTGTCCAAAAAGTTTCTCCAGCTCTCTCTCATGCGTGCGTCAATATCGATCGCTCCAATTCCATGTAATTCTCAGTGTAATTGGATCGCAGTTGTCGTGTTGTTGGACCACATCGTTGGCCCAAATTGTTGGCCCAACACCGGCCAACACTTGGACCAGTTATACCCCGACCTTTAGCAAGGAGGTCGACACTTCCGGACAGTATCTTATCATAAGACATTCAGTTCTACGAACTTTGTTTTTTTGCGAAGAAATTGGGTAGCTGCACATCAACCTACACTATCCAATCTTATACAATTTCGACCTTATCTGTAAAACAATAGAGTTACAAATCTATTATAATAACTACAGGATTGTGGTAGGTTAATCTGCTGTCTGTACACAGCTACTAATGATTTTATATCCGTAGTGGCAGATAATAATAATAAGTTTAAACAATGATATTCTTTGTTTCTTGACGTTGGGTGGTCCATAGGATATGTCCAAGTTATCTACCATGACGAACAGTTATTAATACTAGTACATAATAATATGACGTGATCATTATGGCTACAGCTCTACCCCCAGAGGCCTGGCCAGGCTTTCGTTAAATCCCCAACAAAAACTATATCTTATATGTTTTTGTTCAGTCTAAAGTGTGTGGCCTTAACATCTGTGATGTACCCGCGTAAGGTCACTAGAACCTACAAAAAAGGTTCTATCTAACATTCAGGGTAAAAAAATAACCAGTTTCAGATGTAACGATTGCATTGGTAAAAAATCACGCGTGTGTGTGTCCAACAGACAAGTTCATGGGACATACAACAAGAGTTGTAATTAGTTTATTGGATATTCAATGAGAATACTCTGCATGCCACTTTATTGCATTAATGCTTTTCATCAGAGATGTGCTATGTATGTGACCGTTTTCACCGACAATAAGCTATGTAGCTGTGCGACAAAATGAGCTGTATCAGTACTAACGAAGCCATCCATAGCACACATCCATAGCACGCATCTGATGATCATGATTGGTGGAAGCCAGACGCATCCACAGCAATGTAGCAAAAGCAAATCTCTGATAGAAAGCACCCCATAATGGTTATTTTCCCCTATTAAATCTTCTTGTCCCTTTTCTAAGTTATTCGGTTCCAATTTTTTTTTAACATTTTGTTGATAACCATAAAATACTTATTTAAGGATGGCAAGTATAGCACTGCATCTTACCTTAACCATCCAGACACAATCTAAGGAAGTTTCATTCAAGTCGGCGCACGCGCAGGTTATCGCGCGGCGCGGGGTCAATGACCCGCCGCTGTACCGTTGCCAAATCCATTCATGAAAGCTGATAACGAGTTAATAGCTGCTCCACTTATTGTACATGTTTATTATACTTTAATAACTTAATTATTTTAGTTTTTTGTTACTATGATCAACTAATAAGTAGGTTATTTTCATTACTTTGTGTTAATCGGATGTCTTTATTTAAATTAATGAAACTTTAAAAAAGGGGAATTGCCTTCAGTTTTCTTTGCCGTTTTATTTTTTTTAAGTCAGGTATTATCCCTTAAATCTTCTCCTAATTCTGGAAAAACTATGCTGAAAACTGCATCAAAATCTTGTTTAGCCAAACGCGAGATAATCGCGCACAAACATAAAGCGTCAAATAAAGAACCTCCTTTTTTTGAAGTCGGTTAAAAATATTACAGTTTACAAACGCTCACCTAGTCTTCTTGCTTAATACTGTAAATTGAAAATTAATAAAAATACAAACATACAAAAAATTACTACACTTTTTTGATTAATGAACTAAATATTTAGCCTTCCTTTATTGTTATAATACCTATTAGATATAGTAGATGAAAAACGTCTATATCGATTTAAACCTAGATCGATAAACGTAAAACTGAATCTAGACGTAATATCCAAAAGCAATCCAAAGATTTTAGATCCAGTCCAGTAATTAATTGCAGTCGTAAGTCATAAAAAATCTCCAGAGAGTGATGCTGTATTATCTCGTACTTGTGATCTGCATATTTTGTTTAACAATTGAATAATAACGGCCGTACGGAATACTGTTACCGTCGCGCGTCAGGTAAAAGCCACTGTTATCATCCATCGTAAAACTAGAAATTTAAAATCTAAATACTAAAGTGAAATTATTTTAAAATTACCTTTATCTATAGTGACAGGGTTATTTGTTTTGAATTATAAAAAAATAAAGATTTTTAATATCATTCCGAATGACACATAACCACATGGTTTCACTCTAGTGGACTACAAAAGTATTAAAAAATCATATTCTCATACAAAAACAAAAATCGAATGTACCAATCTACTAACCAATTAACGTAATACTCCATAGCATTTACTACCTTTTTTAATTAAGTCTCGATTGCGTACGGATGGAACTAGGCCTTGTTTTATTAAACCCTTGATTAACAGTGTCCTTTGCCTTAATTAAATAATAAAAATGTTTACTTTTATTCATTTCGAAGCTATTACTTTTTATTTATAAAAATTGTGTTCCTTTTCTCTTTAATGGGTCCCTCGATTTCATTAGTTTATTGTATTTTCTGTTCTACTGTGACTGTTGTAAAGTATATTTTTACTTTTCGTGAATGAAAATTAAGACAAGTTATTATACATATAGTACATCAAGTTCCTCATCCTTTTTTTAATCAATAAACTTTGAGCTTTATTACAGAACTGTAAAATTGAAAATCAATAATTTTTGATACGATTGCTCCTTAGACAAATTGACATTTTAATAGGACAAAAGCTAAGTAGATATTGAAACAATATAATTAACCTTTACTTACTTCAACACCTATTATTTAAAAGACAATTTTATAACCTCAATAACTTATATGCTGGCCAACAATAGGTGCACCTACCTTCCGTAATAATGTGGCTATACTGGCTATAGTGTTGTACCAGCGAGGGACGATCAATCATCGGAATGAGCCAATCAATCGTTGGCTACATGCAAATATGTACTAACAATGAAGCTTTGGTCCACCAGTGGGGATACAGTGAATGGAGCTTGTAGGGATACATTCTTGTAGAGTTACTAATTAGTTATATTTTTTTGTTTTTGTAGACGTGTTGAGACATAGATGCTTTAAAAATGTCAGCTGCGTATGCGTCTCTATGATAATATTTTGTGATAATTGCAGCTGATAACATAGACTTCCTCCTTGCTTCAATTTCCTCAGTGCTGAGGGTCTTGACCACCTTTCTGCAGCACCTTCTCACTGATAATCTTTCTCCATCCATTTCTGAAACCTTGCAACTTGATTTCAACACTGTTTTAAATGAAATTAAAATATTCGAATGGCAAACCAAATTGCAACGGAAGAAGTATGAAGTATGAGAATTCAAATCAATAAACAACATTAATGTTAAACTTTTAAAAGTCCTTGTAAATATAGCCATCCTAGGTAGAAAATAAATGAAAGCTATTTACGAACCACTTGGGTAGGACAGTGCCTATAAATCAGACGGTTACCGACATTAGGCACCCTGCAATCATGGCGGGCTCTATATTATTTCTGCATCAGATAACTCCTGCTGATGACATCTTGCATAATATGGTCATCATGTTACCGCAATCCGATAACACTGTAATAACGAATAAGTCTCAATCAAGTGAGAGCGTTTATCAAGTGAGGGAATAAGGCCACCAAATATACTGGATCTGGTCGGACATCTTAATTATATTAATATCACAATTTCACATATTTTAATCCCTCAATAAGTAACCAGAGCTTTACGTAGGTTAATTAAAAATGAAAAAATAACCCGATATTCAAACTCGGTACCCCTTATTGCCACAAGACGACTGTCTCGTTGGTCGAATGATCGCAAGTGCGACTGCCGAGCAATAGAAAAAAAAAACATAGAATTTAGATTGTCGATATCCGAATAACCCATGTAGTCCATTTAATTTTATGGGGCTTAAAATACAACTGTCCAAAAATCACGTGTTCTACCGACCCCATCTAGATGGGAATAGGATTTAATGTTGTATATCTGTTCATTGTAATAGGTATATAACATAATTCCGCCTCAAATAAACTTACATCATCGCATCGTTTGTCTCGATACCAAAGTGCACACGTCATTCTTTATCCTTCCGTCAGTTTCACTATAAAGGTACAAAGTAGTATCAATTCCCGCCATTGCCAAGCTGGTTATTGTACGATTACGGAACGGGGGCGGCACTAGCGGAACCGGTGCGACCGGCCGGCCGACGGCGACGGCCGAATCACTCAACGGGACCGATTTATCGAATCGCCCCATCACTATTCTATTGTCTCAATCAGAACTGACGATAGTTTTGGAATGTGCCATCTTGAAGTGGGTCGCGTTGTGAAATTGTTATGTATTGTGTTGTACCGTATTGTTGGGCAGATATGGGAATCTAAAGCACATTGTATTGAAGGCTTATATTAGATGTTAGAAGTACGCACACTTACACTTTGGAACGAGCACCTAGTTTCACTCACAGACAGACTGACGGACATAAGTTTTTAAACTGACATGGTCACTAACACTAGAATTGGAACTTAAAACGGGATATTTACCATGTTTTTCAATATTTATGAGTTTCCGATATTTCGGCACTGTTGCAAGCGCCATGATCACGGATATACTGTTTATCCGTGATCGCTTACTTGTTCAAACTCATAAATATTGAAAAACATGGTAGACTGACGGACCATTCAATTTGACGTTTCAAAAGCGCCTAATTTAGGATTAATTGAAATAGGCTTTTGACTTTGACTTTAAATTTGATTTTCGTAACGTATGCACATAGCCAGAATTCCACTGAGCAAGAGCTGTTACTCTATTTAGTAGGTATGCGTTTTCAAACGCCAATCAATGAATTAAATATTTTATTTATGAACCAATAAAGTCATTAAATCATTCAGCCTCTAGTGAGGTGCGCTATAACTTATTCTTTATCGATAGAATATCGAATGTCGATTGATAATAACTGTTTTTAGAAGATTTTTGTTTACTATACAATAAATCTGTTCTGAGAAAGTAGTTTGTGTTTAAACTTTTAGTATTCCGTTAATCATTGGTCGTATAAAGAAGAATTATATTTGAATTATTTTTACATATCAATGAGTTTTTAGATTTGGTTCAAACACTAACTACTTTGGCGCAGCGACTGTCATTTCGTTAGCATCATAAAACAGTGATGTATGTCATTCGAGTATCGATAAATCACGAGCACAGTTGATAAATCGATTAGGTACTCGATAGTTAATGCCTTAGTGATCGTGATGTGGCCATCATGACACTGCGCATCAATATTATCGTCAATAATCGCTTTGTTTATAGTACAGTTATTTTGTAAGTGATTGATGGAAACCTATTAGGTTTACTATAACTAATGTCATTGACGAGGTATTTATTTATACATAATATGAAACACGTATTTAAGTACTTAAAAAGCATTTTAGATTTTGATCTGCTTAGGTACCATCTGATGGCTCCACATGTCGTAAGTTTTGCTTTTAACAGCAAATCTGGCTTATTTTAAACTAGCTACTTCCGCGCGGTTTCACCCGCTCTGCTTGGCTCCTATTTGTCATAGCGTGATGTTTTATAGCCTATAGCCTTCCTCAATAAGTGCACTACCCAACACAAAAAGAATTATTCAAATCGGACCAGTAGTTCCGGAGATTAGCGCGTTCAAACAAACAAACAAACAAACTCTTAATATTCTTCTTATAATATTAGTAAGTATAGATTACTAAACATTATTTTAAGATGAGCTTCCTTAAAATTCCTTACATAAAAACATCAACCAAAACTCTATCACTTTATTTAAACCACCACATCGCTCCCCATCTCGGAGGTAACAACCGGAACAATAGAACAGTTCTTTCAAACAACATGCCTTATCCTTGATGGGTCAATCGAAGCGATGGTAAATCAAAACAAGCTGCACCACTTGTACCACCATTCAGCCGGCCAGCTGTACCGTGACCTTGGGGTCAGGGCAAGGAATCGACCCGCCACACGCCAGGGAACACAGTGGGACAATACTTTTACTAAGTATAATTTAGCTTTTATTTTTTTGATGGGATTGGTAAAGGTGGATATTAAAATTAAATGTAACCATCACTTTTGGCTAGTACTAGTACGAGTCCTTTTTTCCCAAATTAGTAATCCAAATGTAGATGTGCAATTAAAATAGTCCTTATTACATACGTAAACCCGCTAGGTAGTCCGCAGCTCCGGATCAGAACCCCAAACCCTAGCTCGATTACGCGTGACCAATCGACCAAACTAACATCGATATCAATTTGTAATGTCACATCACTATTTAGAAATCCTTTTACTCTAAGCCCTTTATTGGTAGAAAATTAATCAATTACTGACAGCGCTATATTGACGCGCCCAGCAGTGCTTCAGTCACTCCCAACTAATTTCACAACACTTCATTATCCTTGTTCATTGATGTTTTATAAACAAAAGTGTGTGTGCAATAGACAGTGTGTGCAATAGAGTGTGAATATCGTTTTTGTGCTTACTCGACTACGCTAATGTAGCGTGAGATCCTATTTGTCCAATTAAAAGCCGTTAAAAATTGAATGTCCAATGATTCGAAACAAGTAATTATTTATCTATTGGGCAATAGACTTTGGATCCCTCTGGCACCTCTCACAGAAGATAGTCCTCATTGAATTTGAACACAGGACGCAAACAAGTGTGACGTCACGCTATGATGCCTGTCATTTGTAACAGGTTTTTGTTTCTTTTTGTATGACATTTGACAGGTCTGTCACATGGTTCATTGGGAACCAAGGCATGAATAATGTCTACAAGATAGGTACCTATAGATGCCAGCACATCAAGCTATGCCGTTTCTTTATTCGACTTAGAACCTAATAATTTTGTAGCAACGTTGAATTTGCATTGAAAAAAAGTTACAGATTAGAGTACCTTAGTGTGCATTAGATAGTTGAGAATTAGAGCCAGTCAACTGCCGATCAATAGTTCTATAAATTCATTTTAGTGTAAACATAAATTGTTTTAATAAATATTTCAACGTTGTCATTATTCAGCTTAATAGCTGTAAACGTTAATCCCACCCAAAACATAAATGTGAAAGGCTGCCAAGTTCGATAATATTGGAATGCTTCGCCTATAAAAGAAGTGAGATCTAAATAAGTACCAAGTTCTATACACAGACCGCAGTTAAAAATGATATAACAAGTTGGCAAGTTTTCACACACTTTTTTATAAACCTACTAAACGCAATGAGTCAAGTATATATTATTTTCTATTAAAACTTGCCAAGTTATATCATTTTTAACTGAGGTCTGTGTATGGAACTTGGTACTTATTTAGATCTCACTTCTTTTATAGGCGAAGCATTCCAATATTATCGAACTTGGCAGCCTTTCACATTTATGTTTTGGGTGGGATTTCATTTATTTTTGTAAGGTTTATTTTCTTTTTTTCTTATTTTACTTTGACTAAATACAAACCTTCGTAACGAATTTTAGGTCGGTACAACCATTGGAAGATATAGTTTTTTTTTTTTGTTTTAGTTCCTTAGGGGTGTAGTGTGTGGGTGTGCTCGTGAGTGCAGGGAGACAAGTGAAACGACCAGTAGTTGGAAGCCGACTGGCTATCGTATATTACAACTCTATATCATGCATACATGTTACACTAGGTATATAAAACTTGCTGACGTAACTGTATAGACCCCACAGGGGTATGAATTTACACCTTCATTATTTTTAAAACCGACTCACACTTGGCCATTTTCAGATTTTTTCCTTTACCTTGACCTAAAGACCTACCTCCATGCCAAATTTCAAGTCAATACGACCATTGGAAGTGGTCTAGGTTTTTGATGAGTGAGTGAGTCAGTCAGTCAGTCAGTGAGTGTATAGTAAAAATAGCGATTTTCTGACGTCAATATCTCAAGACCCACAATAGGTACATTAATGAAATTTTGTATTTTAGATAAGTAAGTAGATCTCGATAGATACTAGTAATTTCATATGCGTAGATAAAATAGATTTTGAGTTATAGGTGGGTCGAACTTGGCCCGAAATGGTTCGTGTAATATAACCCACGGCCGGTGTGTCGGTTTTTTGCTCGAACTTGGCGGACACACTGCCGTGTGTCTAGATAAATATTGTCCAGAATAAGTACTTGCTTTTTCGTTGGCAATGGTATTCGATACTGGATTAGGATAATGTTTACCGTTTACAAATTAATGTCTTCTTCAATTCTTCCCTATTAAACACCATCACAGGATTTCTCCTTCTCTTTCTGATAGATTATATGACGAATGATTCTCCTTAATATTATATCACTTTATCATCTATTGTCGTCCTCTTCTTTTCTATCCATACATAAAAAAAACTTTAAAAAAATCTAGTTCACTGCCATACATAAAAAGAAATCAATCTCCCACTAAGTACAATCATACAATCCAATTTCAATTACAAGATTAACAGTTAAATAATAAATTACCTTAAGACTTGACCAACTGGTGTGGCTGCACTGTGGCCTATGCTAGCACATAATTACAGTACAGACGGCAGCAGGTCAAGTTGCTCCCAATTTTTTCCTTTCCATCATTGGATAATCAACTCTATAATCATAGCAGTAAAGTTGAAAGGGGTTTGATTGTGAAGTATAGGTTGAGGTGCTGTCATCAGTACAAAGCTTCGATTAAAAGATAAGCGAGAAAAAATGAGAGACCTGACAGGAGCACAGCCTCCTATGACGGGCGTGACGGGCCGACGACCCGGCTGACAACATCACTTGTAGCTGTAACATCACGCCTTTTACTAGGCGAGGTGCGCAGGAGTGTGATCTGTGTGACTTTTGGACTGTGAGGTTATAAGAAGTTGGTTGGAAAAACCCAATGCTATGTGACTTATGTTTTTACTAAATCAGTAAGTACTCTAAATTGTTTGAGTAAAGCTTATTCAGCAAGTAGATTAAAACTGAAGATTGGTTATTTTATTATCTTTTTTTGCCTTCACCTTTGTTTGCCTATTTTTTTCATTCTAAGCCAAAACGCTATTACAAAACTAACATTTCAATTATGATTACACTATTCAAGACGCAAGTAACACGTGCAAAACAAATAAATACCGGTTATCGTACAGGATCAATCCTTCATATCCGCCGGTATGCGCCTGCGCAGCCAATCAACAGCCGATCTTATCGCTATGACAAACTGCCTCTCAATGGCTTCAATTATCTCTCAGTATTTACATATGCGTGACTGCATCAATTCAATATTTCATATGTTATAATCTATGTTATCTATAGCTATCTAGTAAATTGATTTCCAATGTGTTTTGCTCTCGATTATAAGTCATTAGTTTTTATTTTATTCTGATGTTCGCGATAATAAACACCTATTAAAAGTGGCGACGCTTTTAACATAATGACTTGTGTTAACATCAGACCGTTTTGTGATTTATACACCAACTTAATGTTTACCAGTGGTAAACAAAGTTGTTGCTGTGCCATGCGAACTTCTGAATTTAACGTTTTACCAAAAAATATATGATCACTGATAAACAATGGTGTCTGACACTCATCTACGATAGAATGTAGAACAGAATTTTTTTTTATAAAGGTTTGTCTTGATCTCCATTATTAGATGGAAGACACCACACCAGTGATTAAATGCTAGTGAATTAGAATACACTAGCATTATCTTTGTCACCGATAGAATCTTAATTATTGTTAACAGTATGTTCCAAATCCAACTTTAAAAAAAAACGTAAGATTTAATCGCATCACAATTGGCAGTATTTAAAAGTTATTAAAATAAAATTGGCACGAACAAATTACGTGAAATTAATTTGCGCTGGCAATTTGTTGAGAATTTGCCGATCGGCCGCGGCCGCGGCTGGTCGCGTCATGCGCGTAATAAACATGAAATGTTAAATATGGCGACCATTTTGTTAATAGGGTTGCCATATGAGTCTTTAAACCTTTTGAGTGAATAAAATAGCTTTAAAACGTGACGTAGATCCCACACAACTTTTTGATAAACGTACGACATAAGTTTTATTGCTATTTTTGTCTTGCATGAGGTATTTCTGAACCGATACATACATTTCACCTAAAGAAAAAAGCGGACTCCTTTTGGAAAGATCAGCTTAAAGTGACTTGAGACAGTAACATTTGACTAGTCTATCTCCACCAGTTACCCCAAACAGCTTCACAATTATTTTTCTTTTATTTTAGGCACCATTATTCTTAGAACATTAGAACATGAGTTGCCCCGTTGAGTCATAAGTAAGCTATACAACCACACATTATATTCTAGAGCATAAGCAACAGGATATCACTGACGCGTGAACACCTTAATTAAGTTGATGGCAGCAGATGAAATAGGATTTGCTAAAATCACTAAAAGAAAGCCTTAAAATTTGTGCTTTATGTATGTTTAAAGCATGTTCTTGCGCAGCAGCCCTACGTCCCTCACAGGTGAGAATTTCATTCGCGTTTCACAGTTACGTGGATCCACGGAATCGATCTAACGGACCGCGGCAGGACTTTGTTTTGACAATTATTACTCGATTCACATTCGTTATTCGATAAGTGATAAAAGGATTTCAAAATATTTAACGCTTAATTTGACGCTAATTGCGGAAGTGTCGAGGTTGACCAAAGAGACACTTTTCATCGCTCAACATGTATTTATTTTGAACAAGATTATTACTATAACACCTCACTAAAAACTTCCTTTATCATCTTACTGCCGCACTCAGAGTCATTTAATGATTACTTAAACTATTCCTTAGTAATGGTTTTGTACCGAAAATTATTGCTAAGTGCTAGATAAAGTAACCTTTAAAAGACTCTGAGTGTGGCGGTTAGATTTCGAACTCAGGATCTAATTGTGTAGTCAAGCCTTCAATGGATTAAAGGCTTTTAAGTACATATAAGAAAAGAAAAGTTTGCAGCATGTATAGATGTTTCTTATTCTTTCACACAAAATCTATTAAGTGGATTACTAAATCTACATTAAATTTGGCATAGAGATAGCAGATAATCTAGAATTATACCTATTTTATCCCAATAACTCGGGTGAAACCGTTCGTACAAGACAGTGTAAAAACAAATAATTCAAGAACTCAGACATCTTTATATCGAAGTAAACTGTCTAGCAACTAGCAAGGAAGTACCGTGATTAAGTCAATGATAATATGCTAAAATCAGATCGAGTTTGTTGTCGACTCCGGCGCACCGTTGGTTCTGAGAACTGACCACACAGATTGAACCACAGGGCGACATAGTCTGACCCGGTTCTACATGTCCTTACCACCATCAAGCTTGAGCACTTAGAGGTCTAAAATGACCCTACATTTAACCAACCTCTGTTTTGCCATTCAGTCTCTAATTAGCCCAGTAATAAAGAAAATTAAGAAGAGACAAAAGCTTAAAATAAAATATGTCATAAACTTATCCGACTTAAAGACTTATATCCCTATAATAGTATAATCTATTGCCAATGTTAATATCTGACTTGATATTTTATCACCACAATATGCCTTAAAGAAACGTTTAAAATAATCACCAGCTCTCAACTCATTGGCAGAAAGACTTGTATGAATATTCCTTTTGCTAATTACCAAGCTCATTGATAAATAATTTCTCTTTATACCCTTCATAATGACGCTCACTGCCTAGTGCCTACAGGTGTGCAGAATAGCACAAGCTGCTCTATTATACCGGTTGTCTGATTTATAGTGCCATGCGCAGGCGCAGCCCGCTCTCAATCGCTTGTAAGCTGCGCACTGTAGGTCCTAATACTGACACCTTGTAATATCATCATTTATGATGATACGATAATGATGATGGTTGGTTTTATTAAAATCAGTAATTTGTATGTTATTACAGTTTAGCGGATAATTTCAATAAACTCATCAGCTAGTGTTGTTCTTTAATTCTCGATAAATAGGATTGTTAGTTCAAAAACGAAGTAAACTATGTTCAAGCAAAAGGACTATCTTCAGCTTTACTGTCTTTGTGTGTGATTAAAGCCTTTTTCTTCTATTCTCATCATCCGAGTCATCACAAACACCTTTTTCTATATCTGTCCTCAATGTCCATCTATCTTCTGTTTGATCATTCTCCTTTCTTTTCCATCCATCTTTACATCATCATTCCCTTTGTAATCCATTAGTAAGACACAACACGAGAAACCTGAAATCACTGGAAACTGCATATTATTAAATCCATAACCTTTCACATTACTCTGCCCATCCTATTACCATTTTATTCGCCAGGACCGTGGGCAGAACCTCAGGCCACAACGTAGGCACTAATTCCCTGACCCTAGGGTCAACTGCCCTGTACTTAAGAGCCCGCTGTTGGTACTAAGTACATCATTTCAATTTTACAAAATTCATAATTCCTATCTTTATCATTATGAGATGACTGGACTCTTAGTTATAATAATGGAGTCGCAAAGGTCAGTCGGGTAATGTGTAATTTGTGTTTATTGTATGATTTTGGTGGGTGATCTTCGTTTAAATTATTAGCTGCAGGATAAACCGTGTTGTTTGGATGTTTTTTCTACTTTCGGGGCTTAGTATTCTATTTTATACTGCTCGTAAATGTGACGGGCAGGCTTAAGCTCATAAGTCATAAGTTTGATCCCTGCACAACTTCGCAGCATTTCACAGAGTTTTATATTCTGCTTAGTGTTTCGCCAAATGTCCAAATGAATCTATTTCTTAAAAAATAAAGCATAATAAAAAATCTTAAGAATAACTAACGAGGAACTAAGTACTAGATATATATCCAAATACTCAAACGCTACTCAACATTAAGACGTTCTCAAAACTAGTTCTGTCCTTATCAATTCTTTATAAAATGACAGAGATAGCACGATATTTAAGTGCAACTTAAAATTGAGTAGCGTTTACTTCACTTCATGTTAGATACAAATTCTTGTACAAATTTCGATGTAAATGTGTGCTCTGGTATTCAATGAACGTATAAATACTCTTGCTCTCATTCTGCCACATAGGCACATAATTCTCCAAACGTAAACCAATTCATAACTAGTTAGGAAGACATTAGCGACGCCCAGCTCGGCTAAACTCGGCAGCGGTCGGAACTGATCGGCTTACAGTCGGCTTTGGGCTTAAACCCGGCTTAACCCATTTCTTACTAAACTTTATTAGACATGTTAATAGATTATAGTGTAAATAGACATCGTTGCTTTGAGATCTGTCTGTCTGTATTGCGAAAATGTAGACAGGGAGTGACGGAGTAATTACAAGTTGGCCTGGCGTCTATATGACAGCTCCACAAAGTTAAGTGTCATTCATGATTGACAGTATAAAACGTTAAATAATATTACGGTAACAACAAGTTCAACTGTGTCAATTGAAGAGTGTTATACACACTTGCAGTTATTAAATTTTTAGTTCTTTGAATCATAATTCTGCTCACTCTTGCTATTTCAATTTACTTTCAACATTGGCAGAATAGTCGACATCGGCTCAATTTGCCATTAAAAAATACATATTACGGTACCCACTTTATAACTAAACAGAAGCATTGCTACATCCATTTTCCTCCATTAATCAATATCTCAAAAGTTTTAAGTAGTTACTACTTATGAATATAAATCACAACGCCCAATCTGCACCAGTAATAAAACCCCGTACATCGTGCTGGCTAAATAAATAAAGCCATTAGAGCTCCGTGCAAATATCTACCTCTACCTTACAGATACGTAGTACAGACACGATTAGTCGTAAATATAATCGATCCGAGCGTGCCGAATCGATTAAATCTTTATCGATTTAACGTCGAAGTAGGACGATGAAGTAATCGAGTGAGATTGTTTTGTGGCGTTCATAATTTGTCTTAAAACGTTCCATGGGCTTGGTACTATCCACTCAGTATGGTTGTGGCGAATTGATTTACTGTTACCACTTTTTATAAACACTTTAAAAAGTTATGTCGATGTTGTTCATTTGAAAGACAAACAGTTAATTTTTGTTTAGCAGGTACGCGCACTTTCATTAAGATTTAAACTTTTTATACTAATTTAAAGACTGTGATATAATCTTATTTCACTACATATCACGGAAATTATGTCCACTGTTGCGACTGTTTAATCGCGATAAACTAAAAAATATTGGACAAATTTTCATGCTATTTAAAGGGCAAATAATATAAAAAAGTAAGTGAATCAAAAATGACGTTACCGCAAAAGTACATAACAAGGGTTGTAAATATAGTGCCTAATTAATATTATTTTATCAATTTTTTTTTTCAATTCACTAGAACCTACCAATTCATACGAGTACTAGGTTATTTTTGCATTCACTAGACTAGGCTCTAGAACTAATTATTATTAAAAATCTAAATTAAATAATGACGTGGTAATAACGACCCAGCATAGTTATCGCGTGCTGCTACTACGGGTTAACGAGACCAGCGAACGGGTTGGCTAGTGCTTTTAACCTGTCACTGCTTTATCCTAAGATGTTGTACCAGCGATAACTGGCTACTACACTCAAATGATTTCGACACTCCTTGTGTCAGTAACACTTAGACTTAGACTTAGCTCTAGTTTTTCTGCTAATTACTACCAGTTGATTAGTCTTTCAACGACTAACAGAGTCATTTAATGGTTACTTAATCCAGTTCCTAGCAATTGTTTTCGGAACAAAATTTTTACTAAGGAATAGTTTAAGTAATCATTAAATGTCTCTGAGTGAGGCAGTAAGCTTAGTTTTAGTAACGTCGTGTTGAAAGGTTGCCAACAAATTGTCCTTTATTCAAAATGAAGTACCTAATCAATTTTTCAGAGGTCTTTAACAATTTATTTTAAGTAAGAGCCTAGAGAAAAATTATCTTGTTTTACAAGATATTTTTTTTATAATAATAATGAGTTAATTTAATCTGATTTCACTGGCTATATTGTAGTGTGGTAAATACAAAATAACAATTTGTTCCGACTTCTATCGCTCCCTGTATCTATCTTGTTTGTACCGACTCTAATGACGCTCCCACCTCTTACTAATGATCTAAATAATCATTATCATCAGAATGACAGATCTACTCGATATATCATCGGAGCCAACATCAACGAACTCAAAATGATGACGGCTGCGCGTACGCAGCGTACGTAACGCGCGTGATCAATCAACACGATTTAAGTTCACACTTAGAAATAAATTATCGGATTTTTCGGTGATGCACGATGTAAGATTGTCAATTGGCTACTGCTGAATGAAGCGTCGCGGGTTCAATCTCACAAGGTTTAAAGATTTTGTTATTTTTCACAAGATTAAGACTTTGGCTGCCCACAAAAATCTGTTGAAGGCAACTCCTCCGCTAGCGCCGGTCACATTAAATTACTGTTTTTCTACTTCTTTAGTTAAATACTAGCACAACAGTCCGACGTTCAATTCCTACATTACCTTCCTCCTTCTCTAAAAATCTTAAGAAATGGGAGACACGACTCTCGTCTAGAATAGTACCCCGTGTCTGTCAATAGGTTTGCCCCCAATGTCAATGGGTCTAATAAATAATTGGCAATAAGTGGGTGTAGTGTTGATAGTGACTCTGACAGTCATCTGTCATATTTCTAACATTTGTTGACGGCTTACAATTCTTAAATCAGCGGCTATAAGGCTGTGTTGACACTGGCACAATGGTGGGCGTCGTGTTACGGACATACAGCCTACAAGTACGTATTTTATGATTAGAGGTTGCAACCTTTGTTAAGAGACTAGACACTGATTAGGAACATAAAATGATGAAAAGGTGTGTGATTTTTTTTAATCTATGAGGGAGCCATGCTTCGGCATGAATGGGCCGGCTCGACCGGAGTGATATCCGTAATAGGTGGCTTCACAGAACACCGACGTAAAACAACGGTTGCGTTTTGTGAGTGCGGTTACCGAAGGCCCAATTACTCCGGGTGACGACGGGCGGCGGCGATTGTTTACCATCAGGTGATCCGTGGGGTCGTTTACCGACTTATACCATAAACAAATTTAACACCTTCAGTAGCTCTGAAATACTTGGTAAAAAGCTCAAAATAAAAATACAATGAAACAAGTCGACAGTATTGTTGTTACCTACAATGACATTTTATATAATCTCTACAACATTTTAGCCATATCTTTTACGGTATGAAAACCTACAAATATTTCGTAGAAAAATTAACAAACAAATAATTATCACCTAACACTTTAAAATCTTAATACTTCTAAGATCCTTGGCTTAACTGTGATCTTAAGACCATAAGATCCAAGAGAACCACGGACCAACTTATCTCCAATCAACGCTAATAAAGATATAATCGCGATGTGACAACTCCGTACTTAGAAGCGGCGCGGGCGCACAAAAATGTTGATCGTTGCTTTGATTGGCCAGTTTAGAACCGATATTACTGCAGTCCACAGATTTTTCTCAAAACTAACTACTTTATTTGGGAAATATGTTAAAAAGGTGTTGTAAGAAATGTTTTAATTTAAATACGAGTAATTTTGATTACAATCACACCCTCTTTGTGCGATTATTACCGTTGTTTTCAAGTGAATTTTAATTTCTTTAATTATATCATGTGTTTATTCATGTGTTACTACCTACTACTTAGACACCTATACACCTAGATTTCCTGACAGACAGACTGACGGACAATTAAATTTGAAGTTTCAAAATTCTCTAATATAGGATTAATCTATATATTAATACGTGATGCAAAAACTTTGGACAGCTTTTTACGAAAATTGCGCGGACGTAGGAGCATAAAATTTGGTACACTTATAGTTTATGTGTAGGAGAAGCGCAGAACGCTAATATTTGTTGTTGTGTGTTTTGAGACATACAATCATTTACAACGTTAAAAGCTTATTTAAGGTGGGAGAGCTATGCTTCCGAATGAATGGGTCGGCTCGACCAGAGTGATACCACGGCCTCACAGAAAACCGACGTGAAACAACGTTGTATTTCGTTGTGTGAGTGAGGTTACCGGAGGCCCAATTCCGACCTTCCCAATCCCTGATTCCCCAACAACCCTTAAATTCCTAACCCCCGAATGGCCGGTAACGCACTTCCAATGCCTCTGATGTTTCGGGTGTCCATGGGCGGCAGCGCTTGCTTTCCATCAGGTGATCCTTCTGCTCGTTTACCCACTTAAACCATAAATATCATAGTTTTGAGTATTATGACATAAAGCAAGGTGACTCAATGTTAGCCGGCAGTGCTTAAGAATAAGTGTTGGCCACACCTTTCCAATCAGTGTATTATAGGCGCAGGAGTTAAATTACTGCTGGTATGTTATTAGTTAGGCAACTTTCTAGGAAAGTTGAGTGTTGGATAAATAACATGACATGTAGTAAATGTAAAATGGTTGCTGAAGAAACAAATATGATAAATATCGGAAACTCATAGAAATAGATAAACATGGTAAATATCCCGTCTCAAGTTATAGTATATAAGTATATAATAATTAATATGATGTCCTTATTTTCAACCTTAATTTATTTTTATCATTAAATTGAACTGTTATAATGTTCCTTTTATCCCCGAAGTGTTAGGCAGAGGTACACCTGCACATTACGGCACGTATTGCCACTGTATAATGTACACCCGCTTTGATTGGTTCATTCAATCAGACCGTACTAAGGGTGTAAGAGGAAGCTGGGAAAAATGCTTTACTCCTCGAATATTTTGTTTTGTGACCAACAATAACAGTTGATCCTTTATAAGTATCTTGATTGTGATTGCAAGACAAGTACTGGTAATGAATTGATGACACAACTCCTTATATTGCGGTTCCATGAGTCGTATGTTGAATGTGTCGGTGTTAGGTTAGGTGCAGCCTTATCTCCCACCTGCAGCACTTGATGAGCGGGGCCGGGTCAGGCGGCATGCGTGGGCGGCGGCTGTCTAGGGTTGATATTACTTCTGTTTAATTAGAAGTCTTCAATTTTCATCCTATACTGTTTACTTAAACTCAAGGGATTTAGGTTATTTTTCTTTAATTTCTACATCAGTTTCTACCGTATCAATTATATTAATAAAAAATCAATAGGCTCACACCCTATTACATGGGACGTATAACACAAATGGTGAAAAGTGGGTGCACGTGCCGTAATGTGCACTTCTGCCTACCCCTTCGGGGATAAAAAGGCGTGATGTTGTACGTTAGTTTCTATCGTCTGGTTGATTCCATATTAATCCTATCGCAGGGCTGCAGAAAATATTCCAAAAGGGATATGGAGTGCCTATGTACCTTTGTTTTGTTATATTTTATCCTTTGTGTCGTAAGTTGTAGGTATACATAAATAAAAAAAAGCGGACGATATTATAAGTGTAACTTTTGATATGGCTAATCATGCGTTATCATCATCAGCATCTCTACCTACCATGAGTTTAATCAACAACATTTGTCGATACTTGATAATGACAACTACTATTACTAGAAATACGTTTACTAGAATACGGTACATTAAATACATCTAAATTAATTTCATTCTCAAAATGTTCCTAATCGATCCGCTACAACAGCCCTATAGGCTGCGCCCACGCAGCTCTGCAGGGTCTAGGCTGGCAGACTGCGTGGCCTCAATCATAAACATCTATTACTTAATGCCCCTCTCTCAACTCCTCGTAATTTGCAATGTGACCAGGTATTAATAGCCAATATTTTAGTACCTACGTAGGTTTATGAGCTCTTGAAATTAGTTCTTTCTTTTTCTCTGATAGGTATTAATAGAAAGTATTGCACTATAGTACTTACTCAGTGTCTTGAACGTGTAAAACTTCTTACAAACGTAAATATTCTGTACAATATTTATGTAATCTGAACTTAAGTTATAATCGATGTGTCAATTACCCCATTTCCTAATCCCTGATTCCCCAATCTGGTGTTACGGGTATCCATGGGCAACGGCAATTGCTAACTATCAGGAGATCCGTAGGCTCGTTTACCGGCTTAAAGAAAAAAATGTTAAGTGAGAAGCATCATTTCTTCCAACTGCGTTTAGCCGAATCACTAGAGGTCATACGACTCTATCAATCCTTTCAAAAATTAAGAAAACTTGTCATATTACCATCCACATTTCCTTTAACCATCCCCGATATATCAGCTCAAACATGAAACATATCCTCAATTTGAGCTCAACAGTGTGTAAACCCTAGACTCCGCCCACGCAGGCTAGCGGTCTAGGAGAGTACCGAGTGCTGTCTTAATAACAAAATAACTATGATTTATGTTCTCCACGCTCATTCACTGCCCTCCTCCTTATCTTCCCTGATGTCTAGTGCGGCTGTCTGGAGGTAGTATAGGACCTAGTATTTCTGTAATATAACATGCATATATTACCCACTTGTTTATATTTGCCAGCTTCTTTGGCTGTTGTATTGATCCAAAAGTAGCTTTGTCTGTTATATGTAAATTAAGGATCTATATTGCCCTATAGGACAAGAAATTTTTACGCGCAAATCTAATATGATTATTATAAGATGTCAGCAATTGAATGTGAGTGATATTTTATGCCTAACCAGGTTATCCTTAATTACGCACCTGATATTAGAGTCTGGGTAAATCGACCTGGAGCTGCGGACTAGCGGGTTTACCGAAGCTCTGGCTCAGAGAGCAGGAGTAAGAACGAGGTGGATTTTAGTCAGTAAGAGTCTGACACTCAGCTCCGGCGCGATCTCATAGCTCCGGCGCGATCTCATAGCTCCGGCGCGATCTCATGGCGGAATGGCAGCAACGACTGTCGCAACCGAGGGCTGGGCTCGCTGTCATTGCAGCGATAAGTCCCCTCTTTGAGGAGTGGCTTGAGAGACGCCACGGCGTCCTCACCTACCGCCTGACGCAGGTGCTTACCGGACATGGAAGTTTCGGTAGGTTCCTGTTTCTGATTGGGCGGGAGGAAACGCCCGGGTGTCATCACTGCGAGGACCGTCCTGAGGACACAGTGGAACATACGGTGGCGCTGTGCTCTGCATGGGCTGAGCACCGCCGTGTCCTCAGGGATGTAGTCGGCGACGGCGACCTCTCGCGTCCGGCATTGGTACAAGCCATGGTGCGGAGCGAGGGGGACTGGGATGCCGTCTCCTCCTTCTGCGAAGCAGTCATGCTAGCTAAGGAGGAGGCGGGGCGCGTGAGAGAACGAACCTCCTCACGCCCCAGCCGTCGCGAGAGACACTCCGGGCGTCGGGGATCGCGCGACGATCTCCGGCCACCGTAAGTGCGGGCCTGCGGACGGCGAGCAAGGGTAGTTCGCCGCCCGACCAGAACCAGACCCGTGCGTGCGGCGCGTCGCGTTCCGCGCGCGCCTCAAAGAGCCATCAGACCACCACAGATGGGGCCCAGTAGGGCTGATGCCTAATCCGGAGCTGCGGACAACCTAGCGGGTTTACCGGGGCTCCGGCTCGAAAGGCAGGAAAAGGAACGGGGTGGTTTTTAGTCAGTAAGAGTCTGACACTCCCTCTCGCCTCGCCCAAGGCGAGAAAAGTCATTGGATGATTTTCCCCCCTCAAAAAAAAAAAAAAAAAAAAAAAAAGAGTCTGACACTCCCTCTCGCCTCGCCCAAGGCGAAAGAAGGCATTGGATGATTTTGCCTCCTTGAAAAGGCTTAGTTTACGTCCACACAGGCAAATAAAAATCTATCTCAGTAAAAACGCAAGACTGTACTCATAAACAACTTTAAAGTTCAGTATCGTTACCTACATCTTTGAATTTCCTTCATCAAATAAATACCATATCTATTTCCAAAGCCCATTTCTATAAAGTTCCTTCTCTATATCCAAGTGTTGTCTGCCTGTCAAAATGTCCGTCCGCCTGAATGTATAATCGCCAGCGTATTACACCCACGTGGATTGGAAATCATTTTCATTGAGTTTGCGGTCTGTGCGCTCATTCATAACCACTGGGTCGTGCTCGTATTTATAGCCAGAAGACAACATATCTGGCACATCGACATACTCCAATGTCTTCAATGAATTTTAGACTCAATTACTAAATGATAAAGTTTGGTATCTGTTGATGTTTGACGGTTTTGGAGTAGCTTGACCTGCTGCCGTGTAAGCATCTCAAGTGTTTGGACTCATTTCTATATATTTTCTATGTTATGGTATAAGGCAGCTTTGTTTCGTGTCTTAGGGTGGTCTTACTAAACAACTTTGTTACTTGAATTCGCTGTCAATTTATTTATTCGTGAAACTCCATAGAAAAAACAACGTTGTGCTTCAAAAAACTAAGTTCATTATCCAATCTTCCTTAGCTCGGGTCCTTAAAATCTTAGCAACTCGAATTACCTTATCTTGGAGCTAATAAATTCCTTGAGTTTTTCTCTCGCGTAGCGTACTCTCGTAATATAATAGGTAACAGAACACCGGCAGACAATCGTTTAATATCTTATTAAGTTATTATTATTAACTTACAGGATAATGACCTTGTGGGGATAGCAAAAAAGAAGGTTACCATGCAAATTCTCAGTAGCATGGACCGTTACTTAGAATTTTAAAATTGAACATCGTATACGGTATTGGTCTTCCGAGTCTTCCTTATTAGTCGATTACGTTTGATTCCTCGATCGGACCAAGAATTATTTGCTATTCTTTTTTCAGAACTATCAGGAATTTGAGCTTTATTTACAATTTTGTAAATTAACTTGTTTATTGCAATAGGAAACCTGCAAATGCCCAATTTATGGTAAAAGACTCGCCCCTACCATAATACATAGTCGCATAATCGATTACAATTTAAAATAGTCGATTAAAATATAGTTTTATTTGGGAATGCAACATTTGGCGGTGTTAATCGTTCTTCTCCACAAAACTTTTATCAATTGCACGCACGATTCTTTTCAATCTAATCCAACTACACAAGTCCGACCAAAAGTGACCAGTAATCAGTATTGACATCATCTAACCATAATTAGCTCCAAGTTTATTTTTTATTCTCCTTTTATTGCACGCCTCTAATCGATGGATTAGTGCTTTTTATAGCCAATCAAATAGTATGGGGCTATCGAACTTTTTGGCAACGGTTGCGAAGTACTTACATGCCTCTAATGATTTATTTTTGGCTAAAAGCAGCAGTTTATTGGACTGTGTTTGATCGTAGTGATGTGTTCAATATTTGGCAGTCTCTTCGCTGCTTATTTACTTCGCTTGTATAAAAATCAAAGCAGTATTTAAGACATTAAAAGTCATTTCAGTTAATTCTAAAAATGAACATAGACGGGAGCAAAAACAAGAGGAAGAAATAAAATTACCATAGTAACATTAAAAATAAATTCTACAGCATAATATTTTACCTCTCATCCGTAGTAGAACAAAAAATAATTGAATTCATTCGATTAAAAATACAAAATTGGATCGATACACGTTCACGATTTGTCTATCACAGATCCAGCTAAGTCCTAATATGGTGGCTCGTAGCGCCTTATAAGGAGATGCGCACGCGCCGATTTAACGTAACCTTGATCTGTCAGGATGATGAGACGCGGATTTTTAACGAAGGCTTTATAGTTGTAGGCTGTAGATAGATTAAAAATAACTAGCGTCTATTTCTGGGACTGCCTTGCTGATCCAATGGTTGATACTCGTATTGCTAAGTAAAAAACGGTTTCTGGGTTTCGTTTCCAGGTCAAATAATATTATAGATAACAGCTTTTAACATGGTCGCCCATATATCCTTTCGAGAATTCTTTTTCTTTTCCTCTAATAATATCTTCTGATTTATTTCGTTGCGGGATCCAAGACAGTCATTCATGTCCCTGGAACGCGCCAGACTTCAATGTTCCGGTGTTTTCATGGTTGTATCTACTGTAGATCCTGACTTACAGGAGTTGCAGCGGTATGGGAGGTTGTGGCGGGCTTGTCCCAATAAAAAAAAAATCCTTTCGAGAAATATTTACATGTTTAACTTTATTATTCTGTAAATCAGTAGGGACCATTCCGGGTCCAGTCTGGACCTGTCATTATTTATCACAGTTAGGGAGATAATCTGACTTGTATGTATAATTTTATTTATATCTACAATTGTGTTATTATAAGACTGCCTCGTTGGCCGAGTGGTTGCAAGTGCGACTGCCGGGCAAGGGGTCTCGGGTTCGATTCCCGGGTCGGGCGAAGTATTACTGGGCTTTTTTCGGATTTTCGAAAATTTCTCACTAGTAGCACGGAGTCTGGAAATGTGCCCGGTATATGGCAATAGGCTCACCACCTGTTACATGGGACTTACAACATAAATTGTGAAAAGTGGGTGTAAACAGTGGCATTACGTGCCATAATGTGCACCTCTGCCTACCCCTTCGGGTATTAAAGGCGTGACGATATGTATGTTTGTATGTATGTGTTATTATACATATAGTACCAGTACCTTCACGGTATACAAATAAGTAGCTCAGCAGACGACCAGTGGGTGGCCCTACATTTGATAGATAGTCACTATTACTATTTATAATTCACGTCCCACGTTGAGATTCAATGATTATTATATTAATAGTTTAATATTAGCTACCGTTGCCTTGGCAATCGACGCACGCGCCAGCGTTCATTGATTTATTTAATTTAGTGAATGGAAGTTGAAAAACCGAAATCTAGTTTCTTGAATTGCAAATGTGGATCTATAAATAATTTCTTTCGTTGGATCTATGCATTAAATTAAAGGATTTTTATTTTATTTAGAAGTAAAATCCCCATCACTGTTATAAACCGGAATATTAGAACAAAGACTTTCCTCAAAATTTGCTTTATTTCCTACGCTTGGCAGGCTTTGGAATTGCGGTTGGATATTTTTTTAACATTTTGTTAATTCGTAGTGTATGACATGTGTACTAGCTTCTGCCAGTGGCTTCGCCCACATTACCGTCGGATAAAAAGTAGCATATGTGTTATACCAGACCATAATCTGTCCCTGTCCCAAATATAAGAAATAAACAACCAAACATACAAACTTTCGCATTTATAATTATTAGTAGTATAAATGTGACTGATGAATAGCTGTGAGCTCGCCCCTGTTACACGTGTCTTTTAAAACAAAAAAATGAAGACTTTAAACTTACTGTGTATTTATAAAGAAATATCTCTCAGCTACAACCCTAATCCTTTAAAATACCTTTGAGTAGTAAACCAAGCCAGGTAGTTTGGTGTAAGTTATTCATGACAGGGTATGTAGCAGGACTAATAGATATTGGTACAATGTAAGCCACGGTAAACCCTGCTTAGTCTTAATTTAATACTTGTCACAGTCCCAGGTTTATTGTCTGTAAGGCACATATATTTTGCTCGGCTCAGTAGCAGAATGGTTTCAGAAATCTTGTGTGTATAAACGTCTGTTGAAGTTGAAATGTAGTCTTGTTCTGTACCCTTAGTATGAGTTTGCTTTATGTTAAAATAATCGAAACGAATGTGCGTTCGACACTCTGATTGGTTGGTTTATTCGAGCCGGCCAATCATACGTCAAGCAAACTCGCATCAAGGGTACTGATTGGTCGGCGCGAATGAATTAACCAATCAGAGCGTCGAACGCGCTCTCGTTAAACGTACAACCAACTCGTACTAAGGCCTCTGATTCTTAGGTATTTTATGTAATTCTTATAGTGATTGTAGAAACTATTTCTATTATGTACGACTCGGTCTGTTACTTTGTAGTGTATAAGCTCTTATTTTATATCGATACTTAGTTTATTAGACTTAAAATGTTGGATTGAAACCTTTATTTAATTGTATCGCCTTAATATAGTATTATTTGCGAAAAGCAATGAAATAGAGTCGTGCATAAACAACTTTATTTTAAACACGTATGTTATTAGGAACATAATGTTTTTACTAAACTAAATCTATTAGTGACTGTTGTTGATAAACTAGTCACTACGGCCGTGATATTAGTAAATACATAATTAACTATCAACTAAGCAGTATTTAGAACATTTGACCTCTACAATTAAACATTGATCTATAATTAATTTCCCTCTAAACTATGAGTTCAATGACCGAGGTAAAAATACTAGAATCTCGAATTACTAGCACTAATAACAGTTAGCTCTTAATTCAAACAATGCGGAGCTAAACAATGCTGCGCCTGCGCGGGCCGGTGTGAAACATTGCACGAAGAAGACAGAAAATTAACTCCACACAGTACTTCACAATTATAGATACTACTATAAGAAAATTAATTAATTTAATTTAAAAAATGTTCATAATCAATAAGAATAATCTTTAAAACGTATCGCATTTTTAGGGTTCCGTAGCCAAATGGCAAAAAACGGAACCCTTATAGATTCGTCATGTCTGTCTGTCTGTCTGTCACAGCCATTTATTTCCGAAACTGTTGGGCCCACATAGTTGAAACTCTGTAGGTTGATGTATTTCGATAACCGCTATTCGAATTTTGAACAAAAATTAATACATTTAAAAATTAAAGGGGGTACTCCATACATGGCATTTTTCAGCTAACATATCCGTGAAGCGTATCTATGGATAGGTCTCTAAAAAAGACATTAAGGTTCCTAAAACCATTTTTCGACAAAATCAACCGTTTGAAAGTTAGACGCTTCCAAAGTGGAAAAATGAGTGTCCCCCCCCCTCTAACTTTTAAAATAAGAGAGTGAGAAAACTAAAAAAAATATATATGCTGTAGATTTCAATAGAAACTGACAACGAAAATTGGTTTGAACCAGATATCATTATTAGTTTTTAAGAAATAAAACATTTTCAAAAACTGCAAATATAACTTTGCCGTTCATGCAAACACTATGTAAAACCAAGTTATTTTATAACTTTTATAATATTATGTCATCTACTTGCTGCTACGGAACCCTTCATGGGCGAGTCCGACTCGCACTTGGTCGGTTTTTTTACTAAAACCTTGTCAACAGGAAAATTAATGGATCAATCAAAATTAACCTCTTGTATAGCCGGTAAAACAACAATAGAAAATACATTGTGTCTCACGTGGATTTGCGTTCTGGCACACGACGGTTTAATATAAAATTAAACCTTAACTAAAAATCACGTTACTCCAGAAAAGCTCTACTAGTTTCGAGTCACAGAGGGACTCTTGATCATGACATAGCGCTATGTTACGCAGCCTATCACTAAAATTAGCTTGTTACAAAGTTTAAGTCGCGTTTATTTCTCTTATACTCTTGTGTTATGAAGTTTGTGGTAATTCTGTATTAAATAAGAAGTGGTGCAGATCGCTTCCGATCCGCCAGTCACGACTCAAGTTACTGCATTCCCGGGCCTAGTGTTGGGATGTATACTGCCAATACTGCCATTGATACATACATTACGATAAATAGTAAATACTGATTGACACTACACCACTTTTCTACATTTTCTGATGATAATAGCAATTGCCGCCGCTCATGGACACCCGAAACACCAGAGGCGTTACAAGTGCATTGCCTTTTAGGGGTTAAGAATTTAAGGGTTGTTGGAGTATCATGGATTAGGAAGGTTAATTGGTCCTCCGGATCCTCGCTCACATAACGAAACACAACGCAAGCGTTGGTTCACGTCGGTTTTCCGTGAAGCCGTGTAATCACTCCGGTCGAGCCGGCCCATCCGTGCCGAAGCATGGCTCTCCCATACTAAATTTATACAACACTTCATCTGATGAGAAGCAGTTACCGTAGTATACGTTTGCACCTCCAGACTAGTTAATCGCGCGTTACTGATCCTAAATTCCTTGTGAGAATATAAATTAGTGACTAGAGTAGGCTCTACTAATATTGTAAACATTCATTATGATCTACATACTACTTATTAAAGTACCTGTTACGTTACAACATAAACACCGACCAGCACATGGAACCTGTTAATAGATTTTGAACTCTACCAAAAATCGATAAAGCAGAAAATTAAGAGTAGGTATGTTGACATGGTGGTCACGTGGCGTCTATGAGCCGCCCACAGTTACCACTAGTCCCTCTTGTCACTGCTCACTGACCGGATTACTTGTAAGCCTATTGTTGACACTCATTCATGATCAATCAATACATGGAGTTCTGGTCATCGATCAGTTTCTTTACTGATGAAACAAACAAGTCATTAAGAGTGAAGCTGATCTGGTTCTTCTACCTCTTCTGGGCCTTTCCCATTTACCTTTCCCCAGTAGTTTCTTCCAGATTATCATGTTTTATTGATAAAAAGAATGACACTAACGAAAAAAGCTATTTTGAGCGGTTTCGTAGCCAAATGGCAAAAAACGGAACCCTTATAGATTCATCATGTCTATCTGTCCGTCCGTATGTCACAGCCATTTTTTGTAATATATTTGTACTGTATGTGTATTGTATAGAGATAGCACTGCTAACAAAAAAAACATATATTTTCATTAGACATATATTTCAACATATATAACATTATAATGATGGTCTTCTTATCAATGTGCGTATGTACTGAATGTATTACATCATAACATAGTAAATGCAACTTTGTTAACTTGGAAGTCTTAACTCATCTTATGCATAGGTAAAGAAGATCTTTTCAATATTCCGTAACAGGCTCGCAGCCTCTGTGCACCGTGCACGTTAGTATTCTGTCCGTCGTCTGGTACCATAAAATCTCCATAACTGCAGTAAACTAAATAAATATGCAACAGCAAAATGATCGATATGCATAATAATCCGTCGGCCAGAGGCTTTCGTTCCAACCGTTCTGGTTATATAGGAGGTACGTTCAGAAGGTACACTGTAAACTAGAAGGATTTATTTTGGTAATGTATGTTGTTACGTCAAATTGGGCGAAAACGTTCTTGGAATGAGAAGCAGGAAATTAAGGGTTTTTAATTTAGATATATAAAATCTAACTTACTTGTACTTTAATTACTATTACAATGTAATGTGTTTTTATGTATGTGTGCAATAAAGTATAAATAAATAAATAAAAAATAAATAAGCTTATAAAGTTGTAGCAGGGCTCACGTCCGCAGTGATTAAAATGTAACATTTTGTTTTGAAAGAAGATTCGCGAATACTCCGTAAATCTGCGGAACCTATTAGAACTACGTATCTATCGTATAATTTCATACAAAATCAAAGTCAAAGCATTTATTTCAATTAATCCTTAAAGAGGCGCTTTTGACATCAAATTACGAAGTTTATTTCCTTGGCATCACAAAGTAGACCTTCTGCAACAAACATTAACGGCGAGTTTACAGTAAACACAGAATAAATAACTCGTGATTTACGATTTGAACTATGCAGCGCTTACAGGGTTATTACTTCTTTACTTAAACTCAATGTTCGCAGTAATTGTACCGGTTTAGTTTGCGCTCATAGAAATGTTAGATAACAATTGAATAGACTCTGGGGTATTATGTATATACAAACTTAAAACATAGGCTCCAATATTGCCAAAAAGTTGTCTTATAACTTAATTTTAAGTTAAACATCCAAGTAATGGTTTAATATGAACGTTTAAAGACTAATAGAGCATTACGGTCTTACTTAAGTTTGACTTAATTAGTGCCACACAAGATGATTATTGTTTAGAGAATTATTATAACGACACACGGTGGGTGCAACTGCCGTGCAACGTGCAGGAGATTCGATTCCCTCAAGAAGCAACTCTTTGTATGATCTACAAACTGTTGTTTCAGGTCTGGGTGTCATGTGCATGTGAACTTTTATATTTGAAAACGCACCCACGATACAGGAGAAAATCCTAGAGTGGGACAACGTTGTTAAAAAAATCTAACTCAACAAAGAAAAATACACAATGAAACATACACACATTCCATTTACAAGAAATACGAAATCTAGGTTCCAACACAACAAGACCTATTGGCCAGCACTCAATACTACATAGATCAGCATTCTACCTCCTTTGAAAAGTGAAAAGTACGCAAATAGTATCAGACATCACTGTTATCAGTGTGATAGTGGAACCGGTGGTACCACTTAGACGTATCACCGCGGAACACGCGAAGGGGGTCGGCAGAACATTAGCTAAGCCATGTAAACATACGATTCTGAACTAGATTAGCGAAACTTGCTACAAATATATAGAGCTATATAAACCAATTTATCTTGGACTCGCTTTGTATGATGTTTGTGCATGTTCAGAGGTCAGTTTATACTGGTTGTTTTTAGCTTGTTGTGATGCTGTGTTCACTAGATGCCATTATTTGTCTGAAGACATTCATCTGTGGATAACACGAGTAAAGGAAATCAAGTGTCTAATTAATTTCTGTATAGCTGTTAATGAGGAGTAAATAGATATGTTTGATAACGTGAATTTATTTTATTTACACACTATCTACATATAATGTGCGCGGAACTAGTTCGCCCCTCGTGTTAAACTATAATGGTCAGTACTCACTATCGGTATTACTGGTACTCGATAGTTTTACACCAAATCGAGTAAAAAATATCGAGGTTTACTCTTTGTGAATTCTGTCATTATATTTTGCACGTTGTCCCACACTAGATTTTTTTCCTCTCGAGGGTGCGTTTACAAACGTAAAATTTCACTTACACACTACTCCAGACGCGAAGCAACAATTTGTGGAACACACAAAGAGTTCCTCCGTGCGTAAATCGAACATGCTACCCGCTGCTTAGCAGCCAGTTACCTAGCTACCGCGTCAACCGCGCAGTCTTATTGAATCTATGCACGACCTAACTTAGTGTACTAGCGCACTAAAGCATCCTAAGTGACTAGATACCTAGTTAGCCTAGATAGTGATAATTAACAAGTCTAAGTTAAAAGCTGTACCGTTGGGCCCTAGTTTCAGTGACCTCAGGTTTAAGTAAATGCTCTAAGTACGATTTTGTACTTAAGCCACATTTTAACTTAAAGTGGTACAGTTAAGTGCAGAGTATTGTCGACATTAAATTCAGGGTTGTAGGGTTTAAATTTCTATTACACTATTAATGGGACATATAAGATAACCCTTTAAAACATACAATTCACGTATCGTCACGCCTTCTTTCTCTGGTAGGTAGGCAGAAAAGCAAAAGTGTAGTCAGATGTGCACATTACGGTACGTAGAATGTACACCCACTTTTCACCATTATAAGTCCCTATTACACATGGGAGGTGAGCAATAGGACACACAACCAGATTTCTTGCTATTACCCAACAACCCTTAAATTCCTAATCCCCAAAAGGCCGGCAACGCACTTGTAACGCCTCTGGTATTTCCCGTGTCCATGGACAGCGGCGATTGCTTACCATCAGGTGATCCGTCTGCTCATTTACCGGCTTATACCATAAAAAAAACACACACTTCTGACGTATTAACGCGAATTACCGCTATTTTACGAGCAAAGCATATCTCAAACATTAAAGCCTAAATCGATACAGGAAACGAAACATTTTCCAATCTTTAAAACCAAATCGATTACTCTACAACATCAAATAGCTATAAAACATACATCAAACAGTCAAAAGTTCGACTCCCGGTTCATCGTAAAAAGAAAACACGGTTACAATATTTTGTTCTATGCGAGAGTAAGATAGCGTTATAGAAATATATAACTGTCTCACTCATCGGAAAAACATTTTAAGCTATAATGGTGTTGGCCAGGGAATTGAATATCAATAAAATAGTTTAACGTTTTTTTTTACAACTTGTAAATATTAGTGAGGTTGTGAGATAAAAGCGTTTCAAGTGGTTTTAGTATCGATAACACAGTTTTATATTTATTGAAATCATTTTGTTCCGTTATGGATATTATTTGAGTATCACACCGATTAGATAGTTTTTCCCAAATAGTCCACTACCTGACTTCGGTATTTTATTTCTTTTTAACAGACTTCAAAAAGAGGTTCTCAGTTTAATCTGTATGTACATATGTTTGTGCGCGATTATCTCGCGTTTGGCTGCACTGATTTTGATTCGGTTTTCAGCTTCGGCTTAGCAGCTTTCAGC
This sequence comes from Spodoptera frugiperda, assembly GCF_023101765.2. Lineage (NCBI taxonomy): Eukaryota > Metazoa > Arthropoda > Insecta > Lepidoptera > Noctuidae > Spodoptera > Spodoptera frugiperda. Next base: position 600,346 of record NC_064212.1, read on the forward strand.
TTCAACATGGTTGTTCGCGTATTTAAACACGTGTGTTGAAGTCAGTTTTTTAAACGTAGTTTTTATTTGTTAGCGTTTTTGTCGCCGAAAACTCGATGCCAAGCATTTATTATTATACTAGCTTTTGCCCGCGACTTCGTTCGCGTGGAATAGTGACTTCCGGCAAATTTTTGGTTTTAACCACATAGTTCCCGATCTCGCGGGATCTCTACAAAAATGAGATGTGGAAGATATTCCAGGGAACTCTTCAAAAATCAACATAATGAGCTCTGCGTTTGAATTTAATAGATGTATACTCACTTAGGGCACTGAAAAAATAGTTTAAAAACGGACTTAAACTAACTTAAAACTAAAGAAAGCTACGAATTACGAATTTATAACAATTAAAAAAGAAACTATATTACAACCTATCCTCTATGCTATAATAACCAAGCTTAAACTAAATAATTTAAAAGAAACGACTTAAATCGAATCTAATTAAAAAAAATTAGACTTACAATTTTATTAAAAAAACTAACTACAGTAACTACTAATAATCGATATCAAACTAAACCTACGTTAAATAGTTTAACCAAAAAACCAGGAAAACCCAACAAATAAACTTATTAATTGACAAATACAACGAAACCAATTTAGAATATACGAAACAGCAGGACCACTACAGACAAATAATCATACGACTGATAATACACTTTTTCTGCGATAGTACCGAAGCGCTCGGCCGATACCCAACCAAACGAATGTAACGAAACCATAGCGCGATCTATTTCAATCCCAACGCCATCTATCGAGGATAAAGACAACTTGGATTATTTATTTATACTCCGTTCGGGCATTTTCTTTGTACTAAAAATTTAATTATATTGATATTATTTTTTTCATACCTTTTTACTATTTATTTACTTTTTTCGATGAATTAAAACAATAACATGAACCGAAGTCGTGTAACGATCGACATAGAATTATCTATACTCCGTTAGAGCATTTTCTTTGTACTAAATGTTTTATTATATTGATATTATTTTTTTCATACCTTTTTACTATTTATTTACTTTTTTTCGATAAATTAAAACAATAACATGAACCGAAGTCGTGTAACGATCGACATAGAATTATTTATAAATAATTTATTTCTTATTTTTATTTTTTGATTTTTGAAATAAAAATATATCTATGTCCTTTCTAAGGTTCTAAACTATATCTGTACCAAATTTCAACCAAATCCGTCAAATAGTTGCGGAGATTAATGGTATAAGCATATAATGTTCGACGTGATTCTTTAATTTGACATAACTTTTTTATTTATGAACCGATTGACATGAAACAAACACTAAATGTAAATTTAAGCATCCCACAATATATTCGTGAAAACCGCATCCAACTCGGATCAGCCGTTTCTGAGATTAGTGCGCACAGACGAACAGACAAACAGACAAACAGACAAACAGACAAAAAAAAAGTTAATTACATTTTTGGGTTCGACATCGACATAACAATAACCCCTGCTATTTTTTTTATTTTTATTTTCAATGTACAGACAGCACTTTTCTACGATTTTATTATATGTATAGATAGCATTTATTTCAATTACACAAAAAAACATCTTTTTAACTTAACGTCAACTCAACCGAAGGTTTAGTACGAGTCTGTTTTACGAAATCGTCTGTTTGAAATCGAAACGTGAACGTATTAACGCTCTCGTTTAACGTAAAACAAACTCGTACTAAGGGTACTGAAAATGTACACATTTATTATATCCAGAATAAAAAAAATGTTCTCAATTTACAAATTCTAAATACCTAATAGAAAATCATAAAAAAAGCTCAAGCAAAGATACCATAATCCCTACTAATCACCAATAAATCAAGAATTTACCCATAAGTGTGGACATGCAACTATCAGCTTATTATTATGACGCCAATTGGCCAATGACCACTCCTTACCAATCCTATGCCATGTGTCATGTGTCATTTCAGTACGGACATTAATCATTACGAAAGTGCCAAGGTGTGAAATGTCAAATCTAAAATGGCTGACTCCTGACATTCTTGTACATGACATGTGGACATTTGTGGCTATTGCAAAAGTTGCAGAGTCCTATAATAATGATTTATTACATCTTCTTAATATAATTGTTTAATTTTGTTATAGCTTTCGTAAGACATACATACTAAATTAATGATTATGTTATCGGCTTACTCACGTAACTGTTTGATGAAGAACTCGACTAGTTTATGTAGCAGCCCGACAATCGTCGCCTTGAATATGAGACTCTAGCATGGCTTGAAACTTGTCAAGTTCCTCGTTAAACAGTTACATGAGTAAGCAGATAACACAATAGATAATAATTGTTTAATATTGAGAATAAAGCAAAGATTCTAATATCATTTGCTCATTAGATAGAAGTACATCGAACAAGTATACTATGACTTTATCCGATATTACATATTTTAACATGTTTTACGGTTAATATTCATACATAATTCAAACAAATTATGTTTCATTTCATTACAATATATTATAACATCAAAGTAACATAGTTGACAGGCACATTTCCAGATTCTCAATTACTACGCCGAATCGATATTATTAAACTATGCGACATACTTCGGTACTAAGTATTCTACCAATGATATTACTAACAGTAGGAATATCTACACCAGAATATAATTACTTACTATATAATAATAACGAAACGGACTACATACACAGTTTATAAGAAATGTTTGCATACATACTACTATACGTTATGCTAAGTCCTGGGTTAAGAAAATGTAATTTATGGAAAGTTAGTGCTAGCCCTCTTTGCAACGCCAGAAAAAGACCGTTAAGCTATTTAAATTAGGGCCTGTAATACCTTTTTTTTTTTTTTTTTTTTTGGGGGGGATAATCATCCAATGACTTCTCCCGCCTTGGGCGAGGCGAGAGGGAGTGTCAGACTCTTACTGACTAAAAACCACCCCGTTCCTTCTCCTGCTTTTCGAGCCGGAGCCCCGGTAAACCCGCTAGGTAGTCCGCAGCTCCGGATCAGGCATCAGCCCTACTGGGCCCCATCTGTGGTGGTCTGATGGCTCTTTGAGGCGCGCGCGGAACGCGACGCGCCGCACGCACGGGTCTGGTTCTGTTCGGGCGATGAGCTACCCTTGCTCGCCGTCCGCAGGCCCGCACTTACGGTGGCCGGAGATCGTCACGCGATCCCCGACGCCCAGAGTGTCTCTCGCGACGGCTGGGGCGTGAGGAGGTTTGTTCCCTCACGCGCCCCGCCTCCTCCTTAGCTAGCATGACTGCTTCGCAGAAGGAGGAGACGGCATCCCAGTCCCTCTCGCTCCGCACCATGGCTTGAACCAGTGCCGGGCGCGAGAGGTCGCCGTCGCCGACCACATCCCTGAGGACTTGGCGGTGCTCAGCCCACGCAGGGCACACCGCCACTGTATGTTCTACAGTGTCCTCCGGGCGGTCCTCGCAGTGATGACACCCGGGCGTTTCCTCCTGCCCAATAAGGAACAGGAACCTACCGAAACTCCCATGTCCGGTAAGCACCTGCGTCAGGCGGTAGGTGAGGACGCCGTGGCGCCTCTCTAGCCACTCCTCAAAGAGGGGACTTACCGCTGCAATGACAGCGAGCCCAGCCCTCGGTTGCGACAGTCGTTGCTGCCATTCCGCCATGAGATCGCGCCGGAGTTCGTCCCGCCACGCACTGATCTGGCGCGGTAGTGGAGTACCTCTAATACCCTAACATGTAGATAAAGAATTTGAGTTTAAGTTTATATTAAACTCAGAGAAATATATTAAGGTACTCAACAACTGAATTCAAAATTGTAGTGCCTACACAATATCATTAAAATCGTAGCCCATTGCCAATTTAACATTATTGAAACGATCAGTTAAGTTATTTACGAACTCACGAACGAGTAAATCAGTTAAATCACTTGTTTATAAACCACAGCCGTTTTCTTACCACAAACTACACGTTTTGGAGATTTAAACACTATGTTAGACCCATGTTGTAATTCTTAATGACAATACAGGCCATGTTTGGTATTTGGTTCATATGTACTTTAAGTTCTACACGTTATCTTTCTATATCTAATCAACTGTACTATCAATAAAAAAGTAGAATAAGAAATATTAATAACATTTGACTCTAAAGCTAAGCTGTGAAACTATGTGACCGTTTCTACTGATAGTCTGATATTAAGCTATTTAGCAGTGCTAGAAAGATGCGCAGCTCAAGTATGCCTTGTATCGATAGTAGAGAAGCCATCCATAGCTCGCATCCAGTACTAAACTATGTGTACCAATGAATATGATTGGTGGAAGCCAAACGTATCCACAAAAACTTAGCAAAGCAAATCTCTAGTGGAAAATACACCATAAAAATCCTAAAATTTTCCAATAAGTTTACCAAGAATGCAAACTATGTTTCATACCATACACATCAATTATACCCTCTGTTTATGAAATACAAACTAATAAGGTTGAGGAGCCGGCCGCGGGCGCGGGCCCCTAGTTAGCAGTTACGAAACAATGCATTAATTATATTGCTAAATGTTTGTTTTCGACATTTCCAATACACGAGCACCTTCAGTAATAACTACTTCATACCCAAAGGCCAACTACAAGCTGTTAAATTGTGTTAAATGATATCTACTCCAATAGCAACAAAGCTATAAAACCCACTATTTAACGATACACCTTACCGAAAACTAAATGTCCGAGAGCCCCGACACTTATTGCGACACTCTCTTAAACATCCATTAGTGTCTGACATCGCCTTTCAGAAAGTACAGTTAAGACAAGCTTCCTAGGAATTTGACTGGGATTTTCTCCTAGATTTATACAAATAGCTTAATTGCTTACAAGATTAGCTTAATTTACGATAGATGTTACCTAGAATGGCTGGATAAATCTTCAGCTGGAGCTAATTGTTGGAAAGTGGTCGTTAGGACAGATCGTAGATGTAATCGCGGTGGTTGTCGCATCGAATTATGTTTACTTTCGGATCCGACGAATATATTTTGGATCCGTGTGGAATACTTTAGTTTGAAAACGTAATATGTATTTGGTCCATTAGTATTAAGATTAATAACGGAATGTACCTATCAGCTAATAATGAATGTTATTATTGTAAGTTTGACATTTCTCGTAATTGTATGGACTTTTTTTGATATAAGTAGTTGCATGATACTGTGTTAATTCGTCTGTACCTAATTTGCATTTTTTGCATGATTATGGTGATTTATAATTTTATTTTAAGAACCCATAGTCTGCGAAAAAAGAATTTGAATTGGAATTTGAAAATGTTTGTTACTTTGTTACACAAAAACTGCTGTTTAGATTTAGACGAAATTTGGAATACAATACAGGCCATGATCCGGGTGTTAAAGTTAATTTTAACTCGTCATAACTGAATAGCAATATTTGTACCTTTCTTTAATATAAGTGGCACTATTTTTGGCTGAATACCAAACCTACCTATACCCAGACCAAATTATAGACTTCTAGGTCTCTAGACGTTGCTTAAATAAAACTACTTCATTAAATAAAGAAGTTATTAATTTGTAACACGCTTTTGGTTCCGCGAATCTTGAGTAGGTACCGTAATTATTCAGAAATTAAATCTACCGTGGGAAACGTTATGTAATTACAGATTGATATAAGTCAAGAGAATTAGTTTTAGTCATTATTGTTATTTAATTCCCCGAAGTCATTCAATTGATTGACTTCTTCATGTTTCCATCATCATATTTCCGGTCGATGACGAACAACCAATTTATTTAGTGATCTGTTCATCATTTACTTTTAATTTCGGCGAATTATGAGTACCAAGTAAGGTGTTGTGATTTCTTATTGGGTTGGGCAAAGAAACATAAAGTTTTTTGAATAGTATTTGCGAAAATACAGGGTCTACATTGCCTCATGTTCCGAGAGAAGTAATAGGATGATTTTCTCCTCTCAAAAAAAAGTTTGCCTCGCGTTTGGTTTCACGCAAAATAACTAACGAAATTATTATTTTTCGCGTTTCAATTAATGGTTATACCAACTATTAATTACAAGACTATGACAAACTGTATAACTTGCCTAGTTATATTTGAAATACGCGACATTTTCGACGAACCATAAAACAATGATATCTATCAGAATTACAATCATTGAAACAATAATCGATAACTTCTAATAACTCACACCGTGGGAACACAACCTTATAACTCAATCAAACAGATTTATACCAAATATTTAATCACATAGGGTTTATATTTGTGTGTGTTTGATCGTTTCTGGTACACCTGCGTTTTGTGTCAGCCATTGTTTAGTTATTATGAATGTGAACAATAACAAACTATTCAGAGCTTGGCTCTCGAATTTCTACGCGATTTGCTCTAAATACATGTAGAAGTTAATTTATGTAATTGGGCTGAATATATTGCTGTCTTTTCGGTATGTTCTCATGGATAGCGGAACATTAAACGTATTTAATGCATATTTGAACTCGTTTTCTTCAAAACTATGTCCATATATTATGAAGTCACCAAAATACCGACGATGGCGTTTTGAATGATTTTAGAAACCTTTCATAACGTTACCTCACACTAGGCTTTTCTCCTGTGTCGTGGGTGCGTTTACAAACATAGAATTCCACATACCCGTATTATTTATAACAATTTGTGAATCACAGAAAGAGTTGCTACGAGCAGGAACTAAAATTATAAGTTAAAAAAAACATTATAAGTTGAATATCCTGCCATAAGGAGCCACCTATATACCTGCTGATCATTAATCGCTAATCGTTTGATAGTGGGCACATTATTTTATCTAAATTATATTGTTTACAACGGTCCCCTATCGCAGCCTTAAAGCTGCCGTCCTGTGACCACTTTGTGGGTAATCACCGTCTTATCTCAAAGCTAATTGTTAAGTGTGTATAATGTAAACGTAGGCATGTCTGCCTGTTTGTAACAAGTGATGTTTTTTGTAGAAGGTTTCAGACAAAGGATAGAAATTATTTAGTATGTATGCTAAACGGATCAGACGTCATGGCAGGACCAGAAAAAGATGGCGGAACGAACTTGATTTCCTAATCAATTGGCCGCAGAAAACTCTGCATAGAGAAAAGTAGAAGGAGGTTAGGGAGACCTTTGCCCTGCAGTGGAATGACCACGACTTAAATAAAATAAATGCTAAAGACGATTAAAGACCTTCGCTACGTCCAAACTAATTGCCAGCGCTTCTAAACCTTCTAGTTCATTTGCCGATATGGAACTAGAAGATCACCAGTTATTCGATCTTAACGGAAGCCGTATCGTTTGGTCTGGTGATCCTCCAAACAGACAAACAAGCAGAACCGCCTGCAATGTCTACCTTGACGAAATTATATTAACGACATGAATTACAATCTAAATAAATATTTACAAAATGGAGGATATCTTGTATCTTGTATTGAATAACCCCTGCCTACCAGCCGCGGCCGTTAAGCTGTCCGACACATTAGCAAATTGATCTGGATTTGAATTTGGAACGTGGGCGGCATTCCAAAACGATGACGGTTGGAATTGAATGCCACAGACATTACAATAATTATGAATATCAATTTACAATGTTATTAGTTATGGCTATTAATGCCGCCTCAAAGCGCGACTGCCGATCAGTGGGGTCCTGATTACGGTTCCCGGGTTGAGAAAAATAAGTCTTGATAGAGTACATTCTTAATGTCTTGGCAAAAATACTTGATGATAAATTAAAGTATTTTTCTAATTGTTACAGGTTGCAACTGTTCGTCGATCGGTGCGGAGAGCAACGTGTGTGACATTCGAACGGGGCAGTGCCGTTGCAAGCAACACGTTACGGGCAGAGCTTGTGAAACATGCGAGGTTTGTAGCCTAAATGTTATAATAATAGTTAAAATGACACTGAAGAATCTATAGAAGGCAATTTAGTAGAAGAAATAACGTCTAAAATGATCATTTTATACAATAATTTAATTGCGTCAACGATTAAAAAATCAAAGCTGATTGTAACATAGTGTGTGTGACTTACTTTCACTACTGAAACATAAAGCTCGTTCATTAAACGCGCGCTTCTAAGTATCAATCAAGTAAAAGTTATTAGTTTTCGCATTTATTACAAGCACGTAAAGTTCATTCTTACTCGCTCATTAAACGACAAAGCAGCTTCATAACCTTTCATGTTACAGAATTATGTTAATCTCGGATTCTATGACATTCATTGTAGAAACCTAACATCAGTGTATGCTAATTTCAACTTTATGACCCAAAAGTTAAAGTTGGAAATCGCAACACAATCAATCAAAGACTGCTCTACAAAGTCCAGAGTCCCGTTTACAATGAAACACCTCCTGTTTCCCTCTGTCCTCAGTCACAGCTGCACAGTTAGGATTCCGAGCGAACAATTTACATCCATTGGTACTTCGCATTGATATTCAAACGGCGGTCTGTTGGAAATGTCCCCGTGACATTTCTTAGCAATAAACGGAACGGACTCAGGAAACAGGCCACAATTTATACGAAGCCGCTGTATGATTAAACAGGGACGGATTTAGAGTGAATCATTTATGTAACCATGTTGCTTTGTTGTTGTTGTTGTTGAATGTCTAAGTTTTTCTTGGGACTAATGAATTAGTAACATGGTGTTTCCGTTTTTCGCAGAAAAATAATTATGTAGGTATCTCTACACTACAAAGTGCTGTGTTGTTGTTTTATTTATTGGTCACTCTGAAAGAGAAGGTAACTACTTTTTGCAGTGATGTTTTATGCTATGAGAATGATGTATTGTATCTAACACTTTAATTCACGAAACATGACAATTTGAAACTGTTACCCCTATTCAGACTAAAGATAATCATTTATTCTACATACAAACAAGAAATTTGCTATTTTATTTTAGTGCCTAATACCCATTTCAATGAAACAACTTCTTTCATAAATATCTCGTAAATAAACCTCGTATGAAGCACTCGATTCAATTGCCTCAATGTAGTTTAGTTATAACTGAGAACTGAGAGAAATAGTAACTGTCACGGAATATGAAACTGAATGTAAGCGCTGTCACTTACGGATATAAGTACTGCACAGGGATGTATCTTACTTAGTGAGGTGCAACTTTCTTTAGGTTTTACAATTTTATCTTATATCTGTATCTCTCCTATTACAGAGACCATTTCAATTCAACAGTATGGTTTATAATATTTTTGCCCGAATACACTTTGGTATAATTTTAAATCACATAATAACTAGATAAAAAGAATTGATAACGAATAGAGAGGTTAGGTTTTTGACTCCCATTCATATCCTTTTAGGAAAAGCACAATCTTAACTAAGTATTACTGGATAAAATTGTAGACCACACTGTACACTACGGACGCATTAAAGTGATTTGATTTAAGTCAATTTATTAAGAACATAACATTAGTACTTACTTACATGTTTAATCCATCTACTCCTACCTAAATCAACATAATCCACACAAGCAAATCTTACACAAACATGAAAAACCATTTCCAAATCCGGCCCTGTCGACCATAATACCAATAATTGGTGTCGCTTGTATCGGAATTGTACCGCGGGGACTCAATTAAATGTCATTCGGACAAGCAAGTATTTGCGGAAGTGGGTCACAGAGCCACAGAGCCACAGCATACAGCTGTCTGAAGCCTAAATATCTCACGCCTCACGGCTGTAAGACCCTGGATACTGGAAGACGAATGTTGAACGAACTTCAAAGGATTTGGCTCCTCAACATCTGGGGCAGACTGAGATTGTTACGTCAATTAGTCTTGGATAATAAGCTTACTAATTAGTGGCATTACGGCCTTTATTCTCTGAAGGGGTAGACAGAGATGAACAGTTTAAATGTTAAGGTGGTTTACATGATTACATCACACATCACATAAATAGCTTATTACCATTATTGCTGACCAAAGCCTCTTCTCGCATGAAGAAAGTTTGAGCATTGAGATGAGAGAGTTAGGGCATGGAGATGAGTTGCCCGTAGCTAACTTCTGGACGGGGCGGGCGAACCCAGGATGGGTTCTGGAGGCGGCGGGCTTTGTGTTGGCACGAGGCCTGTGCTTCCGTGGGGTCGTTTTTCCGCCCGTTTCTCTGAGTTTAGCAGAGAACGTGGCGGAGAAACAAGGGCGGTGCTCGTTGTGCACTCACCCTGCCAACGAGTAGCATCGGGACACAAGTAGTGCCTCGACTGCAGCCGTCGAAGTCGTAATCCGGGAAGAGTTCATGGTTTCATGACTCGGAACGGGACGAGGGTCTTGGCTTGGCCGCCTGGACCGCGAGGAAGATAACCTCTATAAAAAATTCCTCCAATACCAAGTTCTGGTGCGCGGCGAGGGTATGCATGGCTGAGGAGTATGTCAGTCGCGAGCGCACCCCCAGCTAGGGAACCGGTGGACCCTCTAGTTGAGTACTAAATGTACACTTACCCAGGTACAGGGGGCACTGCCTGGGTGGACCGTTTATTTCCCCCATACTCGTGGGACTTATATGGAGAATTTAAAAAATAAAACCTTTGTAAAACCACCATCGAATGAGGAGGAGAGGGCAAGTGAGCTCAGCTCGCTTGCTGTTGCTGGAGAGAGCCGGAGCGGCTCTGTTTCCCTTGGGCCCGTACGGGCCCAAGTCGGAGGGTGTCGGGCTCTGAGTCCGATTCCTCATCCGCATCTGGCGCTTGCTCACTGCGCAGCGTGAGCTCGCAGCGCCCGAAAAGGGGGACGTTTAAACGTCCCAGGTTGGAGGAAGGTCGAGGGCCGTCCTCCAACGAGCAGGAGGCCCCTGCCCCTAAGATCCCTACGGCTTCGCGGGGAAGGGGTAAAAGAAAGGGCAGTGAAAGGGTGGTACCCACTACTCAGGCCAAACCAATCGAAGCCGACTCCTCTGAAATGGAGGTGTCTGGTGGCGAGGGCTCAGTAGGCCAGAATGTTGGTGTAACTGGCGAGGTTAGCCTTCGCAAGGCGGTTATGGAGGCACTCCGTATGGTGGCTGGACAGAAATCCCAGAACGCCCGAAACGGAGTGCTGAGACATGCGAAGGCTACTATTATGAAGGCCGCTCGGCAAAACGGGGCGCCTTTAGCAGCAGGGCGGCAGATGACCGCCTTGCAAAAAGAGCTGGGGGAGATGCGGCGGGAGATGGCCCGGTTGACAGCCTCCAATGCGGCTATGGAGGCCGAGCTTCGGTCGGCTAAGGCCGAGCTCGCCGCCGCTCGCGGAGGTCGAGGCCAGCCCTCACAGTCAGCGGAGGCTGACATGATCGGCCTGGTGCGGCGGGAAATGGCTGCGTTCCAGCAACGTTTTGACGTGCTGGAGAGCAGGATTCTCCGCCCCCCACTTGCAGCGAGTCAAGCAGCCCCAAGAAGTTTTGCAGCTGCAGCGGCGACCAATTCTGGTCAGTCAAGCCGCTCTGCTCAAGGCCAACCGCCGGCGAGTGAGCTGGTAGCCTCGCCAGCGCAGGCTTCGGCTGCACCGGCTGCCAAGGCGCCGAAAGGTCGTAGGCGCAGGGGCACAGTGAGTCAGCCAGCTGTTGCCCCAACCGGAGTAGAGCCTACCCCGGTCTCGGATGTTCTTGTTGATGGCGGCGAATGGCAGGTAGTTGGAGAGGCTAAGAAGGCCGCCAAAGAGGGGCGAAAGCGCCGGAAAAAGGAACAGCGGCAGCGGCGGCAGCAGCAGCGCAAGGAGAAGCGCGCTGCGGCCTTGCTTCTCGCCCCTAAGACCGCGGCTGTAGTAATTACTCTACAGCCCGATGCGGTCCAGAGAGGCGTGACATATGGCGACATCCTCGCCAAATTAAAGGGGGCGGTAACTCCCGCGGAGTTCGGGGCACCTGATGGGTTCTCGATGAAGGTGACGGCGACTGGAGCCCGTCTCCTTGAGGTCCCCGGCGCGGCCAGCAGTTCATCCGCTGACGCTCTTGCTGAAAAGCTCAGGGCATGCCTCGGTGCGGATGAGGCTCGCGTGTCCAGGCCCACCAAGTGCCTAGACTTGCGTATATTGGGCCTGGACGACTCCGTGACGGCGGAGGAGATAGTGGCTGCTGTAGCCAGGACGGGAGGGTGCCCTGCAGACCAGGTGAAGGCAGGCACCATCCGTGCAGACAATTCGGGGCTGCGAACGGTTGTTGTGAGCTGCCCCGTCTCAGCGGCCAAGAAAATAAAGGAGGGTCGAAGGCTCCTGGTGGGCTGGGTCTCGGCGCAGGTCAAACTGCTCGAGCCTCGGCCTGTGAGGTGTTACCGTTGCCACGTGGGTCACCACGTGAGCGTTAAGTGCACCTCAGAGGTGGACCGCAGTGACTGCTGCTTCCGCTGCGGTCAGCCCGGTCACAGGGCCGGCTCGTGCTCCGCCCCGCTACACTGTCAAGCATGCGCGACAGTTGGTAAGCCGGCCAATCACCGGGCCGAGAGCAGAATCTGCTCCCCTCCTGCCAAAGCCAGGGGCAAGGCTAGGCCCTCCGCCACCCCCGCCGTTTCCGCCGCCGCCACTGCAGTAGCAACCGCTTCCCCTACTGCTGCTGTCGCCGCAGCCGCTGCCGGCTGTAATGCCGCCGAGGAGGTCGTGATGGATTGTCAATAGTGACTCCATTACGTCTCCTCCAGGCGAACATCAATCACTGCGCTGCCGCTCAGGACCTACTACTCCAGAGCATGGCGCAGTGGTCGATTAATATCGCCGTGGTCTCCGAGCCCTATTTCGTCCCGCCCAGGGATCACTGGGTGGCGGACTTGGATGGCTCGGTGACCATCATCTCGTCAGCCGCCGCCGGTACCCCGACTCTTGAGGGTGCTCAAAGAGGCCGGGGTTGTGTCGCAGCACGGTTCGGAGAGATCGCTGTGGTGGGCGTGTATTTCTCTCCGAACCGAACTCTCGCCGAGTTCCACAACTCCCTCAGGGAGTTGGTTGACGTCGTCGTCGGGTTCCGTTCCCTCCCCGTGCTCGTCCTCGGGGACTTCAATGCCAAGAATTTGGCTTGGGGTTCCCGGATCACTGACACGCGGGGTAGGATGGTGGAAGACTGGGCTCTGGAGACAGGCCTAGTCGTCCTGAACCGGGGTTCTGTCCCCACGTGTGTGCGGATGCAGGGTGAATCGGTTGTGGACATTTCGTTCGCGAGCCCCGCTCTGTCACCGCGTGTCGTCGACTGGTGTGTCATGGAGGAGGTGGAGACATATTCCGATCACCGGTACATCCGGTTTGACGTCTCCGCCGAGTCCGCGGACCCGCCGGTCAGACAGGCCCCATGTGGCCCGCGTTGGGCGCTGAGGCAGCTGGACCGGGAGCTATTCCTGGAAGCCGCCATCGTGCAGGCCTGGGTGATACCACCGGACAGGCCTGCCGACATTAACGAGGAGGCACGGTGGCTCCAGGACGCCATGTACAGGATTTGTGACGTGGCGATGCCCCGGGTCCGTCCAGGACAGCGGAAGCGCCAGATGTACTGGTGGTCGCAAGAGCTGGCTGCTCTGCGCAGTGCGTGCGTTGCTGCGCGCCGCCGGTACACGAGGCACCGCAGGCTTCGTATCCGTCCTCCAGACGCGGAAGCTAGAGAGGCGGAGTTATATGAGGGGTACAAGGCGGCGAAAGACGCCCTAAAAACGGAAATCCGGCGGGCCAAAAACCAGGCCCGCCAGGAGATGCTGGAGACTCTGGACAGAGACCCGTGGGGACGCCCTTACCTAATGGTGCGTGACAAGCTCCGCACACAGGCTCCCCCGCTGACACAGAGTCTCCGGCCAGAGGTTGTAGAGGAGGTGGTCACCACCTTGTTCCCCCAATCACAGAGGGGCTACATCCCTCCGTGCATGACTCCGCCCCCTGCGGTGCCCGATGCGGGCCACAGCGACGACGACGACGACACAGCACCAGAAGTGACCGAGGCAGAGCTGAGAGTGGCGGTGCGCCGGATGGGCGCCAAAAACACCGCTCCGGGACCCGACGGATTGCCTGGGAAGGCGTGGGTCCTGGCTTCGGAGACTCTCAGGCCTCGACTAATTGGTCTTTTCAGCGCATGTTTGGAGAGGGGCCAGTTCCCGCTATCATGGAAGGCGGGTAAACTGGTCCTCGTGAAGAAGCCAGGGCGCCCTGCGGACTCTCCGTCCGCGTACCGGCCCATCGTGCTACTCGACGAGGTGGGAAAACTATTTGAAAGAATAATTTCAAACCGCCTCGTCGCGCACCTGACGGGAACAGGGCCGGACCTCGCGGACGGCCAGTTCGGCTTCCGCAGAGGGCGCTCCACGGTGGACGCCATCATGCGCGTGAGGGACCTTACGACGGGGTCTGCAGTGTCCAGGGGTAGGGTCGTCGTGGCGGTGTCTTTGGACATCGCCAACGCCTTTAACTCTCTGCCCTGGAGCTGCATTTTGGAGGCACTACGATATCATCGGGTGCCTACCTATCTCCGTCGTATAGTCGAGGCTTATCTGACGAACAGATCTGTCATCTACCCCGGTCACCGAGGTGAGTGGAACCGGCGAGAGATGTCGCGCGGTGTTCCACAGGGATCGGTCCTGGGACCGCTCCTGTGGAACATAGGCTTCGACTGGGTGCTGCGCACCGACCTCCCGAGCGGCGTCAGCGTGGTTTGCTACGCTGATGATACGCTAGTGCTAGCAAGCGGGAGGTCGCACCAAATGGCGGCTGACTTGATGACGAGAGCGGTTGCGATAGTCGTTGCAAGGATCCGGCAGCTGGGACTCGAGGTGGCGCTTCATAAGTCCGAGGCCATGTGTTTTTATGGCCGCGGGAATGCGCCACCTCCGGGTGGGTTCCAGATCATGGCAGGAGGGGTTTCCATCGGCATCGAGGTGACGATGAAGTACCTGGGACTCGTCCTCGACAGTCGGTGGAAATTCGAGGAACATTTCCGACGTTTGGCTCCCGAGTTGGAACGGACGGGGGCTGCCCTAAAGCGGCTCCTACCCAACCTCGGGGGACCAAACGCCTCCTGCCGGAAGTTGTACGCGGGGATTGTGCGGTCCATGGCCCGCTATGGGGCCCCGGTGTGGGCGCCAAATCTACGGCGACGACCAGCTCGTGCGCTGGTTTCATCCCAGAGGGTCATGGCCATTCGGATGATCCGTGGATACCGCACGATCTCCGGGGAGGCGGCTAACCTCCTTGCGGGATCACCGCCGTGGGATCTGGAGGCGAAAGTGCTTGCGCACGTATACAGCCTACGTGCGGAGGCGCATCGCCGGGGCGAAACTCCACTGCCGCGCCAGATTAGTGCGTGGCGGGATGAGCTCCGGCGCGATCTCATGGCGGAATGGAAGCAACGACTGTCGCAACCGAGGGCTGGGCTCGCTGTTATATCAGCGGTAAGTCCCCTCTTTGAGGAGTGGCTAGAGAGGCGTCACGGCGTCCTCACCTACCGCCTGACGCAGGTGCTTACCGGACACGGAAGTTTCGGTAGGTTCCTGTTTCGGATTCGGCGGGAGGAAACGCCCGGGTGTCGGCATTGCGTGGACCACCCGGAGGACACGGTGGAGCATACAGTAGCGGTGTGCCCTGCATGGGCTGAGCACCGCCGTGTCCTTAGGGATGTGATCGGCGACGGTGACCTCTCGCGTCCGGCTTTGGTTCAGGCCATGGTGCGGAGCGAGAGGGAATGGGACGCCGTCTCCTCCTTCTGCGAAGCAGTTATGCTAGCTAAGGAGGAGGCGGAGCGCGTGAGGGAACGATCCTCCTCACGCCCCAGCCGCCGCAGAAGACACTCCGGGCGTCGGGGATCGCGTGACGATCTCCGGCCACCGTAAGTGCGGGTCTGCGGACGGTGAGCAAGGGTAGCTCGCCGCCCGACCAGAACCAGACCCGTGCGTACGGCGCGTCGCGTTCCGCGCGCGCCTCAAAGAGCCAGACCACCACAGATGGGGCCCAGTAGGGCTGATGCCTGATCCGGAGCTGCGGACAACGTAAAAGGTTACCGGGGCTCCGGCTCAAAGCAGGAGAAGGAACGGGGTGGTTTTTAGTCAGTAAGAGTCTGACACTCCCTCCCGCCTCACCCAAGGCGGGAGAAGTCATTGGATGATTTTCCCCCTCAAAAAAAAAAAAAAAAACAAAAACAAAAAAAAAAGGGCATGGAGATGAGAGAGCCCTAACGATGTTTTCCATCACCAGTCTTTAGTCGTTTGTGGTGTCTTAAATTTAAATAATCTTATAAAGTACATATAACTTGGAAATGGTCATATTGGTACTTGCGGTTGGTAGATTTCGAACCCATGCATAAGGAGCATCCAAGGGATCTTAAACTTTCGGGCCAGCAGCTTACAGTAAGGTTTAATTCCACATACCAGCACGGGTCAGGTAATGTTGAGAGAGAAATGACCATAAAGCAAACATTTGATATTTGGCTCGACTATATCCCTAATCCCATGGCAACCATGAACTGAAATAGTTTATTTATATACAATCAAAGTCTACAGCACGATTTAGTAGTAATCCGAGCATAAGCCAGCAAAATATCAACATCAATATTTTATTATCTATTTAAAAGCTGATCGTATATTGAAATAATATTACACTTAAATTTTCTAAGCATTTTCTTGTGAGGGGGTAAAATCGTCCGATGACTTCTCCCGCTTTGGGCGAAGCGAGAGGGAGTGTCAGACTACTCTTACTGACTAAAAACCACCCCGTTCCTACTCCTGCTTTTGGAGCCGGAGCCCCGGTAAACCTTCTAGGGAATCGAGCCTTACCAGATAATAATTTCCTTCTTACCCCTATTTAGTACTAACGAAAAGTTACTACATTCAATACACCTCTGCCTACCCCTCGGGGTACAAAAGGCGTGTTGTTAATATTATGATTTACTATGTCTTAAAATGTAACATTGTTTTAATTTACTGCTTCATGCGCATTGGCTTACGTCCGCTGCGTGTGCGATGGTATCGTGCGCACGCGCATTCTTGTGCGTGAATGGGACCCTTGTTGAGTGAGCGCCGATAGCACTTGTAAGCCATTGTGTTAGGTTCAACGCTCGACGATAGCTTTATTGGATATTATTGTTGTTTATTTGCTTACTTATTAAGTTATTACCTACATAATCTTTTTAGCCTACCTTATACTTTTAATTCGGAGTTAAGTACCTACTCATGTGCTTTAAGAAAGTATAGTGACCGTGACCATTAGTCACTGTTCTGTACCTTTACCATGAATTTGAAGCAATAGTATTTGTCGATAGTCGCTCGCGACGACTTTTACAACGCCTCTACCGGTCACCTGCGGAACTAAAATTTGCCATACAAAAAATGTACGTCGTCGTTTTTGTGTCTGTTCACCGTATGTTAGCAATGTCTAAATAAACTCGTAAAGTGTATAAGATGTCACCATATTACCAACTTGCAAAGTTTCAAATCATCACTTTCATGTTTGAAAAACAGCCACCTTCCCTAAGCCACGACAATTTTTCCTGATTAATATAATTATAGCATGTCTACTATTCCTGTTTTAGTATACGATGATGTTTGCGCAATGTGTATTATCTACGGTCGTCCCGTGGCAGTCTGCCAGTCTGCCGTTACGACTCGACTGATGGATCAGCATAAACAGATGCTGAGATCTCAAGATGCGATTAATTTTAGATTAAATTGAGGCAATGGGGTTACGACTTAACGATTCATTTCATATTTTGATTCGTTTCAAAAAATTATCCGATTAAGCTAATAAAATAATTTTATTATAACTGTCGTGAGACAAACTAAATTGATTATTACGCTATCGGGTTACTTAAGTAACTGTTTTACGAGGAACTCGACTAGTTTCAAGCCAAGCTAGAGGCTCATATTCATGAGCAGCATTTCGCGACACATGACGCGGCGAGTGCAAGTGATCTGCAAGCTTCTAGCATGGCTTGAAACTATGAACAATAGTTTTTATATAAATGTATTTATTTGCACAATGTACATACAGAGAAGCTTTACATACTAACTTATGAACTTTAACTTAATGGGTTCTTATATTTATTTGTCTAACAGGAAGGCTATTGGGGCCTACACCTAGGCGGGTGCCGTCGCTGCGCGTGCGGCCCCGGCGCGTCAGCCTGCGACCCGGAGACGGGGGCCTGCGCCTGCGCAGAGGGTGTCGGTGGCGCACACTGCGACATCTGTCTGCCTGGGTACTACGGGTTTGGACCTACTGGATGTCTACGTAAGTAAAATTATTTAGTTTTTCTTGTGCGAACCGATTCAGAGTAAACTTTTGTGTGTATCTCAAAAGATGTAGTTAAAATAATTTAGCATTTACTTTTTGCCATACTTTTTTTAAACTATTGAATCTATAAAGTTTTTGAATATGACCATACATATTTGTTAATAAGATTGAAGACTAATGTACTAAGGTTTGACACGTAAGGTACTTAAAAACGATGAACTTGGTGTTGACAAACCCAAGAAGATCCATCATCCATCTTCAGAAATTAACCTATTACATACTTTTTCCAAGACACAAACTACTTTACTAAGAACAATCTATTTTCCTCTCGTGATACAGCGTGTCCAGAATGTACAGACGGCAAGGTGTGCTCCCCGCACAGTGGGCGGTGTGTGTGCCCGGCGGGGTCCATGGGGGCGGGCTGCCGGCAGTGTGCCCGCGGCTACTGGGCAGTGGGCAACACCTGCAGGCCTTGCAACTGCGGCGCCGGCGCTGTTTCTAGTAAGTAATTAGGACTAAGACTAGACACAAGATCATGTTATCCATTTTAAATCCCCAAATATCCAAATCCCTAACCGCAAAAGGCCAACAACGCACTGGTAACTTCTTTGGTATTGCGGGTGTTCATGGCTCGGACCGATTGGTTATCACGTAATCCATCTCGGTTTCCTCCCCATCCCAAAAATGATATGATTTTTTTTTATTGTGACTTCATCTTTAACCAAATACAAGGGTGTCAAAATTCATTCTCCATTATCCCCACAGACACATGCGACCCCCACTCTGGAGAATGCAAGTGTCGCGCGGGCTGGGCGGGGCACACGTGCGAGCAGTGCGCGCGCGGCCACTACGGGGCCAAGTGTCGGCCCTGCCAGTGTGACACTGCCGGCTCCAGAGACTGCGAGGACGGGCTCTGTCCCTGCGACGAGTGGGGACGGTGTTCTTGTAAGGTAAGATTTACAGTTTAAAACTTTTGAAAATGTCTTTAAAATAGTACAAATGGCACTTCCAATGTCTGATGTTGATTTACAACTTTATTCTTTGGTTCTAAAGTCGAAATTGAAGTAATTCAATAGATTGAAGTAGATGGACTTTTTATGTAGAGAGGCAAACCTTCAAAAGGTGACTAGCTTTTAAGAAGAATGGTTAGAAGCACTACTATGTGAAAATCTTATCCCCCGCCTTACTGGCAGAGTTAGAGAATTCTGTAGTGCTAATAAATATTCTAGCTAAATAATAATGATGACTAATGCTACTTCTGTTTACAGGAGAACGTAGTAGGCGAGAAGTGTTCCGAGTGCCTGGAGGGTACGTTCGGGCTGTCTGCGCAGAACCCGGTGGGCTGCACGGCGTGCTTCTGCTTCGGGCGCGCGGCGCAGTGCCGGCAGGCGCAGCTTGCACGCGCTGCGCTGCACGCCGCCGCGCCGCTGCATGTCACGCTGCAGCGACCGCCGCATGATGTTATTACTACTGTTGGTATTTTATTTGTTTTATTATTGAAACTTTGGAGACATAAATGTAACGTTTTAAAACATTTTAATTGTTAGACAGATACGCCCATATTTTTCAAGTAGCCACCGATCAGTCATGGAATTCCTATATCATAGTATAGTACAGTAGGCATTACGTAGGACACAATTCTGAACTACGTGCTATTTCTAAAATTTTCGTAAACCGAAAGTCAGGGTGCTAAACGAAAATTGTTGTGGTGTCGATTACCTCTCTTGACTCATAAAGAAACCAAAATATATCTATAATATAGATAGATTTTTAAGACTTATTAGACTGTCAACAATTGATAACTATACTCGTATAACTATAACTATAAAATTGACAAATACATATATCAAATATTAACATTCAACCACAATTTTTCACCGCTTTATTAAACTAAACATGCCATTATGTCCCCCCCAGATGGACCAGGACTCCCTGCTAGCCATCCACACCCACACAGCAGACGCCACGATCTCCCTCCCCTGGCCCCCGGTCCCTGTCTACGTGGAACTGGACAAACGCTTCGTAGGGGACCGAGTGACCTCCTACGGAGGGTCCCTGAGGTTCCGCGTGGAGGAAGAGGGAGGGGTTGAACTGAGTAAGGAGGTACTGGACCGGTTCCCTCTCGTGAGGCTGTATAGTAAGAACATCGTGCTTGATTATTTTGAGGTGAGTTACGTTTTATGTAAAGTTAGGTACATTTTTGTTTGATAGTTTTGAAATGGCAATTTTTGCATGTAACAAAAGTATAAATAGAACGAGAAGAAAATCCCTTCTTCAATTTCTTCAGAAGACAGTTACAGAATTGATTTAAACTAATTTCTCATTTCACTTTATTTTGAAAAGAGTAATTAATTTTTCATTTTATTTTCTAAGATTTTTTATCAAGTGGCAGTTCTCCTAACCTAACCTATTTATCTTAATCAGCTGGATCCAGCAATAAACGGATCCCACGTGGTCCGTCTCCACGAGTCGCTGTGGTCAGTCCGCGGCGGGGGCCGGACTCTGGGCCCCCGCGGGTCCCGGGCCGCGCTGATGTTGGCGCTGCGCCGGGTGGACAGGCTGCTCGTGCGGGCCACTACCAGGGCGCCCACGCACACTGAGCATGTACACGCACTGTGAGTCTAGACGTAAATATACTATTGCTGTAGATCACTTGTCTGAAATTCTACTATAGAGGTCAATAAAAGATCTAAAACTGATTTCTATTTGATACTTGACAATTTGTTTACTTATAGTTTGTTTGTTAACGTATTTGTTTCACTCTGGCAACCTTTGTGTTTTCTGCAGCGTGGAATTCAATTGTACTTTATCATTCATGTATAATAACGAAAAAATTAACTTTCAATTTAGTTTTGACAGAAATTTAATTTCCATTCCAACATTTTTTTATCGTCATCGCCTAAAACCTGTCTATATTCTCTAGGCTCCTCAACGTGTCATTAGACACGGCAATCCCTGGTCTAAGTCGGTCGGAGCCGGCGTTGGGCGTGGAGCTGTGTGACTGTCCCCGCGGGTACGCGGCCAGCTCGTGCCAGACCCCGGCCATCGGGTTCTGGATGCCGCCGCCCACCGTGCACATGTCCACGGTGGCCGGCACCATCATCATCAAGCTGGATGAGGAGGCCCAGCCTTGCATCTGCAACGGCAGGGCCACCGAGTGCCATCCTGACACTGGAGAGTGTCTGGTGAGTTCATTACGTAGATTTTTCTGATCTGAACAGGCATCAGCGCCTAAAATTAACAATTTTTTATTGGATTTTCGACTTTATTACAAACTAATAAGGTTGGAAATAACATTACACATAGCAAATTAAACATTACATCCTTTAGTATCTTCAACATTATCCGTTTGTTCCCTAGAACTGCACAGGTGGTACAGGCGGGCCCCGGTGCGCGGAGTGCGCGGCGGGCCACTACGGGTCCCCGGGGGGCCCCGGCGGCTGCCAGCCCTGTCCCTGCCCCGAGCGTGCTAGGAACTTCGCTGACTCCTGCGTCATGCACGATGGCAAACTGCAGTGTCTTTGTAAACCTGGTGCGTACTTAGTTCCGTCCCATAATTTACGTTAATTAAACCAATCAAAAATACGAAGAATAGAAGAAAATAGAAAGAAAAATTGTCGTCAGATGAGAAATCGATATTTTTCTAAACCAAATTACCTATTCCATAGGCTACACTGGACCGGAGTGCGAGCTATGTGCAGCAGGGTGGCGGCGTGAGGGCGGGGCCTCGGGCCCCTGTGTGGCCTGCGCCTGCGACCCGGCCGGCAGCCTGGGCCCCACCTGCGACCACTGGGGCCGCTGCCACTGCAGGGACTTCGCCACTGGACCACGCTGCGACCAGTGCAGGCCACCCAGGACCTATATGGATGACAATGGATGCAGACGTTAGTATTTTTCTGTCCCTTATTACCTTTTTGTTCCGGCTAGCCTAGTAAATTATCAAATGACTCCTCCCACCGTAGGTGAGGCGTGAGGGTATGTCAGACTCTGACTTACTGACTGGAAACAACTCTGTTTCGTACCATAGCCTTTGTACCAAGTTGCCAAGGTAACCGCGGCCTCAGCAAGCATTACTGCCTTATTACTTCACCGTAATTATTTATGAATGTACACATTTTTTCCAGCATGCGACAACTGCACCCAAACTCTTCTAGACTCAGTCGAAACGCTAACTTCAGAACTACGCACCAAAGCAGACCCGAGGGAACTGAGTCGTATTCCGAAACCTTTCGCCGCAGTCCGAGAGTTCTCACACAACGCCACTGTACTCCGATCTAGCCTCGACCATTTAACGAACAATCTAGTACATTCCAAAAACTTAGAAAGTATGTTAGGGGATTTAGAGAATGCTGAACATAGGATATTTACTGAAGCGAATAGCTTGAAGACAGAAGCTCAAAGAAGGGAGAAAGATGCTGACTACTTAAGTTTAGAGAGTATGTCTGCTTTGGAGGAAGTATTGAAAGTCAGGAGGAAAGTCAGTGAGCTGGTGGCAGCACTGGATGATTTCGCGAGAGGGGAGAAACACTTGAGTGCTCATAGAGCGATAAAGGAGGCTCGCCATCTGCTGCGACAGATCAAGGAGATCAAGTTTATTGACTACGTCACTGGCGCCAATGATGTGTTCGATTCTGTGAGTTCTTCTTTTATTTCTTACTGTTATACAATATGTCTGTTATAAAATAATAATGATTTCATTAGTTGATTTGATGACATACCTAATTTTAAAATTTTCCTAGCAAATTCTCTAAGCGATCTCGTAAAAAAATCATAGCAAAGTGCAACATGTTTTAACATTTCGATAATTCCACTCATTGTCAACGGTAATACAACAGTACGTATTGTATAAAAAAAAATACAGCTACTTTTTAGTCCATCCACATAAAACTCAAAGTGACTTACATGAATATTTCAGGCACATCTCCAGTCAACGGCAGTGCAGGAAAGAAACTATAGACTAGAAGACACATACAGACGGCTGGCGAAGCTGCGATCCTCCCTGGACACCTGGGAGCTGAAGGCTGCGGAGCTGCAGAGGCTGGCGGAGACTGTGTGGACGGCGGACGATACTGTCGCCGCGCTGAAGCTGCAAGTACGGCCGCGACTGGCTGCGCTCAGAGACCTCGGGCTGCGGTGTCGGCTTGTGCTCGAGGTATGTTCGTTTACAAAGTTATTTCGAAACTAATTAAATAGAAATATAGCTTTGCTTGTAAACAAATTAAAATGAGTATGGAAAGTTGAAAGCTTGTTAAAATGGATAATGAATATATTGTGATCAGTAAACACAGAATTGGAAAGTTTAAGCATAGATGGCGTTGGGATCGAGTTAGATCACGCTACAGTTTATTATCAAAGTAAGGGTTCATGAAAAAGGGTCACTTTATAAAACTTATAGGTTTTTATTATGAAATGTTTAAATCACAAATTGACTTGTAACAATATTTTCCCAGGACATCACAACATTATCAGCGCACAACATCACAGACGAGATCCGGAGCTCGTTACTCCAGGGTCAGACCCTGGGCATCAGGTTCCCGGCGTTAATAGCAGAGCTGGCGGTGCTGACCATTGCTGCGGAGGAGAAGGAGGGCATCCTCTACAGTCTCACTCCTGTGTACAAGCAGAAGTACTTGGAGGCTGTAGAGAAACACGTGGCGGAGTTAGGGGTTAAAGCTAAAGAGTATAAAAGGTAATTTGATGTTTTATAAATGGAGAGACTATTTAGGAAATAATGAATTATTTGTGATATAGTATTTTATATAGAAATAACAAAACACACAATATTTTTTTATTGTGATTGTAAAATATATACGAGGCCAAAAATTATAATTATACATACTGTCTATTCTTAATTTTAATCTTCTTTTTTATTCTTACTTACGTCTGGTCGATTTTTTTTTATATTTAAGGATAGAACACAATCAATAAAATATATTCATTGTGAGACACAGTCACATCTATCAACTGGTGTAATACTTATTTAACCTTACTGCGTCCTAGTGACCTAAACAAGGACTGACTAGCGAGTTGCCGCGGCTCAACGAGCAGAAGTAGAAACAGGGTGGTTTTTAGTCAGTAAGAGTCTGACACTCCCTCTTCCCTCGCCCAAGGCGGGAAAAAACAGATGATTTCGTCACCTCAAAAAAAAAACCTAAATAAAAACTAATGGCTTCCTCCCAGGTTATTCGCGGGCAGTCGTGCAGCAGCGTCGCTCGGAGTATCAGCAGCGCAGGCGTGGTCGCAGGTGGCGGGGCTGGTCCGCGGGGCGGCGGCGGAGGCCGACGAGGCAGCCCGCGCCGCCGGGGCCGCCGCCGCCAAGGTCCACGGCAGCGTGCCCCTCGCGCACTCCGCCGCCACGGGACGACAGACCTCCGAGGACCTCAAGCAACGAGGACAACAAGTGCTCGCTAAAGCTGATGGTACACTCTCACTTTATTTTGCTATGCAGTTACATTCAACTTTACTGATGACCGAATAAAATGTCGGTAAATATGTGTGTGGTCGTATACAACCGGTCGACCTGGACGTCATTGGCATGGATCTATGATTACGTGATAGATGTTTTGATAATGATGGTGAATACTGACTACTTGGAAGCTATCACATTTTGGTTTTATCGTAATTAAGCAGACAGGTGCGAGCTATTTGTTTTATTATGCTACAGATTTACTTGCGCCTTAATTAATGAGATTCAATGACTTCCAGATACATACAGATTGCTGTGTCTGACGTTCATAACCATATTAAATAAGAAATCATAAATTACAGAGCTAAGAAACCAACTAGAACATCTGCGGCGCGGTGCTGACGTAGTGAGCGTAGTACTGCGGGGGCTCGGCTGGCAGGAGAGGGAGCTCAGCGGCCGACCCAGGGCCAACGTGCAGGAGATCCTCAACGCGGCCAACGAACAGGCAGACAGGGTGTTCACCAGCACCAGAGTGCTGTATGATGAGGCCAGTGAGCTGCGGAGGAGGGTCCGATACCACCTCCGGAGACAACTCACTGAGTTACAGAGACACGGCGATACCGCGCTAGGAGCTGCGCAAGAGCATGGTGAGGGGGTTTATTTTCTTTATTGTCTCTCCCATGATATAAGTAATTTTCTTCTGAGACCTAAAACAGTCGTTAATGTTACTGGATTCAATAACTTTTAAAATAATTTTGTACATCATTACTGTCTCTCCCCCAGTGTCCCAGATCCGCAGTAACACAGTCCGCGGCGCGGAGACTGCGGGCGCGCTGGCGGACGCGGCGCGTGCGCGTGCGCAGCAGCAGCAGGGCGCGCGCGCCGTGCTGCGGCCCGCGCTCACACTGCTGCAACACAAACTGGCGCGGGCACGACACGCCGCCGACACCGTCCGTATACATACTTATACTACAACTTGTTTACAACTGCTATTTATTTACAACTAGCTACTTCCGCTCGGTTTCACCCGCTCTGCTTGGCTCCTATTGGTCATAGCGTGATGTTTTGTAGCCTATAGCCTTCCTCGATAATTGCACTATTCAACACAAAAAGAATTATTTAAATCGGACCAATAGTTCTGGAGATTAGCGCGTTCAAACAAATAAACTCTTCAGTTTTATAATATTAGTGTAGATTTAAATACTATCACCAACAAATAAAAAAATCCTGCAACAAAACAAAATGTTTCCAGATCTCAGTATCCCTGACATCAGTGCCGGGCGCCGGTATAGGCTGCGCACGCGCATACAGTGTGACGTCAGCGTCCCCCGCCGTCACTCGCCTGGCACTCGCTCTGTCCTTTGATAACAAAGTCAGGGACGGACCTCTGCTCTACCTCGGAGATGATACACAGGTATGTTGGTACTCTATGATTTATGATTTATTTAACTTAAGCCCGAATACTGAAACGTTACTCAATTTAAAGTTGTACATAAATATCGTGCTATCTCTGTCATTTTATAAAGAATTGATAAGGGCAGAACTAGTTTTGACAGCGTCTTAAAATTGAATAGTGTTTGAATATTCGGACATTAATGTATTTGTTTTATATAGATTTCAAGATTTATTAATGACGATGACGTCATTATGTCTTTATATTCAGTCATTTTTCCATAAAATCGTTATACCAATGTTGCTAAGTACCGACAGCAATTTAACCCATTATAGTGTGGAGTTAGACCAATTCTTCAGTTGGAATAATTCCACAGTTAGAACCAGGTTTCCAGTTTCCAGTTTTGGTGATCTTCCACCCATCTTATTATTATTTTATTGTAACTTTCGTGAGACATACTAAATTAATTATTATGTTATCGGCTTACTGTTGTGTGTCGCAGAATGCTGCTCATGAATATGAGCCTCTAGCATGGCTTGAAACTAGTCGAGTTCCTCGTCAAAACAATACGTGAGTAAGCCGATAACATAATAATCATCTTATTATTTATGTGTAATCCAAACATTATAAACTTGTGCCAACAGGATACGGAGCGTTACTTGAAGTTGTCAGTACTGAACAGTAAGCTGCACCTGTCGTGGCAGCTGGGGGGCGGGGAGGGGGTGCTGGTGCATCCTGAGCTGCTGCAGCCCACGCACGATGATGCAGACCATACTTCTTACAGGGTGGAGATTGAACGGTCAGTATATGCGGATGCAGAATTTTGATTATATTGATTTCATATTTTGTTTTACGACGTTCCGAATATGATACCGTACCCGCCGGAGCTGCGGACTACCTACCTAGCTAGAAAAGTAGAAGAAGGAACGGGGTGATTTTTAGTCAGTAAGAGTCTGACACTCCCTCTCGCCTCGCCCAAGGCGGGAGAAGTCATTGGATGATTTTCCCCCTCAAAAAAAAACCCCGTTCGATATAGTTCGTAAATAAGCATTTAAGCTAGATAAAAGCTCTAATATTAATATTATATTTAGAAATTTTTAAATTTCATGCTTTTTAGGGTTCCGTAGCCAAATGGCAAAAAACGGAACCCTTATAGATTCGTCATGTCTGTCTGTCCGTCCGTCCGTATGTCACAGCCATTTATTTCCGAAACTGTTGGGCCTACATAGTTGAAACTCTGTAGGTTGATGTATTTTGATAACCGCTATTCGAATTTTGAATAAAAATTAATAAATTTAAAAATTAAAGGGGGCACTCCATACATGGAACTGATTCAAAAAAAATTTTTTTTCAGCTAACATATTCGTGATGGGTGTCTATGGATAGGTCTTTAAAAAAGGCATTAAGGTTCCTAAAACCATTTTTCGTCAAAATAAACCGTTTGAAAGTTAGACGCTTCCAAAGTGGAAAAATGAGTGTCCCCCCCCCTCTAACTTTTAAAATAAAAGAGTGAGAAAGCTAAAAAAAATATATGCTGTAGATTTCAATAGAAACTAACAACGAAAATTGGTTTGAACGAGATATCATTATTAGTTTTTAAGAAATAAAACATTTTCAAAAACCGCAAATATAACTTTGTCGTTCATACAAACACTATGTAAAACCAAGTTATTTTGTAACTTTTATATTATGTTATCTACTTGCTGTTACGGAACCCTTCATGGGCGAGTCCGACTCGCACTTGGCCAGTTTTTAAATATCTTCTATTGATACTTAAGTTTAATGTAGTTATTCTTACGTCTATGAGATTTTTTTGTGTCTTGTATATATCATACCTATCATATACATCATCGCACTAATAACCATTTTGTAATCACCAGGGTATGGAACTCCGTACAGTTAGTGGTGGAGAAAGCTGGTGGCAATGCCGTCACTGCGCGTAACTCTAGCGGCCCGCGGGCACACAGTCTGCGTCCCCGCCGCGTGTGGCTGGGGGCCGCCAGCCCGGGCCCCGCCAGCCCGGGCCCCAGCGCCCCGGGCCCCGGGCTGCCGGCCTGCGTGCACGCGCTGTACTCGGACCAGCGAACCCTTGGACTGTGGAACTTCGCTCACCAACCACGTGATGCACAGTGTACCGGTTGTACACAGAGGTAGGATATCAAAAAATATCTAATTTTCATTTTTGGACTGTCGCTCAGTCAAGTGGTTTGATTATATTGAGGGATAAACAGCCCGGGGTAATTTTTGAGATTTATTATTATTTACCAATTAAATAACACTATCAGTAAACGAAGTCCCTGACAAAACCTAGTTCTATTTGTATTGGATTTGTTTTATAATATTGTTTACTAGTTAGTTTCGCGCAGTTTCACACACTCTGCTCGGCTTCTATTAATCGTAGCGTGATGTTATATAGTCTATAATCTTCAGGATCGGAGGCAGAAAATGAATACCAATCTCTTTTTGTGATTTTATTTATTAACTGTCCTACCTCCAGATGGTACAGTGGTCGTGGTAGCGAGCCGTCGATGGTGTGGTTCAACGGCGCCGGCTACGTGGAGCTCACCAGGTCCAGGGCGCGCCCGGCAGACAGGAGGCAGTTCAGTGTCGCCTTCACGTTCCGGACCAGGGACGAAGACGCTCTGCTCTTCATGGCGCTCGACACTGCTAACGTATGTATACGTTTATTTTTTGTATTATTGGCAGCAACTAAGCTTACATCCTACCTGATGGAAAGTGGACACCATAGTCTAATTGCATTTGTAGTACCAGAGGTGTAGAATAGAGACCATTTTAGAACTGTTAAACTGTACCATCATAATCAAACAAGGTGTTTGATTGCACCATCGTTCTCGTGGCATTCAAGGCACATTCAAAACTCTCACTTACAGACGTAACGTAGTAACAATACGCCATTAATTTACATTCATATATTATAATTATCTATATTAGTTTGTCTCCTGATAAAAACTACTTATCCTATCCGCAATAGATGAGTAAAGTGAGATAAAATTATAATAATGTATGTGTTGGTCCCCCAGAACCGCTCAGTATCGGTGTGGCTGCGGTCGTGCCGCGTGGTGTTCGGCGTGGAGTACGGCGGCGCGCGGCTGCAGATCACGGCGGCCGGCTCCCACTGCGGCGGCCGGCCCGCGCACGTCCAGGCCACCAGGCTCTTCGCCAGCAACAAGCTCGAGAAAGGTAACGTGCTGCAGCACCTCTCATACACTGAGACGGTAAACTTTTGGGACAAAGTAGCCAACGGATCACCTGATGGTAAGCAATCGGTTTTATATACCCATCTCTCTAACTTATACTAGCGTAGGCGACCTTTTGAGGGTATTCAGACATACAGACTAAATATAATTATAAGGAAAGGGGGGCATCATTCATGAACATGACACAAGTGTCGCAAGCAGCGTAGGAAACTGGTATGACTCTGGTTGAGACGACCCATTTGTGCCAAAGGGTGGTGCCTAAAACTAAATAAAGTTAAATTAGTTAGGAAGTGAGCCGTAAGGTGGCAATGTGGTGTAGCATGTGTCTGTGGCAGGCAGCCTGCGCGTCAACGGCGAGGAGACGCTGGGGTCGCCCGCGCCCCCCGTGCAGGCCGCCGCCGCGCTGCCCGACCTGCAAGCCGCGCGCTACTGGCTGGGGGGCGCGCCGCCCGGACACGGGGGCGCCGCGCCCGCGCCCCCGCTGCTGGGCTGCGTCGGGGCCGTCACCGTGGATAGGGCTGGCTACGATCTGCTGGATGCTCCGACTAGGCACGGGCTCGAGCCACGCTGTGGGGAAAGGGTGAGTCGATCTATACTTGTTTATCGTCTTATAATAACCTCAATTGACGCTGTTACTTAATTCGATCGTATGTTTTTTTTTTTGTTTGTTCACGGATAAATTTGGCGTTAAAAAATAAGCACTTGTAATTAATTAGTAGAATACTTAAATTCTACTAATTAATTACAAGTGCTTATTTTGCGGTCATCTAACGCACATAATACAATATGCAACATAGAAACTATTATTATTTATTGGCATATCATACATTTACTCTTCGTAATGTTCCTAATGTTTGTCAGACCCTCCGTTCAGCGATAGTATCGGGCGAGGGATACATAGAGCTGCCGTCGCCGTCGCTGCGCCGTAAGTGTGAGGTGGGCGTGTCGTTCAGTGCGCGTGCGCCGGCCGGCGTGCTGCTGTACCGCGCGCCCGACGCCCCGGGGGGGACCCACTACCTCGCACTCATGCTCGTCGCAGGTACACTTGAATTTGGACTTTAATGCTAAGAGCCTTAATGTTGAAAATCCATCAATTAGACAAATTGGAAGGTTAGGTTAATTTCTTTAATAGAATCGTGTCAAAACAGTTTTCTTTATGTTCTATGGTAGGCGAGCTAGAACTAGTGGCAGCGGCCGGTAAGGCAGAGATACGTTTGCGAACCAATGGAACCAGGTTCGATGACGGGAGGATGCACACTGTGACTATAATAAGGTCGCATAAACAGGTACTTATAAATGAACTGATAGAAAATAAAATACTGGACTCTTTTTGTTTATCTTTTTAACCTTTTTGAGTTGCATAGAAAACATTTTGTTGCATAACAAAAGAACAAATCTCACTTCTATTCTATACTCAGCTGCTTAATTGTTTACAGTTTCTTATTCTTAATTTCTATTCTAGCTAGAACTATGGGTGGATGACGAACAGTTGGCTCGGGGAGCACTTCCAGGGGGTGCTTACCCCCCAAAACCAGGGGGGTTGTTCCTAGCGGGGGTGCGGGGGATCACACACCCTGGGATACCCCTGGAGTCATTCAAGGGAACTATCGCTGACTTCATCGTGGATTCCGAGTGAGTTTTATATACCAATTAATTAATTTGAAAAAAAAAACAAGATTAGTACTTTCAAAAAAAAAAAGACTAATTTGAATAAATTTCTTTCAGAAGTGTTTATTAAACATGTTTTTATTTCCCAGACTGATAGGCCTAGAGACAGCAGTATCTTGGCACGGTGCCCAACTAGGTCGTGCGGAGGAGGGGACGGGGAGCGTCCCCCCTCCAGCCCCCACTCTACACGCACAACATGACGCCGCGCCCGCTTGTACTAAGGTACTCTATATACTCTATATTGTAAGCTATAAGCAGAGCATGCCATTACTGGACTATGGAACTCCACTACATTTGAGGGGGTTTAACAAAACCTGGAAAGGGCTTGGAAATGGCAATCGATTTGAGTTAAATAAGTTTTTGTATGGATCCTGACAATGTTTTATCTATTTATATTATTAAAGAATTTTCTAGAATAATAAACTTATTGCTTTTAGTTCAGTTAATAACTTGCATACATTTTAGTTTTATTTTATTACACTTGGAATGTATAAATTATTATCAAATATTTCATCCCTCAGACATCATCGTACACAGTGGAGGCGGGAGCAGTGAAGTTTGGCGACGTAGCACACAGCCACGCCTGGCTGCGCACGCGCAGACGCGGGGACATTGCCATCACGCTGCAGATACGGACGTATGCTACTGATGGCCTATTATTGTTGGCACCGGTATGTACCAACTTCATAATTATTGATCTCATGTTCACTTTACCGGAATTATCCACGAATGGCGACATATTTTACTGTGATCTACTAATTCGTCGAGTTCGCAAGTCATGTTTCTTCTTCTATTTGTAAAATCTGTTACATCATTACTTTGAAACGGTTATAAGATATTGTGTTTTGATTCCCCGGTAAATGCTTTATGTAAATTAACGGAATTAAGTAAACAAATAATTTTCAATCTTGCATTTCCTCCAATTACATTTTTACAGGGTTCCAAAGCAAAACCGAAACACTTTATGTGTCTAATGCTGCGCGAGGGCAAGTTACGTCTGGTGGTGCGCGGGCGCAAGCGGAAGGAAGTTACTCTCCCCCCCACTGTGAGTGACGGCACCTGGCGACAGGTGTCGCTGAAGGTGACGCGGGGCCGGGCCTGGCTGGCCTGCGCGGGCGCATCCGCCACTGTACGGGGGGCCGCGGCCAGGGCACAGAGGCTATATGTAGCTGGTCTACCACCTCCACCTGCGCTACCTAATCTACCCAATGCTGTGAGTTTTCATCATTCAATTTCAATACTTTAATCCTCTGTAGAACTATGTTTTGTTTATATTGTGGATATTTTGTAAACGCGCCAATTTATATTTCATAATTTTTTCATCATCGGCCTTTTCCGTCCCCTGTAGCATAGAGATCTCTTTAGTAGTAAGCCGCTGAGATCCTAAAATATGTCAAAAATAAATAAAAAATATGTTTTTTTTTACCAGATCACCCGTATCCCTGGTTTCCGCGGGTGCATCCGTCGCGTGTCTCTGAACGGCCGCGTGGAGGACTTAGTGAGGGATGCGCAGGCGCACCACGGCGTCGGACAGTGCTTCCCTAATGTAGAGAAAGCCGCTTACTTCGGAGGTAAGTTCGTGAGAAAAATGTTCAATAGTCAATTTGGTATAGGGGTAGATTATGGTCGGGAATTACACACTTTTATCTTACGGGTACAAGAGCGGGAAGCCGCTGGTAGAAGCAACGCTTACTGCCGGACTCAGACTCATTTAATGGTTACTTAACCCAGTCGAATAAAATCGTTACTAAGTAATCGTTAAATGTCTCTGAGTACGGCGGTTAAACAGTTAATATTATAATACACATTCATACACAGGTGACGCGCACGCGACCTGGTCGAGTTCCTGGCTCCTGACATCGGACGGGTCTGAGGCATCCACCGAGCTGAGGCTACAGTTCCGGACCAGTGAACCTAACGGAGTGCTACTGGCTGCTGCCGGACTACTTCTTGAAGTTAAAGATGGAGCTGTAAGTCTACTGTTTCTCATGAAACACTCGGGAATCGACACTACATTAAGATATACTAAGCTACAACATACTACGCTACACTACACTACTCTACACTGCATTTAACTATATCTAGGCCGCTACCGGAACCCAATCCTCCCCTTCCTCATCCCCCAAATCTCTAACCCTCAAAATACTGGAAACTCTAACTCCAACTCTAACTTATAATGCGAGTATCCATGGGCCATTGACGTTCATTGGCGTCAATTGCTTAATTACGTACCTTCCATACATCTTGAGGTATTTAAAGGTGTAATTATACAACACTCACCACAAAAGTTAGAAACTTGACACGTGCAGCACGATCCTTAACTTATGTATTATTCCCAGGTGGTGCTATCCCGGCAGGGCGCGGAGCGGTCCCGCGTGTGGTGGCGGGCGGGCGCGTGCGACGGGGCGTGGCACTTGGTGCGCGCGCGCGCCACCCCGCGGGCGCTAGAGCTGCAGCTGGACGGCGGGCAGGTGCAGAGGGACGCGCCCTCCGCACTCCTGCTGGACTCCAGTGATTCCCCCCCTACGCCTACTGCGCTCTACATCGGCGGTCTGCCTGGTATGTCATACGATAGTTCATTGTTGAGTTTAATAGGTATTCAGTCTAGCTTGCGTAGTGAATTTAAAGCTATAGCAGTTCCTTTACATTTTCTAGGCTTATCTAACATATAAAATTCTCGTGTCACAGTTTTCTTTGCCATACTCCTCCGAAACGGCTTGACCGACTGATTTTTTTTGTGCTTATCCGGTATCTATGAGAATCGGCCAACATCTATTTTTCATCTCCCTAAATGTAGTACAACCCTAATTTTTTTAATTTTCCGCGGACG